>NC_137938.1:11634397-12234397 GCF_963969265.1 Rhamphochromis sp. 'chilingali'
GATTAGGGCCCAGAGTCAGCCAATTGTCTCAATGCTGGCTATCAATACCACCACTGGCTCTAGAGGGAGGGTGGGGGGTGGTTGGATTGAGTAGAGGATGGGGGGATGGAGTAGTAGTGTTGGTAATATTGGGGAGAGAGGGTTGGGATAAAGGTTGATTCCGTAATGGATACTCATTTTATCCCACCCCACTAAGAAGATTAGGCCTTGGGGTGTCATATTAGCTGTGCTCTCTGGGCCTTTGGTGGTCCATGCAGCTGGTTCTCCTTTCCTATTTTCTCCTTCCACTGCTTTCCTGTTGTGGAATATTCTCTTGCATTACACAGTACTACTGGATCATGAAAACTGAGTGTTAAATATCCCACTTTCCCTTTTCAAAAAGAAAAAAAAGACCAGGACTGATCTAGTGTAATGCTTAACATCTGCTTCAAGTTAGAGAAAACTCCTATCATCTTTTGAGGACTCAGCTGCACCATGCATACTTTTAAATAAGGGATTGGAAGACATTTGATGTATGAGGTGAGATACACTGCAAGTGCATTTTGCAAAAAAGAAAAAGAACAAAAAGAAACATAACAAATCTGATGCCACTTGCTGAAAATGAGACAACTCTTTGTTCATTCTATCTTGCTATTCATCTGAGATGTAAATTATGTTTAGGGAATGTTGCGTCTTAACTAATTAAGGCCTTATCATTAATTCAAGATCAACACCATCTTAAGTTTTGTGTTACATCATGAGTAAAGAGTTGTGAGACATAGCTGGCAAAGAGGCCAAACAGGAGGCCATGAAAGTTTAAAAAAATGTGTTTAAACATCTTCTTGACTGTTACTTTGTCTCTGTCTTGCCTTCTACATTGCTCTCTTTAAGTCATTGAGCTTAACAATGACAAAGCAGAGGCATCTGTGAACAATAAGCTTTGCCAGTTACAACACTGGAGACAAGTAAATGGCTCTTTCCTCTGTTAGTTGGGTTTAAAGTTATGCTCCAACTGGTGAGGTGAGTGGTTATTAGTACAGTGGACAGCTACCAAAAACAGGTATAATGGAAATGCTATATAGTACATGAATTATTTAAGCATGTATAACATTTTATTCTAAGTATCATACTCTACAGAAGAGGACCTTAGGTGTCAATCAAGTTCGCCTATTTAACAAACAGTAGTTAAAATGCAGTTACGTGTAAAACTGATATATGATAGCTATGGAGTTGTGCTCCATTACCCACTATAACTGCATGGGAAAAAAAGTCAAATACAGGGTGGTGTATTGGGGGACATGGTGTAGAGACAAAGAATTAGAAAGATGTGCGGTTTAAGGACAAGCTCATTTGTCTCAAATGCATCATTGTTCTAAGAGCTGCATTGTCTTCCAAGTATACTCTACTATTTAGAATCTTTTACTCTTTGTTCCACACACACGCAGATTAAAGGTGTTGAGCTATGGCGTGTGTGTGTGTGTGTGTGTGTGTGTGTGTGTGTGTGTGTGTGTGTAAGGAGCAGTCTAGACTACATGCTTGCATGACTGTGTGCATATGGCTTATTATTGTTGTGCAGAAACTCCAACCGGGAAATTTTAAAAATAATAATAGGTAGAGATTTGCTTTGTGTGTACACTATTTTGTTTAGGCCTGTTGGACTTAAAAGATGCAAATGACTAATCCGTCATTACCTAAGATCTTTATCTCAAAATTGCTAGTCAAAGCCGCCATTTGTCTTCTTTAGCTACCTGCTAGCTAGCTGAATTACTGGATGCATGAGATTAATTGTGTGAACTTATTTGTTGAAGTGCTGTGTTGTCTCCTTCCTCAAGAGGTGTGGTTGCTGTGTTGTTGGTGGTGATGGTTGTGACATATGTTGGGGAAAATAAGTATTTGAGCCCATGATGAATTTGTAATCTTGCTTACTATTGCAAAAACGGTAATTAGATTACCGTTACTTTCCTGTAGGAACGCTGCGTTACTGCGTTACTAAAACCGTGATTTTTTGCGAGAATGTCTCACGACAGTGACGTAAGCGAGTGCGCCGTTAGAGACAACAGCTGTGTGCAGATCAACAATGGATCACATATCGATTGTGGGAGAGAATATGAGCGTGCAGCATTTAAAGCGTGGAAGCACTGACCTTACTTTGAGTTTGATTCCATAAAAAGTGACAAAAACATTAGCGTCCATCGTGCGTGGGAAGAAAACTTCTTTTTACAGCGAAAAAAACCCCTAAACTTCCGCGCAAGCACCGAGTGCGCTATGACATAATGGGAAACTCACAAAGAAACTGGCGGATTCTTCAACTGACCGCGGCACACCTGCACCAGGGTAACCCTCCGCCTACCGCAGTCCTGCTTTACAGGTGAAAATAGAGCAACAGGACCGCTGAGTCTTTGACTTTATTTATTTTCTGCTGTGTTTTACTTGCATCTATTTGAAAGACTGAGTGTAAACACAAAAAATATTTTATTTTATGTGCTGGAATGTGTAGAAAATAGGTTTAAAGGTTAAACTAATTCATTCAAGTCAGAGAATGTAGCATATAATTAAATTTTTGCTTGATGCATAAAGTTTAAAGATTAAAACTAATAAAACAAGTTTAAAAAAGAGACTTTTCCATTTGATTACATTTTGTATGATGGATTATGTAAAAAAAGTAGAATTGGGCTGAAAGATCTATCGCTTTATCACCTCTTCAGGTTGTAAATCGTGTTTTTAAAAAGTAACTAAATAACTAAGTAATTAATTACTTTTGAAAATAAGTAATCAGTAAAGTAACGGGATTACTTTTTGGGGAAGTAATCAGTAATTAGTTACTGATTACTTTTTTCAAGTAACTTGACCAACACTGGTGAGGAGCTTGTTAATGGTCTAAAGACAGTTGGGACCAGAGTCACCAAGAACAGAATTGGTAAGTTGTGATACCATTAAAACCATGCATCGCCCATAAGGTCCACCTCCCTAAGAAAGCACATGTAGAGGCCAGTGAACATGAAAATGATTCATTGAAGGCTTGGGAGAAAGCACTATGGTGACACAAAACCAAATCAAGGTCTTTGGCATGAACTCTCACCCACCATGTTTGGAGGAAGAGAAATGCTGAATATGACCAAAAGAACACCATACCCACAGTTGAGCACAGAAGTGGAAGCATGTGCTTTAGGACTATACCTTTTAGGCTGTACTAAGGGTATATGATTGCTTCACTGCATTGAGCCATTGGCTGTATCTCGGGAGGTAGAGCGGGTCATCTACTAATTTGAAGGTTGGCGTATTGATATCTGGCTTCTCCAGTCTGCAAGCCAAACATTCTTAGACAAGATACTAACTCCAAGTTGCTATCCGATGAGTATGAATGTGTGAATGTTAGATAGAAAGCACTTCTGCTTGTATGAATAGGTGTGAATGGGTGATTGAGGCATCTTGTATGATGTGCTTTGAGTGGTCTTGGAGAGTAGAAAGGTACTATATGAAAATCACTCCCTTTACCATTTACAATGCTCTTGGATGAGAACCTCCTTCCCTCAGCCAGAACACTGATGATATGTCAGGGATGCATCTTCCATTATTATATGCTTGATAAGACGAAGGCTAAATAAGAAGTTCATTAAGATCATGGAGTGGCCGAGCCAGTCAATGGTAGATATTCTGTCTAAAATAAAACTACCATAAAAGTTAGATAACTGATCCATTTTTATTTTTATATATTTAGGACTTTACATGTTAGATTTTGATGTCTGTAGAATCACCTTTAATGGCAAAATCCTGAAGTGATAATTTTCTGCATGACATTGTCAGTCTCTCATGCTGTTGTTGACTATTTTTGCAAGTTGCTTCAGTTCATTGAGGTTTGTAGCACAGCTACATAAGGTTGCCACTGTGGCATTTTTATCTGGCTGAGATCTGGACTTTGACTGGTCCATTTAACATCATGATTCTTTCTTTTACAACCATTCTGTGGTAGATTTGCTGCTGTGTCTGGGATGATTTTTCTGTTGCACGACCCCATTTTGGCCTAGTTTTAGCTGTCAGGCAGATGGCCTCACATTTGACTGTAGAATAGTCTAGAACTCCAGAACTTAAGCTGTGCTGCCATGTTCTTTTTAAAGAGAAGATGTTTTCTTATGGCAACCTTTCTTATTAACGTCATAATTTTTCAGTCTTTTCTTAACTGTACTGCCATAAATTTTATCACTTAACTTGCTAATTAAGCTCTTTAGATGATGAGATTTGTAAACATATGGACCATCTGAAAAGGCCCGTGTGAAATATTTCCCACTTGCTTTCTATTAGACAGCAAGAATCAACGTTAGTGACTCAAAAGCAAATTGTATGGGAATCAGCAATAAAATTATGAACTTTTTCTGTTGAATCCTGACATTTTATTTTATGGTAATTTCATGGGGTTTTTTTTTGCTACTTTGTTTTTCATGGGAAAAACTTATAAAGAGAAGTATGATTTAAGGCAGTGCAACCTTTTAATGGACAAGTTGCCATAGTATGGGTATACACTGTCCTTTGGTCTTTTGTCAGATTCAAATTTTGCTTGGTGCATCTTATTTTGAAAAACATAGGCCAAATTCGAGGAACTCGAAGAATAGTCTACAAACCAGTAGGCAATGGCGGTTGTGGGTGGTTTTGTCCATCTTTTATATACAGTATATGAGACTGTCCGAGACTATAAAACACACAGACACATTATGGCTTCCACAGAGGACAGGGTAATGCAGGCACTTCTGTGACCTTTCCAGCGACCCTTCCCTCTAATGGGACAAGTGGATCTAAACAATGGCAGAAAATGCAAATGCACAGCCAGAGACAGAGAGAGTCCATTAGACCCACAGGTTCAGAGTTTTCCTTGAATACTCAACCCATCTGTACCTGCACATACATGTCAGTTTTCACAATAAAAGTGTTTATTTCATGTATCACTACTTATCATCACATTTGTCTCTTAGGTAATTTTATATAAACCACTTAGTAGTTTTTTCAGTGCTGAGGAAAAAAACAAAGTTTAACTCAATACCAAATTTAGTTTTGTGATTGTAACCTTCCTGCCTCCCCTGCCCAACACCCACCTCTGTCAGTAGTAGCCATAAACCTATTTAGAGCCCCAAAGGAGTAGCCTAGTTAACGCCTCTGCTCCCCCATGGTCAGCTAATGAGAAGGGGCATGCATTTCTACCAACCCCTTCCTCTCACTCTCTCTCTCTCTCACTCAGCCCTCTCAAAGTGGAATCGATCCTTGATGTCAAAGGCCTACAATTTCTGGAGTACTCAGCCCAGAATCCCCCAGCCAAGCTCCCAGTAGAGCCAAATTAGCAGACCTTCAACACATCAGGGCCTTAATAAAATAAAGGTTAGTCTCTGAGTCTTTCATCTCTGCTTCAACTCTTGCACTTTATAACCACACTACATATTTACCAGTTTCCAAGCTAAGTCTAATGAGTATATCATATTGAGCTTTTGATGTACAGCAATAAACCATTTGGTGTCATTCGGTGACCAAATGTCATTGATAAGGTGGCACAGGATGAAACTGACAGACTCTTTGTTATTTCATTTCCATTAATAATCTATGATCTTCTTGTGCCCCTCGCCTCTAGAATGGTTGCAGGGTGTTTACATAAATTGACAAGGATGCTGAAAAGTCACGCTGCGATTTTTGAAAAGTATTTTAGCCCCCAGAAGACATGATAAAAATGGTTTTTATTAATTGGATAGTAACCAGGCTCTGTTTACATATTTCATATCCATTTATTATGTTTTCTTTGCTCAGCCATGGAAAGGCATTTGACTGACACAAATGCATTATTCTATTTGTGTGTTATGTCCCATGGGCCAGTTAATTTTTTCTTGAGTGGGTAAATTTAAAGGAAATACATCACAAGTCTAACACCCAAGGATGTTGTCTGTTTTTTTTCCTCCCTCTCCCTCCTTTGCTTCCATTTCCTTATGTTTCCATTTGCTCAAAGAAAATCAAAACCATGGTACAGTTGAATATATTAATTAAAAGCAGTGTTGAAAAACAAGAAAGAAGAGAGCATTCGGTTTATGCTTTTAGGTCAGTCTGCGCAAGAAGTATTTGTTGGTAAAGGGAGCTCTGAGTTTTGTCAACAGTCCTCATATTGGAATTCATCATTCTGAAGATGAAATATGTCGGAAGAAAACAATCTATTCAGTCGTTTATTATTCTTCAATAATGAATTTTCGTCAGGAAAATCGAGGAGCTGTTTTTAACTGCCAAGACCATTTGGGGGGGGGGGGGGGGGGTGAAAGGATGATTGATATATTTGCTCCGGTTGACATGCTGTCATTTGACTAGTCATATTTGCTTCATCACTTGACAAACCGTGGACTTGATGATCTTTCATGTGAGCCATGCAAATGTACTTTTTTAAATGCTAGTAAGACGAAGGACAATCCCAGGTGCTAAAGAGTCAGTTTCACCTTTACTTTTAAAGTCCAATGACAATCAAGATATTCTCTCATAAGTTGAAAAAAAAGAACTTGCAATTTAGTAATTGTCTAAACGTAAAACTCCTAATAGACGTGCAAATTCTCATATATATTAGCCACTCTATTTCTGAGCTGCAAGAGCCTTTGTTAACATGGTGTTTGAGCTTTCATCCAGCAAGCTTGTAGTAAACGAAAAAGTGAGGAAAAGGAATCTTCAATTTGGTGAGCACAACCTGAGTCATTATTAGAAATGACAGTTGAACCTGATGAAATTGTATTCCCAATTGAAAACCAAATTACTATCAGGCCAACATGATTTCCTTGTGCTAGGACCATACTAATTTTATGTCAAAACATCAGTAAATGTATTTAAAAGCCATAATAGCTTATTACCATGCAGTCTTCCTTTGCCCTCACACGTGGACCCTATTAATCTAGAACTTCGATTTGCATGTAAATGTGGTCAACTTTCATATCATCAAAATACATGAGTCCTACACCATCAGCAGGCCAGTGAGCCCCTGTTTGTGTGTGTTTGTGCACGTATACATAAAAATGCGACCCACACCCAAAAATATATGCAAGTGTACTTGTATATGCTCAAGCTATTACTGGTTTTTATATGCATGTGAGAATGCAGCAGGTGAATGTTTATGTGTGTATGAGTGTTGGCATAGGAGGATTTAGTTTTGAAATAATGCATTGAGGTTTTATGTGCAATTACTGACATATATTGGTAATTTCAGAGAGGACAGGCAGGGTGACAAGACATGGAGAGAAAAAGAGGAATAAATGTATCATGGTATGATACCTGAGAGGTCAGTCGCTTCTGTGTAAGAGTCAGGGTATGTGTGACCTGACTAAGTCTGAGTTATCAGGATCAACAAAAACTCTTTTTTTCTATTATTTTTTTTCATATCCTAATAATCCTACTGATTATAGTGTAAGCTAAAGATATAATTGGCTTCTATTTTGTGGCTTGTCCCAGTTTTACAAAATTAGTGGAAGTTTTTTTTAGTTTTTCTTTTTCTTTAATGTTTTTAAATCTGTGTGCAAACTGTGCCAGCTAAGATCCAACACAAATGTGACACAATTCAAGGGAAAGAGGTACAGAACTGCTTAAAAGGCCTTTTTAAAAGTTTTCCTTGCTGCTGGGAATGGATAGCTGCATCAGTGTGATGCCATGAACCTGAGCTGTGCCTCCAAGCATCATCTTACCATCTGCCCCAGAGACTGCCAGGTAATAGTTGCTTTTAACACAGAGCAATATCTTTGTTTTACTACACACAGAAAGGTATAGTTTAAAATTAGTTGACCACACTTTATTTGATAGTGAGATGAGTGGCCATTTGTAAATTCCTGCCAATGCTTTACCTGGCCTAGATAGAAACCCTTACAACTTTTTCTCCTAAACAATTACCCCCTCCTTCACATTGCATCCAGCACTACATAGAACAGCATCTATAGCCTAATTTGCACTCCCTGTCACTAGATAGGCCTTTTACGGGGTAGCACAACAAAATAGTTCACCTGCCCTTGTTCCGTCACTATTGACTGTGATGTCTTTATCCAAAAGAAGCCAGTCACACTGTGGCACAACAAGCCGAAGCACTGTCTGTGTTTGAAAGGATGTGAAACTGAAGTGATGGATGAATGAAAAAATGTGTGGGATAAGGTTAAGAGGAAAAGTGGAATTAGAAGGTATGAGTGGGGGTAGAGAAGTAAATCAAAGGATGGTGAAAGGTATGACAAAAGAGGATGGCAGGAGGAAGAACACAAGAGAAGGATGGTGAGGGAGGTTAGTGGTGATGGAGGTGTGTGTGTGTGTGTGTGTGTGTGTGTGTGTGTGTGTGTGTGTGTGTGTGTGTGTGTGTGTGTGTGTGTGTGTGTGTGTGTGTGTGTGTGTGTGTGTTTTGGGGGGAGGTGATATGAAAGCCATGCAGGAAGCTTTAATTGGTCCCTCTGTCCATGGATTCATCATTATTTTATATGCTGTGGAACCTTTGCATGGATAACTTACCTGAGGCCTCTACAGCTGTTTGATACAGCAAAGGAGAGGATGACTAATTTCACTGATCTGTTCTTTGCTTACAGACATCAGTGTTCACAACACAAACAGAAAGTTAGATTTAAAGAGGACAAATGAAATGTTTAACAAAAGTTGCATTAGCAGATATTAACATCTATTCAGATTAGCAATGTTGAATTCATTAGATTAATGATTTAAGTCATCCCACAGTTTCTTTTCACGATGCTAGTATTGTAAACAATGCTCTCATAAAGTAACTGTAGCCACATACAGAAATTACATTACAGTGTACCATCTCTAGAAATGAAGAGACTGCAAAATAAAGAGACAAGTGATCTTCGAGAAACACAAAGAGCACTTTACACACACACACACACACACACACACACACACACACACACACACACACACACACACACACATATACAACAAATTGATGTCTTATTAAAAATCAAAGCACAGGCAAGAGGAAAGGGAGGGTAGAATAAGAGGTCTAAGGGAAAGATAAGGGCAGTGAAAAAAGGGTAGGTTAAAACGTAAAGAGGAGAAATGGGGGTGGGTGGTGGGGGTGCACTGACTAAGGAGGCAAAACGATTTTCCATCATTATTGTGTAAAATATCATTTGATTGGCTGCTCAGTGGCAGGGGCCCCTGGTGGCTGCAGCTCTGTCGTCGGGCCAAGAAGGAAAACACACAGCTTTTCACTTTTTCTGTCAAAACTAGCTTTGCCCGAATGGTATCACTTTAAATGCCATGACAGTGGAAGGTAGAAGGGAGTGTGATGGGCCTAAGGGTATACATAGACCCAATATGCTAGTGACACTGATACAAGTGTAATTCTAGACTATTAGAGTGACACAAGAGATTCTCCCAACCAATAGAAACACACACACACACACACTCAAAGCCCTGAACACAAAGCAGCTGAGGCGGCCAGGCTGGAGGGGGGGCATATGTGGAACAGGCTGTCATGCCATGAAAATGTAAGAAATTCTTTAACCTGGCCTTTCCTGATCCCCTCCTCCTTTGAATATTTTATAATGCCAAAATGATTTATTAACTTGAGACAGGTACAGCTCAGTAGGGCCAGGTAGAGCCACAGGGACAACAGCAGGGTAAGACCCACAGGGTGCCACATTGATCAAAAGGCAAATGGAAAAGGCTGGTTTCTACCATATTTTACAGTGGATATTATTTTCAGTAATGCGTTCCTTTTGTCATAGAAGTAGGTTAAATTAGTTTTTTTTTCCTTTTAATGAACGGTGTAATGTAATAGTTATTAGAAAATGGAAGACATTTTTCTTTTTAACTTTCCTGCCTGCTGATTAATGTTTGCTATTTCAACTAATGGCTGCTACAATGTATCAACATCAGTCAGTAAATAGTCACCTATAATTCCATTTGTTTTATGGCTCATGATCGCCAGACACCATTTGGTCAAAAATGTCACAAAGGTCACTGAGATTGCCATTTTTCCATTCCACAGAAGGGAAAAATGGCAATCAGACACTTAATACTTTAAACACTTCATGTTGGGGAAACAGAAAAGGAAAAGACAGAAAGAAGTAGGAAGGCATGAGTATGAAACAAAATAAATTATACAACCAAAAAGAGCTAAAGAACCATGAACAGATAAATGAGACAGAAAGGGAGAACCATCGAAATGGAGCGAGAGCGAGGGAGCAGTGAAGCAGATAGGGCCCATGGGAGCCAATGAGAGAACAAAAGCGGCCCTTCTGCTAATTGACTGCAGAATTAGCCCCATCTCCCCCATTGGGACTGTGGTGAGGCAGTGGCAGATGGAGGCAGACTGGACACCAGAGCGGAAAAAAGGCCTGCAAAACCTGCCGTGAAGCTGTCCACAATTGTGGGTCACAACACTGCAATGTGCTCCTTGTTTAACAGGATGTGGCCAAGTACAGAGAAAGAATTGAGAGAGCTGTGTGTGGGATTAAAAAGGTCATCAGAAGAGGTTGGGACTACTGGTTGAGGGGAAGAGTGTAGAGAGAATAGGTAGGGCATGATTATCATTACAAAGGACTTCTTCAAGAGCAATGTGGCTGTTATTTATTTATTTAAATGTAGTTACCTCAATAATATTTAAGATATCCAAGAAAAATCATTCTGATTTTTTTTTTCTTTTTAAAAACAGCCATTGTAATAACAGGTTCTTTTAGATATACCATTAATTAAGTAATTTAGAAGTAATGGAACAGATAATTCTAAGTGTACTCTTCTAGTAAATTTTAAACTTTTAATTTGAGTTAGAATTTGGTATGGCTCAATACTTAGGATTACATCTTACATAATATGCTACTTTTAATACTGAATAATATACATTATCACACTATACCTTGAAAGA
This sequence comes from Rhamphochromis sp. 'chilingali', assembly GCF_963969265.1. Taxonomy (NCBI): domain Eukaryota; kingdom Metazoa; phylum Chordata; class Actinopteri; order Cichliformes; family Cichlidae; genus Rhamphochromis; species Rhamphochromis sp. 'chilingali'. The sequence goes on from NC_137938.1 coordinate 11,645,232, forward strand.
GAACCAGTTAGTAGATTAGTCAGTACAAAGATTTTGATAGACATGTTGCTATTTAGCTATTATTAATCAAACATTTAAAGGAAAACAGAGAAAAGGAAAAAACAGAAAATATTCAACAGGTTTTTCTGTTCCTTTTTGTTTAATTTCTAGTTTACTGCTACTCTGATACTTGCTTTCTTCCTTTTCTTTGTCCTTAAACCTTTGTCAGCAGTTAGTAAAATGTATGTGCTGCAGCCTCATGTATTTGTAACAACAAACATTTCTGTATCAGCACTGTTTTTAATGTTTAAACACCCTGGCATAAGTGTATTTGTATTGTATAAGTATTTAAGTATTTGCAAAGTGTGAGTTTGGCTATTCTGCAAATCTTGCATACATTTGCTAAAACTGACTCATAAAAGTCCACGAGTGATTTTTTTCAGATAGTGGTGTGTGATTCATTAATAATAACCATCATCATCACAAAAATACTTAAAATATATATAGATTTTAAAAGGTTACTAAAACATTAAAATATAAAAAATATTCATAAATCGTCATACTCTTGATGTCAACTTTTCATTCCTTAAATTGGTTATTATAATCTGAAGGGGAAAAAAACAGATCCCAGGCTCCAAAATGGTGACAGAAATGCATTACAGCAGTTTGCCACCCTCACACCACACCATCCTGCATATCCAAGTAGCTACTCTTACTATGAAGTTGAATTAAATTGCTCAAAGCACTTTTTTAAAGTGCCAAAAGCAGCCATTCCCCTTCTAGGGATTACCCTCAGGAGTGTATTTATAGTTTCTTTCTCTCCTATAAAGGCTGTATGGAAATCAGAGAACTACAGACAGCGCTCATAGGTTGTTTTGAAATTCAAAAAAGGTGGGGAGTTAAACTATATTGTCCTTTTGAGGATGCAGGAGGATGCTTTCCATTCTGCACTGCACCATGACTGTCATAGTAATCTGATATGACAAATTCACATACAGTGGATTAGCTGCTGGTGGTGAAAGCCAGAGCGGTTAATATTTGTTGATGTTGCTTTTATCCAGGAAGTCTGGTATCCCTGGGATGTGGTACCATGATGAGAAAAGGAAAGGAAAGGAAAGGAAAGGAAAGGAAAGGAAAGGAAAGGAAAGGAAAGGAAAGGGAAGGAAAGGGAAGGAAAGGAAAGGAAGAAGCAAGAGAAAGGGTTTTCCGGGTAGAAGAATAAAAAAAATCTGGAGGCCACTGGGCCTGCTCATCACTTTGTATGCTGTCAAAATCTTTGATGTTCCCCAACTCTTGATGTCGGGGGCTATGAAAAATGCTTAGCTCAATTTAAGCCTCTCGCAAAAAAGGGCTAACAACTGTAATTAAATCATTAAATTCGTGTCTACGCTTCACAGAGCATAGAGAAAATTAACTTCCCACCAACCTCATTTTCTACTTGAACATGAAATAATGATTTTTTTTTCTCAAGCTCATATAATTACAAAGCTAACATCTGATAGAGTCAGCATCCAGGGGGGATTATCACATGCATGAGTATTAGACCTCATTACCAGCTTGACTGCAAAATTATTACATCTTGTAATTGGATGGTGAGATTTATACACAGATTGGCCGGGTTTCTGTAAGATTGTAATTACAAGCTTCATTGGTTTGCTACTTATCGGAACTTCACAGAGAAAACAACTGGTAAAATGAAATGAGCATTTCATTAACCTATCGCCTTATCAGGGGAAAAACCTGTGTAACGTTCATGTATGCATTAACATAAATAGGATCATTCATTCTGCCGCCAGAAAGCCTGGGCCTGTAGTTCTTCTTGCTTTTTTTTTTGCAGTGAGGGTGGAGGATAGAAGAGAGAAAGAGAGTGGCGGTGGTGGTGTGGGTTTGATTGCAGTCGGAGTAGGAGGGGAGGAGGTTGTGGCAATATTCATTCATTTTGACAGAGTTTATTTAACCTTCATAATCCTATGTTGATGGGGAATGGAGGGAAAAGGGACACGTGGGCTAAAAAGGGATGAGATGGAAGGGGAGTAGGGGAAAGTGAGGGCAACAAGGGGCGGGGAGGGGGGGAGGAAAAAATAATAATATATTATTTGTCTAACGTTACAAGGGATGAACTCAATATATCTATTACTTAAAGAGTAACTGACTGTGAAAGTGTTCATTTCACGAGAGACGAGGCAGTGAGCTGGCAGGGACTCTTGGGGCTCCGAGGTGTCTGCTCTTTCCCTCTGCTCTAGCTCTCTCTCTTCCTCTCTCTCAGCTTTGATGTTTCCCTTTTCACTATTAACAGACTCTGGCCGTGTTCCTCTCTTGCTCCAACACAGCGGCAGGTGCGGCTTGTATGCCCACATAAATAACCTCCTAACACAATGACACCAGGGGATCGATTCAGATTTTGATGGGTGATGCTCCTCATACAAAAGGTGTGGGGGTTTGCACGCGTGTGTGTGTCTCTGTGTGTACATTAAGATGGGGGTGAGCAGAAAACAAATAGGGACAAGCAAGATGGGACAGACTGGAGGAAAGAGGTGGAAAAAAGGGGTTAACAAGAGTGATGGCGAGGGGGGGTATAAAATACTTCAATTACGAGGCGAACACAATTTCTCTGTTCTTAACAAGAGATTTCATGGTGTGGGCCAATGTTTGGCAGAAACAGCTGAGAGCCACTAATGCTAAAGAATTACACTCAAAAGGGGCCAGATCAACTGGCCCCTTTTGAGATGAGAGTCAGTTGTTATTGAACTTCATTGCCCAGACTGGTTTCTTTGTCAGCTGGGATCAATGATGCTTCAGCATGGGCGTGATGTAAAATCCCATGCTGTAACCTGTCACCCACTCTCTGAGTAGCCCCATGACTGCACTGGATACAGAAGACTTTTAAGTGTTTCCTCATTTACCCCTGTGTGAGAAGAAAATGTTTCACAGTATATCCAGGCCCTTTATCATGTGTTTATTTAGTATCATTTGTCCACTTGGCGTCTTAGGGGGGAAATAGGGGGAAAAAAGCTGAATTTAAATTGGCTGGCCAACATGCTTAACATGAGATTTCCAGGGACACTCAACAAAGTTGATTTTCCAGTCAAATTATGTAGAATTTGATGAATTTCTGCCTTAATGAGCTACTTTGGCAATTCAATCAAGTCACAATCTGTGTTCATAGACTTGCAGCACAGCGTTACATTGGTTAGCTTTGTCACCCTACAGCAACAGGGTCCTGGTTTGAATCCGCTCACTGGCTGGGCACCTGTGTGGAGTTTGCGCGCACTCCCTTTTTCCTAGGTGGGTTGTCTTTAGGTAATCTAGCTTTCTTCCACGGTCCAAATGCATGCATGTTAGGTCAACTGGTGATTCTAAATTGGCCTTAAGAGTAAATAGTTGTTTATATCTATGCATTAGCCCTGCAATAGCCCGGTGACTTGTTCAGGGTGTACCCCATTCTTTTTCTAAGCTGGTAGATGGGCTAAAGCCCTTGGTTTACTGACCAGTACTTGAGTTATTCAAATTGTATATTTATGTTTCCAGTCATTGTATACATTTGTAAGTTAGCTGTTGGCGTAGCAGCATATTTGCATAATTATAAAATATATGCAGCATGTGAAAAATGCTTTCTACATTTCTGTCTTCTCCTGCTTCTTTGTTTTTGAATAGCCTTTATCATTGGACTCCAGGATGATAAAAATAAATTATCAGGTCAGGATGTTTCCTGTTCCCAACATATTTATCTAATCCACAATCAGAATGGCTAAATCAATCAACTCAAGTTGTATATTCTAAGATACTCAACTTATTGTTTTCTTTTTAAGCCGATATTGAGGTCCTTCATGATTTTCTGAACAGATAAATAAAGAAAAATCCACCTAGTTTCTCTTCGCTCGAGCACATGGGGAGATTCAATCTGTGATGCAAAGGGCTAATCTCATACATCAATAACCTGTAAACCCTTTTGAAACCCCGTCTTTTTTTTCAGGTGTTGTCACTCTAGCGTCCCACTCGTCTCCCTAGGTCACTGTCTAAAACTCATTACAGAATTTGACAGGCTGCTGTTTTCATCTGTGACACCACATCATCCAATGGTTAGCCTAATCAGGAGCCACGATGGTATCAATAATTAGAATTCAAAGTGTTCTCTCAAGTCCCAAAGATGTCAACACAAGCCTTCAGAATAACAGAATGATAAATATGTTTTTTTCCAAAATTAAAAGCAGAATTTAATCCAGACATTTTTTTCCCTCCAGCGGTCTCTGCATTTAAAACCAGTACAACACTGAAAGAAGTAAAAACCCCAAAGCAACTAAAACAAAGTCAGTCTGATCATTAATAAAGGTGATAGCAGTGTTGTTAGGAGTGAGAGTCCAATGCAACCTGGGGAGCGTGTCCAGCAACATAAAAACACCAGATTTCAACTACTATCAATAGTTTGTACAAAGACACACCAAAGCAAAAAGCAAAGAAAAAAAAAAGAAAATCAGCACAACATGATAACAGATGAAAGAAACAGCCTCATTAAAATTCCATTTGTCATGCTGTCTGTTGATCATTTTATCTATAAGTCTATCCTTTACACCACTATCAAAGGGTGTCATTTCAAAAGAATACTTCAGTGTAAAAAAAAAAAACATATTTTTTTTTCCCAAGAAGGCCGTTCTTTAAAATTCAATTAACTCTGTTTATGAATAAACGTGGGAATTGTATCATCTGAAAGCAGATTTGCATGCTCACATTTTTTTTCACTTTCTGAGGTAGCAAATAAACATCTGAAATGGGAGACTAACTCTTATGAATATTTCTAAGCTAATGTTCTAAATCAGTGTTTGCATCTCCCTCATTCAGACTTAGCATAAAATTATATGTGGGACAAAACAAGGACTTTGATATTACTTCTGTCTTTGTCAAAAGTCTTTTTTCCCCTGTACATTATGTGTTTACTCTACTTAGCGTACATCTGCTATTTTGGCGATATGCACATATAGTAAAGACTGGTAGTCTGTGGCTTAAAGCCTATTGGCTCGTGAGATTTGATGCACTATTCATACATCAGAAGAAGTTTAATACAAAGTAATGGAATTAGTTTGACAGTTGCCAGTGTAGTCTTTGCTGCAGACTTGTAGGGTTTTTGTAAGTATACTGCAACAGGTCACAAAAAAAGCAAGTGTTCACATTTCATAAAGGTACATTTAACGGATAATACCACTTTAAATATGGAGACTGTGAAATCCCTCTGCTTGAAATGTATAGTTGAAGATGTCCTTGAGGTCTGTCGCTATAGCTGCAAATAGCTGTGCTTACTATTTTAGATGTCTAATTTTAAAAAAGAAAAATATATATTTCATCTAAAGATACTTTCATAAGTTTTTTAAGTTAATCCTCTTAGTTCAGTGGAGCAATAATACACTCAGCTCAATGCAGTTAAAACCTTTTAAAGCCCAGCAAAGGCTACATTCTCTTTTTCTCCCCTCTCTCTGCATCTCTCTCACTCACTTTTCTCTCTCTTCTTGGCTAGCTATAGCTATTCATTAGCTCCAGCCCCTATGGCAATGAGAGTCTTTAACCTCCATTAGATCTAATGTTGATATGTTTCCCCAGCAAAGAGCCAAAACAATTAACACCCCTTCTCACATTTCTTTCCCCTTGGCCCCTAACCACATCAAAATCTGGGCCCACCCGTTCATTACCCACCCCTGAGAATGCCCTTGGGAGGAAAGTCAGATCCCTCTGTTGTCTTTTGTATGTTATGCAGTTAGAAGCCAGAATGAGTTAAAAGTAACTTGTCAATACTAACGAAGTGTTGCGCTTTCCCCTTAACTTTGCCCCAGTGTGGCTGCTGTTGTTTTTGCTGTTGTTTTTTTTTTAATTAGATGAGGGGCTTAATCATGACAATACTTTATCATAATTCGTGAGCTAACACCTTCTGCTGTTAGTGTTTGGTTTAATTTACTTTATATTTAATATACCTTCAGCACCAGCAGTGGTGGCAGTGGTATTTTTGCTGTGGCAGCCTTGCTGATATAAAATATGTGTAATGAACCTATGTGGGCTATACTTTGTATTACGTTTTTGGATGCATAATACATAAAATACTCATAAAAGCATTGCATACCCATTTGAAGACCTCAGTAATATAGTATGTACATCTATGGATCACTGCCTTTGTACCAGGGCTAAACTTGTTGGGGGTGTAATGGTTATGCAAAGCATCTTTACTTTGGCAAAAATTCAAGTGCAGACCTTCATTGTCTCATCAATATTGGGGGGGGGGGGGGGGGGGGGGGGGGGGCATCACCCCCTCAAACTGTGTAACTGTCAAGTGCATAACATCCTGACCCAGAATAGACCTCTTTTATTATCCAGGAAATTCCTTGTTTCCTTACCTAAAGGTGTGGTGCAGTTGCCTATGTATTGAATGTCTCACAGTAACACCAGTGGTCCTCTGACTCCAACCCACAGCTGACTAGCTCATTTGCTCTGACGCAGATCTGGGACAACACTAGAGCCAATGCATGTGAGAGTGTGCACTGGGCTTGTACGCAATAAGCGAGATGTCTAACAGTTGTGATGATCCATTAATATCATTGATATTCATCTAATCTCCTCTCTTCAGGAGGATAGTGAGTTTTTGTTTCAACACTTAATTTGATAATCTGCAAAGAAAGCACAAAAGGAACATTCTGCAGATTCTTAACCTTTCCTCAACTTTGGCACTCCTCGAGGCAGGAAAGGAGTATCTTTCACCACAGTTATTAGTTCACAGAGACACCCTTGACCTCTGCGGTGGTAGCCAACTGTCAACATAACCAATGTGATTGTAATACAGGTTCACTCTCGTTGACTTCTATTGGAGCCAATGAGGTGTACCTATTTGCACACATCCTAGAGAACTACATTCGAGCCCAGAAAGTTACAAAAATAAATTATAAGACTGTCATGATCCCAGATTACTACTGATATCTTAGTTTTAAAAACTATAAATGACAGAAGCTATGATTATAAGGTAAATCTGGCTTTTAAAAAGAAAATAAATGATTTATGATATTCAAGATAATTATGAACTGTGGTATTGAATATGGATTGCAATGCACTGTCACCACGCAGGTTTCTATATAGAGAAAATGCTGTTCATTTAACAAGCCTGAATTTAACAATATCTGTTTTTAGCTTTTTCGTTTTCCCATTGAAAGCATATATAAGTGTTTGTGTTTGCCATTATCTGATAACTGAAGTATCTGTAATTTTAAAATGTACAGCCAGGACTGTCCTTAAAATGTATAGACCTACTGCTCAGTTATTTTTCTTTCTATTACTTGAACATGAGTAATGGCAGAGAGTGCTGTCCTCCAACAGAGTAACTGGGAATATTTCATATCTTTCTTATAGCTTTAGAGGCTCTATTGCTATAAGGTACCAGAGAGAGAGAGAGAGAGAGAGAGAGAGAGAGAGAGAGAGAGAATATGTTAGGTATAACAGAAGTTGTTGACAAGTTTCCAATCATTTTACATTAAAACACATATCATATGAGAACATACTTAACTATGGTACTATGTATTATTATTATTTTTGTATATATTTATTTATTTATTTTTAATTGGTGGCAGGAAAATTAAAAACGCACAGTGCTTGGGACTGAGTGATTTAGCCTATTAGAATGTGGCCATTAAGGCGTAGCAGCTTATGAAGAGCCTCCTGTAGATTTACACGATAAAACTATCTGATATGATAAGCCGGGGGATTTTCTTTCTCTTTAAAAATGGGAAGAGTATTTAAGAGTCGTTTTGACAACATTAACGTGAGCGCCTGTGCGCGAAGGCGCGTGCATGTCATACAGAGACGACACATGTGGTGAACGCCTGCATTAGAACTGAACGTGATGAAGATGAGTTTTAAACACGGGCGAGGATCCGGAACAAAGTTTACCGTGCTCTCTCTCTCTCTCTCTCTCTCTCTCTCTCTCTCTCTCTCTCTCTCTCTCTCTCTCTCTCTCTCTCGCTCTCTCTCTCTCTCCCTTCCTCTCACTCTCCCTCCCTTTCTCGCTCTCTCTGGTTTTAGCCTGAAAAGCTTGTGGTGGCAAAGACAGTTTAACAACACTCAATAAATCAGTTAACATTGATGGCTTACTGACCTCGACACGTGTCTTTGTTTACCTAATTCATTGATTTGTTTGTGATTTTTTTTTTAATAAAAATCTTTTTTTCTGAAAAAGAAACACGGTCAACATATATTTTTTTAAGTATGATTATTATCATCATCACCGTCACTGTTATTACTAGTAATGGTAAGCTAGTAATATTAAATTATCTTTTCGCTGGTTCTAAAACATTTACTCATCATCTCGATTCACTGATTTCTCTTCGGCTTTTCCAGTGTCATTTCTGTTTAGACATAATTTTGGTCTTCTAACTCCCTGCCACCCCTCCACCAGCCCGCCACAGCCATTATATTTAGCCCCCTGCACACATTTCCAGCGGGTTATCACAATTGCCATTCCTCCCCTCCTTTCTGATGTGTTACCCAGATTACCATCAGTGCCCCACAGATATTTTTAACAGATCCTCGGCGCTCGGCAATATCCACTCGGAGCCATCTGGTGCAGATCAAAATCTACTGACTTCTTGGGCTTCAGTCGTTAAGGCATTAAATCTAGATCTACAGAATACCCCCTTTGACTCGGGAGGTGGGTGATATGAGAATCAAATCAAATAGAAATAGAACAGTCAAAAAATGAACACCCTCCCACCCGTGAGCCACATAGGTGTGTGAGGAGTGGATAGTTAAGCAGAGGTTAGTGACCCTTTTTTTTTCCCCTTTTTTTGTGAGCTGGAAATTGGATAAGCAGTTCAAGAGGCGCTGAACAAAATAGCATCCGAGTTTTTTCACTCTTTGAAATATTGAGATAATATTTTTGAAAAGATTGGTTTGTTTTAGAAAACATTCTATAATTGTTTCTGGAATATATATATTCCAGAAACAATTATAGATTTGTTACACACTATATTTTTCCGGTTCTCGTGTGTTGGTACGTCTTTCATTAAATTATAGGAGCTAAAAGTACCTGAATAACATTTTGTGGCGAATACATGGACTTGGAGACTTCTTATCCGGTAACCCGGTCTTTGGCTCGTCCCTGGCGTTTCCACATTCCTTTTCACTAAAAGCAAGGAAACGTGAAGTGGCTCTGCTTTTACAAAGGACAACAACAATCTGCTTTAAGTCCACACACACACACACACACACACACACACACACGAAAGCAGATGGAAAGTGAGAGGGGGGAAAAGGATGGAGAGGCTGATTAAAACTTTATGAAGAAATCAAAGGAAACCGAAAACAGAAGTCAATAAAGACTTACATAATTAATAACTCATATGGAAGAATTTGCATGAATTTCCGCAACTGTTTAGGGAGTTAACTGTAACCGTCTTGAAGTAAGCGTTATAACTTTAAAACAAAATAAAAATATATATAATTGTTTCATTGTAGAAATATAAAATGCTTTTATTTATTTATTTATTTAATAAATAAACTTTTAAATATCTCATCCTGATTAAGTCCCGTGTGTCTTTTACGAGTGCGTAGGTTTAAAAAAAAATCCATAAATTACAGAAATTAATTTTAATGTTAAAACTTTTACTGAAAAATAATGCCACTGAATTAAATAAAGGCACCAGCAGCCCGTGTTACCAAATACTAATTCCTCGGCGGACAGGCTTTTCCCCCTTTAATTACAATTTAAATCTATTCAAAGTAAGTTCCTTCTTGACGGGTTTACTTCCCCTTGTGTCGGACAGCTGTAAAATCGTGTAGACAGGTTGTCATACAACAATCAAAGCCTTCGGTGAATGGACTCTAATGCTTGAACATTTAACATACAATAACTCCAAACACGGACGGAGAGAGAGAGAGAGCAAGAGAGAGGGGGGAGAGAGAGAGATCGCGAGAGAGAGAGAGAGAGAAGGGGGGCCCCAGCCAATGTGCTCAGTCTATATTCACATTATCCACATTGCTCCAAACGAGGAGGAGCTTGCAGGCTCAAATAGAGGACGCCAATCAAAGCATCAACTTCAAATTGTATCTGAGAGATCAGCCTGGAGACCTCAGGGCCAGGCGCGTCAGTCGGAGCGCAATTGTTGATCAGATCACATCCAGCGGACTTTGCGCGAGAAAAGAGAGGAAGCAGAGATTTAAGAGCGGTTTGTTTTGACTGCATACCGTTGTATGTCGGTAGTAGCTGCGACTTTGGCTTAAACACTTTCTCTTTACTCATCCGGGTTTTTTTCATTTTTTTTTTCTTTTTCTTTTTTTTTTTTTTGTGCCTCGCATACTTTTTTACGCACAGTTTATCGGACAAAAGAACTGTGCAGTGGAGATGTCTTTCCCCCAGCTAGGGTACCCGCAGTACTTAAGTGCCTCCCAGGCGGTTTACGGGAGCGAAAGACCGGGAGTGCTTACGCCTTCGTCCCGGGGAGGGAGCACCGAGATCGGGGGAAGTCCGTCAGCCACTGCAGCGGCTGTCACGTCAGTGTTGGGCATGTACGCCAACCCGTACGCACACAACTACAGCGCTTTCTTACCCTACACCAGCGCGGACTTGGCTCTTTTCTCACAAATGGTAAGAACATGTTCATATACTTCTGTCGAAAGATGTTTGTAAATCCTTCCGTCCCAACCAGCACTGTCTGATCATAAAAAAAAAAATCGAAAGGTCACTTCAACCAAAAGAATGAATACTCTTGGTTGCCGATTTGTATATTGCGCATTTTCTGGTTTAAGTCCATACTTGACTGATTTAACAGTCCGCTGGTGTGTTTTAGCTGCAAGGTGAAAAGTTTGACGAAATGCAAAAGAAAGAAGAAAAAACCTTGAAAATGCGGCTTAAAACGTGTTTTGTTGTTATGCATAAAGCAAAAGAACAAGAGAAAATTATAATTAGGCAGTTATTAGTCTCACACTATGAAAAAAAATAATCCTGCGGAGCTGTATTCTACCGTGCAACATGAAAAAAATGCTGCTTTTGCTCTGACGATTTTTTAAAATCAGGTTGATAAAAATATTCACCAGCCTGATACAATATCTTAAACTATAAATATGGAATTACTTTTTTTAAGTTTGTGTTTTGTAAACATTTCTGACCTAGTTGAATGCCCTTCTAACTTTCTCTACCTGACGAATTGCAAGACACAGCACATCTTGTGATAATAATTAACTTGGAGTGTGTTAATGACTAAGGCATGTATTAGGCTCTAACACAGAGTAAAACTGAGAAAAAAAATAGGTTTTATCGAAAATACTAAATTGAACGACCTGCGGGTGGATTCCACAAAACCAAGCCAAAGACTTAAAGTACACAATTCGTCACGCAAGTGTATATTTTACAGAGTGAGAAGAGGGAGAAAAAAAGGGAAAAACTTTGCTTGGGCCTTCATACTGCTTTGTCATATTGTGCATAGAAGGGAGTTTAACAGGCAGGCCTACTATATGTTTAAGCTGTCAGTTTGCGTGCACATGCAGTGCGCGTGATCACAAACTTTCTCTGGTCCTATTCACTTTGTTACTTTTTGCTGACAATTTACGGACAATAATTGCTAATAAATGGTCTCTCAGAGAGCTGTGCAGTTGCAGGTGCCATAGGCCTAGCATGTGACATGTTGCAAGCTGAGAAGCTTATTTGTGGGCACAGCTGAGTCAGTTGCAACTGTAACTCAAAGATTTTTTAAAGCCAGTTGTTTGAATCATATATATATATATATATATATATATATATATATATATATATATATATATATATATATATATATATATATATGGAGCTTCATATATATATGTATATATGAAGCATGTATTTAGCAGTTCATGAAATAAAATTATGCATGAAGCTCCATGAGGACACTTTAATAACACACAATCTTTGATTTCTAAGGGATCCCAGTACGAACTGAAGGACAGTCCTGGCGTCCACCCTGCCAGCTTTGCAGCCCACACATCTCCTGCCTTCTATCCATACGGCCAGTTTCAGTACGGAGACCCTGCTAGGCCTAAAAATGCCACCCGGGAGAGCACCAGCACTTTGAAAGCCTGGCTCAATGAGCACAGGAAGAATCCATACCCGACCAAAGGGGAGAAGATCATGCTGGCTATCATTACCAAAATGACGCTGACGCAGGTTTCCACCTGGTTCGCCAACGCCAGGAGGAGGCTCAAGAAGGAGAACAAGGTGACCTGGGGAAGCAGGAGCAAAGAGGACGAGGACGGTAACTTGTTGGGCAGTGGAGACGAAGCAGAAAAAAACGAAGACGAGGAAGAGATTGACCTGGAGAGCATAGATATAGACAAAATCGACGACAACGACGGGGATCAAAGCAACGAGGATGATGATGATAAGTCATCGGAGGGCAGCAGGGACCGTAGGGGCGGCCTCGGTGCAACCGGAGAGTTGGACAACTTAGAGAAAAGACGGGCCTTCGCCCTACAGGCCCACGAGGCCTTTGAAAAATCTAAGAACGCTATTTCAATTCACCCAGGGAGTAAGGAGAACTCTGATAGCAGCAACAACAACACCACAAGAGTTTTGTCTCCGGACAGACCTGGGAGCTTTCCTCTCCCGTCCAACAATAAGCCCAAAATATGGTCTTTAGCAGAGACCGCTACTAGTCCCGACAGCTCGTCACAGAAACCCACGTCCCCTTGCGGCACTGGGGCCACCACTCACCCATCAGCGCCCCACCACCAGATTCAGACCCACCCCGCCTTCCTCCCCAGTCACGGACTGTACACTTGCCAGATTGGAAAGTTCCACAATTGGACAAATGGGGCTTTCTTAGGCCAGAATTCCTTGCTGAATGTCAGATCGTTTCTGGGAGTAAACCAGCACCACCACCACCAGCACAACCATCACTTGCCGGCCCAGCAGCAGCAGCAGCCGACATCAGTGGTGGTGTCGCCGGTAGCAGCTTCAGCAGCGCTCACCAATGACAGCAAAGCCCAACCAGAGAGCCACAGTCCGAAACACATAGGTACGATGACAGTCTGTGTTTGCACATATGAGGAGACGTGCAAAATGCTCTGTTGAAAAAAAAAGCGACTTCGGATTATTATTATTTTCGATTTCAAATACAATTAATTTAGCCTATAAAAGATTCTGCACACGCATCCACACACAAGTAAAGTACATTTACACACTTTCACACAATCGACTACACACACACACACACACACACTTTCACACAATCGACTACACACACACACACACACACACACACACACACACACACACACACACACACACACACACACACACACACACACAATAATGTTTAGTTAAAAATTCTCGTGTCTCTGTTTTATCTACCAGACAAGTGCTAACACTGTTTTCCCATCAGATCACGAAAACGGTGTAAGGTCGGATTCACCTCCAACACAGACCCTGAAGTCTTCTTTTCGACCCATCCATGACAGGTGAGACCAGTTTTTACTTTATTGCTTTTGCTGAATTTCAACACGTTGCCATAAGCAGATGAAAGCAGCCACAGCCGGAAATAAAATGAAGGAGATCTGATTATTGGATTAGCGAAATAGAAACATACTTAGATCTCTTTAAAAATATATATATAAAGCTATAACATTACTGATAAGAGAAGTATTAGAAACAATATTTAAAAAAAACAATGAGTAAACTGCTTAACGAATTTTGGCATATATACTTAAGGTTTATTTTTATTTGTTTCATCTTTTATTTATACGTTTTCTAACATAAAACAATATAACAGCAGTACAAAATAAAACAAACAATTTTTTTCAACGATACCCAGTTTACTTTGGGGGTGACAGGGGTCTTGACTCCCATCCCACAACCCTTTTAATTCCTTCCCTCTGGGGAGAGTGTGGCTACTTATCAAGTCACCGAGTAAAACGGGCTCTGTCTGGGTTGTGTGCTTTCCCTAAAGACCCATGGGAGACCCAGAGCCCAGGGGAGCGCTCTTACCCAAAGAAAAAAAAAAGTTTTACCTCAGGTTTTCCTCTTGTGCGTAACGTTCTTAGAGAATTAACGATGAGATAGCGAATTACAACTGTTGACAATGGATGAACAGTGAGGGTTTTTTTTCCATGCCGTAAAAAAAATCGGATTTGTAAAATTGATAACACTATTATTGTTCATGTTGTTTTAATTATTAGTGTTTTAAAAAAAGAAAAGAAAAAACGCGAGGGCTTGAAAAGGAGGGCTTCAGTCTGCTTCTAATCAAAACTGCTCAGCCAGACACTTGAGATGCATATTGAAACCCGCTGTCCAAACACGGCGGGGGTATTTATCTACCTTTCTGTTATTCTTTATCCAGATCCTCTCTGCCTTCCAGCGCCAGGAGTCCACAAGACGCCACGCAACGGGTCCTCACTGCACTCTCCTCGGCTTGATCAAGACATTTTTTGTGCTTGAAAAAAAAATCAAATAGAAAAAAAAAACAAAGACTTTACGCTCTCTAAAAAGGACAATGAGAAATAATAATGCAGCATAGCATTCAGACGGTACAGAACAAATGGCGTAATTTGGTAATATCCTGTGGATGGATGGATTACTTCCTCTATTGTTGTGTAGCTTATAATCGCGCCTATAATGTTACTCTCTCTCCCTCCACTTTGCCCAGGCAGGCTGGGACATTTTGGTAGGCTGTTTACTTTATTATTATTATAATTATTGTTATTATAATTATTATTTGTCACTATCTTGTGTTTTTTGGTGTCCTTTCTTTAATGTAAATACAAGTGATTTAAATTTGTAAATAGGAAACGTTGAAGGAATTTGTCCAGATCGTATATTTTGCCTAAATAAACTAAATGAAATTATAGAGAAAACCCAACAATGTTCAGCCTACATTTCTTTTCTGTGATTATTATTATTATTATTATTATTATTATTATTATGCAAACGAAATTGATAAATTATGTAGAAAGCTTAGGCCTGCAACAAAAAGGGTGGGAATTCTACAGAGAGAAAAAAAAATATTGGCAGTCTGCATGCAACCAGGCTTAATTTTATTCAAGTTTGGGAGGAAAGCAGCGTGGATGCATTGAGGTGCTAATAAGTGTCCAGATGGTTGCTGGTGACAGAAAATGGACAGGAGCAGCTGGGAAGGTCATTAAGTAATAATATGGGAACGCCCAGTCCAAACAAAATCAAATGGTTAAAATCTAATCTG
The DNA here is from genome assembly GCF_963969265.1 of Rhamphochromis sp. 'chilingali'. NCBI lineage: Eukaryota > Metazoa > Chordata > Actinopteri > Cichliformes > Cichlidae > Rhamphochromis > Rhamphochromis sp. 'chilingali'. The sequence goes on from NC_137938.1 coordinate 11,660,396, forward strand.
TCAGAGGGAGAAGTCGATTCGAAGATAAATTATTAATATTTTCCTTTTGGGGGAGGAGAAGGCTGACATTGTGGACCTTGAGGAGCAGGGTCACTTTTGGGGTCTCTGTCTGTTTCTAAGCTGATAGTGATCATTAGCCTGTAAAAAGCTGCTTCCTTGCTGTACAATGACCAAAAGCAAATATTGATTTACATCATCAGTCTAATTGGGTCTAAAAATAATAATACAAAAGGAAAGTGCAATAATTATCTGCTATTGGAATATCTTATTTATTTTATTTGCATTATATTATTTATTTCATTTGTCTTTAATGCTATTTGTCTCAAGCGATTTAAATGTTTATTTATTTATTTATTTATATTTGCTTTTAATGAAAAATCAACACTCATTTAAAAAAAAAATCTTCTAAAAGCAACCAAGAAGAGTATGATAACATTCATTCTTTGACTGAAAGACACTTTTGTAAATAAGCTGCAAAGTGAGCTGTTATAGAGGGTGAATGATTTCAGTGCCCCAAACCTGTGGACTAACTTATGCACATCTGTTTTGCAATATCACAGCGGCCTCTATAGGCAAGAAAGAGAATTATAAGACCTGAAACCGTTGTCACTTTCCCAAATGCTATAAGTGAGATGAAAAACTCCAACTTTAGCATCTCTCATTATGTAGCTTAAAGTTTCTAATTTGATTTAACGGTCTTGCACCCAATTGTGTACTATTATGCTTTTATGTGAGTACCTTTTAATATTTTTGAAAATCCGTGAGCTACGTCATAGTAAAAAGGAAATATCATAGGAATACAATTATAATTAGCAAATAAATAAAAAAGAGCTTGCTTTTTGGCACGGCAATTACTAGTATTAATTCTGCTACATTTTTATATTTTACATATTCAAAGACGGCCAAATTAAGTAACTGCAATTATCTCTGCAAGTCAAAACGCAAGTCTCCTTTCTTTTTCCTTTCTTTTTTTTTCCGTGTAGGTAAACGGTGACCAGATCGTTTGTGTTTTGCAGAGGTGGGGGAGGGGATGAACGGCGGGAGGGGGGTGGGGGGTCTTTGCGCATAAATCTGTGTCACTTAAATGTCTGTTTTTAAAAACAGTCACAGACTGTGTTAAAAAATTAACTAAGGCCAAGGAACGTTTTGTTGATCGACGTGGAATCATCTCGCTTTTACACACACACCAAAACGGTTCTAGTCAAATCACAAACACATTTAAAATGTAGACTACACGCTATATTAATGTGTCTATCAATAATAATAATAATAATAATAATAATAATAATAATAATAATAATACGTAACATAAAACGCAATAGTTACATGTTTCTACATTTGCTCGTTTTAGTATATAAATATGAAATATTCCAGCCCCCATAAACCGCTATATCTAAATTAGGATAAAATTAATTAACACAAAGTCGAACCGAGTCTTTTCAATTCGCTTATAGGACAGCACGTGTTTTGCAATAATGACTCTTAAATTGCGAAGAAAAAGGCAGGTGCGTAAGTTTCCCTCCCACCCCATTTGCACATGACATCCTCTCATGAGCTGGCTTTTGGGGCTAAAATTAAATAACCTCTCGGTGTCCCATTTATTTCTTTTGTACTGAAACAGCGTGAGGTTAGCAAAGGCGTTAGCTGCAGGCCATTATATTGTGTTTCCATAATATATACAAAATTATTCATTTAGCAAGTGGATGTACAGTGGATTGTCTAATGGGTAATGAGTGCTGTTGAAGCTGATAATTAGGCTGTCACTTCCAGCCATTTCCTCCCTGGATGCCCAAGGCCGCGATGCAGGGGAGGAAAAGGAAAATAAATATAATGAAATAAAAGAAAAGGGGCAGATAAATGTATTAAATGCAAATTTAGAGGTTGAGAAAAAAGCTCTCTTCGGGACTTTACTGTTAACACACGATAATGTCTGATCTTCAAATCGCTGTAGCCACCAAGTGTTTAAATATTCTTACATTCTAGAATGTAAAATAAAAATGGCATTTCATTTTATAGTGAAAATTTAATTACAGTTAAAATAATTAATTGCCACTCACATCACACTTGGATTTTTTGATTGATTAACTAAAAAAAAATTAAATAACATCAGTAAGACAAAAAAAACAAAAGCAAGTTGTCAAAACTGTTTTCAGTAACCTTTGGAACAGGTTCAGCTATTTTCATCTGAGGACTCACTGCTGAAAGCTGCTCAGGAGATATGTAAATTGTGGCTCATGCAAAGACAATAAGTTGTTGACCCTAAAACAATTTAGCATTCTGTCACAGGCTGTGCTCCCCATAATACCTCAGTCTTTTGTTGGCGAACAAGGACCATCTCTCCCTGCAACTGAGACGTGTCACGCTGTGGCAATCCATTCATTTTAGTGGTGAATTGTGCATTGTGACTGTGTGTGTGTATGTGTGCATGTGTGTGTGTGTGCTTGCGTGAGCATGTGTAACAGGAAGAGTGAGGGGGGAGAGGTGACTGCATGGGGAGGAAAGTTTATCACTGTCTTGTCTTTTTTGGCAGAAGCAGGCTATTCTTACAACAGACTCGACCCCTTGTTGTCCAACAACACAAATGTCTTTGCCTCTTCCTATCCCTACACCCTCCTCTTTCAACCCCCGCTTTCCTTCAGCATCTCCGTTGTCTTTTCTCAAAGATGCCCGCCCATATCTGTGCCTCTCTAATCCATTTATCTAGTTTCATGAGTGCAGCACTGGTCAAACACTGACACAAAAGCCATCCCGGGCCCCCAGCCTCAGCTGGGGGAAACACACAACAACAAGCAACAACAAGTCACTGGAGCCCAGCAGGGCCACCCTAGAGCCTTGCTACTCCATGTTTATCTGGCTACTTTGGTTCTGCTCCTTGTTTCAGCAGCACAATGGCAGTGAAAGGAATAGGTGCCTTGGTCATAGGCTTTTCATTCCAGGAGCGATAGGCTGCAGGAAGACACAAGTCTTGCCGTAGGAAGAGGTCGGAGGATTTGGTTGGAAAAGGGGAAAACAGAGGGAGGGAGGCCCTCAGCACGGCTTCATTCAAACACAAATAGCAACAAGGAACTAGTATTTGCCTGACAACTGGCTGGCTGTCTGACTGACTCGCTGTCGGATAGGCAACTACTCATGACAACTAAACAACCCATGAGGACCCCTGCTGACACAAAAAACCTGGCCTGGTTTGTAGATATACTAGAAATAAACATGGTCTCTCGCTCATGTATTCCTGGTTCCCTTGCATTTGGCCACTCAAAGCGACATTCTTATGTTTTGATCGAGCAAGAAAGAGAGAAAAAGATAACAAAGTAAGACAGGGAGCGCAGTCGAGTAAAGTTTTCTCTGTCTCAGTTGAACATTCTTTCTTACTCTGAGTAAAGAACAGAAAAGCTTTTTCGCTCCTCTGCGATGAGGACAATATGCTTATTTGGATCTCAGTCAAATCGCTGTGCCAAATATTGGGGCACTAATTAGCTGTCCTAATCTAGAAATATTATCCTCAAATCTGATATATCCTATTTGAAATGGTCTATTTTAAGAGACCTCGGCTGAACATAGAGGTTCATTATTATCTTCTTGTTTGCAACATGTTGGTTGATCAAAGTTAGCGCCATGTCTCTGTTGTTGTTTTAAGGGCATTGACAGGGTCCGACATACATAAATAAGCACAGTTTCTCACACACACACACACACACACACACACACACACACACACACACACACACACACACACACACACACACACACACACACACACACACACATGTACTTGAGCTGTTCTTCTGTTCCATTAATGACTCCACAAACCAATTAAAGCTGGTCTGTCTTGAGTTTTCCTGAAGTATTTGTACACAGCAGATTTACCACAACAGAACTATATTTAGGGAAGAATGCCGTATAATTTCATCCCATCTCATATGCACCCACACTCTCTATCAAGAACACGCACAACCACGTACTCATGAGCGACACACACAAATACAAGTGCGCATGCACACATTCCTTGTGCAGACTGCTGGAGGATCAGAAATATTTTGCCTTAATTATCCTTCAGTATGGATCATGTTCTTCAGGAAGGACTAGTAATGATGGGGTTATTTATAGTCATTCATTCTCTCTCTGTAATTATACACTACTCAAAATTGGGGTTTTTACATTTGGCATGTGCTTGAAAACGTAAATTAGACAGACAGCACTGTTGTTAAGATCTCTTTGAAGTGAATCCCCTCTCCAAACACATTTTGATGGAAAGTTTTATACCAACACTACTTTTCTTCGTTAGCAGAGTTTATTTTTCAGCACTAGTTGAACTTTTTTTTTCAGTTCTAGTTCAACAAGAAAATTGTCTGGATACAAATATATATATATTTGCAGCAAATACATTTACAATTGTAACATGCCATATGTAGTAAATTGTGTCTTTTGACTGCATTCTGTACTAATTTTATTTTCTCAAAAATTAAAAATAATAAAGGTAAATAAGGAATGGCAGTGTTTACATTTCAGTACCAAGTCATCCTAGAGGACAGGTATCATAACAGAGGTCTACCTAACATTGGTTTGAAGACAGTTGTGTGTGTGTGCGTGTGTGTGTTTAATAATCAAATGCAGGTTGATATGGCAGGGAAGCCAAGGGCCTTGTGCCCCTTTTTCCTCCCTGCACAAATATTTCCAGAACGACAGATAATAAAGTCTGGTTTTTCCTGCCTTCTTTTCTGATGTGATGCCATTGTGGTTTGGGTTAATTCCAGGGAGCTGTACAAAGGGAAGCACAGCCATCTGAAGTGTCATAGTGCAGCTGTGGCTGAAGCACAGGAATTTCCATTTAGCAGAGGATGCTTCTCTTTTTTGTCCTCTCTGGACACTCCCAGCACATGTGCGGCACAGAGGGTGATATCAAATGCAACTCACCATTTTCCTTCCTGCTAATATGAAATCTTTACCCTCTCTGTCCAACCGTCCCTCTCTACACCTGTCTGTCTTGGTTTCCCTTGTGGGTAACACTGTTCACTTATCCACTTACAGAGTGTGAATGTGTGCACATTATATATTATCTGAGCCCTATTATGTAGATTTTTTTCACTACACAATTACTAATTAGCTCATTCATGATTTTCTAAATTTAAATAAAAAAATACCATGTATAATTTGAGTTTGCTTAAATTATTAAAAAATTATTGCAACTCTACAATTTAAAAGGAGGTGTTTATAAAGCCAGAAGGAGTATCATTCTGATGACTTATTGATTGTACAGGGAAGTAAAGTTGCTAATAGTGTTTTCCATTTAGAGCATTTTAATTTGTAAATGGTGCATAGAAAACAAAAGAAAAGATTGTATACATTTTTTGTCCAAACAAATTAACTGGGCAATGAAAAGAAGATTATTTGCATAAAAAGTCAGAACCCTATCGAAGATGTTTAATCCACAGAGGGCTTCGGATAAATTTGATTATTTCCAAGAAATTATTCGTAATTGGAATTTGAAATTATTGCATCTGGCATAGACAACGTTACCAATCCCAATAGCACCTCATCATCATCAGTTATCAATAATTTCTACCGAAAGGAAACAAAAGCTGTATTACACTATCCATCCCATCACCCAAAGCAGACAATTACAATGTCAGGAGCTGTCACCTAAAGTACAGTAGCCAGTACATCCAATACCGGGTCACCTGCCAAAGCTGAAACAGAAGAAGAGCAGAACAAGCACACAATGTGTTGGAACTATCACTTCACACAAATGAAAACCTGAACTAAACAGGGCAGGCCGGTCAAAAGCCAGACTATCTTGCAGTGATACTTTTCCCCTCTGCTTGAACTGGGGGCTCTTTCTTCATGCATACTGTTCCTCTGCATGGTAGTCAGTGTAACATGTCACGGAGTGCTAACAGAAGCTAGCTATGCCGCATAGTAACAGAAGAGTGTTAGATCAAAGTGTTTGTCATGCAAGCTATAAAAAATGACTTGAAATGAAAAATGACTCGAAATCAACCAGTTGCTGATTTTTTTATGCAGAGCTTAAAATATTATATGAATATGAGACATGTATTATAGGCAGTATCATGAACAAATGTAAAAAAAAAAAAGAAATAATAAAAAATTGCATGCGTGTATTTGTTAATCTATATGAATTTATATAATTTTTAACTGGCACTTTAAAGACTTTCTCTCTACACAGGCAAGCTTTTGAGGAAAAGTGTGGCCAAGTCAACATAGACGATGAAGTACAAAACAATGTTGGTTGGAAAATAACTAGAAACCCTTATGAACAATTTTAAAAATGCTGCTTCTGTGTGACACCCTATAATTAATTTTAAACAAGTTTGCGCATGTATTCATAAAGGAAGAATATCCCATAATCTTGTTATATCTATGATACCAACTGTCTCGACCACCAAATTGTTGTGCATGCTATTCCTTCTCTCATTCAGATATTCAATTATGCGTCCAACTGATCTTTACCAGAAAACTTATGTTGAGTAGAATACTAAATGTCCTGAGATCAACCTACACCATCACTGGGATACACACACACACACACACACACACACACACACACACACACACACACACACACACACACACACACACACACACACACAAACAAAAAAAGTTCTGGATAGGCATACAATATGTATGAGCCCTGTTATTGAGACCATGCGAACCACAAGAACAAAGCGTTTTTTCATGGCAAATCATGTTCACATCAAAGTTTAAAAATACACATGCACATCTTGAGGAAATGCCATCACGTTTTCTTTGTGATCTGTCTGGGCACATCTGCAGCCAATACTGTCTAGCATGTGGTCAGCTCAGTTTTAACTGCTTTGTCTCTGCTTTAGTCCACAGGAACAATCGCTTTGGACTTTGGGCAGCAACTACACACTTGTATGCATCCATTTAGTTATGAACACAGTACAGATGCATATCACACCATTAGCTTGAGATCTGCATCTCTCCACAATCAAAACAGCACTCAGCATGCAGTCAATCTGGGTTTAAGTCTGCCGATCCATTCTACCCCCACTCATCAACAAAACTTAAAGGTACTGAAACTCCTCTACTAGAAGCAGCAATGCACCCCAGCCTGAGAGCTGGCAATACACTATTATTATTGGAAGAGAACCATGCCTTTGAAGGTGCAAATTGACAGGCCAGTCATACAGCTGAAAACTATCCCAGTGTCAGGTGGAATTCATTGCTTGATAAACCAACTTCTACACTTTATCATCTGGATAAATGAAACATGTGATCCTAATGTCATCAAACTCACCACTGTCCACCCTTTGGCTGCACCTATAAATTCTGTCCTTGATTTAAAAAAAGAATCATACCAAAGGGAAGTACTGGGTCCAAGGCACACCAGGAACAAGCCTAACTTATATTGGTGATGAAAACTAATGAATTGCTGTACAGGGACTGAATGATAATGATGGTCATGATAAAACATATTTTTGTACCACCCACACGTGACACTCCTGGTGATGTGGTCAGAATTTTAAAAGTCGTCAAAACTTGCATCAACTGGTTAGGCAAACTCCCGTGCCCACCCCACTCACTATTCTTGACAGTGAAAATCCCACAAGACAACCAAGCTCTATTTGGCCCCTACTCCAGGTTGACAGTTCTCTTTACCTGCAGTCCTTCTGAACCCAGTGATGAACCCATAAGGTCATACCTCCCAACAACTACCTTAATAAGGTGGAGTGGAACATGGCTAATATGTCTAACTGTTCTCAATCTGCCTCCAAATGTTGCCACTTGTCACAGCGGTTGTAGCTCAAAATCACGAGGTCCAAATCTTCTGCCAAAGGCTCAAAGTATGCTCCAGCTATGCATTTATCAAACTCACCACTCAGTGGTGATCGGTTGATGGATGAATTCACAAGTGTCCAAGTCATAAAGTTGCAGATCTAATGACAAGACCACAAAATTAATTATCATTCTATTGGCTAAGGTGTCCTGGTTCCAATGGTTTTTGCAGACACCCTTATGTCAAGCATGGACATCACTATGAACAAACTGTCATTAGCATAGAAGTCCACTAATAGAACAGTCTGATTCCTATGCTGTGAGCAGCAGGCTGCTCATCCCAGTGAGAGCCCTTCTAATTTCACTGTCTGTGCTCAGATAAACTTTGTAGACCTCAAGTGGAGCAAAAAAGAATCCATCTTGGTAAATGGCCTGTATTTGTATAGTGCTTTTACTAAGGACCCCAAAGCGCTTTACACGTCCAGTCATCCACCCATTCACACACTGGTGATGGCAAGCTACATTGTAGCCACAGCCACCCTGGGGCGCACTGACAGAGGCGAGGCTGCCGGACACTGGCGCTCTGACCACCACCAGTAGGCAACGGGTGAATTATCTTGCCCAAGGACACAACGACCGAGACTGTCCAAGCCGGGGCTCGAACTTGCAAACTTCTGATTACAAGGCAAACTCCCAACTCTTGAGCCACGATCACCCGTACCTTCTAGCACTCTAACCATGGACTCCAAGAACTATGATGCTCTGAACAGGTGTTCATTGACCAAAAAAGAGCAAAAAAAAAAAAAAACAGGCAAAGCCCATCCCTCAACCTGAAAGTAGGCACAAAAGCAACCCTCATGTTCAGTGTGATGACGCCAACATTTAAGGATTCAGATCACAAGCTAGATGTTTGGCCACCAATTAGACCAATTTTTTTTCTTGTTTGTTGGTAAAAGTAGAGTTAAAACTTTGCCTTGATTCAAGATAGAGAGCAATACATATTTAATCAACATTTATTGATTAAATATTGTTTTTAACATTATGAACTGGACATACTGGCAAATATGGCTAGACACCTAACTCAGTGTTTTTATTTCATTATGACCTGTTTATGTCTGCCTATTGTTAGATCAGCAGCTGAAGCAGGTGGAGGTAGAATTGAACTGGAAAGCACAAAAGTGTGGCACTCGCAGACAGTTTGCATGGCTCACAGCCCCAAGCACAAGAAATAAATCAGTAAACAGTACAGCTTTTGGATACAGTGTATTCACTAAAATAGCAGCACTTCACAGTTTATCTAGTATACATTAGCTAGCTGGCATAAAGTTGTCGATTTTACACATGTTAATTACCTGCACAGTTGCATGTTTTTGCATCCCAACAATTTGCAGCATGGCTTGTTGGGCACCTAAGCAGGAGAATGGTGTATGTTCTTCTCTTTTTAACTAAAAGTAATACACACATGTATATATATATATATATATATATATATATATATATATATATATATATATATACACACATATATGTATGTATGTATATATATAGATATCTGATGCACTAAGTCTCTAAAATATGAATCAAAGCTGTTCAAATGCCAGCAGTTGCTATGTAGGGGGCTGGAGTGGCAGTGGTTTGGATGAATGGAATTACCCTGACTTCCAAGTCCTCAGCAGGCCTCCTCCTGCCTGGTGTTGGCTAACCCGTTACTGCGATCACTGTTTTTTTATACACAGAAAAGGGGGAAAGAGTGCAGTCAAGAACAATAGGCGAGATAGATAGGTAGAGCCACAAAGAGACACATGGAGGCATGATAGTGTTGTGACTCTCTTGTCTTTAAGCAACGTCTGGCACTTGATTGACCAGCTAGCTTGCTCAGAATTCCTCTCTTCCTGTCTTTCTCATCTCATCTTTCTCACTTTCCTTGTGAAAGCACTTGCTGAGAAAATCTTTATGAACTCCTGGGCCTGTCGGCGTTGCTGGGGCTACTTAAAAACCTGCCAGTTTAACAGCTGTGTGCATCGGCTCGGCCCCGGATAAAGCACTTGGAAGTGGGAGGGTTGACACCATAGGGTGAGTCTTTATGAGGGGCCCTCCTGCGTGGCGGCCGCTGCTGGGGCTGTTAATTGGCACACTCTGAAGTGCTGTACAGTATTTCTGCCCTTCATAATACAGACACAGGTGGAGGCAGCTGGGAAAACCAAACGTTTATCCAGCGCTAAAGCCTCAAGCTCACTCTCCTCTCCTTCAACATGAGAAGTAATTTCTACATTATATAAATACATGACTTGAACATGTTTGAATTGACCTTAAACCAAATAACTAAGAAATAGGGCATTATTTTTCAACATCTGTACTGACACATCTACAAGGTTAGATCAAAAATATTTAGTCAACTGATGAAAGAGGTCAGGAAAAGCTCCTTTCCGGAAACTTAAAGACTATGTGCAGTTTGTTAAACTTTTTTGTCTTTTTAGGGTTGTATTTGAAGAGATATAATTTTGGTTAGTCCTTGCCCAGAATCTTTAGTTCTGAACAAAGAGAAAGACTTTTTAAAAACACTACAAACTTAGAGGGGGAAAAGACCATATTTTTATGAGTTTAGTCTGAATCCCAGTTCTTTGAAGCAATGAACAGATGAATATGCCTTCTCATGCATTCTTACTTCCCAGCAAACCATTTTAGTGTTTCTGCTTTTGTTTCTTTTCAGTTTCATGTTTGTTAACCTCCATTCACGTATATGAATTCACACACGTTTTCACATGTAATTTTTTAGGGAGCAGGCTTCATTGGAAATATTTTCAGGAAGCCCTGCTCTCTGCAGTAGACACTTCAGATAACTATCTTACAGCATTTTCTGCATATTGCACACTGTGCACTGATGCAAAGAGTCATTTTGCATGATTGGTGTCTCCTTTTTCAGTTGGGAAATCTTTCAATTTGGAAGGAATTACTTAATATCACCCCACTCGTGTATTTCTTCTGGAAGTGATCGGTGCCAATTCATACATTTACGTCACTAAAGTTAAATTTGTTACGTCAGTGTGGCATTACCTTAATGTGGCTTGTGTAATGTGATGATCTTTAATGAAAACAGGACACGATGTGTTTTAAGCTGTTAAATTATCAGCATCGGTAATATTTTTTTTTATTTAAACACAAACATCGCAAAAGTGGATCTCTGGAGCCATTTGGCATAAATTGAGACTGTCATGGGAGATAAGACAGAAGATGAGAAACAAAACCTGCTCGTGAACCTATGCACTCAGCAGATTTTGCTCACATGACAAACTGATTTACTTGAGCTACATCCCATTCCAGCCATTGCTACACATGATACACACATGAAAGACCTACTAAAACTCAGCCATCAGCGCATACCAGCAGATGACATGTATGACTGGAGACAGCTGATACAATGAGTGGTTTCATAAAATCAGAAAAGACATGTTGAGACTATTCAACATGGGGGGGAAAGCTGGATTAAGAAATAAACTAATGTAAAAAAATGTCAGAAGAAGAAGAATAAAACAGGAAAGAAGAGGAAATAAAAGTGAGAAAAAATAAGTGAGATAGAAAGACACAGGAGTAGAAGGAAGAACAGCAGCTTTAGCTTGGATGAGCAGCCCATAAGGTTGCCAGATGAGCTTCAGCTTAACCACAATCCTCAAAACGGAGACAAACATACGCCAGTGTCTCCTGTACGCCTTCCACAGACGCCCTAAATGATTGTAAACATTAGTTCTTGAGAAAAGGGAGGGTACCTCGGGGCCACTTTTCTGCATTGGATCACACTACCTCAGCAGTGGTGCTACATAATCACCAACAGATAATGTTTGGTTAGTACAGCGATTTCTGAGGACTGATTTCACTGCTGATTGTGACGGTACTGTGTTCAAAAAAAAAAAAAAGACTTTGGCAAATTACAATAAATGTTTCTGCAAACCTGGAGCTCGTGTTATCCAAGTCTCATTTTGATGCTTGTGGTTTTAACTGAAGCTGAGTCAGTCATTCCTCTGTTATCACTGAGGAAAGGTTCCTACAGTCGGGCACATTTGCATAACCTGAAAATGGGCCATGTTAGGAAGACAGATTGCATGAGTACATTTTCTCAACAAAAAGATGGATATATCTATAGCTTGACTTGTCTACAAGAATATTTACGAATGGTTTTAATTTTAACAAGTCAAAAATAAAAGGTAGATATACAATGTCATTAAAAACACGATTTTTTCAATTTAAAAGCACATTTATGTTTTCAGTGTATATTGGATAATTTATTTTCTAAAATTAAATATGAATTAAAAACACATACACATAAAAACAGAAACAAAATAATAACAATCAATTTTAACTAATAAGGAAAAAACCTGGCTCTGCAACTTCACCACATCTTGCATCATTTTCCACCATTCTTTACTCCTAGTCAGTGGCCTAGTGTTTATACATTTTATGCTATTCTGGTCTTGGGGTTAGGTTTCTGAAGAACACCACATTGCTCTGAATCAGCTAATTATTTTCTAGATCTGACACCAAACAAATCTACCCTCCACGAGTTTACATTAAACAGGCCACGGCTCTCTGGCGTTTTTCACAGATGAAACATTGTGGGTGTCACACAAAGTGCGTCTCCCTTTGTGCCTTGTTTTTACCCTTCGAGGACTACTTCACTTTGTTTGAAGTCTCATTTATTTTACCTACATATCAGCTTCACAATTGATTAAGCTCTTTCAACACATACCCACCACGTGGTGTTAGTTTTATGTGGACATTTGGGGGCGAGCTTCTCCTCACATGAGCCATTAACGACACAGCACGTCCTGACATTATTACCATTTCCAAGCTTCCCCAAAGGGATGCGAAAGGAAGCAAAATGTAAACAGATGAGACATCTGAAAGGAGATATTTGATTCAAACTTTCACATCCTCTTTTCTTAGGTTGCTTGAAAATGGAAACCTGGAGTTTGTTTAGTTTTGATCCCCCTGAGACTGCTAACATTTGGCCTCTAAGTATTAATTGAAGAACTGGCAGAATCTCCACAGCTGCTTAAGGTCTCCGTAGAAATTCAACAATCTCTCAAATAAAATGTCGAAAACACAGTGGACAGTTGCATTTTAGGGCTTATCCTGACTCTAGACTTTAACATGAACTGCACATATGTCTTTGAAGATCTTTATGATGCTTTGAAAAGCAGCCAGGCCCCAGAAATGACCTTCTGACTTGCTGTGTGATTAAAATCCCTCCTCTGTAGACAAGTAGAGATACTTGAATTAAACAACCATCTAATTAGATTACACCCTTTATGTGTGACGCTGAACAGAATCTCTCATGTATTATTCTTGTTCCCATTTATATTATTTAGAGGTCTGATTTATTGTGCTTGGCAAAATGTTCATGGATAGTGGGATCAAGTTTAACGGTAGAATTTGTCACATATATTTACAAAAATAATGGCACTTGTTATTAGGTCACGTTTAGTAACCTTGTGGAAGGGAATTAATATCATAAAGTATTCAGCAACGTCAACAACTCAAGATTCAGACCGTCTGGAACGGCGGCCTATCTAAACAATGAGAACATTGTTATTTTCGTAAACCTGTTGACACAAGTCATTGAGTACCGTATTATATGCCAGACAGCTGTTTCGACATAAACTCAAGGGTAAAGACTGAAAAGAAAAAAAAAGAAGAAATGAACATGTAAAACCCTGACTGCATGATTACATTATCCAGTATCCCAGGCAGCATACTGTAATCAAACAATTACAGGGAAGCTATTTACTGGTTGACTACTGCTGCACCCAGTCAGCTGCAGTGTCAAAGCCACTCATATGTGATCTAAACAGAACAATTACCATTATTAGAAGATATGATCAAGTTTCACGGTGTGACCCATAAACATGAACAGAGGAGAGCATTTTCACAAGATCTGAGTATTATTTCTAAAGTGGAAGATTCCCAGGGGCCGATCTAGCTTATTAACCACAGCGGGGCAGGGCTGTAGGGAAGGGGGCAATCAGTGTGTAATCAGTTTGGGTATGAGGCCGTGTGGCAAATTTGTATTTTTGCACGAGCGTAATTAAACTGTATGGAGACTCCTTTCCTACTGCATAGCTTTCAGGCCGACGCTGGCTTTTTTTTTTTTCCTTTACCCAGAAACAAGGAGAGAAAAAAAGACAGGACGGGGAAGGAAGACACTGATAGAAGCTGAACAAGAACTGTAGAAAGTGGCCCTCTCTTGGCAACCCAGAGCTATCCAACAGACATGCTTTAGGGGTAGCATTGGTGGCATTCTGGTAGAGAATCGGGGTAGCATTCATTGGAGCATGCCACACAGAATCTCTGTGGCCAATCCACACTGGAGGCCCTAGGACAGGGAGTTTGTGCTGCTGAAAGCTTGGGACGACATAGTTTGACAACATCACACACACACACACACACACACACACACACACACACACACACACACACACACACACACACACACACACACACACACACACACACACACACACAAACACACAGTGAGAGAAAAGACAGGCTGGTTTCCCACAGGGCAGGGCTGAAAGCTACACCATGTTCAGCTGGTACAACATGATGAAAGTGAACTGGAACACATTGTGCTGGACTGCCACCGAAGGGACATTGCTTCTCTGGTGATCTTTTTTAAGCATGAAGTGGTGGGTTTTTTTGTGTGTCCGTGTGTGTAAACCCTATAACGTCAAGTGGAATTGTCGCAAATTCTGTTTCCATGTAGCTATCAATCGATTAAGTGAATTAAACTAGTGAAGCAAATCCTGGGCAGTGATGGACCCCTTTAAGTTTACTGTAAGCAAGTAGCGATGCATCCTTAAATATTTAGGGGCAGGCCATTTTAGTGCAACACAGCTTTCAGCAATGCAGTTTCCAAATAAATATACATCACAGTTTATTTACTCTATAGAAGCTTTAGATATGTTAGTAAAAAATTTTACAAAGTGTAGTAGCATGTATTTTTCGAAGTATTTGTGTTACTTTGAGTCACAGTTTTTATATATTTTTGTATTATGAAAAGTAAAACCTGAACACAAAACTGATTATCAGTCTTGATGTTGAGGGAATGAAGCGTTTCAATATACTTTTTCCATGCCGAATACTTAAACAGACACTGGACAGCAGCACACATCCCTCACCCACATGGGTACACTTTGTGTCAGCCATGTTTTGATTTTGCGTTGTAGGGTCAATGGCGACCTCTTGACACACGGAGTTTATACATGCTAATGAGGCTTGCACTCTAACCTAATCGCTAAGTGCATATGGTTAGCACGGGCTCGCCTCCTTGTGTTTATGTGGGATCAGTGTGTGGATCATTGAACCGAGTAGTGGGGAGCTTTCAGTCGGAGACCCTCAAACAAAAAAGAAAGAAAGAAAAAGAGAGAAAAAAGGAGCATGATGGCAAATCTCACAGAATAAATCTCCCATTGAACAAAGTTTGGAAAGCCATAAAATGCAACCTGCAATTGTAAAATAAAATAAAAACAATACAATATGTAGCATACACATTTGAATACTTTTTAATCATGATGAATTAATCCTGCTCCCTTTAATATTTTGCAATATGTTCTAAACATCATATAATATTGTTTTTACACCTATTCAAGACGGTGAACTTTATTCATGTTTTTGAAGACATATAGTGTGCACTCACGCACCCACCCACCCACAGACACAGACACACACCCACACACACAAAGAATAATCATATGCTTTGGAAAAGTTGCAGCTTTGAAAACTCACTTTTCTCAGCCAAACTTCTTATACATATTTGCAAGAAAATCAAAGCGTCTTTGTGGGGCTCGCTCTAATCCTTTCTCCAGCACATAAAGGATGTACCTTTAAACTGGCTTTCACTCCACTGACAACCATGCAAATTGGTGAGAGGTAGGATGCCATCTCATTGACATTGTTTGTTAGAATAACATAGCACAGGGGAAAGGTCCTGTCTCAGGCATTCCACTGAAGCCCTCCCCTCTGTGAAGTTTCCTGATGAATTGTCACAAGCTTGTTATTTGCCATTAGTTTCTAGCATTTCTTCCTTCTGTTGGCCAAACTAATTCAATCTTTTTGGGAGGTAATCTCATTGAATCCCCCAGGAGGTTCAGGAGAATCTTTTTTTTCCTCCTTTCTCCCCTTTTTCTCCCTCCTTCTTTTTCTCCACATAGTGTTATGACCCAGTTTATTTTACAGTTTCCTACTTAGGAAAAACGAAGAAACTGTGAAATGTTTATCTCAACGGATTTTTTGTAGAGATTTTCATTGTTTTATAGCGAGGATAACTACATTTAATATATATATATATTTTTTTTTTTACATGTGTAGTATCTGCTTTCTTCTTGCGAACAAAGTTCACGCTGTAGTTGATAACTGCTGATTCAAGAAAACTTAATTTTAGCCATAACAAACTAGCATGATAAACTGTTAGAATAAATAAGAACCCTTTTCTTTATAGTACATGTACATATTTAAAAACATACCATGTGGATCAACATAGCAATAGAAAGAAAATATTCTGAAACTAAAACCTCCTTGCTTTAATTATTTATGTTTCTATGTGGCTATACTAGACTATCAAACTGTCTAGAAATCATATCAGATCATCAAAAATACTGGAATAGGTATGTTCACTATGATACACCCTAAAAGGCATCAATCAGAAGTCACATTATTGTAAAAAAAATAAAAAAATAAATAAGAAAAGAAAGGAAGAAAGGAAGAAAGAAAGAAAGAAAGAAAGAAAGAAAGAAAGAAAGAAAGAAAGAAAACAGAAAAAAACAGAAAAAACCCCAGAAAAGCTCAAGTTTGCTCAGATGTAAGCAGTGCACTTCTAACAACCATATCTTTTTGATAGTGGTGTAATGAAGAGTTTAATTTGGAAGCAGCCATCACTTCAAAGGGAGATGCGAGTATTTTCCTGCTTATTTGCACCCCCAATGGGGCCTATACATTATAGTATAACAATGTCCCGGTCCTCCACTCATGCACTAATGCCATCTTGATTGCCTAATTTCTCATGTCAGCAACTTCTTCTGGGGAGAGAGAAGAGGACAATTAGGGGACAACTGAGCATAATTGTGATGGGAATGTTCTGTGCAGCAGCAGGCAGCCCACAAGCCGCCTCGCGGTAGGCTGGTTTTGGTTAAGAAGAAGATGCAATTTTTTTTCCCTTTTGCTTTTTTCATTCCATGTTTTTCTCAAAGTTCATCCTCAGGACACATCAGGAAGCGTGTGACGGGCAGGCAGTAAGCAGTCACAGAGGGAACACAACGGCTTCTTGCTAATTAAAAACATTTAGATACTCCAGAGCAAACGGGTGGAATCATGGGTGGTTTGGTTTCTTTGACGATGCATGCGGCTTTTTTTTATGTGTGTCACACCTTGCATTTAACTTGCTTATTTTATTGTTGTTATCTTGGAGCTATGCATAAAAATGATATCTAGTGAAATCACGTATTTCTCCATCTTAGCAGCTGCTTTAAAATGCTACAATAGATTTTTGTCAAACATTTGCATTAACACTTTATGGACATAAGATTTTGAATGTGCAGCCATTTTTTGAGAATAAACATTTAAATACAGCTAAGAAAAACAGATATGTAAAAAAAAAAAAAAAAGAAAGAAAGTAAGAAAGAAAGAAAGAAAGAAAGTTAAGCCAACCAATGGCGTAGCATGTGTAAAGGTTTAGCTTGTTAGCTTGTTAGGAGACAAATTTGACCCACCAAGGTTACAAGTATCTAATGTGACTGTGCTCTAATGCTTTACATGCTATGGTTACTTAAAAGCATACATGTGGCAAGGGAAAGAGCTATTTAATACAGAAACAGTTGTGTGCTGTTTCAATCAAAGCCAAATGTTGGCACATGGGTGTACACAGTCGACTAAGCCACTACCAACAACTTTAAATTTATGAAGTCAAAAATAGACTGTATGTATATGTATATGACAACTGGAATACTTTAAAGCCACAGCTTGTATAGCGGAAAGCATTTTAAAATGTCAGAAACTTCAAATATTTTCCAGACAAAAAAATGTCTCATGTTTTACGGAGACAGTATGTCCTTTAGTTCAGTGTTAAATACACCATTATGACTTCAAGAAAACACAGCATCACGGTGCACTTACAAAAGAAACAAGAAAGAAAGGGCCAATAAATTTCCATCACAGCTCAATAGTGGCATTATCTGGTTGCGGGGCCATGCATTATCTTGTGTTAGTGGACTATTTGTCATAAGAGACCACTTCCCTTTGTTCAAACAAACCAGTCAGTGTTGCAGGTCCAGAGTAGGGAGCTGAGCGAATTCTGGTTTATCTTACCTCTGGACAAATAAACTATAATGCTGACTAATAACTGGCCTGGAATGTGAAGAGAGCTTGACTCTCAACTCAGTGTGTTGTTAAGCATAATGAATATTACAGGCCCCTCTGTATACAGTGCCAAGCCTTAGTTTACTTTACTACACATGGCTGGGGCCTTTAACTGAACACTGACCTCTGAGACAAGAGAATTCACTTACGCATAAACAACTGACTGAATTAGCATAATGAAAAAGGTGACAGCTCAACTTTTCAAAGTAAAGGTGGTGGGAAAAGTCATGTTAAGCATATTTTCAGTGTAAAAATGTACATGTAGTATAGACATATTTCAGAATATTAACTGTAATTGTACGCTTTAAGAATTTTTAGGAATTATGGAGGTGTGTGTACACCACTGTGCTATGTTATGCAGAATAGCACAGATCTGTAAAAAGCTGTAAAGACTTATGTTGGGGCAAAGGATTTATTCATACTGAAAACATTGCTCTTGTATTGCAGATTCTCTTTGGCCATGCTCATAAACATATCAAAGATATTTAATTTCACTTTAACACACAAAAAAGGAATTATATCTTTAAATAAGTAGGTAAGAGGTTCATGCCACTCTGTGTTATTAGGGAAAGAATAGCAGAGTAGCACGGCTGTCCCGCCTGTCTACAGTTAACAGCAGAAGCACAGCAAGGCCACTCGGTGCCTCAGCAGGCTGTAGCTGTCAGGCTTTCCAGTGAGTCGACAACCCCAGTGATAAGACCACTTTAAAGGAGAAATACCCGCCTCTCCTCCCCTTTAAAAGGAAATCTGCTTAAAATACCATGACTGTGTTGCATGTGGCTTATGGACGGTGCTATCTCTTGTGGCTGCTTTAAGAGTAATAAACTCAATACAGTGACTGTCGGGCTTTGTTCGTGGAACAGTGACTGGCACAAGCCATCAAAAACAGAGAAGTTGTCACTGTTTCTGTCTGACTATAGCCCATATATCTGTCTTGATGT
This sequence comes from Rhamphochromis sp. 'chilingali', assembly GCF_963969265.1. Classification (NCBI taxonomy): domain Eukaryota; kingdom Metazoa; phylum Chordata; class Actinopteri; order Cichliformes; family Cichlidae; genus Rhamphochromis; species Rhamphochromis sp. 'chilingali'. Next base: position 11,679,496 of record NC_137938.1, read on the forward strand.
CATCGAGACTCAGTAAAGAAGAATAAGCTTTGCACTGGGACATCAACTGCTAGGGTGCCAAGTAAGCAATCGGTACACTGAATGAATATTTCGAGCCACAGATCAATGTTTCTTTACAAAGCGATAATGTCCTTCGTGGACTGTTTTTCATACACACATATACAAAAGGAGATTTTATGAATAATGACGACAAGGTCTTAAACTGACACTAAGATCAAGGTTGAGAGGATCAAAAGAATGTCAGGGGTGAAGTATGAGGGACACTAGATAGGTTACAGTCTGACAGAGCATTTCAGTCCCCTCAATGTGTGTGTGTTTTCTGTGGCAGTATACAGTTGGAGCTATAGAAACACTGCCCAACTCCCCTGAGCCCTCTGTCTCTCTCCCATCCCTCCATGACCCAATTCCCCCGAGGTTTCCAACTGCCTGTCAAAGTTTTGCACCAACTATCGAAATGGGAAGGGATCTCTGTGGTGTGAATACCCTTTACGATCAACCTAGTTGTAGGTATCTGTTTTGCTTGGAGTTGCAGAACTGAGGCAATATTCTGATGAGGACGTGTGGAGGTCAACACCTCTGTGAAAACAATGACAGATGCAGTAGCACAATATAAATTCACCATGGCATCCACCCTCAACTGTCAGCAACATCAGAGGGCATCAGGGGAGCCCTCTGCAAAAATGAGGGGGGAAAACGAGCAGTGGAGAAAGGCAGCAGAGTTTGTAACAGTGTCTATTACGCTGCCGAAGAATTTGCCTGGGAGCTCAGCTTGACAGATTAGCCCAGCGCTCAGATGGGGCAGTGCAGTGGTGAAACAAGAGCTACTTTTATGAGGTACGTAACACAAGCCTGTGGTAGCCACGGCAAGGCCAGGTAAGCGATCTCTTGATGAAAGTGAGGGCAGTGCTCCACCTTTCATGTTTCCATAGGTTTTATTTGGAGCACGCACAGACGGGGCTGCAGACAGAAATGACAGACAATTAAGATTGCACAAAGGCAAGGGAAATTCAGTATCGGGCTACATGACCCCTGCTTGCCGGCAGTATTTCAATGCATATGGCTGCCTTTTGTAATGAAATTCTTAGGGAAAACCTGTGTGTGTGTCAGTGGGAGAGACAGTAAAAAAAAAGAGGAGGGAGAGAAAAGAGGGCCTGAAGCTCAAGCAATGGGTAAAACATGCAGTTATATATACCTGGCAGATTTCAGTTTCTAAACCCACCTTCATGCATCAAAGAGCCAAAGCAATAGACGGGTGTGGGGATTAATGTGGAAATAAACCTTGGGCTTTCTACATATCAAAGACCAGATAAGCTTATGAAGTTTAATTCATATGTTTTATTCCGGTGAAAAACGGCCATTTGTGATGATGGCTGGGCTGTCCCAGCGGAATGATAGCACGCCGATAACGATCCGGCGCCAACACTTCAACTGAATCCATTTCTAAGGAGAAAGGAACAGGTCTAAAAAATATAAATTAACCTCACTTTGCTGAGAGTGAGAAAAGGGGGGGATTCTCCCATGAATGTCCACTGACAGGGATTTCTTCATCCCATAACTAAGACATCTAGTTTGAGCCAATAAGGAACGATGCAGCAGACAGGCAGGCTGTGGCTCCAGACAGAAAAGAACATTTTTTTTTGGTGGCGAGAGATGTCTAAATCTGGGAATGGATTTTATATTTCCAGCATAATATCAAGGGCAAGCAGGTGAGCTTCATGGGTTTTCATTCTGCAGGCACCTAATCTTGATCTCCCTGCACATGTGAATGCGGGAATGAAGTCAGCACTGAAAATATGCCCACACTGGGTAAGAATTATGATGGACTTGGTACGTCTTTTGCTTTGTTTGTTTTTTTCTTTCTTTCTCATAAAGTTCTCAGTTAAAATTCCCCAAACTAATGAAAATATATCAGATAAGTGTAGATTATTTTAAATATATGCTTTTATACACACTTCACATCTGCCTTAAAGATGTGGAATACCAACTACAGGTGTTCCTTAGGGTCATCATTTTCACTCATGTACAGATAGTTATTTTTTTAATAACTCTGTAATTACTGTATATATTGTTTCAAATATACAACATATTTTCCTTCACATGACATTGACCTGATGTCAATTTTTATGGCATTAAACATGAAACAAAATGTATGTATATTGCACTACACAAATAAAATATTGCTGGTGCTTGCTACTGAATAAGTCACAGCTTGGGATTATCACTGTGTGGTTGTTTTGTTTTTGGAAGACCAATAATAAAGAAACAAATTTATCATGTTTGAACAATTGGGCTAAGCAATTTTTTAGACAAAGAGTAATGCTGCGGGATTAGGTACGGGTTGTTTCCCTCCAGAGCAGGCGCCGCAACTGGAAACATTTTTTTCATTGAGCATGTAAATTATTACAAAATGTTCCTCTGCAACCACTTTTCAACAGTATCCCTCAACCCTGTAAAAAATGTGTTTATTTCTTTCGTTTGCTTTTTTTAAAAAAAAAATTCGGAGAGCTTCTTCACAGTACAAATTCACCCAGGAGGTTTTACAGGATTGTTCCTTTTAATGAGGCACTGGAAAAGCTTATTTTCCCATCTGTGGCCTCTCTCATTCCCATTCAGTTAATCAAATTACACGGCATCTTTAATCTTTCCTTATGAGCCACTTTATTAACTTAAATTCTTCAAACCCTGCAGCAATGAGTGGGTGAGATTCAAAGGAGATCTATATGCAGCACAAGAATATGATGCGTTTCCGTCTCTTTGACAGTCAGGCATAGTGATGATGACACCCCTGATGAATTTTTCAACACAAACACTTCTCAATTGATATTTACTCTCAAATGTAAGAGTAAACACATTTCAAAATGACAATCTACAAATCATAAAACCAGCTTTATTAATTTTTCCAAAAACAGAGATCTGACTGTAATTACAGCATACAGTCAGGGACTACTCAAACCCTATAGGGTGGAGTTATTAATGAGTGCAACTGTTCTGCCAATCCGTTAATCGCAACCACACTGAACCACATCATATATCACACAACCTCACTGAGACAGCCAGCCAGCGAACCAATCAGTCAACCAGCCAGGCACTGGGGCAGAAAGCCAACCATCAAATAAAACACTGATCAGGCTGTAAGGCAGTTACTTAGTCAGCCAGTCAGGTGGCCATTCAGCTAGCTATGCCTAGGTTGTCAAAGGCAACAAAGTCAACCCAACAAAGCCAGCCTGTACGTGAGTTAGTCACCCAGTCTGTCTGCCAGCCAAAGCAGCCTGTCTTGGCCCAAGCCTTGGAGAAAACAAGCAGTGTGCAATCTGTACACCATAAACACAAAGTGACAGTTAGCACCGGGTTGAGCAAGATTTATCGCACACATTCTTGGCTCTGCAGTTAATATACTGCAGTCTGCTTTGACCCAACTTTCACTTCAGACTGTAAGACAGTGATTTCGTGACACCCCTGCCCCTTAACATTAACATCGCCCCATTTCACTTACCAAAATAGTTTTCAGTATGACACATAAATATCTATCCATCCATTTTCTTAATTGCGTATACAATATAGGGTCACCATGGGATTGGCGCCTTATCCAGCAGCCACTGGGTCAACAGGTTGGCAGAATAGCACAGGACTAATATATAATTATTAAAAAATGAAACAGTATTTAAAATGAAATAGATGGCATTTGCACAAATATTATCAAAGCCAGACTAAATCTCTGCAAAGCAGGACAAGTTTATGGTTCTAAGTTCTTGTTATATAAAATAGTGCTTTAATAGTGCTTTAATGGGGCCCAGTGAATGTCTTAGAAGCTCGATGGATACTTTGCATTGTTAAAACAATTGTATTTCATAGCAGCAAATAAAATTGCACATTTCACTATAGATGGAAGTCTGCACTGAAAATGACAAATTTTAATGTGTTACATTGCTAAATTTTTACCAGATCCCAACATTGTTCTGAAATGCCAAATATGAGAAGGCAAAAAAGCATGGGATGTTATTGTTATTGTATTAGGGACTATTTGCTTGTTCACAGCTTGCCTAGGTTAAGGTAATCTTTGAACAAGTCTATTTTATCCAAAAAGAAAACATATGATAGGATTATACTAAGTATTTCCTCTATGCAGTAGATCTTAGCTCTGTTCCTTATTTTGAAACTGAAAAATCCATGGGGGCAGCAGTTGTGCGACAGGTTGGTGTCACATAAGTGAGAAACAGATTGGGAACACATGCTTGGAGCTTTTGCGTTCAAGAATTTGGAACACATCATAATTCAAATGCTATATATTTGCTTTTTTTGGGGAAGCTTTCCAGAATAAGAATAGTCCAAATACCCTGTCCCCTTCAATTTGCCAGCTGAATATTCCCACTTCACTTGATGTATGATGGCTGCATGCTTTAGCTGCTTCCGCAGAAATAATCTCAGTGTCCCCTAGAGATCAACTGGTCAGTGCAAACTATGAAAAGGGGATTATGAAGACAGCTGTATTCATATTCTAAATACTCTAAAACCCATAAAAGTCATACACTGTCAGGAATAACCACAAATGTTATAGTTACATTTCAATTTAAGCGAATTAGAGTAATTAGCATTACTGATAATAATAATTATAATTTGTCTGACTAATTTGTTTAATACTAAGATCTTAAAATGAAAACCAATAAAAGATCAAGCACTTGATGAGCAGTTTTACTAAACAGTTACTATTAGATCAACTAACTCACAGTAGGCATAGAAGACTGGAAAACTGGTGCCCCGCTGGTATGGAGAAGTATTTGCCCCCTTCCTAATTGTTATTTTTAACACATTCAAGTCTGGTTACTACTAGACTTGGTGAACCAAGAAATCACTTGCCTAACAGAGTGAATTAAGCTAAAAAAATATTTTCAAAAGCTAAAATAACAAAAATCTGAAGAAATGCAGGCCTTCCTTATCTCGGTTAGACCAGTGTTCATGTTTAAACACTAAGAATACCAAAAACAGCATCCATGGGTGAGTTTCAAGGAAACTACTGTTGAACAAAAAGAGCACAAAGGTTCATCTCTTTTCGACCAAAAAGCTATGTTGAAGATTCCCAAGACTTTGGGAAAAATATTCTGTGGATTGACAAGAAATTACAAAAACTGAAAAAACAAAACTTTATGACGGTTTGAGTCCTGTTACAACTGACATAAAATTAATACTGCATTTCTTAAACTAACAGCATCCCAAAAATTATACATGGCTGTATGATAGTCCGGGGCTGCTTAAGGACCTGGATGACCTGGCCACAATTGATGGAACCATGAATTCCTGAAGAAGTCTGGCCATCAGTTTGTGCCTCGAACCTCAGCAGCAGGATTAGCATCTGATGCGTCAAAAACAAAACAAAATGAACATTTCAGAGTGGTAAAGACCAATCTAGTTAAAGTCCAGATTTAAATCAAATGAAGATGTTTTGGCATGACCTTATACAGGTTGTTACATACAAAATCATTATGTATACATTAAAACAGTTATACAAAGAAGAATGGGCCAAAATCCCTCCATAGCAATGTGAACAACCCGTTCTCACTCCCAAAGCGTTACATTTTACGCTAGGTGACAAATCGTCACCATATTACGTTTTCGGCTACCCACCACGTTCCTAAATGACGACCTCGGAAAAAGAGGAAATATGAGAACCGTCTGGACTGAACCTACACATGTTCGCTCTTTTTCTTCAAATCGCTTAGAAACACGCTATTTAACATCATTAAAGTCCTGGTTAAGGTCAGGAATAAGGTTATGGTCAGGGCTAGGGATAAGGTTAGGTTTAGGGCTGGAATACAGGTCTGGAACGTCTACTACCGCGGGAGCGTCATTGCACTGGATTCCAGCCATAACCCGCCGCGTACCATAAGAACGCCGAAGGTCTCCTTTCGCGTTCCTCAGGAACGCCGCGGGACGTGACAAAACGTCCACATGTTACGCCTCGGGAGTGAGAACGCTCTGATGTGAAAGACTCATTGCCAGTTATCGCAAATGCTTGCAGTTCAACCAGTTAACAGATTTAGAGGGTAATTACTTTTTCACATAGGGCCAGGTATGTTTGGTTGGTGTTTTCCACTTAATCAATCATAATTTTAAAAATGCATTTTGTATATAATAAAAACATTTAAAATTTTTCATGAAGTGGGGGAGAAATCTAAGGGGAAAATGCTTTATTAGAACACTGTTCATGTTTCATTATCACCAATTATCTTGTAGGAAAGGTTTTTGTTATGATGTTCTATTTGCTTTTTTGTCTATTTTTGTGTGTTTTTTGTAATAAAAAGCATTAGATTTTATTAGGGGCATTTTATTAGTGTGTGTGTGTGTGTGTGTGTGTGTGTGTGTGTGTGTGTGTGTGTGTGTGTGTGTGTGTGTGTGTGTGTGTGTGTGTGTGTGTGTGGTGATGAGCATTGGAGATATTAGGTGAGATGCATATGCTTCAAGACAGCAATATGAAAAAGACAAGGATTTCTTACAACATATGAACCAGCATAAATTTAATCCAAGAGTATTTTGTGAGATAGGACTAGTAAAAAAAAAAAAAACCCCAAAAAAACCTTTTTGAATGGTAGATGAAGTACAATCACTCTTTAAAAAAAAATAAATCAAAGTGAATACTGTGGTTAAAAAAAAAAAAGTTTGTTGTTTTAATCTCCCTGAGATCAACTCACTCCAACAATAAGAAGCATCTGTTTTACCAAAGAGGGCATTGACCTCTTGCTGCAAAGTTAAGTATATCCGTCAGTTTGTCAGTGCGGGATCAAAGGGATTAAGAAGATTACTGACATCAGTTTAACAGTATCTGTTGGGGTGATATACACCAGTTAGATTTGGTCACTGTAAGTTATTTAGTTGAAATGTAGTTAAACAATGACAATCTTTTTTTCAGGAGGTACAGTAGTGAAGGAAACCACACAAGATAACAAAGGATAGCTGGTGTTTGGCATCTGTTACTTAAATTTTAAGAAACGTCTCTTATCTGTTTTGTAAATCTAATACCAAAATGCCCAACTGTGCATCAGTCAGTGGTTGCGTGTCCAAAATACATCTTAACACCAGTGTTGACCCTCGATTTGTTTCCCACAATGTCATTTGAGACCAGCATGGAAAGAGTATCACTCTGCTGTTGATATGACAAATATAGAGTTGATCCTTGAGAATGCAGCATAAAGTTCAGCCAGAATACAACCGATAAGATTGTCTACATCCAAGACCATCAAAGAGCTTTAAAGATACCAGATGGTGGTAACATGTTACCAAAGCTGTTGCTTATACAGTTAAGTTAATTCTAAGCTATTCTTTGTGGGTATTGATGACAGTTGGAATGTGATACTTTATTCCAGAGTTACGTGTTTACTTATCAGTTTTTAAAGCTCAGTAGGTCAGTTCTTGTTTGAATGACCTTTGGCGATCTCATCTTCTTGGCAATGCCATATCATTGAAACATCCCTTCAAGTACCAGCGATGTAAACTGTAATTCATCAAACTAACCACAACCACAATTTGATAGTTACAGCCTGATATGTTCCAGATTCACAATCACTATCAATTTCATTTATTGCTGGGTTGATATGTAATTAAATGTCCTAAAAATGTTTTATAAAATGTCCATTGTGTACTTTTGTCAACCAGCATGAATGACAAAATATATAGAGAAAATGTTGGTGTAAGAAAAAAAAACATAATTGTGTAATGCAATCACTCTTTTTAAAAAATGACGGGAAAAAAGAGAGAATTCCTTCTACTGGGGGTTTAGGAAAGCTAACAAAATCTTGTCCAGGCAAACATGACAAAAGAATGCCAGAAAGCATATTTAATGCTATTTGTGGCCAGAAACCTACCAAGGCATCTGATGCAAATCTGCTAAATAAATGCATTTTTCAGGTAGAAAAGCACAAAGGTATTATTTCATTCAGATGAGCCAATGTACAGTTGCAGACTTTAGTTTCATTTGTTCTTCATACAGTATGTTTGTACACAGGCTGAGTTGGTCACCTGCCCCAGAGCATTAGAATGTTAACCAGTTTACATTCTGCCCACAGCTTTTGAAATGATTCAATTTTCCTAATCTTGTTTAGCTTTAGAGTATGTGGCTTTGAGGCAATATAGCATCCTTTTTCAATCGTGCATCCCTTTAGTCCATTTGCATATCTAAATTTTGTACTGAAACTCAGGACAGGCTCTGCTTTGCGGCCCTCTCAGAAACTGCAAAGCAGTGCTGGGTTAACCTGCAGGCTCAGAATATGTTTGATGGGTAGAGATAGTGACTTGGTTTTTTTTCTTTCTCTCTCTTTTACTCCAGTTTTCTGAGAAATGCTAAGCACTTTGTTGTTACGCTGGTCGACTGTTCATCATAACTCATATCCTTGTACACCCTCCCAAATGGATAACATTAATAGTGCTCTTTCTTTTCTCTCTGCAGGTAAAATGAATGCTCAAAGTGTTAGTACAAAAAACATATTCGGTTTGCTTGTTTTCATTCTCCCTCTTTATTATGTACAACATAAGAAATAAGAGCAATACCCTATGCAAAACATTTATTATTTACTGTCAGGAATTAAAAGGAATTGTAATTTTATGTAAGCCTCTAAACTACCTAGCTCTACAGACAAATTAAAAGTATTTGAAATAATTCAAGATCGCACATCGATGCTGCAAAAAAGCACACTCCTGTCTTTCACTGGTTTGTACTCACAGATGAAGGCTGCAATTACCTGCAAGAGTTAATGTCCACTGATGTGTAAAATATTTGTGAAGTGCTGAGAGGTTTTCCATTCTAAGTGGTCCCCAATGACTTGAGTGTTAAGTCCTTATGGCAAGATGATGCAGAAGACATTTGTTACTCAGATTTAGCCAGCAGGGAAGCAGTAGACTAAATGGAACCAGATTTCCTCCTCATATATGCGCAAATGCTCGGTTTACAAAGTGAGCTGCAAGTATGAACTGTGTCTTAAGTGATATAGATTCACTGCACTAACTGACATGAAAATGAGTACATTTTGGAATGTAGTTTTCTTTTAATGTTTTAAATTTTATTGAAAAATGCAGTTAAAAGTGATAAATTACTATCAGACGAATATAAATAATCAACACTGGTTGACATTTATTTTTTTTCTCCTTTAGAGAAATACAAATTAAAGATTTACAATAGTACAATAATTTATTTAATTGATAAGCAGTAACCCTGCAAATATTCTAAAATGCAACTTGTACACAGAGCATAAACAAGTTTTTATCAGTGGGATCATAGAGCTCCTTCTTGTGTAAAAGATGCACAACACAGAATATGAATATTGTTTCAGGTGCTTTAATATATGATGTGAAAAAAAAAAAGATTAATCTTTCTAATCCCAAAAGACCATCTTGATCTCAGAGCTTGGATGCTCACTGTGAATCGAGCAGGGGTGGGGGGAGTATTAAAAAGGGACAAATATCGCTTCTCCATTCGCCGCCAGATGTATGTGATAAAGCGAAATGTCAGCCAAAATAGTAAAGCGGTATGTCAGCAAAGCCAGCTGACAGACGGAAGGGAAGAGGTAAAAATGTTCTATCATGTCCGACAAGGTGTTCTTTTTGAGATTTAAAGATCACTGCACAACTTTAAACATGTTTGTCACTTTTTACTCTGACGCAGAGAACTATCATGGGCTTCACAAGAACTTTATCGGCTCAGGCTCAAGGTAAGGGAGAGGAGAAAAAAATGTCCATTCCCATTTATCTTAGCCAGGTTCCCTTCAAAGGCAACAAATAAATTACAGTGTACATTTGATACAAATTGATTTCTTAACTCAAATAACAATGTTGTCCCCCCGGTCAGGGCCATGTGTCACTCAGTCGCCAGTCTGAGTGAAAGCCTCAATCTGTCTCTGTGATAGAAATAGAGCTGACACATCTCCACCAAGGAATGCTAATCACGCGGGCCTGGCCTGGCCCTTTGTGGGCAGGCCATGATAAGGAAAATCAGTTTCCCCTCCTGTCAGACAGTGGGGCCTGCGCCCTGATCGCTGTCTGGGAGGAAACAAGCCATGGGTCTGGAAGTTACTGTCCTAGTTGTTTTGTTGTCTCGGTGTAGCTACATGACGGTGGATAGAGCAGGAGAGAGAGGCGGAGAGTCGGATAGACGAAGAGGTGCAGTGAGAGGAAAAAAAAGTGAGGGAAATGGAACGAAGACAGGAAAAGGCAGAGGTGACAGGTAGATAGTGAGGAGCTGGGTAAAAGACAGAATGAGAAGGTAAGAGAATGAAAGAAAGAGAGAGGAGGGAGAGATAGAGATGCACAGCAAGAGGGAGAGAGAGAGAAAGCTCGGGACAGATGCTATGGTTTTAAAGTCTTGGTGGCAGCTGCAGCATCAGAGATGGAGCTGAAGTTAACCCCACTGAATATCTTGAGCCGATCTTATCAGCGCCTGGGAGAAATGAGATATTGGCAGGAGCTGTTGAGTGCTCTCACAGCTGAGCAGGTTAATAGGGTTGGAAGGCAGGCCACAGGCTAATTGGATTTGCCGTGGCTTGATAAACAGTGGCAAGCCTTTTTTTGCCAGCCAAACATACAGGTCGACTTCGCCACCCTGCTTTAGCCCCCCCCCCCGACTCCCCACAGCCCGCATCACTTCCAAACCCTGTTGTAACCACAACAAGGGAAGGAGAGCAGGGTAGAGCAGAATGAAGGCTATTTTCTTCTTCTTATTCCCAAGAGACCATGCTAGGAGGGTCCGTTTGTGTATCTGTGCTTATGTGCCTGTGTGTGTCTGTATGTGTACATGTGTGAAAGACAGAGAGAGAGTGTGTTGGCCATCTACTGATTTTAATCAAATACCATTTAACCTGTCTGACCTCTAAGAGTCATCACACATGGCCAGATCAAGCTGCTTGTTCTTCTCGCTTGCTCGGCATTAGAGCTGCGGGTGTAAAGAGGTCGTCTGTGTGGACTGTTATTTCAACAGCTTTCTGTTTAGAAGAAATCCTAGTTTCCACGTCATCACCCTTTTCAATCTCAGACCAAAACAAGTGGTATTTGTGTGATAAGACCCAATCAAAGCATGGGGTTGGGTATTTGTGGATTCAAGAAAGATCACAGGCCGTTCTCAAAGCTCTGTGTAAACCTCAATATTTTAATCTAATCTAATATAATCAGTCATACTCATACAATGACACATTCATATTACTTATGTGCACAAAAAGCTCACATTTAAAACTACACTTCCCACTCTTCCAGCTAACGGGCATCCGTTAATTGGTCATCACCAGAACAAAATGCACACACGTTTACCAAGGTTCCTTATACTAATTTATATTCTCATACTTTTGACTGTGTTGATCATATCTAAATAGGTAGCCAGGGTTTCATTCTGAATCTTTGTTTTGCCAGAATGCTATGTACACATACGCTAAAGTGAGTAGTATTTGTACTTTGAGTATGAGGGCAAGGAGGAAAGCGTGTCCATCAAAATCTATTTACAAGGCGAGGGACTCAGAGGAGCAAGTGACACAGACAGATTTAATTTTTTTTCTTCTTTTTTTGAAGGAATAGTACCCAGTGTGAAACACCCTGGGGTGTCACACTGTCCTCATTTATATAAACAGCCCCGACCGGTGGATAACTCCTCTGCATGCTTGGGTGTAGCCAGATTGGCTTAGTTAGTGAGCACCCCACACAAGACAACCCAAGGAAAAAGTGTTTGGAAATAGAGGGGGAGAAAAAGAGGACAGTACACCAGGCTGCCTCTGGATATCCATTTGCAAAAGCAAAAACATCAAGGACTCAGACAGCTTTGAAAGGAGAAACTAAAACGGTGATTGATGTGGAAAAGGATGTTGGATGTCGACTGTTGGACAGACTGCATTTGGTAAAAGTTCACAAATTTGCAGATAAGCTCCAATGTAAACGCAGAAAGAACCAGCCAAAAGAATGATAATGGCCTTTAGGGACAGACAGCCTACTATCTGTTTGAAAAGTCCATCTGGGTAAAGGTTGGTAACATTATACGAATAAGGCCAATCTAGACGTCCATGCGTATTCTGAGGAAGACATACTATTGGCACTTTCAGGGGGTTACAAGCACCGCAAACAAATCCCCATTTGCTCCTCGGGGTCCTTCTAAATGGACACAATCTTTACATTATCAGGAAAAGCAATTACAGTAGAAAGTATGTAGATGGAAAATTAGATTTAAAAAAAGAAAGACCAAAAGGAGATGAAAACTAAAGAAAAGACAGAGACAATTTCTTCATCTTTTTATTTCAAGCATTGCAGGAGATGGCAAGGTTGAGGGAGCAGGAAGTTTGGCATGAGCCATCCAGCAGACTGAATTCATCAACCACCATAACTTCAACTTGCCCATAAAGAATTTATGAACCTTCTGATAGTAATCGGCTGCATCCATTTCCTGAAGAAGAAAGGACAACTGATGTATGTTAAACAGCCCAGAGGGACTGGCCTCCACAGAAAGAAGGCATACACACACACACACACACACACGCACACACACACACACACACACACAGGGATGTAAGCAGATATTGTATGAACAGAATGTGCACATACTCACATTCTGTATACACATACAGGGATACAGATACACACTCCAGAGCGAGGCAAAAAATAGTTGCACTCATTAAACTTTTGAAGCACTAATGATAACAAACGTTACTTTTCTTCTATGTGCAACAAAGTACTTGTAAAAAACAATACCTGACTTTAAAATGTTATTGATAGCAAACACAGATATGTAGTTTTGAAAATATTATGCTTTATGCATCCCTTATGTGATTAATTACTCTTTAGTTAATCAAAAAAGGAATGCATATTTTTTTAATTATCATTTTTTTCCCTGAATAGTCAAAAGGGGTAAATTTCAAGACATCGAAATAGTTAGTGTATAATAGAAACAATGTGCTCTCTCTGTGCTATCAGGAATGCTCCATAAATCTCATCAAAAAAAACCCTTCATATTAAAAATAAGAATATAGCATATCACATCAGACAACAACAGAAGTCGGAACAAGCAAAGAATTCTTCCACTTATTTTACTATTATCAGTGCTGTGTGAAGTGATTGATCTTCAACAGTACTAAGCTACATCTCTATCTTTTTTTCAGTTTGATTTTCCATTTGATTTTCTCTCATTAATTTGAATGTAATTTTTTCCAATTTTACAGTTTTATTCTACAGTGATCTTTTTTGATCAAGGATCATGGTAGACACAATCCTAGCTAAAGGGGGCTTTAAAATTTTCCTTCTTCTTTCCTGTGGTAACCGAACAATACGGCTTGAGAACCTCAGCAGTTCACTGTAGTAAATTGACCTTTCATAAAGTAATCAAGTAAAAAAGGGACAAAGAGAAGAGTAAGTAAATGAGCAAATAAATTGTTTCCAATACTTGTCCATTGTGTTTTACAGTTAATTATTGGTGATGGATTTCATGGATATGCCACTGAGAAAAAAATGTTGGGCTTAGTTTCCAGTATATCAATATATTAAGACATTTTGTTTCATTATTGTGGCAATTTAGCTTCCTTTCATACAGTTATCCACATGTTAATCATATAAGCAATTATTTACACAAATCTATGTCCTATTATCTATGTCCTATCACTTTAGTATGATACATTGTTGATCCTTAGAGTTGTTGTTTATTCAGGGGTCATTCTCTGATGTAAAGATCAGATCACCCCATCCTGTAAATCTGGGTTTTAAATGTCCACTATCACTTATTCCACCCTTAGAACCACAGTGCTTGTAAAAAGTAGACAGCGTATTAATGAATAGTGCAAATAAAAGGCTAGTCCATTGGGTTAAAAACTTTTTCAGCAGTCACTGACAATATGACACATGGAGATCCATCAATGATTATACAGTTTGCATTAAAAGTTAGACTTACTCACAGCTACACATAGAAACATTTTCTTTGTCTTTTTGTTTTTGTCTCTTTCTCCCTTTGTCGGCACAAGTAAGTAGCAGATAATTAGCACCTTAAGTTGTTCTGGGCCCTATTCATGCTTCCAGGCTTGGGATCTGGCTGTATATAAAGCGGGCAGAACTCAAGCACCTTATCTGGTATTGCCTGTGTTTTCACAGCTGACCATTCCCGTCTTTTTTCCTGACTATCATCTTTCAGGTTGTGCTCAAATTCCATTCCTCACACATCAGAATGGGGACATCCATCTTAACGATGACATCTGTGGTGAATTTCTCAATAATTTAATAGTCATTTCGACACAGGAGGGGCTAAAGGAAAAGGTTTTAAAATGTAAGGAACAGGGGATTATAACTTATAAAATACTAAAACCTCAATAGGTGGGTGTGGGGTGGTTGTGTATAAAGTTCAGATTTGGTAATTCAAGTTAATGTGGTTTGGGATTCTCCAGAGACTGGACCATAATCCATGGCATGATACACTGAAGCCCAGTTTTACCAAGGCCATAGGTTCCACATAATATTATTATCTTGGAGTTACAAGAATATGGAGTCGAACTAAGTGTTTACTTTTCTCTCAAGAAAAGGCTGTTAAAGCCAAGAGTAACACCACATTTTACAGTGTTGGAACACATGTCATGCAATGAAATGCTTATGTTGGTCTTACTACCATGGTAACAGAATGGATTGGATTTCTTCTCTATTCTCATGCCAGACCCTTAGATCAGTTTTTATTCTTATTGTTTTAAATCGACCATTCCCAAATAGAAAACAAATTTACAAATCCGTATTATATGAGGCTGTTAAAAGAGCCCACTCTGACACATTTTCAAACAACAGTGTTTTATGAGAATTATCATCTGCCCAAACCACTATATACGATTTGTTTCTGCCATGGTACATATGGTGTGGATGATGTGCTTTAACAGGCCCATCAGTCAGTTAATCTTAAAGAAAATAGCAGCAGCAGATATCTCCGTCTCTTTGAGGCAAACCAAAGAAAAAGCAAAGGACAGAAGGGGATTCAAAGGAGAGCAAAATCAGGTCCTCTCAGAGATGGAGAGGTTGGTTTAGAGGGGGGATTAAGGCACTCTCTCACTGTGGAGCCTCCTTTTATAAGGTACATCATATTACTTCAGCTTCACACTTTCATAGATATACCATCATCTGCCTCCCACCAAAGTCAGGCCGTTATGCCTGCATAGTCTGTCTCAAACAAGATTAATACTTATACACTTGGCGTGTAAGAAAACACAGTGACAGTAAGCTGACAGTACTTACGGTATGTAAAGCTTACACTCAATTCGATATCTTGGTTAATGTGTAACCCTGCAGAGATCATACCCTAATGCACTTGTATAAAGTCCAGTATAAAAAACATATAATACAAGAAAATCTTGTTTATTTCAGATGTTCTCTTTACTCATAGCGTTCTAGCATAATGCAATCATTTGTTACATACACCGATTAACTAGGACATGGACCAAGGCAAAGATCAAGCTGTTTCGGGTTGTTTGTTTTTTTTACTTCAGTTCCTGGGCATGAAATGTTTTTTATAACCACTAGTTTGCACAAGGTGTTGTTTGGCTTTCGGCCCGCAATGCATGAAACGTGGAATAATTTTCTACTGTAAATTGTAACGCATAGACATGTTGTACGCAGGTTTATTAGAAGCCAAACCAAACTCTGTGACTGACAAACAATACACTTCATCACTCAGAAAAGATTGGATGATCTTAGCATCTAATATTGTTGCAGCCAGTGCATCATATGACCAGTGTGCATATCTCTTAGAGGCAAGCAGCTCCCTGGGAATAAAAACGGGTTCATGGTTCTTGAAATCAATCCAGCAATTTATGTAAAGCACGCTGAACAATGAAGAATAAGACACAAGACTTCCGAGACTTTTCTGCTTTTGACTTGACTTTATCTCCCAATAAACTGGGGAAGACTGCTCTTGATTTTGTACCAATTTTAAAACAAGAAACCAGACAAAGGTAAAATGTGAAATAAAAATTAGATATATACTCTTTCATCTCAAGTCAGTGTCCTAGAGTAAGATTAGGGCTGCTGTGAACATGTTTGACTAGTCAGTTCATTGCCTGGGGAGAGTCCCCAGGCAAAATCCATACTCCGAGTGCAGGGCTGCCTTTAGAAGTAAGCCATGGAAATGATTAGTGCTGCTCAACTGAGAGGCACAAAGGGGCCCGTTGGCTGGCCATAAAGTTTCAAAGTGAAACCAGTACACCTTGTGTCTGTGTTAATTGATCACAGAACCATTATCTTGCCTGTTCAAGGCTTAATTTGCCCTCTGAATCAACACCTTTTGTCGACTACTGCAGTCATTTGTTGGAAGGGGAAAAAAAGAATCACTACAGCTTAATCATTCCAAGCAGGTGTGAGTCCTGGCCAATTTTGTGCTCCCTTTTGTCATTTACTTTTTTTCATAGATTTTGTGTTACTTTCCATAGAATACTGTTTACAGGATTTTGCAGTGTTAGCGTGAATATTTCAGAAAACAAAACCCTTTAATTTACATATATAACAGGCACACATACACATATTTGTATGAGTGGTGTTAAAAAAAGATAAAAACAAATAAAGCAATATTTTCTGCACAAAAATAAAGTACAATACAATCAGCACTTTTAGTTATTGTAATTTATTCCAGGCTTTTGACAATTCAAGCATCAGTGTTT
This sequence comes from Rhamphochromis sp. 'chilingali', assembly GCF_963969265.1. Classification (NCBI taxonomy): domain Eukaryota; kingdom Metazoa; phylum Chordata; class Actinopteri; order Cichliformes; family Cichlidae; genus Rhamphochromis; species Rhamphochromis sp. 'chilingali'. The sequence continues at coordinate 11,696,121 of NC_137938.1, forward strand.
AAGAAGATCAGGAATCCATGAATACATAAAGTCGGAAAAATAATATGAAAAAGAGTATTGTATCTTAAGAATAAATCTCATCGCTCATGTACCCCACTGCCAACCATAATACGTTTATACATTATTTGCAGCAATACATCCTCAACCTATTTTACTTTCAAGCCATAACAATGTCAAATGATGGTACATGATGCATGTTTTTCAAAGCTTTGTCAAATGGATATGGCTTGTTTTTATTCAGGCTGAAATAATATTGTCACCCTCATGGTTTTCAAAGTGTGGGGCAGCTCCCATTGGTGGAGAACAGTTCCACTGATGAACAGTTCCAGGTGATGAACATGATGTTTCGTTGGCAAACTAACCTAGAAAGAAAAAAAATGCTCTTTTTTTTTTTTGCTCATTTCACATAAACTCAGCTTACTTTTTTAAAAATTGACCTTTATCCTTCTATTTTCTTAATTCAATCGCAACTACATGTCATTTCTATAATAAACCACAACTCCCATACAAGTATATCTTATTTTATTAACCACATATATTTTCCCCCTAACACTCACTAGGTGTTTGACAAGGTGTTAAATGACGTTTGAAAAAGTGACTCATACCCTGATGTTATATGACATGGTTGACTTACAACAGTCGACAACTCGCCATGCATTTGCTTTGAGATAAAACCGCTATCAGCACCCCGGTGTCTGTGCAATGAGGGTGATTAGAAGACATATAGTACAAACACTTCCATTTTGACTTCAGAAACCGTACCTTCACCCATTTGTCGCTCCTGAAATCTATCATAGGAGAGGATCAGCTGAGGGAAATGTGTATTTCATTTCAGTTGCTGTCCCCATTCTTAATGGGTAGCCATCCAGAGAGAATGAAATGATTGATTTTTGTCACCCTGAATGAGGATAAATGAATGGAAGCTAAATCTTCCATGAGGAGGAGGTGGAAAAGGAGTTGAAGGAGATGGGGGGTTTAGCTTTCCTTGCATGTCGGCTAGACAGAAATTCAGCAAACCTGCATGGCTGTAACAGGGGAAAAAGACTAATGTGTGTGTGTGTGTGTGTGACTGAGAATTACAGCTTGTGTGTGTGTATATGTGTGTGTGTGTGCATGGACACTCGTGCCTGTGCGTGTTCACTTACACTTTGCTTCTAAGGTTACCTAATGAAATATTGATGGGAGATGTGGGAAGTGCGGGGGCTGGGTTGGCTGGGGGTTGGTGGTGTTGGAACTGTAACTGCTGCTTCCTGTAGCTTGGGACATCTCTGTCACTCTGGATCTCAGCGAGACAGCCCTGCCCTAATTTAATCTGACTTTGAATGAGTCTGTATCACAAGAGGTAAAAAAGGTGAACTTACTGCAACTCAAAAGGGTAATAGGGAGAGAGTGAAAAATTGCAAGACAAAGAAATGTTATGTTAAAACGTGCGGCCAAACATTTAAAACGCCTTATAATCATTTGAGAACAAACAATTGTGTGTCAAAAATGTCAAATATACACTTTTTAAATGTGATCTAACAAAAAGCTTGCCAGGTACAAATAAAGGACACAACAATGCTGAGGTTATTGTAATGGTTGCCTGGTGTTGTATGGCAAGCTAATGGTCTGAGCAGCATCTTGGGATTTATTTCACGATTAGATGCAGCTTAGCTAGGAGTTTACAGCAAAAGAAAGGAAACTGTGAACTGTGTGACGGTGACAAGCTGCTCTACAAAGCAACTGCTATATAATTAGCTGCCTCTGACACCATTAAGTATGACCATTTCACCACAAAAGCTGAGGCAGTGGTACTTTCAGTACATCATTGTTTGAATCTATATCATTTTTTTCTTTACTTTGTGGTGTAAGACAACAAAGGCAGTAAGTTTTCTTAAAACTTAAATTTAAATTCATCTGTGCCCATGAAGGTACATTATGAATAAGTCACTCGAGACCTAATTATTTAGAGCTACATGAGTCTTTTTTTAATCTTTCAGATAATGTAATATAGCCACCTAAAGATAAATCACTTAGCTCAGGATTAGACCAAAATTGCTAGTACTGGCTTCAAAATCCAGTTTTCCAGTTCTCCGTGTTTTTAGGTAAATTATTTTATCCCACTGTATCTGGAAAAATGAGAGCACATGTGCCAATAGTTTACGAGTTCCCAAGTAGAGCTGGGAGTAACTAATGCAGCTCCTGTGAGTTCAACGAAAGGATATTAAGACATTTTAATAGGCTGAAAATGTAGCAAATGCAGTGCGCCACTGAAATAAGATATTATTGACCCGCCAAAAGCTATTCTGAATGAAATCCACAATAATTACACACCAAGTCATATGCAACTGCCAAACTAAATGAGACACATGCTTGCAAAATGTGAACATGGTATTTTGATTTGTTTGGCACACACAAATGCCAAAAAGTCATCTCAGTGCTCATCTTTGCAGTTGAAATATCTAAATGTGCCAACCTGAGCAAAATTAGCTCTGTAGGGAATGAGAATGATTTTTATATAATATCCATCATTTTGTGTGTAGCAAGCATTTGGAACAATCTGTTAAAAATCTACCAGCACAGAGATTTGTTGCATTGTATTCTCAAGTACTTCTCTATCTCAGCATGCCAATTTTAAAGGCTTTTAAGCTTCTTTTCAGAATAAACATATCTAACTTATCCGTTTTCACTCACACATCTTTTTTTCCTATCCAATACCCAAGAAAAACATAAATAATAAGTCAGATTTTCATTGACCATCTTATCAGACTGCTGAAATGTATTCAACAAGAGTAAACACTGTTTTCTCCTTGCTATCTCTGCTAATATGATGACGGCTAGCGTGCACTAATCTTGTAAAGCCAATCTTTTAAAAGGAAAGAGGAGGTGGATGGAGGTGGAAGAAAAAGGGCTGGACAGACAGCTATGTACAGGATTGTATCCGCACTAGGAGCTGCCCCTGTCCATATCCAATGTAAGGTTATAGGAATATCATAATCCCTCCTCTGAGCTCCTTTGCGCGGAAGATGATGACTAAATTTCCAGTGTCTTATCACACACTCCCAGACTGGAACTAGTACAAGGGGTTCTGAGGGAGGAACCCAGCATGAAAAGTGCTGGGGATGAGATGATCAGATTAGTAGTGACTATTGGATTTGTTTGTGGTGGCTGCAATCGTAGCGAAGCAGGCGTTGTTCAAAATGCCCATGGAGATGCAAAGCCTCCACCGATCCTTTCACCCATAAAAAAAATAAATAAATACTCTTCTTGGGGGTTTTTAGGAGTGTAATGTGGGGTGCTCCTGCAGGGCTAGGTGGGGGTTGAGTTGGGGGAAACAAATTTAACACTTCAGGGGCTTGGAGAGGAAGGGAGGAGTTGTGTATTTTATCAGGTGGGTGGATGCTGGACTACTTCACGCAGTGAGACAAGTGGGATTGACTGGCGGTATTCAGCAGAACGCAGGCTGGTTGAGTGCTGATGGCTGCCTGCAAGGCGGAGGCTGTTGTGGTAGACTCTTCTGAAACCTCACCTGAGGCACAGTGAGGCATTGTGGATTCAGAAACCTCTCCTATGCCATGCATGCCATGTGCATTGCTGGATTGGGGAGGAGACAACAGGAAGCTCTGGAGATGCCTTGGAGGGAGGCAGAAAGGAAGGGGGAGTGAAGCAGTGTGGACTGAAAGGATGAGCATCCCAAAACCAAGATAACAGAACCCAAGAAAGTGTGTCATTGTTCAAATAGACAGGAGGGAGATCTAAGTAAAGGGATATTACATAAAGAATATATGTCTTTAAGGTTTCGATGAAAGTATCAATCACTGTAATGACTGTGTGATAGACCCTTAATAATGATGAAGTAAATACTCTACACTGTACTGAGGAACTGTGGCTATTTTAAAAGACATTGTGGGACTCCCGGGAGAGGACTTAGTGGCGAAGAGCAAACAAATCTCGTGGTAGGCATGTATAATTTGGTAAATATATAACTTTATGTTCATCTATATGTTTTACTTTTTGGTAATTCTGAGGAATACATTTCTTGCTTGTATCACAGAAAAAGAAAGTTGCATCACCATGGTATAAAACAAGGCTGTTAAGCACTCAGTGTCAAATCACATATCTGCTAGAATTAAATGCATGACTCCTATAAGAACTCCAGTCCTGCAAGCTATTTTCCCACATATTTAATTTTGTTAAGTGATGCAAAAGGATGTCAATACTGGTCTGCACCACTTACCTTGAATGCCTTGTGTGGACAGCAGACAAAGACATGGCTCTGCTTATATGACATAATACAGTGGTGCACTTTGTACCCTTAAACCAGGTCATTTCAATAGAGAAAAAGCCACTGAGTCAGCTTGGCGAGACAATGTCGATAAGGTAATGGCACAGATCAATACCAAAGATTTGAGCCAGATCTTAATTAAAGAAACAGCTGCTGATACAAATGATGTTTTCAATGTATTGATATTGTGGGGGGCAAAGGGTGGTTTAGCTGTAGCGGGGCACTTGATCAATGTACTTAACATTAGCATTCCTTTTCATCATGTACCAAGATCACTTAATTCTCCCTCTCTTCTTGTTCTTTTACTCGATCTTTTTCTCTCTCTTCCCAAATGCCTTTTCAGTATCATCTGAGGCGACTCACATCCCCTCCCCCGCTTTACAAGGTGAACTTGAAGGTCTACAAGGTTGTGCTTTTATGTGCCCAAACTTCCTGTGGTCAATGTGTGTTAAACCAGAGAAAAATCAAAGACACTCTTAAGTACCACACCACACTGCTCGCAACGAGTCTATGAAAATCAATTGTCTCTCACAGGGAAAAAGATAGTTTCAGTTATTTAATGTTTATTTGTACAAGCCACCCATCTCTATTTAATGTACAGGTTAATCATGTCAAAAATGATGACATATAAAGATTATTTCTGGATTATTATAATGGAATTTTGAGTTTATATTTAATCATAGTATTGCATTTATTTATTTATTTTGTAATGCTCCTTTATCTATTGTTGATTGGAAGAACAAGTTGAAAAGGAGGATCCTGTCATGGCATTGAAGCACTGAAAAATGAACAAGGAGAAATTTCCACACTCAAATTCCTTATGCAGAAACAAAGACAATATTTTCTGCTGTCAACGGGCAACAGTTTAAAAAAAAAAAGTGCTTTGCTGAAACCTCCTGTGAATGGTAAAACAATAATTATTAAAAGGGAAGCAGAATTGATGGATCCCATTAAAGCTAACACAAAGTCTCCAGAGGCCTTGCAGCACAAACAGTCCAAAGTCAATAGTGTGATTCCCCAGGTATCTCTGACCAGTACCCAGTTTAAAGAGACATCAATCTAGCATGTCAGTTCCCAGCTAATAAAGCTACAGACGATCAATATTCAGGATCTTACTACTACTTTAAATGAAGTACTAATGCTTGTAGAGATTACACCATTTGGGTTCACACACTGAGAAGTCTTCTCTGAAGTTGCTAGAGACATGTCATAAAATTGTGAATTCCTCAGCTGTTAAGTAGAGTAAAGGTAATTTTGAAGGTATAAAAAGATTTTTTAACTTATAAATATTTCTACCTACTTATGCTATCAACAAAAAACTATACAAAAGTGGTAAGCAAATGAATAATGTAAAATGGAAAGCCTAGTTATCCCTTGGTGGCATACACCTTCTGCCCAAAAAACTATCTTTTTTTATTCAACCCTTTTCTCTTTCTTTTACTTTATGCATCACATGTTAATGCTACTGAAAGTTTTATTATTCCCTTCCATTATCCTAATGCATGTGATATGGGACTGCTCTTTAAATCATGTATTAGGGCATTGTGCTATGTAAAACAGACTGTGAATTAAACTATATTGGGGGATAACAAGGGCACTTGCCTTTGAACTTGGATGTTTTTCAAAAAAAGATTTTTTTTTTCATATAAATATACACAATCATTTCCCTTCAAACTCAATATCCTGCACCAAAAGAGAAAGATTAAAGCATCCACAACCTTTGTGAAATCAAATGCACTGCACATTCAGACAATGAAGGCAGTGTAGCAGATGTAGTAGCTTAGTTTTTACCAGTTAATAAGGGGACTAGGTGTGGTAGAGGATTGACTGACATCATAATACTGAAATAATTTCCACATTCTCACCGCCTCCATCTCACTAGCAGAGAATTATTATTATCACATCAAAGGCTTCCTTTAAAATTGGTATAAAAATCATTTAAACAGAGAATGGCAGTGATTATTCAAACTAGGTTATTTGCCAGAGTGTGTATGCAATATGGCATTGTCGTCAAGACAACTTCATTTCCTGCTAAATTGCTGTCTGTCACCAGAATAAGTAAATTTGCCACTGTTTTATCAGCATCATTGTGTCAAGTTAGGGGAATACATCAAACAGTCAATCTGATCAACAGGAAATGAACACACAGTGAATAATGCAATGACTGAAAGGAGCGAGGATTGGTCTGTTGGTGTGCCAGATGTAAATATACCCTGCTGTTTTTCACTATTACCATATTGTTTTTACGAAATAAAAGGAATGGAAAAAAAGCCCAGATGTTAGCTTACCACAGTGACTTTAAGACTGTATTTATTACCTGTTACCTTAATAGGCTGACATATACATTTAATGTATAAAATGATTATGAACCAAAACTATAGACATTCACACAATACAGACACGAATAGACTGAAGGACGGTTAAGATTCACGGAATCAAAGTCAATGACAACGTTAAAAGATAGTTTCAGTTACTTTTGCTATTCTTATTTCAAGCTAAGCATTCAATATACACAGTAAAAACAGAAAAGGCTGAAAAAATGCAAAATATCAAGGCAACATGACTCAATACCATTTTGAATTTTTTTCAACTTTTGACAAGAGCGCTGACAAAAGGAATTTTCTTTATCAACTAATGACTGTGTGAAGCACCAGTAGTATGTTTCCATTTAAGGAATACTAAATAAAAAAGTGAAATGTAGTTTTATTAAAAGCTGAAACATTGTTTATACTGTAAAAAAACTGTCTAGATTTTAAAAAATATGTGTTATACAACATTTTTAATCAGTTGTTGGATATCCTTAAACTGCTTCACCAAAAGAATTTAAATAAAAAACATTTTTGCATTTTTAGCAGCAATTAGCATTTGAAGTAAAGAATAAAGAAAAAATCAAAGCAACAGTTACCAGTTCACAGCAATGCATACATTGTAACGATTTTGAAACCAAAATGTCCTCAGTTTGTTCCATTTTCCAAACCCAGGACACCCACATGGAGCTGTATTCTTTGCAGGTAACAAGTGAACTGGAAATATATAAAAAATAATGGAGTTCATTTTTTTGTTGATGTTACTATCACGAATAAGTGACTATTAAGTGGAAAATAATAATAATTTCCTGTTTATACTGTACTATCCACTGTTTGAACCATTGTGTAAATCAGTACACAATTGTTTTTCAATGACAACGAATACATGCATACTGAAAATCAAAGTGTCTGGGCATGTGAACAATAAACAAGTCCTTTTATATTTATTCAGCGCTTCAAGTTTTATTACCAGTCAGTTAGGTCGGGCAGTGCTAAGGCAAGTGCAAACCACATGTGCACACACTCACAAAGATGAACACATGCATGATCCTGATTTCTTTAGGGTTGAGTCCTGAGAATATTAGTCTGTGGTAGCTGACACTCAAAAATCCTTCTACTGCAGTTTGAAAAAAACCTTGTTACACTTTTACAGTAACAGTAGGATGAAATCTGTTGGACTTGTAAGTTTTTGCTTTTTGCAACTGGCAAATCTTTAATTCAGACTCAGCTAAATTTAAAATGTTTACTGAGGTAAACAACTGCCAGTTCTCCTTTTACAGTGTGTATATATGACCTCAGTGTGATCATGTAAATACAAGATTCCAATACGCTGAAATTACCTTTTTTTTTTTTAACTCAAGAGGGAACGGTGATATTCTCCAAAAGATTGGACAAGAGAAGAGGAAGAAAAAGGCATAGACAGAAAAAAAAAGAAAACCATAATGGAGTTTGGAGGTCTTTTGTGGAGCTGATATTGTCTCTTAGTTTGATGTTTGCCTTCAGGATAAAAAGAGCTCCTTTGGAGTAACAATATACACCAAAATAAAGAATTGAGTTTGAAAGAAAAAGGGACAACAGCAATAACAGAACAATGGTGCACAATGGCAGGTATTTAACTGCCCTAGGAGAAGAAGGATGGGTTTACGGTCATGTCTCCAAGAATAACGCCTCACAACTAAGGTCACAAGTAATGTTTCCTGGCTTTTCAAAACCTGCCCGGATTCATTATATTTTGAGGGGATCAGGTCAGAGATTCATGAACAGTGGTTTAACCCCCCCAATTAGTCAAAGTCCCTCTGAGGCATTTTCTAGCTTGTGTTGATACATGAGGCTACGGTGACAAACCTACCCTGGGGTTAGGTGATTCAACTCCAAAGTGAGTTCAAAGGACTCTTGTTAAACTTGGAACACAATACTGTGTTGCCGTAGGTATAGGTACACCCTGAACAGGCAGCGATAGCCAGACGTGGTATTATAACACCTCAAAACTATGGAAGGACATGGATGATGGCGTCATCATTGTACTCAATTTTTGATTGACACCAATGCCTTTATGAATGCCATTAGACAAGAGAGGTAAATCCTAAGCCATAATAAAGTCTCTTTTGTCTTGTCATAGTTTTGAGGCTAATCTTTACAACCACTAGCAGACGAGATTTAGGGAGTATTTGCTTTGCTGACTTGTGCTCATTAGGTTAGCAAAGGACAATAATACAGTTCTAAATATGCAGCCATAGAACTTGGCTCGGTTTAAAATCTCTGTGTTAATTCATTATATAACCTTACATGAACCTCATGAGCTTCATGTATGTACGTTAATTATCCAGGTTAACTTTAACATTCTCAATGTTTTGTTTTTTTCATTGTTGCTCTAAAACTACATTTATACATTTTTGATTAAGCACATTACCAGTTCAGTATGTTGTTATGTAATTATAGCAGTCTGCTAAAAAAAAAAAAAAAAAACTACCAAAATTAAACACATTCAGATTTATCTCTATAATTTTGCTGAATCTGACAAATACCTTAACAACAGTTTATGACAAGCTTTAAAATGTACATAATACATTTATATTATCCTGTTTCTACACATCTTCCAAATTGTGACATAACAACACAATACACTGAAAAAAATGTTTTGTTCAATTTACTCAATTTTTTTATGACAAGTGGTTGCACGAAATAAATTTGTTTGAATCCAGAAATATTTTTTAAGTACACTGAATTTAATTTAAGCGAGTAAAACCAACATATATTTTTAAGCTACTTTAACTTAACTGTTGTGGATACGTCTTAGTCAAATATTATTAGTAAGTCCAACTAAGGTCGTGTTAAATGTACCAGAATAATTTGTTTCCTTTACACTTATGTCCCAAACTTATATTCAAATCAATCAAATTGTTAATTTCTCTCTATTTCAATTAAGTTAAGTTTACTTAAAAAATATTGCTTACCCTGATTTGTAGTTTTTAAAAACGTCAATAATGAAAACTACAACATTCTTTCACATCATTTATTAATGCAAAATTTGTTGCAAACAGAATAAGAATCCACATCTCTAAGGGAAATTGCTGCAATTTGTATAATACAAATTACAAAACTTTTGCCTATGAACTAGTAGCTTTAAAAAGCTGTATTGAAACAAAACAGAAACAACAGACAAGAGAAATGTTAACCAATGTTTCTCTTCCTCTAAAAAAGAAAAAAAAAAACCAAACTCCTTACATAAAAGAATAAAACACTACCAGCAGTATAATGTATCACAATTAGAAACTGATGCATCCACAAACTAACCAGTTTCAGACTTGCTGTTCTGCGATCCATATTTAGAAATTGCATTTTAATAAGGTAATTAGACTTAAAATTAAACTTGTGTTTTCCTTACTGCTTATTGACCACTGTCTTTCCATTCTAGTCCTTCCTTGAAGATTCTGAATGTTTTACATATTTTCTGACCTAACATACTCGCTTCAAAACAATTAATAGTCTTTAAAGTGTTACCAGTGTGCTGCAGTGTGGTAATCATGAATGGTTTTTTTTGTTTTTTTTATCCGGTTGAGTTAACACTGATTATACGCAGGGCAGCAGCTATAACTGAATAATTACAAAGTTGCTCTTCAAGCTACTCAAATGTACCACACGTGAAACATTCATTATTGAAAGTTAAAATGTTCAATCGAAACATAACACAGAACAAATGATGGTTGTACAAGAGTTTCACTCCTATTCACAAGAGCACCAGTCATTGGTAATTTACATAACAGCATTCTCTTGATGTGTTATTTTAGAAATCTTCCTATCCAGTAGCAATTTTGTTCTTCAGCCCAAAGACTTTGGGGGAGAGCTTTTCACCATCGAATCCCATCAACACTTTCTAAATGAATTCATAATAGTCCTTCAATTCCTAGGGGAAGGCTAGGTTTAGTGCATAGATTACTCCAAGCATCAATGCACAAGCTTGCGCCAGAGATCCAATGTTGTCCATGACTATCTCCCCTTCAACAAATATTCCAATGTCATCATAATGTCCATTTTGTCCATCCTCCCTGTTGATGACATAAATGCCCATGGTGTGCTTCTTCAGGTCTCTCTGGATATCATCTCCTTCAATGTCCTAAACATTTAATAAAAAGGTAAAAGAAAAAACAATTAACTCTACAATTAAATTCCAATCTAGTCGTTTGTGTGTGTGTGTGTGTGTGTGTGTGTGTGTGTGTGTAATACACACACACACACACACACAGATATCTATCTAAAAAGTGTGTGTATAGATGACTTGCTTACAATGACTTAAATGACTTACAAAGAACTCCCGAATAAGGCTTCCGTCCTCTTCACCAAGGTAGAGGCAAAGTGCCCTGAGAACTGCTTCCCTTTTCACTTTAACATCACTTTCAGCCTGTTTAAAGAGAGTTGCTGATTAAACCAATTTGGAAAAAAGAACAATGTCTGAAATTCGCAATAAGTAAATTTTATCATATGTCAGTTCAAACATAGTAAATAAAATTTATATATGAAATTTCAAAATTTAGATTGCTTGGCTGGTCACCTAAAACGGCTTATTGGACTCACCAGTGACCTGCCACTTAAGACAAAAGAAATCCAAATAGAATTTGCAATATTCAGATTTACCTCTTGCATGATCTGCAAGTGGTGGGCAAGTTTCTGCCCAGAAACACCGCCCTTCTTCTGGAAAACTGTCATCAACTGAGGTGTAATTCTGTCTAACTGTGCCGCGAAGGTCATCTCCAGTTGAAGTGTTGTAATACACTGGAATTCAGCATTTACCTGTATCACTCACTCTCACACACACACACACACACACACACACACACACACACACACACACACACACACAGAAAAAAAGAAGACTGGTGCTTAATCATTGGTATGATTATTTTGTTATTTCTTCATTAAATGCTACAATGCAATTGCCATCACTTCATAAAGCATGATTATCATATGGGTTAGTATACAGTGCATGAAGGATGTTACTACTGTTAATCAAAGAAGAAATGAATGGCATCAGTCCATTTAACGGGTTTAAAGGGTTTTAAAAAGCAGATATTTGTCTGTTTCAGGTGGTTGGCAACACATTTTCCTGTGCTCTTTGTCCACTGGTGGGAGTGTCTCACCTGTGAGGTCAGCGGGGCAGAACTCTGCCATCAGCAACAGAGAGCAGAGAAAATTTAGATGTGCAACTAAAAACATGCTTGCCATGTAAGCCCCAAACATCTCTGAAATTGCTCTGCAAACTTCAGAGTACTTATACTTCAGGAGTCCTGTGGGTACCGTAAAGACTCATGTATGCAAACAAACCACTTTTTTTTTTTGCAATCTGATCCTTTTTCTCTTGGCTGTTTCCTTCAGGGATCACCACAGTGAATGATCCACCTCCATCTAACCCTATGCTCTGCATCCTCTTAACTCACAAGAACTAAATTCCTGTTTTTCATTTCACTTTCGCAAGGTTTTTTTTTCTTTTGTCCTGGATAAAAGAAATTTAATCATATATATTAATTGATATTAATTAATATCAATAATCACAAGAACCCTTAAGATGAGATAGATAAACTTGTCCCTGCAATACTGTGACAAATACTGTTGTGATAAATATGTAAGGAATTTGCATGTACTTACCAAAATAACACCATCTTCTTGAATAAACAGTAACACATAAGGGGAAGAAAATCTGCCAGAAAAGGAAGACAAATAAAAAAAAAAAAACTTTAGAAAGACAAACAATTACCGTTTCCAAGCCATTAGTGCATTACTTCATGATACTCCCTTGTAACAAAACAAATCTTACTTGTGCCTCTGTGCAAACTACAGATGGCACGATACCACTTTTTTATGTCCGATACCGATATCATAAATTTGATTATCTGCCGATGCCGATATGAATCCGATATAGTGTATTTTATAATAAATAAAACTGTTTTTATAAATATTTTGCTGCATTTTGTATAAGTTCATACTCAGTTTTAAAAACAAAACATTAAAGCTATTCTGTTATACCTGTATGCAAAAAATACACTGCACCCAAAATATTTTATACTTCAGCAATACTGATCAACCTAAAAAACTTACACCATCCTCCTTATTCAGGTATTCTAAACAGTACATAGAAATATTAAACTAACTAATAGGACTGCCAACTCCCAGCAAAAATATTAGGAAACCACCCCACACCCTTCGCCTGATAATGCTTAATTGACGTAATCTACTTTAATGCACAGAAATCAATTATTTTTCTATAATAATTTGATTCAACATTTTTCTTCAATACAGTTGCAGACAGCGCAGACAGCGTACCTTCCCAAAGGAAAAAGTGCTATATGTACTACTATTACTAGGGCATATATTAGACTTAATATTTACTACATACAATAATGGATCTCTATACATTTAACCAGATCACCACTTTGGTAGTAAGATTTAGAATAATTATTTATTAAAAGCTAGACATTTTAAATGAGAATAAGAAAGAAAATTATGTCTTTGTGTCTCCCTTTCCCTGTTAATGCCCTACCTGGCCCCCTGGCAAAACTTTGCTAGATCCGCCCCTGCACAGTTACCAGATGTCAGCTACATAGAAAAGGATCCTGGTGTTATTTGTCTCTCATAAACAGTTCATAACTTCCCTTCAACTCATTCATGTGACCTAAAATGTAAACCTGTTTCTTCATTACCTGTTCAGCTCTAATGATTCAGTAAAAACTTCTCCTGGTTTCACCTTCATGTTTCCTTCTCACCACATATCCAAACTATCATGACCAGCAGCTATTACGGCTGTGGCTCCAGAAAACATAAGCGGATACTAGAAGTAATATTAAAAAAATTCTAGCAACAGCTTATCAAGCTTAAACGTGCTGCTGTTGTTTATCTGCCGTTTTCCTCTTTCTAGCGCAAACTGGGTGACTAACAAATGAGAGAGACTAGCGACAGAAAAGCCGATCACCTGATAATCGATCAGTTTCATGATTGAAGTAGCAACAGGAGAGGGAGGGGGGAGAATGAGGGAAGAAGTTTTAGCTGTTCAGCATGAAGACACCGAATAACTCCAGCTTTGTGTCTTTTTTCATTCTAGCTGAAGTATAAAACAAATCGCTTCCTTTCCCCCCCAATACAAAACTCCGACAGCCAGTCCAGCTGGCTGTCGGAGTTTTACATCATACATCGGTTGTTAAGCTCAACATGGAAATACTATGCAAACATAAAGAGATGAACTTACACACTTGCTTTACTTCTCTGTGTTAGTTTTCTCTGAGATTAAATGCAGCGGTTTGGAAGCACGTAGCGAGGCTTCAAATGCTAAACCAGACCGCTGACAGGTCTTGCACTCAACAGCTCTATCAAGTGAAGCAACTTCTTTTCTGAGTTAATTTCAGTTCTGACAAACATCACTCTCAGTGCCTTTTGATCTCACATTTTTGGCAACCACTGAGTTATTCTCCTCCACAGTTTACAACCATTATTTTTTTCTGCACAAAAGACGTTGTGCAACGCCAATCCTACTTATTTCCTACTGCACCCCTGACTGTGCAGGTGCGTTCAGAAGCCCCCTCCCCCGCCCGACTATTCCTTAATGCCAATGTTGTGGCGGGAGGGACGATTTCTCAACTTAAAACTGCAGGCGACTGTACAGTGAACTTTACAGCTAACTACAGAGAAATTGTCTCGTTCCATAATTTGTTAGTACAAAGTGTGCCACAAGAACTAAGCTAAAAACATATGACATTTTAACGCATCAATACAATTACTCTTTTAATAGAGCAGTAGCTAATAGAGCACATAGCTAGCTTAAGTCAAATTCATGACAAAGTTCAGAGGTGTACAACTACTTAGACTTCTTTCTCCATGTGCACACGTCTTAAAGAGTCAACATGCTTTGACTGAGGTAAAAAAAAATAAAACAAAAACGACCGTAAAAGGTTTACTTACCGAAGCTAGACCACCTTTATATGAAGTTGTGCGATTAACTTGAGCCCGCTTGCAGCACACAAAGAGTCCGCTTCTTCAGTCCGCGTGCAAAATGGTGGCCTGTCCTAACGCATGCGCAAAATGGCCCAGCAGGAGGCTATGAAAAACATACTTAAGCATTTTGAGCTACATTTAATTAACTAAAATTAATTGGATTAAAACGCAGGGAATGTATTCTGGAGTTACTCGAATTATATATGTAGACAGGAATTACTCATTTGAATTGAAAAGATATACCAAAATATAATATGCTATATTTAAAAGGAGACAATATCACTTTTTTCAGTGTACTTGTTGTCTACTTTGAAAATAAGAAATATTGTGAAATTCTTAAAACAAAGTGGAAAAAGTATTGTTTCTATATTGCAGACACTGGAGTGACATTCTTCTATTTTTACAAGCATTCTTGCTAAGCATTTCTTATTTTTGTCTAGATCTAACAGTATATGAGTTTTTACGTGGCCACTCAAAAAAATAAAACATTAGATTTACTTAAAAAAGTTATGTCAAGTGGTTCCACACAACTGCTTTAAGTAACTTTTAAGAAATGTTGTTACTTAGTTTGAACTCAATACTGTTAAGTTAGATTTACGTAAGTGTATTGGCTAAATGTAACTTAATTGCAATGCTTAGCTGATACTTATCTTTGTTGCTTTAAGCATACATAACTTGTTTAGGCAATATCTTTGTAATACTGTTACTTAGCTGGTACATAACTTTTCTGCTTTAGAAGGACATAACCTGGTTAGGTAATATCTTTGTAAAACTGTTATGTAGCTGCTACATAACTTTGTTGCTTTTGAATTACATAAAAATGTTAAGTAATTTCTATTCAATACAATTACAAATAAATCATTTACACTGGTTACTTCCATACAAAATAGCAAAGTTTCTTAAAAGTTACTTAAAGCAGTTATGTGGAACCACTTGACATAACATTTTTAAGTAAATCTTAGGGAGATCTTTTAGGAAGAAATGAAGACAGCACCCAAATTATCAAACACAATCCTGCCTTTAATAAGCACATTCAGTGCATATAAAATACTTTTTTCCAAGCACAACAGCTTAACACAAAGTGCAATCAATGCAACTTGTTACAAATTCCAAGTGAATATTTTGTGCAGAAAATGTAGATCAGTATAAAGTGCTAACCAACTTGTCGTCAAACTAAAATGATTTAAAAAATGATCCAACAAAGTCCTGTCTTTACTAAGCACATTCAGTGCATATTAAATACTTGTTGACAGACCGAAAAGACTGTAGAGCCGTAGCTTAACACAAAGTGCAATCAATGCAGACAACTTGTTACAACTTTAACTAAATACTTTGTGCATAAAACAATATTTTACTTCAAAGATCAGTGAAGTGCTAACCAACTTGTCTTCTTTGATCAAGCTGTTCGGATCTTCATTGAGGTAGACTGCAAGTCCTTTCAGCGTACACACTCTTCTCATTGCAACTGTGTCGTTCTGTAAAACATAAAAGCAAATTTGAC
Organism: Rhamphochromis sp. 'chilingali'; assembly: GCF_963969265.1. Taxonomy (NCBI): domain Eukaryota; kingdom Metazoa; phylum Chordata; class Actinopteri; order Cichliformes; family Cichlidae; genus Rhamphochromis; species Rhamphochromis sp. 'chilingali'. The sequence goes on from NC_137938.1 coordinate 11,712,169, forward strand.
TTAGCTAAACTTTAAAGACATTTTCAGTTAACTTTCAGTTAATTTTTTTAGTGGTATTCAGAATTTTGCAGCACAATTTTTTTTCTAGTATTTTTACAAGGCTTGAAACATATCCGAGTAGATTTAAGTTCTGGTCCAACTATTTTTAAGAACCAAACTTTGAGAAGAACTGCTATACAGCACAAAAATTAAATCGGCAACATGGACATTAAAATTACCTGAACAGTGTATGTATCTCTTTAATGTAACCATGCGAGAAGCTCCGACTTGGTAGTCACAAAGTGGATAACAATCCACCAGATCCTCATGTGCAACAAGAGAAATTTCCTTTGGAGATGGGTCAATTTTGAAGGATCCATAGTGTTCAGTGTACCACGAGCTCAGTTTTTTTTACTATAAACACCAACAAATCTGCCAAAATACACATCTGCAGGATTTCAGCAAACTCTGGCAGACCCCCCAGTGATCCATGTACTATTAACATGCCCTTCCTGTAGTAGATGCCCGCAACAGACACACTCTGGGCAAGGCTAACTACAGCTGTGTCAGGGTACTTTTCAGCAAGACAATGTGCAATTTCACGTTTGAGAAGTTCTACTGGGACTGCCGAGACTCGTGAAACCTCAAAAGTGGCTTTGCTACAGCCTGATGAATGCATGTAATGGCCAATCATGAGCTGGTGTTTGGTTGACAAAGACAGGGTTATGTTTTTGAAGCAGTTTGTGTGTCTAGCAACTTTTTTAAAAAATGTGTGCTTTGCCTCGAATCTGATTGTCCATAATAAGGCAAGTGGACCAAAATGGCGAATTATTGAGGGATAATGAGCCAGAAAGTGATGTTTTGGCAATGGTCTTCTATCTGGGCATACTTCTTTGTACCTTTGATGGTGGTCTAAAATCTTACTCTCCAGGTATGCAACTGAGTCACTGTTATGAACAGGACACACAACAAGCTCAACAATATCCTTCAAATCTAGTAGAAGTCCCCAAGCTGGTTCGTTTTCAGGTATGTGTTGTCCAATAATAAGTGGCAGAAGTCTTAGTAAACACCAATTTTCATGTGCATTGCCACCAACAGTTTTTTTACTAAGAAAATTGTGAGGCAATTTCTGAGGGCGATTAGTCTGATCCCCTCCTTTGTAGGGAAATGACTGAACAAGTCTATTTAGATTTTCAAAAGTGATGTACTTCTTGCCTATTAGTATTCGAAGGCACTCAGCTATCTCAAAAGGCACAATACCTTCAAAAAGGTCATGTGCAAGATCAGGGGGGAATCCTGCAGTGACCTTGAAGAAAGACAGACTGTCTGCCAAGACACACGAGCTTTTCACACCACAACAAGCTACCCCTGTCTCACGTGCAGTTGCTATGTACACGATGGAGCTCCTCAGTTCTCAGAGAAAAGTCACTATTTGTAGCTTTTGATTCAATCTCTGAGCGTGTAGCAGTACAAAACCTGCAAAAGTAATCTCCAGAAAAACTTTCCACAAAACCGGCCAATCCATGAGCTCCGAGGCTGTCTGCCACTACATATTGGACAGTGCCTTTAAAGTTGACCCCTAAATTGTCAATGAACACTCCCTGCTGCTCTAAAATGACAAGGTCTTGCAAAAGTGGCTCAAATATTTTTGGATAGCCAAAGGTCCTAAGGTCCTCACTTTTGCACAAGAGAGCCAAATAAATAGAAGAGAGGGATGAATGACTACCTGGTGGCAAGTTACCTAAAATCCAGTAAACTGAGCAAAGTTTATGCTTTTTCCGTGATGTCCCCAATGGATTGCAAATTTCGAAATCATCAACATAAAGACAAATAGAGATTCTTAGTTCACCGCCTGAGAAAAACTCATTATTTGGAAAATGTAGACCATCTTTATATGATGTACACTTTTCCTTATTTACAAAAGGATTCTGATTGTGGCTAGTGACAAATTTGTTCAGTATGTTTTCTTGTTTAAATATCTGCTGTAATGATTTTAGAATAGGAATATACTGAAAGGTCCTCTTGCTTTGGGAGTCGAGAATGTATTCAATTGGATCAATTACTTCAAAATGTTTTCTGTAATACTGTCTGCGTTTGAAGGCAGTGGCAAGTGTGCCGTCCTTTTCTATGGCTTTTAACAAAGGGTTAAAAGAAACTGCCTTTGTCAGTTCTTCAATAACAGGCTGGTCTAGACAAAGGTTATGATTCTTGAGTATGTCTACAATTACTTGATTTGTCAAAGGCACTGATGCACAGCTTATCAGGTAGTGCAATTCTGAAAGCAACTCGTCAATTGCTATGCTGGGAACATGAAAATAGTTTTCCAACTTAAGTAAAAGAGATGCAAAATTAAGTTCTATTACATTTGCCAAATCTTCAGTCTCACTTGTAGTTGTATCGTGATCAATATTTGCACTTATGTCCTCTTCTACAATAGTGTCTGTACTGTCATCAGCTGATGTTTGGCCTACAATAGTGTTAGCAATACCGATTTTAAAGTCTTTTAAGGTATAAGGATTGTGTTTCCTATTTCGATGAGACTTGAATGTACCATAGATATTTGTTTTGAAAGAACAACCCTCAAACATGCAATGCACAGTCTCGTTACATTTTAGATGGTTGTTAATGTGAGAAAAATACTCCTGCTCTGAAGCTATGTTGCAGCAGGAACACAAATGGCAGTTAAATGTTGCCAAACTCACAGACTTGTCTAGAGTTCTTTGGGTATGTGATCTGCTTAAGTGGCTATGTAGAGCATTCCATGTTTTGAAAACACAGACACAATCAGAATAGGCACATGGATACTGCTGTCTACTATGAACTAACCTGTAGTGTTTTAATAACAGAGCTCGTGATGACACCACTTTTTTGCACAATTTGCACTGCCACATCAACGTATCTGGGGGAGAAGCACAAAAGACATTTTCATTACACTGTCCCTGAAAAAACTAAATAATTTGCACATTGTTAATGTTTCATATTAATCAGTTTTATTTTTAATATTGTATGCTACAACAATGAATTTATTGATCTACATCATCACCACTGCATATTGTGTAAATGTGTGTGTAATCTGACATTAAAAGTCGAGTGAGAAATCCCATGGACATTGTACAACATTAATGCAGTTCATCTTACACCAGCTTACTAAATGCTTTCTGCAAGCTACATCAAAACGTAAGCTGAAATATTAGACAGAAAATACACCCTAACCTGTCTGCTAGCAAGGAGCGCTTCTCCACTGTTGTTGGCTAAAGTGCAACGCAGTCAGGCGTCCGAGTATAAACTCGGCGCGAAAGTGCGTGCCGGACCGAATGCGCTGCCTGTACCGACGCATACCGACGCTAGGGCTACACTACATTTGGGCTGAAAACAGAGCTTTGCTATTGCAATGGAGTCCCCTCCAAAATCATTTGGAAACTCACGTGCAGCAAGTCCACGTTAGCAAACCTTTACCGGGCAAAACCCTGCCTGTACTCTTTTCTTAGTAGCACTTGCGACATTAACTGACGTGTGAACATATATATGTAGACGGGCTTTACAAGAAAAATGACTTCTTACCTGATTTTTGGACAAAAATGCGGCTGAACCAGTCCACATGGCGAAGAAAAAGCAAGCTTGAGAAAGAGGGTGGTGCGCATGCGCATTGGCCCTTACTTAGGCGGGCTCTGCACGCAGCAGTATGTGCAGAGGGACAAACCTGTGAATTTACTCAACAATGTTACGTTGACACAGTTCAATGACTTTGTGTAACAACAAAAAGTAACAACATTTCATTAAATTTGCACAAACACTTTAAGAATTTTTGCAAAATCGAGTTTATTAAGAACAAACAACAAAATCTACTTTAGTAAAAGCAGAGATAGGCTGAGTTCATTTTTTTGAGTGGCAGCTTAAAATGACTTGTTTTGTTATTTAGGAAAGAAGACCTTGATATAAAATCATGTAAGCTAATATATGGCCATTTTTCTCTCGTCTCTTCTTACCAGAAAGATTTTAAAAAAATTTAGTTTCAGAGAGAATGAATCAAATCCAACCCCATTTTTTTCTTCCTCGTGATTCTGTAATAGAGTTGTCAGGAAGCTGGAGATTTTTGCCATTCAAAAGTGCTTTTTTGGTTATCTAAATCTCAAAAGCTTTCTAGTCATCAGAGTAATTTCAAACTGTTTCAAGATGATAGGTGAGTGAATAAGAAACATTGCCTACAGCACATAAGGAAAGTGGTGGAAAGAGAAAGTAGAATATATCTATATATATTTATATATAAGGGGGAGCAGTGAAGAATGCAAGGAAGATAAATAAGACAGATACTTTGTTTCATTGTCAGTGGCACTCCGGGGTTATTTGAAGCACTTATTTATGCACTGTAAGCAGAACAATACCGGCAAGCAGAAATGATTAAATACAGACTCTTCAAGCAATAGACATCTCATTGTGGTGGGCCCTGGCTTGCCACTGGGCCAGCTTGATAAAAGCACTATGAGCTGATAGCTGATACAATTTGCCGGCGATTTGAATGGGAGAGGCTGGAAGGAAGGGTCTGCGGCTCAGTTGGTCTCTCGCTGACAGCCTGTATAAGCTATAATAAAATCATTAGAATGTAAATGCTTTATTGCAAAATAAGAGCCTCAAGCTAGGGTGACATTATCTGCCGCCACCCGAATGAAAGCGCCGATTAGCATTCCCTGATTCAATGATAGAAGCAACTTATCTTTATTAAAATTTTTCAAATCGAGTCTTCATTTTTCATGATTGAGTTTTAAGCAAATGTAATATCCAGTTCAGTTTGTGTATGAAATCGGTGAAGGGAGGGAGCAAGATGCCCCAGAAATAATTAGTGTACACATTTCTTCCCTACATGTGTTTCATAACCAACAAATTGGATTTCATATTTGACGTGTCACTATCTAATACATTTGCATGAAAATATGGGGCCGAGTTTACAGAATAATTACTGAAAGTGTACACCTCTTTAACATGTGTCTCATAAGAATGAAATTTGATTTGTTTGAATGTGACTATCATGGTGTTGCCAAATAATTGTTGCGGAATATGAGGGTTAGGCTCTGACTTGATTTAGATGTTCATATTCATGGCGCACACACATTTTTAGCTGAGTCTTTAAGCGGGCCATTGCTTAGTAGGCAGACAGTCAATTCTTATGCAAATAGCCCGGTACTGAGTGTGGGATATAATATGCTGTAGATCAAATGTCACACTGGGAGTAAAAGTCTGTGTGATATAAAAATGGCTGACTTATATAATGTTCTTATATATGCTTCCTCATTTGATATTGCTGTTTTATCTTTTTTAATGCAATCCTTCCAAGTGTACAGCCATATAGGAAAAAAGGGTGATGCAAAAGATAGTCGTTGAGTTGCTCGTGACACTTTTGAACAGCTAATAGCTGGTAAGAGTGATTATGATGAAACATGTCAGCGCTCTGACAAATGTTTTTGGTGTCATTCTGATCTATTACACATCTATTGTCCCTGGCTTATCTTCTTGTTCATTTCTAGATATTTTTGGTAGCAAGTAAAGTAACATGAAACAACCTCACATGACATGTTTTCATCTTGAAGGAAAATAATTGCACATATAGATAATGATGAAAAAAACTGACCTTGAAGAGACAATAAAGAAATAACTTGCATTAATCAGATAGGGATAAAAATAAAAGTGAGCAGATATCTTTAATTTTCAGCTCTTCTCACCACCAACCTGTTCAACTAAGTTGCCCTACTGTATGCATAAGATGTGCAATAAACTACCTCAATAAACCAGTGAGGAAGAAAAACAAAAATTGTGTATATAAAATTTTTACTGAGGTTTGTACAATATATATAAGCATATATATTGTACTCCAGTATATATAGCAATATATACTGGAGCTCTTTAACAACCTTTAACCATCTTCAACCACCTGCATTTCTCTGAAGAGTACCAATAGAATTCTTACAGATGCAACAAGGGGCCTTCCACACTGACAAGACAACACATTGCTTTCAGTTACACTCAGTGTCAAGGTTTTCACACAGAACATCCAAGATGCCTGCTTTAGAGTGGTATTGTTAGGAGCTTAGGGTAGTCTGACACAATGCACTTGTTATGGTGCACCCAGAGGATTTGCTGCGGAGTTCATGTGCGTCCTCTTATAGCAATCACTAGGTCATATATCTTGAGGAGTAAATTCAAAATCCCAGACCTCTGCCCCATTCATTGAAGACAAAAGGGGGGACACAAATTGGTCCGAAAACACAGTGTAAAAAGAAAAGCTTACATTAAGCTCAAGGGGGCTCAAGGGACCCAGGCCAATCGTTGTATGCGAAGAAGAATGGTGCTGGAGTTAGGGACCGGGCACCACTAGATAAATCACTGCCATCATGCAGATTTACTGTGTTGGAGTGAAAAGATAAATGTGTGAAAGGGGTGTGTGTCAGAACCTGCGGTGCAGGGCCACACGGTAATGCTGTGTCAGTAATTGAACTTTGCTATAATTATCCTGAGGAGATAATATTAACTTATAGTCTTTGCGTGAGAAAGAAGCTGGTCCATAATTCATTTGCTGGATAGGGTGATGGTGCTGGATGGCACTCTCTCACTGTCTCTCTCTCTTTCCTTTCGCCTGCATTGTCCTACTGAAATATGACGGCTCCATTTTTATCCTGTCACAATGGCAACTGATGGGCTTATTTTCCTGTGGCCCCGGGGAATGATGAAATAGTAAGCAAACATTCTTTCTCAGGAGGAGAAGGGTGCTCCATCAAAGTGGCTGGGGCTCCACCGCCGCTTGTGCTGTGTGGCAATAACAGGAGGTTATGGGATACAATACACTTGGCCTCCTCCTCCTCTCAATACAGCAGGCCTATACGCTGTCGCTCTGTCCCAGTTTCTTTAGATTCTTTCACCAACCTTGTGTCGTAAACAGCTCTCTTTTGGGTGAGTTAAAAGTCTTTTCTTAAAATTTCACACCACATTTGTCTGCAGACTGGATTTTCGTTACCTTTTCTGTAATGTCATTATTAGCATTTGTGGAGATCAGTTTTATTGGTGCTTTAGAGGAATTGGCAACTTTTAAGAATTCTACATAATTCTCACTCATTTACTCTTTTAAATGTAACAAACTTACTGAAAATTAGTCAGGGGTCAACGTTCCATGCTCAAATTGATGTCATGGCTGAGCTAGGCTGATTTATAGAGAAGCATCGTGTAAAAACCTGACACCCAAGGGCCCATTATTTACAGCAGGCATCACACATGAGCCACTCTAAACAAAGGTAGGTTAAGGTTGTGACATCTGCAATAGGTCAAAAAAGCACTGCCACTTGGCTCTGGCAGTCTGATAATATTCCATTCATCTCATTTGAATAATGAGGGATATTGATAGACATTAGCTAAGGGAATGAGGCTGCATGCACCTAAGGGGGCTGAATGCTGTCAGCTCTTATTTTCCCATCCAGTTTATTAAGCAAGTGTGTAAAGCAGTGGCAATAAAAGCGATAAGAGCATTCCTGCAGCCACACTGCTGCTGCTCTAGAGTAAACACAATCAGACCCCAGTTTATCACCATGCTAACTGGATTTAGAAAAAGAGTGACAAAGGCAGCTTGAGCAGATATCCAATGACAACAATCAAACATTATAACAGCTCTCGTTGTCTGTGCAGTCATTTCCATTATTGATATTCAAAGGAGTTATTTTGAAGTATAAATACACAGCTCTAATCCTCATTACTCCATCTTTCTGTTGGTGGAATATAACTGCCTGCTGGAACACCCACCTTGGTGTCTTGTCAAGTCGCAGCCAGCGGGGGCTTTTGTCTCCTTGGTGTAAAGAGAAATGACAGTGTAATGTGATTTACAGGCGATCGCTTCAGCTCAATTAAATTAAGTCCCCAATAATCCATGATGAATGCACACCTACGCCAGTCATTAGGATTCAAAACAAAATATGGGCTTATCGTATCACAGCACCATGGAGGGAACACACCCTTTAATAGATGTGCTGATTCATTTAGTCATTTAAGTCACAGTGTGTAATGCATTCACTGTCTGTTGGCTGCTAATGACTAGTAAGCCTCTCAACACGTCTGTTTCACAAATCCTGGAAAAAAAAGGAGGAAAAAAACTGACTGGAAGGCAAGCCACCAACACGCAGACAAAACATATCAAAAGCAATATTACTTAAAGGAATCTGCGATTTTAAACAACATTTTTGGGAGCAGTTTGGGAGCAGTTTAAACATACACATTGATCTCTCTGAATAAATAAAAAGCTGAAAATAACAATGATCAACGTAGCATCTTTTCTTCTGGGTGAATTGTGCATGAACTATTAAAAGCAGAAAAACAGGGCAGTGAGAGAACGCTTGGCCACTACACTTTGATTGACAGTGTCATATTTTTAAGAGGGTTATGAACCACAAAACAAGGGTTAAAGGGAAATTGACCCAGCAGTTGACAGGTGACTGATACACTGAACTGGTGGTCTTTAATCTTGCTGCTGAGCTTACATGAAGCTTATATAACAAATTACAATGCCTACAGGGTAATATATCACCTGATGCACTCCTGCTTTTCTGTCTCCTATCCTTCTCCTTCTCTGCCCATGAGAGACGTGATAGATTCACTGGAATATGAGTATGTGGGAATATACAGTGTTCACTGAATATCATCAAGATGGATGGATCTGTCAATGGGTACTAAAGTATAAAACAATGCATAGAGCTCATTTTTTAAATTTACTTCTATGAGACTTGGAGAATGCGTTAAAATGTGCCGGTTTGATATAGTGAAGCATATTTGACTGACTTTGAGTGACTGGAAATCTGAGGTTTTTACCCCACAAAATATATTGATCAACACTTTCCCTCCGCTGCTGTTGATGCTTGATGTTTTCTGATGTATTTACAGTCTTTGAAATTGTAACAGGTTCTATTTTCTGTCTTTTTGCACTGAAAACCCCTTTGTAGTCATCTTTAAATATAGTTTTATACGTTTAGCTCTGGTTGTACAATTTATTATCATACATCCAGGTTTAGCTTGTTGCTGAATCTGCTCTGAAAACCTCCAAAATAATTACCATTAATCTCTGCTTTATAGATTTTGACTAAACTGCCGATGTAATACTCATTTTTACTTGATTTTCAACCAAACAACAAGACTTTACATTATCCATCACACCAAGTTCCAGCGCCGTCATTTCCCCTCTGAATCCCTGGCATCAGACACCGAGATATATTCGTTCGATAAGAAAGACTCTGTCTGCCTTAAACCATGTCCTGGCTGCACCTGGTGAATGATAAAACGTATGACTTCTTAGATAAGCCCACAAGTAGAACAACACTGTCCAGGTGCAGATTATTGGTGAAGTATAAGCCCTGTCTTGGTATGCAGAAGGAGGCAGATTCTTCCGATAGCTCGGGAAAAGGGATTCAACTTCAGCACCCCAGCTTTAGATGTATTCAGCTGTTCTGATCTTCTCAGACTAGTGTTAGGTCAGAGGTCATCATGAGTGCTCGCTGCCGTTCAGAGAGCGATATACTGTCAGGATGTCAAGTTTTGATCATTGTTAATGCAGGTTTTCTCAAATGTCGCAAATGTCTATGCACTCTGAAACTCTATAATTATAAACATCTCTACACCCTGCTCACAGAGTACAGGCTTCACAGTTATTACACCTTTTAAAAAAGGTTGGATCACACATTTTACAAGTCACGAGTTTAACTCTGTTCACAGCTCAACAAAGGTTGTAAAGTTACCTGTGAATGTAGCGAGCTGTCACAATCCGTATGCCCAAAGCATATTTAAGCATGACTACTGATCTCGGATCATAACCTCTCATACATTAATTGGTGGTCCTGTTTCAGGGCCATGCAGTAAGCACTTCTACCAGCGAATAAAGCTGTCTAAAGCTGTTCTGGGAGGCTAGCTAATCAGGCGTTACCCACAGCCAATTTAAGCGCATCTCAAAGTGGATGACAGACGCATCTTAAGTTTCTATAACCTGGGAATGAAAGCAATCAATTTAAAACAGTGGTTTTAACTTAGTGAATCTGCAGCTGTAATTTATTTTTTAAAAAGTGATAGAACTAAGAAAAATTTGTGGTGGTTAAAGTCTCAGTTTCCTCAGCGTCCATATTCATGCTCTGTGGTTTGTGGTTCTGTTTGAAAAAATAAACAAATAAAACATTTTAAGAAGCTATAAGAAAAAGTAGAAATAAAATAGAAATGAAAGAAAAACCTAATCAAACAGGATATGTGTTGCTTTAATGTGGCTGAATGTTGTGCTACAAAATTATTTTGGTCTGCAGACAAAGCCCCACATCTCTTGAAACCAAATCCCCCTCCCACCCAAGCACACAGATGCCCGAGACTGTCTCCTTTACCCCCGTCTCTCAACAGCTTTTGAGAGGTCTAAGTATAAAATAGCGAGGTGCACTAACAGTATCTGTCCATTGCAGGATACATATAGAGGGTACGTGAGGAGGCTCAGGTAAGAACTTGCATCAATCTGTCACTCGCTTCCCTCTGGGTGATAAGAGAAATTCCAACAGAGAGATAACGCTGGACATTCAACTTAATTCTGAAGGAAGAACTTTTCATCAGTGGGTCACATATTAGCTTTCAGAAAAACTGAGTGCTGTGATTTTTTTTTTCTTCTTCTTCTCCTTCTTTCCTGGTTTGGTCACATTGCACTGACCAAGTATGAGGATGACGTATGAGGATGATGTGAACCTGGTTGCTTACAATTCCAAACATGCAGTTTGGAAAACAGTTTTTTTTTTTCATTATTTTCTATCACCATGTTTTCACACTTGAAATAAACTTGCTAGATAAGACGGTGATCAGACCCTTGGTAGTATCTCATATGCTCTAGTCCAAAACATAAAAACAAACTGTGTAAGAACTTTTGAGGTCAACCAAAGTCTCCTGTGTGTTTTTCTTGGTTTTCTGTTGGGATGAGTCTGTTTGAAAAACTAAAATCATTGCATTTCAGAACCAGGAGTTCCTTTGATTGTCATATATATATGTGATATATATTTATTTGCTCAAGTAAACCCGTGTCATTTTGAAGCTGTGGGAGCTAAGGCGTGGTTTTGTTTTTTTCTGTAAAAACCAAACCCAGATTTCTAAAAAAGCAGTTGAATTACAGAAAGCACAAAGGAGAGCATAGCGGCTCCCTAATTTGAGCATACATAGCTTTGGTTAAAGTTCAAAATGTCAACTAATTTGATTTCATGAGGCGCAGATGGCAACAAATGGAATGCTAATCATTCACAGATCTCTCTCAGTCATGCACATTATCCTTAAAACATGGCAGAGCACGCAGCTGAATGGCTGCCTTAATTTGTTTGTTTCCTTTTAATAACTTTCCTCTTCTTACTAAAATAGCTATGGTTTAGAGCCAGTTGTGTAAACACAGAGACAGAAGGGGGAAAAAAGTGCTCCGATATACATGTACTTTATAGCAATGATTTGTATTATATGCATCAGCACAAATACCAAAACGCCAACCAGCCCACCACCTGGGTATCATCATGATGCATTTTGCTAAAGTAAGATTCCACAATGGAAAAAAGGACAGTAAGAAAACACTGACATTGTGATGTGGGAGACAAGTCGTTTCATACAGAGACAATTGATTAGCTTTGTGGCGCAGCAATAGCCCTTACTCAGCTGGGGTGGTGTGTAAGTGCTAGTCTGGCTGTTTTTTCAGAAGGATTATATGGATCAATACGACATGGCACATTTAGGAGACCCCAACACCATACCCTGGGACATGAGAGGCAAGAATGGAGCCCCTCATTGCACAGTCCCACCACCACCACCCTTTTCTTTTGCTAGTTGGAAGGGGGTTGGGATGGTGACAGTATTAGCTAGCCCAATACCCCCATACCCTTGTTCAAGTGCATGGCCAACTTAAAGGATCTTTGATTGTGAATCTTTTATTTGGTATTTTTTACACGAGACTTGTCTCTCAGGTTTACAAAGAGGAAGTTTATTGAGGTAGTAAGTAAAATATGAATGTTGACCTGTGGTTTAATAGCTGTTTTTGTTAGTTTTCTTACAATCAAGATGTCCTCCTACAAACAAAGACTTGGGCAGGTGGAGAGGTGAGATAAGCAATTAAAAGTAAGCAGAGAAAAATACTCTGGTTGTTCAATATTATTGGGACTATTGTAGAAAAAGCACCCACGGCGGTTTCAAAAGAGAAAAATGACATAGACTGCAAGCTTGACTTTTGGAAACATAATGATTCAAATATATTCCCCAGATGACGGAGTTATTAATATTAACATAACAGTAGTGCCAAGAAGAGTGTTACTTATTTTTAAAAGATCAACAAAAAATAATTCGACTTTTTTTTTCTTTATAAAGACACTTTAATATAATAAGCACTGTGCTCCTCATGCTTGGCATCAGAGGCCGTACAAATGTATTGCTTTATTTTTTGAACAGTGTTAAAACCAGCTGTTTGGGTCTGTAGTAGATAATTCAAGTAGCTGGGGTTTTTCTTGTCTATGTGGGCTTGCAAGGAGACAATAGAGACCCATCGATTGGAAGGGAGCTCAACATCCTGGCTTCTTGTCAGCTGAATAAAAAGACCATTACCCCTTCAGCTCTGGTTTGAAATACACCGCAAAGAAGAAAGAATAAGGACTTTTACTCCAGTCTCATGAACCCATATCTTTTTTTTCCCTCCTTTTCTTTTTTTGTCTCGTTTTCTTCAGTTTGCCCTGTAATCATTGCAATCTTTTCTACATTACCCGGTTGAGTTTGTGAAACAATAGAGAGAGGCTAATAACTTTTCCTGGAGCTGCTCTTTCTTTTTTTTGCCAAGGGGAAGAAAAGGGGAAGGACTGAGATGATAAAAGGACAGTGGCCTTGGTCAAAGGTCAGCCACTGTGATCTCATTGTTGTTCCTTTTGGCCCTTTCAAGAAGAGAATTTTGTATTTCATTACCTTGGGATGGAATTTAACCTTTTTCTTTGACAGCTTTCACAGAAGTAATGGGTGTTAAAAACACAGTTTTTTCACTTCATATACAGCGCATTTTATTCTAATGTCATTAACAATAAGTTAGTCATAAAACAAGCAGATTTATATATATATATATATATATATATATATATATATATATATATATATATATATATATATATATATATATATATGTGTATATATATATATATGTGTATATATATATATATGTGTATATATGTGTGTTTTTTTAACAAAATATAAACTGTAAAGTTTAACAATATTCATTCAAGCTTAACCATGATTATCATATTTTTTGACAAACAAAATAAAGATATTTTTATAATATTCATTTTAAAATATTTGGCTAATTCTGTTGATACTTGCAAACTTTATATGATTTAAGTCTGTCGTACAGATTCTAATATCATGTATATCCAGTTTTCACACTGGCTAAATCAGGTATGTTGCAGTTTGACTTCTGCCAAAGTGTAAATTACAGAAAAAGAGGCAAATTTAAATTAAAATTGCAAGTGAGACAAAAAGTGTAAATCAGTGGTGTACTCTGTTTTGGATCAATAGAAATACCTTGTAATGTTATTTAAGGATCGCGTTGTACGTCAAAACACAGAATGAGACCCCTACTTGGATACAGATTAAGTCTCAGACTTAAGTTCATCGCCATTTTGATTAATGCTCTCCAATTTTCTGAGAGATAGTTTTCTTACATAGAAGAGATCTATTTCGCCCGCAAGATCGAAAGTTAGAAGCCGCAGCATAATTGATGACCTCCCGGAACAAACGCTCTCATATTTATCACCACCTGACCTTTCCTCCAATCTCATCCATCATAAATTAAAGTTGTACAGCGGTGGCGTGGCCCTCTCTCCTCGCTTAGCACAACCTTTTGTCCAGAGGTCCCCTCCTTCGCTTCATTTGGAGCTGTTGGAAGGAGCAGCTTTAAAACCTGCAGTTCAGCACCTCTGCTGTTCAGGGCAGATGGTCATCACCGCAAGCATCTGTCAAACTCAGGCCCCCTTGCTAGTGGCCAACCAACATCCTCTTCCTTCTTTACCTTTTCTTCATCTGTCTTATTTTGTCATTTCTCTTCTATTCCTTTATCATCTTGCTGTTTATCCAGCTATTACAGCCTAGACCTTTATTCTTTCCTTTTTGCATGTGTTTAGCTCCCGGTATGCTTTCCCCTATTGTTTTTCTCAGGTTCATGTTCATGTTAGAGTTGCATGAAATTATGCACTGCTAATTTACATCTGTCACAGTCACCAGTTAATTGCCCCGTTTTCAAGCAAACACGGAGAGATTAAAAAAAATTGAGGAAGAAAAAAAATAATCAAGATGGCAAAAAAATTAAAGTGTGACATTTTACAAATAAAAGCACAGGATGACCAGCAGAAATGGTACTTCTTAAGGAAGTATCTTAACCCGTAACAGTTCAGCTGTTTTGTTTTGTTTTTTTAAATCACCAGTCGGAATCATGTGTCTCTCTCACGTCACCCTTTCTCCCTCTAAAGACCCCCCCCCCCCCCCCCACATACACACACACACACACACACACACACACACACACACACACACACACACACACACACACACTCCATCCCCTTACTAAAGGCTCCTTTTAATATTAATGAGAGGTAAGGCATTAATGTTAAAATTGAGCTTTGGGGCCAAGCCCTTATGACTCCACAGTAGTGATTAACACAAAGCAATGGAATAATTTATCATTTGTGCCATATTACCTGGGCAGATTTTCAAAATCTCCAATGAAAGGAGGTCGGTAATTATGGGCTAATATCTCTGCCAATTATGGATTTTATATGTCCAGCTTAATGAGGGGTAAAATCAGTATTGTATTGATGTAGAAAACATGCATTTTAACCATCTTGTCAGATCAACGGGTCCCATCAATAAATTACTCTTTCCGTATTGTTACTCTCTTGTGTTTATATTACAGCCTCTAGATCCCGAATAGAACATTTTCTAGCCAAATAAAGCGTTCTCACTTTATACGTGACCAAATGCAAAAGATGTAGCAACAATATTTTACAATTTAATAGTCCATTTTCTCTAAATTTTCGCTTCAAAGTTCCCACTCTTAGTGTCTTTCTCTGACCCAACTTAATTATTTCTGAGATGTTAAAGGATGTATTCTCTGCAAATTAAGATAAACCCTACAAACTTGCAAAGCTGCTCTTCAACAGCTCCTGAAGGGGAGCAACTGAGTCCGAGCAATTCATATGTTTATGCATTGTCATTCAGTGCATGACTACCCCGCACTCCCACCAGAGGCAGCCTACAAGTGACCCCTGAAAAGAGGGGGTCAGGGAGTAGGTCGTGCGGAATGGCCCGGCTGTTGGCTCTGACATTCTCTGACAGCTTTAAGTAGATCTCTTTTTAGCCATTTATTTGCAGCGTCTAGAGGGAGGGAGAGAGAGCAGCATGAACAAGAGCAGAGCATGACTTCCTCTTTAAAGGGGAAACTGAGACTATGATGGTGAAGTGAACTTTCCTTGAATGCCAGAACAGAATCCCGGAGTGAAGAGATTTGCACTTCCGTATCATTTTAACAACTCTACTGTTAAACACCAGCACTTGAATTTACTGTACTTATCAAACCTTAACTACTGTAGTTGTGTAACAATTCATCCATCAGTGTGACTCGAGCATACAGCAGCTAAAGCTAGCGGTTGCTACTCTAAAGAGATGCAATGACGTATTGAAAAAAGACTGTGGAAGACAGTGTGCACATATAATACTGACATTTTGCAAAAAGCATTTTCTTTAATTACAGACAAAGTGTAAAGTAAAAGTGACTTTAGTAGACATGGTAAGTGCATTTAGTATAACTGCTGTTCGAGAGACATTGCTTCAAGAATTAGTATTAGCATTCAATCATTCATAAATTTAAGTTAATAAAATAACTGTAAAACAGTCTGAGCACAGTATGAGCCTGCTTTGTGTAGTCACTGATCCGCCGTCCCTACATGTGTTTCTCCGCTACCTGCAACAACATGCGTGTTCATATATACACAAGTCACATTCTCTGATGTACAGGTGACGCCATTAATCTGCTAACTAGACTCAGCTCAGTAGAAGCTTAGGTTCATCCGTGTGTTAATCACTATTGTCTTATACAAAACCTCGTTCTTGGATTCCTTATCCATGCTCACAGATTTGTAAATTGTGGTCATGCATTTTCAAACAAACCTTTATTTGAAAGATTTTTCTGTTGCCCACAAACTACAAGGTTTTGGATTAAAAGGTTGACAAAAATACAACATTTTACAGCTGTCAAACGCTGGAAAATACAATAATGTGTGAGGAATACCAGATTTCTGTTCATTTGAATAGATCAGTTTCTAATCAAACCCTGTCTACCCTGTTAAATTAATTGTTTTTCTATTACAATGCAGTATTAATCCAGAACAGCAGTAACCCCGAAGAGCCTTCACCAGTGAGTGTAACAAAAACTCTTCAGGGCTTTAAGAATAAACTCTGTACAGAGATTAATAACTGACGTATTTGTGGCTGGATTCAACTTTTGTTAAAATGCAACTCTATCACACAGTATGTAGCCGGAGTGTGCTTTTAAAAGGAGTTAGATTTTTTCCCAAGGCTACTGTGAGTATATTTGCCCCCTATAGCTCTGCAGTACTTGTACTCACTCAGAAGACTCCAGTCCAATACTCACTGTCTTGCAGTGTATAATGCATTTTTTATCTCCACTGAACCAACAGGCCATAGATTAGCATTATAGATTCTAATTTAAAGTCTTGTCACTGCTTTCCTTGTCTAGAATTGTAAGTGCAAGGTCTGCCATCTGCTTGCAATAATGAGCCTGACAACCCTAGTAAATGTGCTTTTTACAATCATAATGGCTGGCGTATTGATCTTAATGGACGTAGCGTTGGCTTGTTCTATCAGTCAGAAGGAAACAGTGGGGCACGGTGAGCAACACTATCCGCATCTAACAGATTACTTGCTCCTAGGCAGCCCTCATGGCCACTTCATTGATATCATTAAGTCGCCATATGTTTTGCTAATGTACCGCAGTTTTCAGAGGCCATGCATATTAAGACACGCTCACCGTAAAGTTGCTTCTGACACTGTGACAGGCCGTAAAGAATTCTTACTTTCTCCTCTTTCTGCTCTTGTGATTGTGTGTGTGTGTGTGTGTGTGTGTGTGTGTGTGTGTGTGTGTGTGTGTGTGTGTGTGTGTGTGTGTGTGTGTGTGTTTAGGTGTGCGCAGATGTGTATATCTGGGTGTCAAAGGTAAAGATCCTATTCCTTTTCAGTGTCTCTTTTGCTTCATGTGATTGCATTTCCACTTTAGTAAACGCTCCCAGTTGTCATCCGTATTCATTGCTAATTAGAGTTTTAAAGAGAAGAGTTAGTGTAACTTTTAAAAAAAAAGTTTTTTCTGGTTGTTCACACTGAATTACATATTATTAATCAACAACTTTTAATTTAGACAATGCATCACACTTTCTGCAGTGCCAGTAATTTCTCAATATCCAATCAGAAAAAAAAGAAAGACTGTGCATCATTTGTAAGCTTACGATGGGAAAAGATTTATCACATAGTCTCATTTGTAGCATAATTGACACGACAATAATGATCCTTTGGCAGTACAGAGTAATGGGTGGCTCTACCCTTTAACCTCACCGAGTGAACACGTTTAGTTGCGGCTAAGGCTCAGTGATTT
Source organism: Rhamphochromis sp. 'chilingali' (assembly GCF_963969265.1). Classification (NCBI taxonomy): domain Eukaryota; kingdom Metazoa; phylum Chordata; class Actinopteri; order Cichliformes; family Cichlidae; genus Rhamphochromis; species Rhamphochromis sp. 'chilingali'. The sequence continues at coordinate 11,729,855 of NC_137938.1, forward strand.
ATTTCTGACAATATTACAGCTTCTGAAGTTGCAGAGCTGGACACCCAGCACACTGAATGGGACATTTATTAACTAGGCAGAGCACAGTTCACTTTTACTCTCATTCCATTCTGTGAAGGCATTTCGAATTTATTTGCCCTTCTGATTTCTACTGTTTAATGGAGTGAAACAAACGGTGCCAGATCATGTGTTCACAGCCAAAAGCGGAAAGTTATTTATTAATAATATATTAAACAGGTTCTTATCACTTCAGAAATAAGCTTATCAAGTTTTATAATACTAATTAGCTGTCAGATATAAAAGTACCACACCTTCTTTAAGCGCATATATCTGTGTTAATAGACATATTAACTCAAATACTGCTGATAAGGGGAGGAAGCCCATGATTTTGTTCTTCAAGAAGAATTTATTTACTTCCTTGAATTCCCAGATGGTATAAACGATTTATATACGTACAATCCTTCCAGCACTAGGTGTACAATATCGTGTGGCCCTGAGGCCGAGTTTGTGTCTCCTCCTGGTCTAAAACCAGCTAATCTTCCCCATGTAAGGTAAATGCATTAAACACTACACCACAGAGTTGATTATTTTGAAGACAGTGATTGTAACTGATGGCGTAAACAGTCACTGATAAACAGCTTTTATTTTATGCACAGAGAGGAGCTGAATGGTTGGAGAGAGTAGGAGAGGTTAGATAGAAGGGGGAAAAAAGTCATTTTGCAGACACAAAGAAGCATGGACAGACTCTAAGAAAGAGGACAGAGAGAAAGAACAGAGAATGGAATTAGGCTTCTATAAACAAATCAACACATCTATCACCCTGGGCCTCCTGTAAGGGCCATCGGGTCACTGGTGTGTTTGCACCAATCCCATCACTCACTCAGAGTCGACAGGCTGGCCAACCACAGTCTGCTTTTCCAATCCAGTCAACAAAGCCCAGGCCCTGGCACTGTCTGTTTAGCTAGAGGGGAAAACTGTCAGGAAAAGTAAGACGAATGAGCTGCTCTGATTGACTATTTCCTTAGATACTGAATCAATGGGCTTATTATCACCACCAATTACAGTACTAATACAAACAGATGCTTGGGGAAAGACATCTGCTTAGAGAGATGAGACAACTAGATATTCAGTCAATAGAGTGAAGAAAGCTCTTCTCTCACTGACCCTCAACAGAGGTATTTGTATTCATGTGAGACCTAGAAGCAAATACACACCGGTGGAAAAGGACACACGAAACGCACACAAACAGTAATGATTTAGGAGATTTATTGCCGCTAGAGAAATGGTTTGTTTGAAATAATATGGTTTAATCACAGAGGACAACAAAGCCATCCTCCATCCCCATCTATTTTAAACATTATTGCTATTTCTAAAAATATGTTTCTTAACTGAAAAGAGTGTTTGCTGAATTTACAGTCAACAATATAGTTGTGTAAATTCAGTAAATTCAGTGTTATACAATGAATTAGCTTTAAATTTAAACTAATAGGTTAAAGCAGTGGTAGTTAATCAGATATAATATATATAACTGTAATTCTTATTTGCGTTGCTTTAATATTTTATTAATTTTATTGCTTTATCCTGTATTTCTCTTTACAAATCTCACATGTTCATTGGCTTCACTTCCTCAGATGACCTCTTTGTTTCAGCTTATTTGACCACAAGACCAAAACATGGCTGCCATGTAATGCCTTGTTGAAGGAGAATAAAAAAGGGACCTGCTCCGCTTCACTTCCTTATTATGATGTGATTCAGTCCACAGATCTCTCCACTGAGCCCCAACAGAGGCTCAATCATTTTTAACACTTTCCTCTCCCTCCTATTATCTGTCTCTAACAATAGCTGCGACTCAACACCTCTTCTTCCATTGCTCTGACACTGAAACCAACCATTGGAGTTTCAGAGGGGAGTGAGGCATATCATTGGAGCTCAGTCCATGCAAACAGCAAGAGGGCCCTTTCAGAATGGGCTCTGATGGACGTGGTGCCACTTGAAGAGGACATGCCTGACTTGCCTGTCCCTGACAACCGTCTGTGTTTGCTAGGTGGAGCATTGAGAGGCTGTGCAGTCGTTTTTGTCACGGTCTGCTCCGTTACCGTTTCCACGCTGCAGGGCTCATGGCGTATACCACCATGGCTAGCTTGGTCACTAGCTCTACGCCTGAGCAGGTAGCCTCAGGAAGGTAGCCGTGCATAAAGGTCCATCCCCTTTCTCTCTTTCTATGCTGTTTCTCACATTTAATTATCTGATTTCTTCTCCTCCCGTGACTGAGAGGAGACAGGAATTGCTCCTCACGCTTTCTTGCTGTGGAGAGCTGTTGATTGTTCTCAAGAAAGCCCACAGTGGTGTGAATGAAAGGCCACCTTCTTGTTTCACATCAAATATTAGACCTTTTCACCCATGCCCAAGTGTTCGTGAGCACTGGACCTGTCTTCAGAGTCAATAAGGACAGCATTTCATCTAGGTCACCGCAGAGTTTCCAAAAGGGAAGGAAATCTTTATTTAAGATTTCTGGAAACTAGGCGTTACCGCCTCCTTTCTCTCTATTGAGGTATACATTGAACTGTGATACTGTTCTCTGTGAAACTGGATATCCTTTCTATTCATTTTTCTCTCCACTGTAATTGGGGATAAATTCTTAGTTTTATAGTGAGTATACACAAGGGATTCTTGCTTTGACTGGAGGCACATAATGCTGACAGATCACAAGAATTATATTCTATAACATATACCCACATAAATGTATTTTTACCCAGTTAAAGCACCAGATGACTAGCGTCTTTGTACATTTGACAGTTTAGTCTTGTTGTCACAAATCCCACCAAACAAGTCAGATCACTGCATTAGTGATATGACTTATAAAATCTTCTTAAATATCTTTATATGGGGGTTCAAGAAATGTCATACTATTATGAAAACACCAGAACTCAAATAAATAGTCCTTTTCGCCAACAACAGGCAAACTCAGTATTTAACCGTTTGCTTGGGCTTTGATAAAACAAGACAAACCCTCATATAAAACTAGAGGCTACTTGTCCTTATGTCTTCTTTATTTTGTTTAAAGGTACATTTATTCACAAAGTCTCAGACACAGTTCAACATGAACAAACAAGCAGCACATTTGTTAACATTTAGTGAATTTGACTAATGGTGAATTCCAAAAAGCTGTTTGCAACGTTTTACAGTTTTGGTGTTTTGCGAAAGACTTTCAGGCTTTCTTTAGGTTTAAAAAATCACATAAACAGTATTTCACAATCCTAAGTTTAATATTCATGGTTTAAAGTAACATACTGGCTGCTGAGCTTTTACTTCCACAGCACTATGGTCTGAAGGGCATATAACTGTGAAATCATAGTTGAGTACAGTAATGTTAAAGCAGCATTCTGTTATGTTATGCTGATTTGGTGTCATGCAACCTCCTTTAGTCTATTTCTGAACCAACACTGGTGGAAGTAGTGAACGAAAAACCAGCAAATCAGATGAATGGGCCGGGAGGAAAATTAACCCCCTGCTTATGTGGCGATTCCATTTGAAAATCACCTAATTACGTGATTATATCATTAGGAATGGGGGAGCGGGCATTTCAAAAGCCCCCAGTGAGTCTGTCTGTGAAATAAAAGACACAAAAGGACCTTAAAGGTAATTAATCCATTTAACTCCCCAGCTCAAACTCCACATGCCACAGTAGACAACACAGCGGTCCCACAGAACAGACCAAGGAGGGGAGGAATGCTAGTGGATTGCTTTACAGGAGTAGCCCTTTGAAATATATATACATAAATGACAAACGTACCATTCTCCTGAAGCATGAGACACAATGTGAAAGTCCATTTCGCCATCTCCATCTCTCTCTTGTGGGAATAGCTTTGCGACAGCAATTATAGGTTTATGTACTGTACAGGGAATTCTCTTTAACAAGTGACTGTACAATGGTTAATGACTGCACAGTTACTGTATTGTAGCTCGGGAATTCAAATTGTTGGTTTTTCAAGCTGACTGTAAGTTAGAATATTTAATCTCCAAATAATGTTTGTGGTCCCTCTTGAGGGATAAAATTATTCCTGTGGATATAGATTTCACATTAGAAGATGGCCTAACGCCACTATATTAAGTAGCTAAGCATTATACTGTAAGTGGATGTAAGAGACTGTGAGACTATTACACTCTTTATTGACTACTATATCTACATATTTAAAAGGCATGTACATTCATTAATAAAATTTTGTAAAAAGTGTTTTGTAGCCTTACATAATGCTATAATTTATGCAGCGTGAATTAAAAGGTATATTAGTAGCACTTTCTATTACACCTCAATAATAGAGCGGTAATAGTGGGGTAACAAAGCAGAGACAGGAATGTAATAATATAGAATTTCTAAGTTGCTACAACTCAATTACTAAAGCAATAACTAGTTAATATCCATGAAAAATCATGGTAACAAAAGTGGTTAAAATTAATACAGTAATATTACACTGAAATTTATGTAACTGGATAATAAGGGCCCCAAACCCAAACTTCTTTCACAGCATATCTGGATGACAATACATAACACTGTAAAAATATGTCATGGTAGGAAAGAAAGTGCTCATGGAATACATATTTAAAATTTCAACACACAAAAATTAGTTGTCATCCATGTTGTCCCACTTATCCAATTTAGGGTTTGGGGTGGGTGTGGGTGTCACCACATTCATCACTGATTGACCTCTAATCATCCAAAGATCCAGCCTCTCCTGCAGCAAGTAGCACCAAGCCGCCCACTTGCATACTAAAAGATTCAAAGTTATGAATGAAGAAGTGTTAAAGGAAGCATGACATAACTGACAGTCTTTGAGCAACAATTTCACAGATATTCCTTGTCTTATTTTTTTAAATCCACCAATTTAATTTGTGTATACAGTAAAATAATGAATTAATCTCTTTAATTTTCTTCCCAAAATAGCAAATTGGAGCACACTGGAATATTTAATGTCTATGATTAGAAATAAACCACTACAAAATTCACTGGGGGTGGACAGTTATATTCTGATTCTGATTCCTCACCTAAACTGTTAAAACTGTAGTGCAAAGAGGAATCTAAAGTAGGATGACTTCAAGCATTATAGTAATACTATCCAAATGTGTTAAACCATCAGCCAAGATCACTGTGTTATTATGAGATTACACTTTATAAAAATGTGAAAATTCAAACTCGCAGACACTACCTTCTCAAGGTATAACGCTACCATTACTAATTGGTTTTGCCTCATGGGAAAGTCTTTATTGCCACATTATTACCCCCATGTTTGGGGACCTTATTATCCAATTACATAAAAATTACTGCAATATTACTCAACTGTAGCCACTGTTGCTACCATGCTACTTGGATATTAACTGGTTATTACTGTGGTAATTGAGTGATAATAACATAGAAATGACTATAGTATTAGATTCCTGTTTCTGCCTTGTTACCCCACTATTACCACTTATTACTGAGCTGTAATAGAAAGTGCTACCAGTATATTTATATAGTACATGTTAATAAAGTATTATTATCTGTATAATTCTCAGTGTGCACTCCACTGCTTTGCACTAATACAAGCAACAGCAACATATTTCCTATTGAATGTAACTGGAATTTTAGTAACTTGCATAGATATTCAATATCTAATTCTCCAAATGCAACTGGTAGTTAGTATCCAGCATAGTTAATTAAACAGAGCTGATTTATAGAAGGTCAGACAACAGAATTGTGCCCTGTAAGGAAAATAACGATATAAGACTCATAATAAACTACAAACAGTTATATATTGCCACCATCGATAGGATTTATGATACAGGTTGCAATAAAATGGTGGTGGCTGATAAATTTTAATGGTGCTTGTTCCTAATAAGGCCTTGGGGGAGGAGGGGGCATTGTGTACAGTGGGATAATGTGTCACGAGTAAGTACTGTGGCTGCAAAACTAAAGTGCAGCAGCATATGATTGATTATTTAAGAAAGTATTTTTTGGACCGCTTTAATAAATTAAATGGATATAACAACAATGTTATGGTGACTGCCTAGGTTGTTGTATAAAAAATATTTTTGCCCTGTTAACGTACTGCTGCTTGCACTTAATGCAGCAGTATCCTGATACAATTTACAGTGAAGCCAAGTTTCCACTGAAGCCTACTTCCTGTGTACTGTAATAATTCACTGAGGCTGTCCTTGTCAAACCACCTAGCTCGCATAAATATGTCATTCTTTATGGCCCCCATCAAAGACCTGAACAGATTCATTTGAGAATAAAAACAGCATTCCTGCTCCTAGTAAATCCATCACGGTGATGAACAATCATTTAAAGTGAGTGCACAGTTCTTGACATTTGACTTTATGTGTTCAGCAATTCTGTTTGACATGGCCCTCACTGTAAGTCCAATACTTTCTGTTGCATCCCGAAAGTGGACTGAGCACTTTCAATCATTTCGCAATTGCAGACAATTGCAAGTGGAATTTCCACAATGAGTCTTCACCAAGTAGGTTTACGGAGTGGTTTATCTACTCAGGTAATCATAGAAATAAGAATGATGAAAATGTGGCTTGCCAAAATCTAGGTTTGAAATCTATTGGTGGAATGATAAAGCACCCCACCAAAGGCCTGAGGATGTCCGCAGATGCATTTTAGAGCCAAACTCCAACAGATTGGCAGAACAGTGTGGTGTAGGCCATTTGGCACGGCATACAGTTCACTTGCTGCTCCATAGGGAGACACACCCTGACCTTAGTCTCACTCAAATCTCCAGATCTTTGCTTCTCTACTTGCATTAATTATAGAATTAATCCAAAGAAGAAGTAATAAATATTTTCTTTTTATTTCAATGTTGTCAGATTTTTGGAAACAGAAACCACACAGGCCATATGGGTGAAGACTTTTCAGAGCTTTACAGTAAAACCTATTAAAACTTTGGCTATGAATCTCAACAGGCTGCAAACTGGCAGGGGTGGTGCTGTTCTAATAAAAAATGATGCAGCATTCATCACATAGGAAGAACAAGCCACGAACCAAATGACTATGAGAGGAGGACAGGGTCGTTCAAAATTACAGGTAGACAAAATAAAAGGGCTTAGTAATTAAAAGTATTTGACTGTCGTTTACTTATTTTTATTAACTTGTGCAGTGTCTCCATGAAAACCTGAGCAGTATGTGGACATAATGCTTCCTAACTTGTTAAGCATGACACCAGGACATAGGGCATGCCATGGATGTTGGAAATAATTTCTCAAACCTTTTTGAAATGCTGCGTTTTCCTTCTTATCTTCCTGCCTATTACTATTTCATATATGTTCATCAGTGCGAGAAAAAGGCTACAGATGGTTATTTTTTTTTTAAAAACAATGAAAAAAGTTAGAGAAGTGGAGAGGGGAGAAAAGAGGACTGGTGGATGAATGGGTGAATGGTTGGATGGCACCAAATAGGGCCGGCACATTGGTGTGTGTGTAGTGTGTAAGAAAAGTAAGTATACTATTCTTACCCATCCCTCTCACCTTGCAGTCTCTTTTTATCACTAAATCGTTCTCTATCTCTTTCTAACTCTCTCTTTAACTCCTTTTCACTCACGTTCACCCTCCTGTCAATTCTGGCCCTACTTCAATCTCCTCAACCTCTCTCTCTCTCTCTCTCTTGCTCTCTAATACTCTGAAAACTACTCACTCTGCACCTCATTCTCTCCCTGAACACTTTCTCTTGCATTTACCAGGCAACCTTACTGACTGCTGGGCTGTAAAATGGCCATATGAGAGAGAAAGAGTAGGAGAGAAAGAGACTGAGAGAGAGGTGTTAGATTCTTGACAGCAGGGTCTCCCATTATCTCTGTAATCTGGTGATAATTAGAATTAGTGCTTCGGCACCCCCAGGGTGAGACTTTTAGTGCCTCACAATGTCTTTAAAGGACCTAAAGGTATACACCCACACATACACACACACACACAGCAATACACACACGCACACCAAATCCTTGACCTAACCTAACACTAGCCCTCAAACCTTTTCTTTCTTAGTTCCAACTATTAAAACAATATCAAATACCCTCACATACCATGTTCACCTTCAACCCCTAAATGAACATGGCCAAAGCCTCAATTCATGCACATACACACTCCATTCCCAAACCGCAACCCCCATTTCACCCCTCTTCTTCGCCCCTGGGCGGTGCACAGCTGAGGGTAACAGTGGGTCGCTGGTGTTGGTGGTGTGAAGCTGAGCCTTCACTGCCCATTAATCTGCTGCTAATTAGAAAGCTCAATAGACCCCTAAAATAGATGTTAGCTGTCTAATTATACTATCAGCCTGCTACCTCACTACTAAAGGGGATTGATATGAGTGGATAGGAGGCAATGAAAACTTGAGGCAGAGAGAACCTAAGCAGAGCGCGAGCGTCTTTGCGCTTTGCCCTGCCCTGTGGCTGCTGCTTAGGAAAAGACCGTTTAGTTAAAAGGTGATTTTGAAAATGGCGTGTCACCATTGTGTTCTACTGAGGGCATGTTTTTTGTTTTTGGCAAAACTGTAGCGCATTATCAGATTTCCACAGAAAAACAAACAACTTTACGATAGTGCCCTCATTTTCCAATCAACACAGGATTCCTTTTTTACAGTATATATAATATTGTTTTGTCCTTGAGAGATGACGAGTTTTTTGCAGCATACACCATGCAGCACAGATGGATAATATTAGCTATTTACATTTTAAACCTTTTTTTGGAACAAATGAACATGGGTAAAATGATGACAATCAGTTTTGTTCCACAGAGAAATAGCAGTAGTGCCCAATTTCAAGTGATTTACCTTAAGAAGGAATAGTTGGTGCTACTCAAGGTGTGGTCAGCCTGGCCACAGCCTTTAACCAGTGTCGTCTGCCATGAAATGTTGTTTTGGTGTCACTCACAGCCACTGTGACCCCTGCTGCATCAACACAATACCTCCAGTACACCCCAGCCCAGTGTGCAGCTCATTCAACCAGCATCAACGTGCATTCCAACCATTCACTTCCCCTGGAGACTCTCTTTTCCGCTCTCTCTCGCTCTCTCTCTTTCACCCCTTCCTTCGCTTTTGCATTCTTTCACTCGGTGTCCCTTATTCTCTCTTTCCTTGTCATACAATGATTCAGAAAAGTACGACGTACAAAGTGGCACCGAAGATCACATCAGGGTAGTGGAATAAAAGAAGAAAGACAACAAATCACAAGAAACACTGATGCTTTAAACAAACCTTGTTTGTTGTAAGACTTGTAAAATACTGATGTATGAAACATCGAAATAGAAAGGTTAAAAAAATTGAAAAAGCCATCCAAAAAGGAGTTATTGCTAATTTTATTTATCTGTTAATTGATTTAGTTTAAAGTTGAATTAAATGACTTGAAAACATTAAAAAAAAATTTGCTTACAAAATCCAGGAGTGGACTGAATTAGTAGTGTAACTATGACTTAAAAAATGTCAGTGTATTTAACTAAAACTCCTTCATAGCTACATTAATACACCTGCAATCATGCAAAACCAACATGAAACCAACATGAAAGTTCTTGCACTGTACAGTGGGCCAGCATATTGAGAGCGCTCATCTGTGTTTTGACATAAGAAAAAAAAATCTATTGCTTGTGTGTTATTCAAAATCTAATGCAATCAATACAAACCAGGTTTGTAAAGAGGACCATTAAAGCAATTTTCAGTGTCCGACAGACAATCAATTTACATGTTTGAAGAATCAAGTGCTGACCTAAACTAAAGTATGTCCAGGGAAGAGCAGGTTACTATTGATTTACTCCAAGATGAGCATGATGCCTTGTATATTTCTCTATGTGGCTTGTGTATAATGTGGACTCAAATTGACAAAACAGCCATTTAGTTAGAGGAGGCAGCGCTTTCTTTATGTTAATTGTGCATTAAACTCAAAAATGGAAAAGATTAAGTGCACACTGAGCTGAAGCAGCAGTATTCATTGTCTCAGTCTGAGTTAGTGCACATGTAGTATATCTATGTTGCGTTTGTGTGTGGTTAATAAATATTAAAAGAAAGAGGCATGTAAGTAAACAAAAACATAAAAAACAAATTTATATATTTAAGATTTTCTCTTTAATAGGTAAAAAATAAAGGCATTAATTTGAAACCTGTACATGTTAACTAACAGTGTATTCTAATACTTGCAAAAGTAAGTAAAAAAATATTACAAGGTTATATTTAACAATAGTGATGAAGAGAAAACAAAAACCTTCACCCACTGTCCATTTAGAAACATGCTTTCGCAGTCTTTCGCTCTCTTCCTGTGTGTCTCTCTCTTGCTGTTGTTTGGAGATCGATAGAGTCACCTTGGTTAGCTATTTGTAGCCTCATGGTTGGTGGGGTTATATGTGTGTGGGAGAGTGCGCTCCTGTGCGAGACATGGGGTGGGGTGCATTTGTGTGCCTGTGTGCATGAATGTACAGGAGCGAGAGCACACGGGGTGTGAAGAAAGCCATGGGGATCAGCATTAGCTACAGAGCCCTTTTTGCTCCTCTTTAAACTTGATCAAAGGCAATAGTAGTTGAAGCCTATTAAGCACGTCCCTCTCAAGTGTGGGATAAGAACACCACATATTCAGAGGGGGCCCATATTTTAATACTGCAGCCGCTGAAAGAGAAATGTAACGGGGTTTTTTTTAAATAGTAATGCCTAATAGTAAAAAAGAAGAAAAGAAAAGAAAGTGAATTGGAAAATAAAGAAGAAAGTTTTCTGAAGGGGTAAAGGCCTAAATTCAAAGCTACACCTTTGAAATCTTGAATGGCTTGATCCACACTTGCTAACTGGTTTATCAAAATCACCACAGCTATTTGCCGTGGTTGTCTGAGCTTATAAAAATACAATTTCAACTTGAGGGAAATGTTTTTGATGGCTTTTCAGTCACATTTTTATACAGTCCACCAGACACAATAAGTTATTTTCAGAGAGCTTTTGTCCCCTTTTCATCACCTTATATTATTGAAACTCAATCACATATCAATGTTTTCTTTCTGGGGGGGGGGGGGGTTTGCTGTTGAACAAATACACTGAAAAATACTGAAATATTGTTGAACAAATAGAAAAATTATGTAATGACAGAAAGACTAAATAACTGACTTTAAAAGCATCTTCAGTTTTCTTATTAAACTAAAATAATCTGTGCAGACAGCGGTGGTTTGTGGATGAAACAGATACATCTATTATGACTTAAATGACAGATTATGAATAGGCAAGCAGATGTTATGTGGAAAACTAAACAGTCTGTGAAGAAGTGAGGGGAGGTCCTCATGCCACTTATAAGTGGTGTGCCCGGTGCTTGGTTTCTTTGTATTTTCTGCAGTCCTCTAGAGGAATGAATTAGAATAAACATATATAATCAGATAATTAGGCATTCACCATAGAGCTCCCCACACAGAAGCACACATTTAGTTGCACGCCTCAGGCTTGGAAAGCCAATGAAAGCAGATTAGCAGCTGTTTAAAAGCATTAGTTATTGTTGGGGCTTGTGTGATTATTTTTGTGTAATGATCAATTTAACATTTAAGTCTTCTTACTTTTCAAGGGTGTAATTTAAGTGATGCACATGATTTTCATAATCATCTATCTATCTATCTATCTATCTATCTATCTATCTATCTATCTATCTATCTATCTATCTATCTATCTATCTATCTATCTATCTATCTATCTATTTATTCTCAAAAAATAACAAAATAAATAGCTGGTGGTATTTAAAGCAAGATTGAGTTGTTTTAGTACACTGCAAATTATGAATGTCACCTACTTGTTCATTTTGAGAGGAACTCTAATCGAGACAGAGGCCATGCTTTCATCAGTAGTGGGTAGTGTTGCCCTTGCTCATCCCACCCTGTCAAATTAATTAGTACCCATCATTAATTTGGCACCGAAACTGGCTGTGACCTGCAAATCCAGCTCTGCATTGGTATCAAATCAGCCGTGTATACCTGTCAGATAAATTCTCATATCCTGTCCCATTTCTTATTCAGGAAATCTGTCAAAGTTACCTCAGCCTTACCCCTTCTTCCCACAATGAAAACAATCAACCAGGGAGGATTTGCATTTGACAGTTATGGTAAAGCACAGGGGGGCTGTTCTCTTTCAAGGTGGAATGACTGCACCCCCTAAAGGTCTTTGGAGGAATTTCACAATAGCTTCCCTACACCTCCAACGCCTGTCCACCCCACCTCCACCACCAAGCGACCAGACAGTCACACAGAAAGGAAGAGGAAGAGTGAGGATGAGGAAGAAGACAGAAGGATGTTCATGCCACCAACATCATCCTCTTTCCACCAGCCTCCTCTCATCTGCCGGGGTGCTTATGATCTATTTTCCCCCAGATATGAGAAAGTTGCTGCTCAGAGGAAGAAAGCAGTCAATCAATGCTACTGAAATAGCCCTACTCCATTAGCAGGAGGTAACAGGAGCTGTGCCCTTGCTTAGGGGACTTTGGTTGAAGCGGCTCCAGTCCCCCAGTCTCTCTTTCCTCTGTCTTTGACTTACTGACTCTCTCCCTCTCCTTTGCCTCCCCCATCTCTCTCCAGCCTCCTAAACTAAAACCAGATCCAGATAGTTTTACAGAGATTATGGAATATCATCCAACGGCTCTCTCATTTCCACCTCTTTATTTTCTCTTACCTCAACACCTGCCACGACATTGCACTTTGTATCATTTTAAAAGCTTGTTTGTGCCCGTCTAAACATCTTTGTCTTTATCTTGCCAAGTCAGCCCAGCAGTCAGTCAGTCAGTTAGTGCCCTGTTTTCCTGCTTAGCCCTGCTGCCTGTTTCTAAAGACCTCTAATTGTATTAAAAGTACTCTCCTCTGCAGGCCCTTACACCCCAATCTTTGTGTCACCGAAAGCTGATACCTCAAAGCTCCTTTTGTTTTATACAAGGAAATCGTTTGGGAGTGGACCCCAGGATCTCCACCTGGCGTGCATGCCTCTCTCAACTGCAGATTATTACAAGGAACATCTGCTCAGGGGTCACAAACAGTGTCAGCTGGCATAGAAAGATAGGCAGCATGGGTCATCCTCACTTAAGCCCTGTTTGGACTGTACAGGACAAATGGTTTTATCCCGAGGAGTAAAAAGGAGAAAGTTTGAATGTGTTATGAAAAGTTATATAGGATGAGATTAATTAGAGGTGGATTAGGGTTAATCCTCTAACAAAGATATATGGCTAGTGTGAAGGATACATAGTATGGACAGAAACTGAAGAACTGAAAGTGTATATTATCATTTTGAAATGTTAAAAGAGGCCAAAGTGTGATAAAAGTCTGTGGTGAAATGTTTGCTGTTATTGCATGTAACAACAAAAATATGAATTAAGACTTATAAGAGCATTTTTATTTAAACTATTTATATAGTTTAAATGCAATACGCTGCCTTTCTTAAGCCACATAAACCCCACCCAAACCCCTGTCTTCTTCATCCCCCACCTCGCCAGTCCTATCCTAACCCAAACTCAGCTGGGTGGCACATAGATTGTAACTGTGTGTAACGCCATGTCAGGTGCTATTAGAGGCTGTTAGGTGGTAGCCTCCATCACTGTCTGCCTCTCTGTGTCCACTCCAGGGGTGAGGCAGTGCAATTGCCTTACATACACGCACACAGTGCAGTGACAGGAAGGCCTGATTGGCAGTGACATGACCATGTTGCAGTGGGATGGTGCAGGAAAAGAGAGAAAAAGCGAGAGAGAGTGGGACCCAGGTGGCACTGGAGCAGCTCCGCGGGGTGTTATTCTATCCAACAGGACCTGATGGGAGAATCTGTGTGTGTGTTTGTGTGTCCCAGGTGTTAGCATGGTCAGTTCCCCAGGTGCTCTGTTGGGACATATTACATATACTGTACAATGACAGAGATGGCCCTGGATGAGACCTGGTGTAAAACATGTGACATAGTGAAGAATGTACTTGTCTGCTTTAACAGAAATCTCTACACAACATGTAGATCATGAATTATTGTTTCAGAAATGTTATGGTTGTAAATTAAGGCTGAATATGTCCAGCCTGCACCACAGTGAGCACTGTAAATAATGGTTTTATTGCTCAAAATATTAAGGTAACACTCAAACATTTTTACATTGATTTTAGCTGCAATTTGGATTCTCAGCAAATTATACCATAAATGACAGTAATGAATATTGTCATTCATCAAGATCTGATGCGTGATTCAAGTATCGCCTTAATATTTTTTGAGCAGTATATATTAGCATACTGAACAGTTCCAGTGGACTCTTTAGATTTTACTCGCTAAGTGCTGTGACTTATATTACAGTGGAATAAACAAGCCTGTGCATGACAGAGACCAACACTCCCTGCTTTGTTATGGAGAGAAATGAAAGGTTCAAGATCGGAGTGAGCATTAGGCCCCCTGTGGGGTTGCCCTTGTCTTGCCTGATCCAGTGTGTTGAAAAGTGACGGCAGCTCTCTGGCAAGATGTCTCTCGTTTGTTTCAGCTGTTGCTCTCTTTACATATTGCCTCCATCTGCTCCACGTCCCCACCTTGAACTTCCTGTAACATTATTAAACAAATGCATACTGTTGATTTTCTGGGCCATTTGATATCTCTATATCAGGTCTTGGAAATGTATTACTAGTCGTCATTTTTCATTGTTTAATTATCCAAAATGTTATGATTAATTAAAGGTTGTTAAAGTGTACTGAAACCGAATCACCATGATTCACTTTAATTCAGATTCATTTATATGGCTCCAATTTAACAACAGTTGCCTTAAGCCATTTCACATTGTAGGATAAAGACCCTGCAAAATTAGACAGAAAACCTCAACAAAAAGACTCCTATGAACAAGCACTTGCTGACAGTGGGAAGGAAAAACTTCCTTTAAAGACATAGAAACCTCAATGAGAGGCAGCCATCTGCAAAAGAAGGAGAAGAAAGCAGAGGGTGTCAAGATAAAAGATACACTATAGGAAAAAAGAGTCTAACAAGAGTTTAACAATAATGATTAACAGTTGTAGTGGTGTATAAACACAAAGAGACTGACAAGAGATGAGTAAAGAAAAATTGCTTTAAAGCCGTTTTGCGTAACTATTTTTAAATCCCTGTAGAACCGGAACCGCATAAGCTAGCGCAATAATTTTTTTTGCATATGAAACCAGAGGAGTTGTACTTACATCTTATGCCATCAGCTTTGCAAATATTGCATAAAAAGCGCTTGCAGGAACAAAAACATAATATTCCAGAAACACGCTTTGCCAATCCGATCAGCTGTTCGTAACACTTCCCACATTGAAACAGACAAACGATCGCATGTCCGCCATTACCTGCCCGAAACCGGAAGTGACTTAATTTTCGCGGAAAATGTAGTTTTTTACTTGTAGGCCTTAAAAGCCTATACTGGTGTTTTTATAAGTCATGTTTGACTTTATGCTTTTCTGAATAGTTGCTGGGATGCTTAGAACTCAAATTGCACTGCTTAAAATAGTTTATTTTGATGTACATGCTGTTTTCTTTGCAAATTTGCATCATAGGATTGTTTTTCGTTTTTCCTGCAGTATATAAAAATTGGTGTATCTCAAAAATAAAACTATGAAGACACTCAAAATAAATTTCCCAGTTGTTGTAAACTATTTTTTTCAACTTTTTTGTATTTAAAGTTTTGAGGGATAAACCTCTTAAATTTCTATTGCACTTTTTTGCAATTTATGTAGTTACTATGGACTTAATGCATACATATTATTAAAATATGGGCTATAACAGTTGTATTGATGTATAGCAACCTGAAATGCTCCCAGAAATGGCACTACAGCATGCAAAAATATAAAGTAAGCTCTGACGGCCTTGGTTCTATGGTAGGTCTTAAAGGGTTAAGTGATGATGTATGAACCCTGCTTCTGCATCACAACTACTCTGGGTTTATTAAGGCTGTTCTATTTTTAACATGTTTTAATGCTTTGTATCTTTTTCTATTTAATCTGAACAAGCCCCTAAAAATGGCAGTGGTCACTGCCGGCCTCTCTCGGTTTTTATTATTACCACTATTCATTTTAAAGTTTCGTTTTAATGATGTAACTACAGCCCAGCCCGTGCAGCAGTATATTAACGACTAACCTCGTATTGTGGATGGATTATCTCAGTTTTTCTCTTGACTGAAGTTTGGTCCGTTTACAGCATCCTGGAATGCAATCGCATCGGGAACTGTTAGGATGCCTGGGTCATCGACCCAGGGTTTTTGAGTTTATGATATTATTTATACTGTCTAGTTTTTGGTTTCTTTGAGTTCTGTCTTATGGCTTAGGTCTCTGTCTTCTTTAGTTGCCCTGTCTCCCCTATCACCTGCATCCCCTTGTCTAGTTCGCATCTATGTGTATCTTAAGTTCCTATATCCCCGTGTTCAGTCAGTGTTTGTGTCTGCCCTGTTCCCACGTCTCTGTTCCCTTTGTAGTGCCTGCATGTGAGTCTGTGTCTTTGTTCAGTCTGTGTTATGTGTTTCCTGTTTTACTTTGAAGGTCTCCGTCTTTTCTCAGTGTGTTCAGTTTACGCTTCTTTGGTCTCGTCAGTTCTGATTTGCCCCAGCTGTGTTTCCCTCCTGTTACTCATTCCCTGATTGCTCCCTCTGTGTATTTAAGCCCAGTGTTTCTCTGTGTCTGTGTCGCGATCTACTGTTTTCCTAGCTGTGTGTTCTGTCATTTCTCTAGTTTAAGTTTGTTTTGAGTTTTTTCAGTTATGTTATATTTTGAGTATTAAATTAAAGCCTTTTTTGAGTTCACGTCTGTCTCCGGAGTCTGCACCTTGGGTCCTATTCCTGCCTGCACACAGCCTTAACCTAACAGAACCCTCACGTTAACTGTTATCGAGTGGAAAAAAGTTAGGGCTTTCCTCCAGCTTCACTGCGCTAATGTGTTTATATTATGCTAACCACAGTTGCGTAGCTAGCCGTCACATAGCACATCATTAAATAGCAGCTAGCCCAACTTCAGTAACCATACAAACGTCACTGCTGTTTAGTTTTCTGCCTTTATTTATGTCGGAAGTGACAGCAGAGCTTTATGTTTTAATTTTTTTCAGAAATCCCTGAGTCAAAACATGGTATATTATGTTTAGGTGGAAACTAGCGAGCTAACTCGCTGCTAACTTCTAATTCCGTTAAATTTGATAAATTCTGTTTTCATGGATGCCTGGTTTTTAAACTTAATTGTTACACCTGGTAGAGCAGCCACGCTGATCATTTTATGAAGGATGAAAGAATTTAGACAGTTCGTGACTCTCAGTGATGCCGCAGTATTCGTTTGGCTTTAGGACCTGTAGTGGAGTTTGGACCCGGGAAACAGCTAATGACGTCAGACTTAAAGACTGGATTGTAGCATAACTAATGGATGGTTCATGGTCACCTGATCCAGCCCTAACTCTAAGTTTAGCAAAAAAGAAAAGTTTTAAATCCAATCTTAACAGTAGAACGAGTACCCAGTTAGGGAACTGGTCTCACAGGTCAGGAGCCTGATAACTGAAAAATCAGCCTCAAATTTCCCTTATAGGACAAGGAAGTAAGCCAGTCTCAGAGCAAAATTTTGTATTGGTACAAAATTCTAGCATGACCGCTTTAAGTTATGACTGGACCTGGTCATTCAAGATATTTTATATGAAGAAAGTGATTTTAAGTTCAGCTCTGGACTTAACAGGAACCCAATGCAGAGAAGCTAATATGGGAGAAATATAATCTCTCTTTAAGGGTTCCTGTGAAAATGCTAAAGGGGACCACAGATTAGCACTGAAGGATTTTTTGGGTATTAGGACAACTTGATAATAATGAATAACAATAGTCCAGCCTAGAGGTAATAAATGCATGACCTAATTTTTGAACATCACAAGACAGGATATTTCCAATTTTACCAATATTGTGCAAATGAATGAAAGTAGTCCTTTATATTTGTTGTTCCATTGACGGACATTATCTGGTCAAAAATGACTCCAAGATTCCTCACTCTGCTACTTGAGAACAAGATAATCCCGTCCAGAGCAAGTATCTGGTTAGTGTTTCTGAGGTTTTTAGGGCCAATTACAATAATTAAAAGTTGCCAGAAATTAAAGGTCATCCTGGGCTATATGGCTTGCCTGCTATTAAATGCCTGCAGTTTCATCATTTTATTTTTGTCATTTGGTATGAATAAATAAATAAAACTGGTATTGCCTCTATAGTAATAACATGTTTGCAATGGAAAGCTTGTATAATGTAAATAGTCTTGGTCCCAGCACAGAACCCTGTGGATCTCCATGACTAACTTTATAGTATGTAAAGAAGATTTCCCATTTACATGAACAAACTGGATTATATCAGACAGATATAATTCATACCAGTGCAGCACAACTTCTTTAACGTCGAACACTGCACTGAGGTCTAATATGACAAGAGGCCAAAAGAAGGTCATTCGTAACCTTCACTAGATTCTGTGTGCTGTTTCTTTGTTATGATGAACTCTAAATCCTGAGTAAAACTCTTCAAAATAATGTCCAATGATCATCCAGCTGTTTGACAACTACTAATTCTTTTTCTGTATAAGGATATATAGCTCTGTCTCTTTGCCAGCCTAGCCACAGTGCTGAAAAGAAACCTTGTAGTTCCTGTTTTACGTGATCAGTGACAGTGTGCTAGCTTTACGGAGGGCTTTTTTTTTAAACAAGCATGCAAAGGTCTTTAAAATTAATAAAACAATTCACCATCGTATGAGTTGTCTACTTTAAGGTGTGTGCATCTCTTATTTGACACTTTGAGTTGTATGCAGTGAGGATGTAACAACAAAACAATCGACTTCTCTGGTAGTGAGGTTTAGCTAGCTACTCTGCATTGTGTTCTCTCACATCATTTTCAGCATCTCCGTGGACGTTAAAATCACCTACAATAATCAGCTAGAAATGCTGTGTAAAGGCCAGACGGACTATTTTATCATTTTGCAATTTTTAATTTGGATTTTTTTTTTAAACCAAACTGCACTATGGATACATACATTTCACAAAAACACTGTTTTACCAGTGTATGCACTAGCTTTCACGGACATGGTATATTGTACTCCATGTTTCACAGGTCACCAACAAATAGGATCCATCACACAATAATACCAACACAAGTAATTGCCCTTCTTCAGGCTATAAGGCCCCGAGGTCCTCTTGTCCAGTGAAAGCTTTGCTCATAAACTCCTGATTCTAAAATTTGATATTGTGGAAGCCCCGCTATTGTTGTTCCTACCAAAGCCTGGCTGATACTGTGTTAGTGCCAGGACTAAATCTCATGTTCTTCACATTGTATCTCATAACCCAGTTAGCTTTTCAAAAACACAAGATGTTTCCACAACGCTTAGAGGGAAATGACTAATATATCAACACTGACATGAGAAAAACTACAATTATGACATGAACAACTTGTGAATCATTTTATACTACAACAGCACAGTCATTTGGATACTAATGTGTTCCTTCCACCATTTCTAAATTATTTACCTGACCCAATTATCTTTACTTTTCCTGGCTCAAATTATCAACAAAACCAAAAATGCTTTGGGCCATCAACAACAACTACTTTACTGCCCCCGCTTACAAAAAAAAAAAAAATGTCCCAATGACAAAGAAGGAACTCCAGCAAACAATAAAGACAATTTAACAGTAATGCTCAGTGTAATTTTTAGAATCAGACAGTGTGGTTTGTCATTTCTTATTTGATTCAGTCTCAGTAAACAACATTACAACCTTTGCTTATGTTGCTTTGTTGCCTTTGGCTATCTGCCAAATGCACCCAACAAATCAGGGCTTATTTCATAAATGCATTTCTCCAGCTTATTGCATCGGACACAGGGAGATCAGATTTATTTAGGTATATGTGTACTACTCACTCATGACCGATGGTCATACAATATCAGTTATGTTATCACTAACACTCTGCTGATACCTGTCAGAAGAAATTATTTTGTCCCAGAACTGCAAACATTTAAAACTTTAATTTCAATATTGATATTTATTAAAGCATGTTGATTAAGAATAGACAAACAGGCAATTAAGAATACTTTCCTCTTAATATATACGGCCCAGCCTCACCAATTGGCCCTTATACCTAGTAGGGAGCTGTAGAATATGTTCTCTTTGAAAAGGGACAGATCTTATTAGCATTTGTTTGTCCTTTGCATTGAAAATGACAAGGGAGTTCATTTTCTAACATCTTTGAGCAGAACATGAAAGAAACTTTTTGTTAATTGGTATATAGTGATTAATGGTTGTCAGCAGCATAGCTTCTTAGGCTTTAATAAACACACACCTAAAAATACACCCTGTGTGTGAGAGAGAGATGGTCTTTCCACTTCCGCATTACTTTGTAGCTGCTTCAGGAGTGTAGAGCCTTCTTAAATTACTGACTACATGTGCATACTATATTTATCATTTATCTCAAGCTGTAATACACATCCATAAAGAATGCCATCCTCACATTCAAATATCAGTGTATTTTAAATAAGGTAAAGGAGTATACTAGTACTAGACTTTACGGTATACCGTACATCACTTAAAACGGTAGAGAGAACGTATTTATTCATTCTTAAATTAAAATTGCTATCATTAATATTATATGTCCAGTAGTGTCTTTGTAGTTAAGACTTTCAAACAAAACTCATTTGGCAAATAGGAAAACATAAACAAATCCATGCTGGTTGGAGAAAATGGCACAAACACATATGCAATCGCACACAATGCATACGCCCAAAAATCATTGCTAATTATTTCAAGAAACACAAAGATCAATCCTTCATAACATAACATCATTCCACATGTAGGTTCTGGGCTGCAATATATTTCTGGTAATGTTTTTAAGGCTCATATGTCTTTAGCATTTCTATTGGCTTTATGGATTTTATAGCATTGACAAAGAATAGCAGTGCAATTCTGTTCTCAAGGAGTTTATCATAACCCATCTGATTAGATTGGCAAAATATTCAATTGGATGCTTGTTAAAAATAATCTAATAAGAAGCCATGCAATGTTAAGCAAACTAGGTCTATTGTTGAGTCAAACAGTACATCACTCGATGATGTTTAGGCTTTTTTAGTTAAATCATATTTTTCAATTCTAAAAGAAAAATTGAATCAGTTTCTTTAGTTATATTTTGATGAGATTTTCCAGGAAAGCGCAGGTACAGTTAATAACATCTCTTGAAAATGTGCACTTGTGCACATTTATGAACTCCGATGCTTCTTCCAGCCTGGATTTCTCAGAGGTGAAAGGTTCCAAATCCCTCTTTAGATGGGTTGATCTTCTCAGGCCCATTATGCCCCTTCACTGTGACAGCCTGGAAACCGAGAGGCAGTCCACGAAGAACAAAGATAAAAGAAGGATTAAAGACGAAAACCGAACTCAACTTCAGCATTTGTATAACTTACCCTGTCTTACACCTGAGCATTAGCACAGTTCAGTTTGTATTCCTTCCTTAATGCCTTGTTTCCCATCATCCTACAAACTGCACTAAACCAGCTGACTATGAAATGTCAGGAACATTCAAGAACGGGAGACAAAAGTTTTAGCAGACTTAGAGAAGTGAATAATTCTTCAATGACACGATCCTCTCATGTTACAGTTCTTCCATAATGAACTACAAGACAAATTTGTGGAAAAACACATCAATTGTGACTTTCAAAAGCACTTTTAACACACTTATTAGGCGCAATATTTACATTATAGTATTGCTATCACTTTGTAAACATTTCATAACACTGCCAATAGAGCATTCATATTATTTTAATTTTTCATTTCTAATGCTATTATAGAATCACTGCAGGGCACTTGTCTTGGCTTGAGTAAGAGTATCTCATGACCGTAAGTTGACTGAGCTGAGGGCATCAGCTAAGTCTCCAAAGAAAAACCTGAGATTGACTGTTGGGAAACCTGGGACCCAACTCATCCCCTGAAGCAGTTGATCATGACACAAATGACAAATAATTGACTGGATGATGGATGATGAGATTAGATTTATGGGTTTAAACAAGGTCAAACATCTCACTCCCACCTGCTAAACCAGAACCCGGCTCCAACTGATGGAATCAGAGTTATGGCTATGTGCATGATAATTTTCCTATCCTTGGGAAGGTTGTTTAGGACTTGTGTAATATCCAGTAGGTGATGGGTTTAATAGCTGACCCTACTGGGTCAAGACATAAGGTCAAAGAAAAAATGACAGGTATCCATTTACTGCTAAGTATTTTAGCCTATTTTTCTGTGATATTCCCCAACAAATGAACGCGTACAACAATATTGACAGAAGCGCCCAGTGACCCTAAGATGAATCCCCACTAGTTAAATTAATTAAGCGAATAATGATGCATGGCATGCCCAATTTAAAATGATAGTCACAAACGTGCATGACAAAACATGCATGAAAATTAAAATGTGAATTCATAAGAGGGGTTTTACATTTCTCTTCACCAACTATTCAAATTCATTTAAAGGTTTAATCTGACGATACTGGGTTTTAGTACATGTATTAGTTATTCAGGGCTCTCATCACAAAGGTACATTGAGTTTGTATTATATGAAAACATTTGAGATGAAACTCCTATAAGCAATTTATGAATACATGTCTGAGGTCTAGTCAGAGGCCCTGAATGATTTTGCATTTTAAAATGTGAAGGGATATCTCCATTTCATTTATTTATAAAGGCAATTTTCACTGCTGATTTAAAACCCTCACTTAAACTTTGCAGTGTTTACCATAAATCCCCTTTCTCTGATTAGATCAATCATTTGGTCATGAACTCTACACTTGAGTCACAGAATGAAGGCCACCTTCGCTTATATGGAGTATTTTTTTAAGACAAAATGGAGCTTGCGCTGCTGTTTACTTTGCCGTTAACTCGTGAGGAATAAATTACCCACTTTAAAGGTTTCCAGCTTCACTATCCGTGTAAAAAACAGCAGGAAAGTTTACTATTTATAGAAGGTAAGTGGTTAACTTTTATATGCACTTTGGTAGTTTTTCCACAGTTCGTCTCCTTCATCCTCCATGGCTCGAGGACAAGAGAGCTGTTAGCGGTTGAGCCAATAAAATTGTTATTGCTGCTATCTTTAACATGCTGTGAATGAGGTGGGCCTTAAACAAACTACACACTGCAGTGGAAGAATGATTAACTCTTGTATTTATAATGTTCACTGTGTAAGGCAGCCAACCATATTTTCCAAATGGCTGGATTTTATTAATAAGACATAAATATTCTGAATCCTGCCAATACATTTTCAGTCAGCTGAAGGATGAGATAGCTAATGTGTCCCCCTTTTTTTTAAAACCGATCTCAAGTGAAACATCACTTTATCATGAGGACTTAAGAAACCCCTTTTGCTTATTAGAATAATAAAGACTTGAAATCACAAATTGGAGAACACAATGTTTGTGTAATAGTGAAAATGTTTTTGGTAATATGTATTTGTAATTGTCTGGTAAATAAATAAGTATGTATCATAAAACCAGTGGATGAGAATCACTACAATGAGCCTTAATGTGTCCATATTTTCTAACCATTGTACAAACTGCACATTTTTTATTCATTTACCTATTCCAATGTGCAGAATTGTTTTAGCCACATTTTTCATTCCACCAGTGGTGAAAATCCTGCATTATCTAATATGTAAAATTGTATTGCTAGAGTAAGCAAAGCAAAAGAAATTCACTTAATAGACTTACAGCAAGCCATCCATATGGATACGATACGTTATGTTTATGAGTACCGAGTGAATACTTTGCTGAAGACAGGTCATTACTTAAGTAGCCATTGAACACACTTTTTTTATTTATTTATTTTTTCATAATAATTTATCTGCGAGCAAAATAAATCAATGCATATTTACAGAACATATGTTACTAGTTTTGGACAAGCTGCAAAGCCCAGTTCCATTAATAAATTGAGAATGTGAGGATTCATTACCGTATGGGTTTTGAGAGCATACCCATGCAAATGGCAAAGAAATGCAAATGCATAAGCATCATCAAGCAGAGTGCTTTAAACAGATTGCCACAAGGTAATCACAGGGCACAGCACAAACATTTCCACCGGACTATGCTGGTCTATCAATTCCAAAATCACAATGTCCAATGTCTTAAACATGGGCATACATTATGTCATGGAATATCTATTTGATTTACTTGTTGATCTAGCACTAGAGCGTTACAGACTACATGCTTTCTCTGACAAATGGCATTTTAACTTCTAAGTGAAGATGTGAAATTGCTCTCCTTAATTGCCCTTTATGACTGCAGCACCAATTATTAATCAATGGGTGTCAAGGCAGCCAGGCCCTCTCTGTATTTAAAGCAATAAATTGCTGAATTATATTCATATTTATTCTAAGTAGGTCTTCATTGTAATTGGCATGTTATTAGGCAGAGGGCTTTTAGTCTGTATCAAAGTAATTCAATTAAAAAGTGAAATATAGATCTGTCTGGGATAAACAAACAAGCCAGCTGTAATATGACAGAAATGCGGTGAACAGTCTGGTTAAGTAGCTCATTATTTTTGCCCTTCCTTGAGGAAAATAGCTGCTTCAGGAGTGTAGAGCCTGTTTCCATTGCAGCAGCCAGGGACTATGGAAGCACCTCATCAATCCACTTATCCCAGTTCCGTTGGTTGGATAATCTGAGTGTCTGACACTAATGGTGAGGTTGCCTCAAGACTGAGAAAATATACAGAGGAGCCAGCTGAAACCCCTCCTCAGTTCTCTTCCTCTCGCGTCTTTAGACACATTCTCCTTTCTTCTCTTGCACACACAAACACACACACACGCACACACATTTGGACAAACATGTAGTGCGTACTCTGTCTCACCCACTCTTTTCCAATGTTCAGTCAAGAGGGTAATCCTAAGCTCCTTTACTTATCTTAGGGAAGAATTTCCAGCATTAGTCATGATAAGACACAGGTCCTACTGATAAAGCGAAGGAAAAGCTCTCCAAAGCTAACTAAGGTGGAGATACTTATGGAATGCAGTTTCTATAAGAATCCCAGTGGATGTGGATGGAAGGCTGGTGTATATTGCTTTGCGTCTGTAAGGACCATCATATAATGTTAGCATATATAATGTTTTTACTAAAGAAATGAATCATTGTACATAAAAGTGTCACGCCATCACTACTGACAACTACTGAGAGGCTGGTTAGGACCTAGCTATGATATGGCACATGGCACCATATCATTCCAGGACTTTTGCTGAACCATTATTAAAATATTAGTTGCATTGCCATTCAGCTGTGTAACTTGAGCATATAGCGGAATCAGACATCATGATTCACACTTACGATATTAGGCAGCTATCAGCCGCCTGTCTGCTAAAACAGTGGCGTTTACTTTGGTGAAGAATTGGTGAAGTTATGTTTTGCTACACAGTGTTGAGGGGGTTTTACAGGTCAAAGTGATTTACACCTTTGGAGAGAGTCTGGCTTATGTGTGGGTGAGGTGGAGCTGTGGGGAGGAGGGACTGTGGGATGTAAAGATTTATCATTTCTATGAACTTTTCACAGGCCTCATGCCTTACCCAGAAACAACAACACAGGTATTTAACCTGTTCCTTGTCAAGCCCTGCCTGGAAAACCTCCATTCTTCTTTAGGGAGTACATGGACATTTGTTTATTTTAAACTTTGGCTAATTGACCAAACTATCTCTACAATTTTCCAGTTGCAGCAATATAACTACATGACTGAAATGTACTTTCTACTTCACAGAAACAGCATCTGATAAATGGTGCGGGTTCAAATGGAGGTTAGGGCCTACAAGCGTGGAGAAACTAAAACAGCCCCCCTCCCCTCCACTTCTGCACCCTGGATCCTGCGTTAAAGAAAGTGGCTCTGTCACATTCATCTTAGAAGCAAACTTGCAAAGCAATTTGTTGAAGGTCAGCAGAATATGTGATAAAAGTGTAGTCTTGTTAAGCATCCATCAAAGGCTGATTCGGATTTTGAGCAAAGATGTAGTGACAAAAATACACAATAGGTTCAGGGTAATGGGTTTAGGCAGGGATATTGGTTTGGGTAATAGAGTTAATAGGTCCTTGGATCTGGGGGCTCTTTTAGGCAGATATGAGAAGCATCACCGGCTGTCATATTCTCCGATGAGAGTATGCATTAGAGCAAACTCTATTTAGTAAAAGACAATTCAATTAGGGACTATTCAGAGACCCCGGATTATTTCCCTACGGGCATCCGCTCATTCGAGGCAATATTCAGATTTCATTGTGTTTTCAAAGTGGAGAAATGTCAACGGCTGGCTCCTGCAGTGGTCGGGGGGCCTGTATGGACATTTATATTTCGACGGTCAAACAAATGAAGACAAAATTTTCTCAATACAGCCCTAATATACAGTAGCAATATTTTATGGATTGAGTGGCCGCATTCATCATACGACACATCTCTATGCTATCTATAGCATAGAGAGTTTTCTACCTTTGTGCATTCTCCATTGAGGATAAATAATAACCCTGGTAGCTTAATTGTTCTGTATATATAGTGGTAATACTAACAATGTAGTTTAACATTTTTGCAAAATAAAAAATGACAACATATCTGCCATCTGAATTAGTTCATCAATAGCTACACAGAGAAAAATGGAGAATTGAACATGTATATACTCGAAGTTTACACTTCTCGTGACATGTTACGATTTTACACACTACATATGCTGTACACATTGTGTCAGGTGTGATCATATAGCTGGAGATATTCTGTATCTTCAATCATCAAGCATGAAACTTTCTTTCTATATCATACACACATATGTTACACATATCGTGTGTGTCAGCAAAGGGGCTATATACTTTAACATTCTACTATGACAGTACAAAAAGGCATATGTCTACAATGTACACACATGTGTTACACATATCATCAGACGTTGAGACTACACCTGTCTTACATGAAACCAGAGACCCGTGCCTGCATCCAGGGGCTATGCAGCACAGTGACAATGCAACTGGGTCACAGATAGTCATAAATCCAACCTCCTAAGGTTATTACACAAGAAACTGAGATGCCGGCAAATCAATTCACATTTTGGCACTGCGCTCATAAAGCGTCTTTACCAGCTCAACTAGATCCAATCAGCATGTTTCCTATGTAAACAGAGACGTACAGTATTTCATGCAAAGGGGCTTCCTGGAGATGACATTGCAGCAGGGATGTGTCGCATAAACAAGCAGGCCATTGTTGAACATTAGCAAATGTTAATCTAATCATTTCATTGTGTTCATTGGTGCTAAGAGGCGAGTCTGCTGTTTTGTTTTGACAGTTTCTAACTTTATTTTTACCAAATACTGGCAGATCAGGGGGAGCATTGGAGACCTGACAACTCCTTGGAAGACATAAAACTTCACAATGTCGGCGCAATTAATGAAGCGCTAGAAGAGCTCTTCCTAGAGCGAAGAAAGGCCAGACAATTTTAACATTCGAAACAAAGCAAGAGAGATGTCTTAGTAGATTAATTCCTTGTAGTCACAACAGTGTTATTACCGGGAACAGCTCCAGGATTTTTCTTTCATCATGAGGTTGTGTTGATGAAGTGCTCAGAGCTCAGGACATGAATCTGCCCGTACAAAACAAGTTGGGCAGATTTTTAACTGTGTACATTAGATATCTCCTGTGCCGACATATTGAATGACAAAAGACACGACATGATAGTGGCAGGCTACTAAGATTTATTTTGAAATCCAACCGTATCACATATCTGCTTCGAGAACAGTAAACTAAGTTCCTGACTCCAGCTGACATTCATTTTAATCCACACTGAATCATGTCCTTCCTGCAGCTCTGCTGCACAGATACAAAAAAAATGCAATGCATGCATTTTAACATCAGGTCAAATAACATTTGGCTTTATATTTTCCCTTTATTTATTTATTTTTTGATATTGTACACGTGCAAGTTTAATTGTTATCAGCTAACTTGTGACTGTCCGTCTGCGTGATGTACGGTGTTAAAATATGCTGGCGCTTCCATTCTTAAACTCTCAATGACAGAAGGACCTTGGTGATGAAGAGCGAATGTCCAGATTCACATGTAGAACAAAGGAGCTTGATATCAGCACAATGCTTAGCCAGTATTTCCACCACCACTGTTTGTCCCAGTGGGGTTAGCATTTCACCGTCAACCGATTGGCCGGTCACTGCCCCTCTCTCTGATTATATAGGCATTACTCTAACTTGTCAGCGGGAAAGGAGAAGAACTTTAGCAGTGTCCTTTCTTTTTTCCACTTGCCACAAAGATCTTTGCTTTGCCTTGGCAAAGTTTGACTGAACCCTTTGTCTGGGGGAGTTGGGAAGAGAGAGAAGAGAGAGAGAAGGAGAGAAGAAGGGGGGAAAGGGGACACAACAGCGACCATATGTTCAATGTGACCCTCATTATTCTCAATTAGGGCAGCCATCCATGGAATGGTCTTGCTGATAACAGCCCATAACACCTTCAGTGGAATGAAGCACAATCTTCCAGTGGCACGATGGACAAGCAGGGTTTCAAGCAGGCATGTGGATTCCTATGTCTGTGTGCGTCTGTAAATTTGTGTTCCTCAAGTAACTGTTAACATATTTCTTCTTTAATTTTGCTTTGCGTGTATCCAATCTTTGTCATGTATAAATTTGTGTGTGTTTGTTCAAGTATGCGGAAAAGATTTTTTGCATGTGTTTGGTTTTCAATGTGCATATTTGAGAGACCCCGTGGGGTGGTTGGGCAAGCAGGCAGTCCCTGCCAGCTTCTGGAGAGCTTACAAGGGTTGTCCAGGGCCACAGCTCAGGTCCCCAGGATGTCTGCATGGATAAGTTGATGGAGAGTAATGGGGTCACATTGAGCATATGATGTAATGGCTATCCTTATGCCTAACCGTTAATGGCATTATGAATCTGGTCCCATAATTCCTCTTTGCCACTTAACGTATAACAAGAACAATATTTAGACTGGGGGAGGATGGTGAGGGAGATACATGCTGGTCTAATCTCTTTGTTCTTCATCCCTTACTCTCTGTCTTTCTCTGAAGCCATTATTAGAGCAAAGCTGAGCTGAAGGTGACCCCCACAAGGAGTGAAGTCAGTAAGAGAGTTTTATAGGCTCACGCTGGTCTCATAATTGAAAAGAAATGGCATATTTGTCATACATATTTCGTGACCAAAAGTGCATGTGTTTGCAATAAACTGCATCTTATAAATAATATGAATGTCTTTTTAAGTTTACACTCAAAGTAAATGAACTTTCCTCGCTAAGGTAGATAAATGAGGCTCATACTAGTCATCTGCGACTATTTCCCCTGGCCTTCTTCCAAAGCTCTTACTGTAACCCAAGGAAACGGTGACATCACTCATTACTCCTTCCACTGAATTAAAAATGGCCCAGGTGATTAAGTTCCCGATAAAGTGATGTGAGTCAGTGCGAGGCTGCGGCATTGAGCAGGCTCATTGATTAAAACCAAACAAGAGCCCTCAGCACTCCGCAGTGGCAGCAACAGCACAACTCAGAGTAAGTGGTCCACATTATTTGTCTTTGATCTCGTCATCCTTCGACTATTGTCTCTATTGGTCCAATTTTCTGCGCCAGCTGATATGTGCACACTAGTCCTCACATTACAAAAGACAACAAAAGTATTATGACTCCTAAACCCGAATCTGATCATCTCATCTTGAAGAGATTTCTAGACACAATGAGAAAGAGAAATGTGACTTATGATGAAGCACTTTCAGGTATTTCCTGCACTAATTAAGTTACTGTTTTAATATCACACTTTTTTGTTAGAAATGACATATACAAACTGCATGCATGCTCTGAAATTAAAAGACAAAATTGGGATGAGGTGCAAATCAGGGTAGGTGGACTAAAATTAACTCTACTAATTAACCTACTATTTTAAAAGCACAACATAAACCAAGCCTAAAAATTTAAGAGAAAAAAAGTCTCTGAAAGCATGTAGTGCTTCTGTTAAACCTTTTCAAAAGACAGAAGAAAAAACAGCATTAATCGTAATTAGGAAGAAACCTAATCAGTGAATTAGTGTGTGCTTATTCCCTTTAATTCCATCTATAGTCTATATTGTACTGGACTACATTTAGATATTGCAAAATGAAATCAAAATGCCATATACCCAGCCATAATCAAACTGCAACCTTCTCCTCCTGTGTATCTAAAACTGAACAAGCCCATACAAGTTTGAAATTGATGAGTGCACCACTACAAGTTCATGACTTTGACCTCCAGGGTATTTGATCTCTTGACACAGAGTTTATTTTTCTAAAGCTACAGCTTGATATTCCAGCACTTAATTTAAGAGTGCAGTTAAATCACAGAAGCCATAATATGTCAGGCGATCCCACTACTGGGGG
This sequence comes from Rhamphochromis sp. 'chilingali', assembly GCF_963969265.1. NCBI lineage: Eukaryota > Metazoa > Chordata > Actinopteri > Cichliformes > Cichlidae > Rhamphochromis > Rhamphochromis sp. 'chilingali'. The sequence goes on from NC_137938.1 coordinate 11,760,193, forward strand.
TAAAAAGAGAGTGAAAACGTGGAGGGGGAGGGAGGGAAAACAGTAAGTAATGAAAAAGCTATGATTGCTTTTCTGTCCCTCCAAATGACAGTTAGCACCTCAATGACCTGCTCGGGGCAGGGCCATCTAGAAATGACACGCTAAGGCACAACGTCATCTAACAGGGTAGTTACAAAAATCAATACAAAACCCATTTCAAAGATGCTCAGTGTGTGTGTGTGTGTGTGTGTGTGTGTGTGTGTGTGTGTGTGTGTGTGTGTGTGTGTGTGTGTGACAGAGCAGGAGAGAGAAGGACCCGCTGTTATGTTCATTTATTGAGTAGGCCTGAGGGGCAGAAAACAAACTTTTCTGATATACACATTACCTCGTAAGCAAAGGAATTCTGAAGGCTAAGCAATAACTGCATTCCCAGTCTATTACTTAAGTCATGAAGAGCCTTCTCCACAGAAAGGGGTCTTTCATTGCATGTCAAGTATGGCTTAATTCTAAGCTCACTGCCCACAGCCCTCTTTATTGTCACACTTTTAACTAAACTAGGTATTGGCCACCAGAAGAAGAATGAGTCTTTGTGAGCTGGGAAATCGATATGCAGTCTCTCTGATATTCACAGAGAACACATGTAAACCAGCCAGGCGGCCGTGCAACTATCTTGTCTTGTTGAGACACTGGCAAACATCACCATATATTATCCCCTTTGATTTGTTGTCAATACCCAATCACGCTGAAGAGGTGCAGGTCTAGCGGACCACAAAGACACTAAGGAGTGTAAAACAGACAAATGGGCAAGGGTAACATCAATCCGAAGGGCACGTCAGGCCGGCCCCTGATGAAATAGGGCTCCATGTCGACGGCTAAAATTTATAGACAGTAACATGTGAAAGCGTTCACTCCTCACAGCCTCAAGAGAGGTCAATAGCTTGATGCCTCTGTCCAAATGGGTTTCTCATTAAGCCGATTCATTCAGTGAGTTTTTCCTCTCTTTTTTTATACAACTGGAAAGAATGGTTGTAGTTCAGGACACGTTACACTTACCAGCCTTTATCTTTCAAAAGTTTGACGTGGAAAGCAAATTAATGAGTATTGTTGTTTGTTTTAGACACTTGATTCCTTCTTTATCCTGTCTCCAGACTGTTCACCTACATTTGCTGTTTAACTGTCAAAGGTCTTCCTATAAAAGTTAAACAGGTCATGTTAGGTAATCAGACAGTTCTGATAGTTTGACTTTGCTGTCAGGGAAAAAAAGATGAAAAATCAAAGAATTAATTTGCAGAAATATGTGGAAAACCTACTAGTCTTAAATTCTGAGGGGGCACACCACAACATCTGACTGAGAGGTAGGACTTGGGGTCAGCGGTGTGCTGGATTCAACAAGGATATTCCTTTAGAAACACAATCAAACAGAGTTTTCACTTTGTGTCAGCTACATTTCCTGTGAGAACCAACAGTGCTCCAGAGATCTGATCAGTGTTCCTGCAGTTCTGCTGCTACTATATGTGGTTCCAGTAAATTACATACGATATGAAAGGCCTTGGCTCTTGCTGATGGACCTCAAGCAATCTAAGAGAAAACACTGGTACATTGTCCAGTCGCATACACTCACACACATATGTACACAGAAAATAAATTTAATGTTGTCACTTTCTTCAAAGCCATCAATGTCAAGAGAGGCTACTGGCGATTCATTGTAATCTGGAAGCCCGGGAACAAAAATAAATTCGGGGCTTGACACGCTGTCGGAAAAGAATGGCAATCAGCACATTTTATGCATTTCTGATGTATATTTAAGGCTCTGACACTAGGCCACAGATGTACATGTGTTGCGTTTCTATTTTGCAAAAGATATGGTCGGTGATAACCTATTATTGGACATCGTCAGCCTCCCCTCTGCCTCAGCCGCGGATAGGAAAAATTCCATCACTTGCTCTGTCCGGGAGATGTAATATCGAAACAAATTATAGCTGGAATTGAAAAGTCACAAGCTTATTCTGTCTTGATCAAACCACTGCCAAGAGCCTAAGTGCGGAAGTGCAGATACCCCCCAAAATGCTTTTTATTGCATTATCATCAGTGACATCTACGGCACTCCCAGTTCTCAGCTTCGGCAGTGAATATAAATATATATGTTTCAAGCTGTAATCCAACACAGAGATGCCCTGAGAAGTGATAAAAACCAGCATTAGCAATTAGATTGTTTTACTAAAATGCCAAAAAAGCACTATTATTTATAATTCCATATAGGGCAGCCTTCATTGTGTCTAATTTTTTAAAACATTAGTTTTGTTATAAGGTTCATACATTAATATGGAATACAAAGAGTATTTAAAGATTTCAAAAAATAACAATGTCATACTCTTAGCAATGCAACTCTAAGTACTGCCTCTGCTATCAGTCAGTGATACGATGTCTGGAGTCAGACCCAACAAGGAAACAAGCCATTAATGTGACCCCGCCGCACAGACAAATCTTATTTGGTGGAACATCGTTTGTAAAATGTAATGATCACATCTCAAAGTACATAACATTGATTGGATGGCAGGAGTTTGTTCTGGCGGCAGCAATAATAAAAGAAGTCTCATCTTGGTTTTATGGCGGAGCATATTGAACCATCTGAGTGCTGCCTTGCTCTACGGTGGCCTGGAGGCGCTAATTCTTTTCAGCAGTGATCAGTCCTGACACACAAGAGGTCTGCTGAGACCCAGTTAAAGATTTCTATTATCATATCAAATCGCACACCAGTGCTTTCATTATAATTGACACATCTCGAACAGTGAATCAAGGCTGCTCTACATAATACATAATTTGAAAGTTTTTTGATTTTTTTTGCATATGGTAATGTAATAGCTGATGTTAAAGAGAATAGCCTTAGCGGGACATTAAAAGATATCATAGAAGTTGGAAGATTATGGTCGGGTACATTGACCTCCTGACCCGGCCGGATCCCTCTAGATGGCGGAGCTGCAGCGAAGCTGGGGGCCGGCAAAGTGAGGAGCCGATTTCCCCCGTCCTTGCCGAGACCTCGTTAACGACTTAGAAGGCCCATCAATATTTAACAACTCCATGATTGAAATTTCAAATTCATCTCCTCAATGGTAAATCACAAAGGAGAGGGAGATGGGAGCAGGAGAAGGCGCGAGAAGAGAGAGTATAGAGTGAGAGACTCATTTTATCGGCGCTGTTTTAAATAAAGACTATGATTTAGTGAGGCCAAACCAAGTCAATTAGGGGCAGAATATCTGAGCTCTGTTTAAATAGTTACTGAATCACCATATTGGATCTGACTGTCTAACAATCATTCTGATGTGAAAACATACCACTCCCGCAGCGGGGGACGAAGGGCGTACGCGTATGAGTGATTTTCTCCCCTCGCCTCTCTACATTTGCTCATTCCTCCCCTCACCTCTCTACATTTGCTCATTCCTCCCCCTTTGCTCCATCTCTCCACTCCTCTTCCTTGATTCCACTTCTTTTATGCATTTCTCAACCCTTGTGCCCTCTCCTGTTCACTCGACAGACTTGAGTCAGAGAGCAAGAGATAGTTTTATTATTTTATGAGGGGCTGAGGTTTCTCGGCAGTGTCAGACTTTTCTGTGTCCGACAAAGTCCGCTTGCTTGTGAAAAGGTACTGAGAGACTGAAGTCACATGTTAAAAATAACTAATAATAGTTGTAGAATGCATGTTGTGTGCTAGGTCCTCTTAAATCCATGGATTATGTATCTTGTTAGCAACAGTTTGAAAAAGATTGCGAATTAGCATTAGGGAAAAAATGTTAGGAAAACTTTGGAAATGTTTTGTTTTACTTTCACTAACATGCCTTTTCTTTAAAAATAAAAATAAATAAAAGAAGAAGGAGGAAAGAAAAAGAAAGAAAAAAGAAGGTTCACAAGTGCACTAAATACATTCCTAAATATCAGGTGGGGAAGAATATAGTATTTCCTTAAGCAACTGTTATCTTCTCTCAGTTTGTGCATTAGTCATCTTATTTCTAAGAGCTAAACAGAGCAACAGCGAAAGCAGAAGCATCGGCACTGTGATGCAGCCCAGTCATCTTCCTATGTGTATCAAAGACCAGTTTTGTGGGAGTGCCTCTGCCTACGCCTCTCATCCCTCCCCAGCTGTGTGTGGCTTCTGGTTCACTGGAGGTCAGGACAATCATTCACCCCAAGGCCTGAGGGTGCCCATATACTCTCCCCTTTATGACCACATAAAGAAAGCCAAGTGCTCAGGCGTGCCTGATTAGCTGCCCTAATATGCTATTTGTGACTAATTTCAGAGGCGCTAAGTCACAGGTGATGGTCCCAGGCTGTAAATCTAACTCGGCCAACCTTTGACAGAGTGTGCAAGTGTGTGTTTGTGCACTTGTGTGTGTCCTCTCCCTCAGGATGCACAAGTAGGTCCCGTGGTGAATATGCAGAGGCCATTTAGGTGAAAGGCAGGACATAAAAGTAATGGATGGTAGATAAAGCCATCTCAAGCTGACAAGTCAACGTATGCAGGGAGGAAGTGTGTGTGTGTGTGTGTGTGTGTGTGTGTGTGTGTGTGTGTGTGTGTGTGTGTGTGTGTGTGTGTGTGTGTGTGTGTGTGTGTGTGTGTGTGTGTGTGTGCTTGTTCGTATGTAAAAATGTGCTGGACTGAAGTTGTTTTGTTTTCCACAATCATTACTCTTTGCCTCCAGCACTGATACACGTTTACTGCTGAAATTTGGTGGTGTTACATTTGTACATTTTATGTGCTGTACTGATTGACTAGTTCACACGATGCAAACGAGAATAGTTAAAAATTAATCACTCAGTGTCCTTTGGTTATACTAGAATGGAACGAACTGTTACACAATGAAATGCTCTCAGTCGTTCGTGTAAAACAATATGAGGAATTTTTGGTAAGCTGTGACTGTAAACTGTTGATAATTGTCAAGTATTTCTGTTGATGTATTACCTACAGGCATTTAGTGTGAAAAGTACATAGCATAAAAGATCTTCACGCTTTGGACCTTCCCTTTACCTTCTCATAAAGTGTCATCAGTTCCCTGTTCCCCGGTGTTTTTGTATTATCTTTGCGATTGCTGCATTTCTGACCCCAAGAGGAGTTTTGACAGGTCAAGGGAGGAGAGGGGACATGAGCGTGTGTGTGTGTGTGTGTGTGTGTGTGTGTGTGTGTGTGTGTGAGAGAGAGAGAGAGAGAGAGAGAGAGAAAGAGCAAAATACAGACAGAGAGAGAGAGGAGACAGAATGACAGTGTGTATATGGAGGAGAGAAAGGGACACTGACAGTATGTATGCAGAGCTGCATTAGTCCATTTGTGCTTGTGTGTGTGTGTGTGTGTGTGTGTGTACACACAATGTGTATGTGCTCCAGTGACCTCTGCGCTGGCTGTGCTGTGTCCTCCAAGCTGACAGAGTCCTCTCTTCCAGCTCCTCAGTGTTAAACACCTAGGGTCTGTTCCCAGATGGGCAACCTTAAACACCCCATGCTTGATACACACATACAAACACACGTGCACACACACACACACCTTTAGCAGCGTGAGGGCTCCCACTCTGTGCCCTAACATCGCTCGAGCTCCCAAGAGGTGGAAGCTATGGGTGGGGGGTTGAGAGAATGAGCGACACTCACCTCAAAGCCACATAACCAAGAGGTTAACAGATTTGCCAGATGTGGGGTCACTACCAGTAAAGAATCACATTATTTCTATATGAATGAAAATGTACAGCCTTGAGACATTTAGACTTGTATTTATTCAACAGAGCTGACAGAATATGGCACCCGAGACATTTCCTGATGAATTGCTGAGATATGCAGCAACAGGGCTGAGACGTTTTTAATCCGTTTGTATTCATGAGAAATGAATGACAATAGATTGTGAGGCATTTTGGGTAAGGACAATTATAGCTCAGCCACTCGGCGGGATATTGGTGTTTTCTTTTTTTCAGAAATTAAAAAAAAAAATCAGTTGAATGTTCCAATAAAAGACGTTTTGTGGTATTATTTTTTTTCTAATCAGTCAGGGAAGTTTATGTTTCTTCACAATAGGCGGCACAATTTATTAAAAAGATAATAATTAATTATCACTGGAAGTTTTAAAATAAATGTAAACCACTATTAATAATAAATACATATTTATGTATATTTTAAACCATTAATTTCTTTAAAAAAATTTTTTTTAGAAGCCCTATCCTTGTCTCCCTCACACCCCTGGGAAACCTTACCCATGCAGGTCATAAACATCCCAGTCTCACACAGTTTAACAGCCAAGGTTAAAGAATATTCCAAATAATAAGATGCAAGCTTCCAAGTCTGGTAAATGAGTTTAAAAAAAAAATCTTCCCTGCAGCCAAAATACTTCAACCTCCTGTCCCTGTTTTGAAATCATAAACAGCTCACCAGTGGTAATGAAATGCAAAACAGTGTGTAAGAAAATATCAAAACCTGCCTCAGCTCTGTGCCCCTTCATCGAAAACATTTCAGAAAAAAAAAAGCAGGCACTATCACATAGCACAAATGTGGATTCTGTCACAGCCAAATTAGGGACATTAAAAATCACAGGCTGAGAACTTGCTAATTATTACACCCCCTTACAAACAGAGACAGTCAGGCTAAACAATGATCCACTGGCTGACTCCCAATGTCACTTTGTCCAGGAAACAAATATCCAAAGGTCAAAGTGTGTTTTTGGGGAATAGGGAAAAGCTCGGTGGGGCTAAGTGGTGTGTGCATGTGCTTTTTTTGTGTATCTTTGAAGTAATCTAGCCTCTTTTGTCCTTTAAGACTATGCTGCCACCTGCAGCTCTGGGTACGAACAAAGACACTGGGGCAGCTAAGCAAAACAGGCACATACAGTCATTAACATTTCAGATAAGCTTCTCAAATAAAAAAGAGACGTTTATTTATTTATTTATTTTGATATTGCCTGCATTTCAATCTGCTGTTGTTAGACAGTTTTTATACCTTAAAATTTCATTTCAGCAATCTTGCTAAAGTCGACTGAATATTTCTTTAAAAAAAGATGATAACTCCGTAGCTCATTACAAAATTATTAGTACGAAGATGCACCCTCTTACCTGGTAGGAATTCAATCACCGTGCCTCAGCTCTATTGCAGTCCTCGTGGGTGAACTTGCATGCAGTGAAAAATCCCTCCCCAAACACCTGCTTATTGTTTCACAACCCATTTATTTGCGAAAGACAGCAAGATGTATGACCCAAGAGTGATTAAAATATTAGATATCAAAGTATCAATGGCCAGGGACTGTTAAAGAAATGTGATATTGAGGATGAGTAATGACAGCACACATGACTTGTCACAAATAGAAAAAAAAACGTGAATGGTGGGGATGGCCTGAAATGCAAGAATTCTGTATAACAATATTCTGTTGCCTAACAATGAGAACAAAACATATTTTTTGAGGAACCCTCTTCCACAAAGAGCGCTGAACTTTGGACTGACACTTGTACAGACGTGGTAAGGCTAGAAGCCATGTTGTAATTAAAGCACTCACCCTGGGAAAAAAGGTGCGATCTTCTGTCATCTTTTGACAAGTCTCCGAGCAAACCAGGCAAAGCAATATAGTTACATGCTTGGTAGCAGCTGGAAAGAAGAATGACCGCGTGTTTGATTGCCTGATAGCCAGACTGTATCTCCAAGCTATTGTTTTTGGTGATAACGATCAAAGTTGTGTGTGCATTATGTGTCTGCGTGTCTCAGTAGACATGTGTGTTGTTTCCGCATGAAGTGAAAATTTATTAGCACCTCTGTAGCCTGTAAAAAAAAAAAGGCAAAAAAAAACAAACAATATACGTATGTTTCTCATTTGAATAAAGGGACAATAAAGGACATTTCGTGATGAGACATATTCTAAACCATAGAAAACCATATTGATATTTGATGTGCAGCATTGTAACCAAATCCCTATTTTAAGTCAATGAGCATTTCAGTAAATGTATCTTGACTTCGCTTCATTTTCCTTTAGAAACCTGAGACAGACACCATATATGCTCTGTCAGAATCATTAAGTCAACATGCCATCAGGTTCAGCTCACAGTCTCTCCTCAGAATTTGAGAATGATACAGCCTGACGCAGCTTGAACTTTACGTCTGCCAGGAGGGGCTATTCTCCGTCGACTTTGCCATTCTCCCATGGCTTTAAATATTGTAGGCATCTTGGGGATGTGGAGACACATTTGTCATCCTTGTTTGACAGGCTTGATGAAGGGGTTGTCTGTCAGTGTTTCACAAATCCGACCAGACCGCAAACCCGCTGGTGGCACATAGACAGTCACGAGCGCCGGGGAGTTCCCTCTCCTCTTGGCTTACAGGGTAATTGTGATAATACTGAGATGGAAAATTATAGAGGGGTGAGTTAAAGAGATACTTGAGTTAAATGCAGAGGCTTGACATGGTGAGGAGAGTGTGGGTGGTCTGAGCCTGTGAGGGCAAGTTGTTACAGTTCACTCTTAAATGCTAAGTTAGTTGTAGCATTTACTTGTACACTGGCATTAAATGTAATAAGGCAAACTTCTTACTTTTTTGGTTACTAGCAAAGGTGGTGAAAACTTCTCAAATTTTTCAAACACGGCGCTAAGTTGTTTCAACTGGAAAGCTTAAAGTGTCATTTCTTTATGCTACCTGTAAATGTCAGCCAGGTCATAGCCCCTGGGATTTGTAGGCTTTGCAGTGACTACTTTAAAAATAGTACACTTTCCAAGCTTTTGCAAAAAACACTGAGATGATCTAGTCAGCAAACAGTGTAACAGTCCTTTAAACTAACTTCAGCTGGAAAGACACAACAGACACTTTCTTTCTATTTCTTTCCATCGCTATCGCTCCCTCTATCTCGCTCTGACATCAGGGTCAACCTAGCATATAATAGACAAACTTGGCAGTAATCTGGGGACTCTGAGAGAGGTCCGGGAGATTTATCAATCAACTGGCCACATTAAACGGATTTCCTAATGAAGTGAAGTCTTTACAGGGATTAATCCTCTACCACCTGCGAGGAGCCACCTGCTCGACTGCCATAATTGGCATGGATGGCACCGCCACGATCAGCAGAAAGAGGAGAGGCACAGAGAGAGAAAAAGAGGGGGAGTGAGAGAGAAAGGGGAAGAGAGACACCAGAGATGAACGAAGGGAGGGGGGGAGGAGAGAAAGAAGGAGACGGACAGAGAGGAAACAAGTTGGAGAGAGGACAAAGAAGCCAGACATTGGGGTGTCAAACTCATGCAAATGATGACACTCCGTGTGTTGCAACGACACAACGAGGGAGGAAAATAAATAAAATATTTTAAAAAAAGAGACGAGACAGCACCAGGTCTCTTATGACATGGCGATGAGCATCCAACCCTTAGTTTGTGCCAGTCTTGCAGCAATCCAAGACCTTGACAGCAGCTCCTCGCTACATCTTCCAGCTGTGTCAAATCTGCCTATGTGCTAATGAACGTGTCAGCACCCCAATTGTGCCATTGCTGTGTGTGTTTCTATTCACCTCTGAGCTGTGAAATTCCACCTGAGGTGCAGCTTACACAATACATTTACCCAAAAGTATTTCGGCATGAATAATTACATAGTCCTAACCATGAAGTTAGAATCCAAACCAGTGCTGTGCTTAAACCAATCTTTTTGTTTATTGTGGTGCTGATTTCATTCACTTGACTCATGCTGCACGTGCCATGTGGACACATATTTATAAAGTCCATCACAAGATTGATTATTCCAATAGCTTTATTATTCTGTTTGGCACATTTGATTGATTAAAGAGAGACACTTGTTAGCACAAATAAAAGTGTATTATAAAATGAATGTCTTACTCAGTAACTTAACAACAAGCGTGCACTAAGTGCACAAGCATATATTGTATACGTGCAGCTGTTGGATTAGCACAGATTTTAAAAAAAGTGGGTTGTTTTGCTCAAGTATTATAAAAGAAAATCAAGTCAAATCTTTTATGAAATGTGTGTGTTATATGTAGCATACTCACAGAAATTGCAAAATTACATTCACAACATTCCAACAATTAGATCTGTCTGAGTAATGGTAGACATACAGTTACAGTGTATCACCAATGACAACAGGCTCTATTCATGCTGACTGTATATGTTTTCACATCAATTGTAGACTAAATTGTAAAAGTCTTTTCTAACTGAGACAGGCTTTTCTGATAATAAAACAGCAACATCTTAGGTCACCAAATCATTTCCACTTCATTGCTGCTCCATCAGGATATTATATGAATATTCCTGTAATTCGAAAAATTGGAACATGAAGCAACTTAGAAGCTGTTTGAATTAATTTTTGTGTTAATAAATATTTGTGAGTCAGAACTGCTGTCTTTAGAAGTATGATTAACAAGATTTAACAAGGTTTTGGATCATGCAGTCACCTGATGGATCGTAGCTGCCCTTTGCACAGATTCAGGATGGAATTTGAATTTATGTAAGCATTGTAAAACCATTTATTTATGAAATTAATTTTCTGTCTTAAACTATATTTGAACTTGTAGTGTGTGTCTTTAATATGTTAGACCACAGTCAAGGAACCGAATAAGAAACTGTGCAACTGATGTTTTAATAAACTGCTTTTCTGTCGTTGTTGTTGCTTTTTAAATGTATTTTGATGTTGTTACAATTTTTTTTTGACAAGATTTGAACCACATGTGAAACAAATACTTACTTAAAACTAAGAATGTTGAAATGTCTGCAAATACTTAATGTGTGCTGAAAATAGGAGTCCTGTTGTTCTGTCCAAAGTAATACAATTTTAGGTGTTGCAGCCCACTGTCATTTTCAGAAAACCCTTGTTTTTCTTTTGTTTTTTTTTTTGTTTTTTTAAATTTGGCATCTGTACTGTGACATACCAGGTTTAGGCAACAGTGAGAAGGCTCTCTAACCACCAACAAAGGTTCTTTTGGCATCATATTAAATGCACTGGGTAAACGTCATTTTTCAGTGTGCAGGGTTAATCTGGTGGGCACATTTCACCATCATTGATTCCTAAAGAAATACAAACTTTTGCCTTCTTTTTAATTTTAACAAAAACAGCTACTTTCACTTGCTTCCCTATCTGCCAAGGAGACAGCGAATGGATACACACATTTACCTGACACAGCCCTTCCATTTAATTGAGCTTGAGACCACTACTAGGAATACACTAGCTAGTTACCCACTAAGTGTCCTCCTTAAGAAAAAAAAACTGTGATTTTTCACATATAAAGCACATGTGTTAATATGTTAACCAATATGCCATGGAGCCACTTCATTTTAAGAAAAACGTATCATTAAATTTCCTTTATTTTTATTATTTTATTATTATTTTTAAGAAAACTACTATTAAAACTTAAGTTCAGGTGTAGTATTATATTAAAGAAATCCATTGTTTTATAAGGTTATCATGAACATTTTATAATGATGTTCCTTTTGAGTATAAACTGACTCTTCAGTGTTGGACAAATAGTTGTATAGAATACAGAAAAATGGCAAATGAGAAACACTTCTGAATCCAGTGTTTGATTTACTAAATCAGATTACAACAAGGCAACAGTGTGAAGGCTGTCTTTGTGTGTGTATGCACACACACACACGTATATAATATTTTACAATATTTTTAGCACACTTCCCTTCTTGCAGTCATAACATTGTTGAAACAGCACCATTTAGTATATCATGCCATTTGACAGTTTGTATCAGTGATAACCAAACATATCCTGTCTATCTGTACGGCTATCTCCATCTATCATTCTCACTCTTCCTGTATCCTGTGTCTATTTTTCTCTGTGTTTGTTGCATACACCACACTGAAGACCAATCTCCTCTGTTGCGCTTTTTTAAAAATAAAACTACCCGAGTAAACAGGACATTCAATTACTTCTGTTTGCCTTTTTTAATTCATAAACATTTGTACTTTTATATGGAAAAATAGTAAGTTACAACTGTATCACTAATGCAAAAAAGTACCCCATCCCCTATTTGCATCTGACTTGTTAATATAAAACTCAACTGGAAATTAACACCACTTAAATAAAATTTTTAAGGATTGTTAGAGAGAACTTATTATATGTTTCTTTTTTCCTGTCATATGTATATTTTTATGGTACATGCTCTTCTTAAACACGGGCAGTTTAAATAAATAATGAGGTCAGTGTAGGTACAAATAATCGCTGTGAGTCAAGAGGTCAGGTTTCAGACTGCTCTAAACACTTGGTTCTGGGTCATTTTGTCTACAATAGGAGCTGTATAATGTCAAAGAGAGGCAATATCCTTAATACCTTCACGTGACAAAGAAGGTTGTCAACACAGCCATCTTGATATTATTGCTTGTGAGGTACAGCCAATCAGAAGAAAGTAGACCAAGAAGGACGGTAGCACGCAACAGACAAAGTAAAAGTAGAAGGATTATTTTGAACTGTTGATCATGCAAAACAACTCCAGAAAATGTGTTGGGAAAGCATAACAGTTTTTCTTTAAGTTGCCCTCAATGTCTTACCAAGACCTTGTCTTGTTAAAAAAACAAGAAAGACTATCACTGAACTGTATCTTCTGACTCACTCCACCTCCACCCCTCCAACCTCCTAACTTAACAGATTTGTTTTTATTATTTTTACCTTGCTGTAAATGGCACCGAGGCTTATAAAAATCAGTTACACAATGTCTTAAGAACATGCAATTAAAGTAAGAACCGCGACCTGATTAAAAAACTGAGTAACCTTAAAGTTGGCTTGGAGCTTGGAGCGACTTGTCATACTAGGTCAACACGGTCACATTAGCCACAACCTGACTCGTATTTGATGAGTGTGTGTCTGTGTTTCTGTGATTCCTGACTAATGATCGACTCTCACGAGTCACAACTCCTGGGAAGAAAAGATGATTTTGTGGAGTCTGCCAATGGACTGAGATTATTGGCACAGCCATGGTGTCCCTCATTTGTTGTGGAGCCATATCGCTACCTTGCCAAAAGAGGTGCCAGGCCAAGGACAAAGTACGTGTGAATGTGGGTGTGTTTGTGCCTGATTATGTGTGTCTGTGTGCGTGCGAATGGACTGACCCCATCCCCACAGTAAAACCTTGGTGACAAGCCATACTGGCATCTAAAAATATTCTAATGGAGCTATAAAGTGAGAATAGGCAAGGTTCTTGTGTTTGTTGTCAAAGACAAACAGAACTCCTGATACTGTTCTTTAATTAGGTGATACATACTAATGGAACGACTCCATTCTGGTGTGTTTTTATCTGATTTACTTGCCTGTTCATTGCCACAGGCCAATTTAACTCACTGAACTTGTCCAACTTCTCTGTATTTGGTAAACTAAAATAGGATGCGTAACCTACTTAGAGGAGCATAGGGTGTAGTCTTACTTCGAGGGAAACTATTTTTAGATTTGATGGGACAGGGCCTCGAAAACAAGCAAGCCTTGTTTGCTGACAGCTCCTGTATCATCCAGTCATTTTTGGCAAAGAAAAAAAAATCACAAAGGGCAAGGTAAAGATATATTTGTGAGTGCGGTATAAGTGCTTACCTCTCAAACACAAACACAAGTAGAGCTTCACCCACCTCCCCATCTAACTCTTCAAGCTGTGTTGTTTTGAGTGAAAGAAGAACCATCCCTAATCCACTTCACGGATCAGTTTCACAGAGACGGTAAAGCCATTCTCCCTCCAAGCTAAAGCAATTCAGATCAGACACCTTGATGTCTCAAAGAGCACACAGTGAGCTCTTGTTTTCTGTTTTGACTGCTGGGAATCCATGCCAGACAGCACCCCCTGATTCCAGCTCAAAGATAAAACTAATGAGGTTTTCATTCAAGTCAGTTTTATAACAAAAACAGAGTCATCAGCAGACGTGGCTGTTTTCACTAGTGCCTGAGACTCTATGATCCCATAATCCAGGATTTGGGGGAGTTGGATTTCTAAAACTGAAGGTGAATGTTGTGCAGCATCTCAATGTAGTTGTTATTTCCTTTTTCTTTCATCATTACTTTTAAATGCTCTACACCAAATTCACCTGCACCATGAGAAAACTATGATTTTGAGTTCATTTGCAGCTAATCACTTTGCAGCTAATAATAGGTGGGTAATTATAGGGATCAGCTATCTGACGTATGCCTCGATACCTACCTGACACCTGAGAAACGTGTGGACACGCCCACTGCAGCTATCTAGCCCAAATATTCCCACAACCCCTCAGGTTTGTGCTGCACCAGGAGGTGACACTAGCATTAGTAGCTGACATAAACATCAAAGAGAAAGCCTTAATCCTTTAACAATAAGCCTGTATGTCCCTACAAAGACATTGTTTATATAGACATCTCAGGTCAGACACCTCTTCTAAACTTGCAGCAGATGCCTTGAGGTGACACTACTATGAGAATTCCTAAGACTACAGGTTTTCTCAGTGTTTTCGCATGCCAACCGAGAAACAGGGATTCAAAGAAGGTACTAAAGTCTCGGATAATTTCTAAAGTCCACACGGTGTCATCCAAACACTGGCCCTCCCATTCCCACCCAGACTTTCTGGGGTGGGCTGTTAGGAAGTGATGATTCCGCTCAAACGAGCAGCCCCTCTAGCTGTGCTGTTCATATCTTTTCTCTGTGACATCATGGTTAAAGGTAAACACTACAAAAGAAAAAAATGGCTCTACAATGTAACAAATGAGAGAAAAACTTTTATCCATAAAAAGCTGATGACACCATTTAGAAAAGAAATGTGTTTACCTTTCCTCTGTCCAGAGGCCTAATAACTTCTGTGAACTAAGAACCCATCCCCTGGCCACAGGGTCACCAGTAAACATAAATAACAGATTGTAGAGCTACTCGCAAGTGTTGGCAGGAGCTTAGATTGGCTAGATAAAGCAAAAATATAATATATAATACACAACTGGCAAAACAAAAAAGAGATTTGAACTCCTCTAATAGGATAATCAGCCATGTATTCTTTCACAGGTACTGTGACACAGTCCATCTTTTTCCACTAATGTGTTTCCCAGGAGGTGTGGATGCCCTAATAGACCCACCATAGACATTTGTGAAATTGCAGTTGATATTGTGGGCACTCAGCTTTTTTCTCCCACTCATCCCCACAGTATGCAGAACTTCCACACAATTGTGAGTACATCAGCAAGATGCCAGCAGCATTGTCTCACACAACACTTTAAGTAAAGATGGTGATATCGTGAAAGAAATGTCTGAAAACTTGATTAGGCACACTTGGCCTCAGACACTGCCGTGCACAGGTTTGAAGATCAAACTCCAGGCGTGACGGGCCTTTCCTGCGATGATGTCATCACATCAGTTTATAAGATGCCAGTCGACGTTTTTTTGCCCTAAACTGAATTCCTATCTATTTCTGCTGCAAGATACAGTGACAATGTATTCAATCACAGATGTGCAAGGAAAATTAATCAGTTAGTCCAAAGTCATGATAACGTCATTTCAGAGGAAAGCTCGTAATTATCAAATTAATCTTTTTTTTTCTTCAGTCGGTTTGTGCAGTACCATTGCACCATTGGTGTCGTTCCACTATACTCATGTTACGTTAACGTTTCAAAGTAAAAATTCACCCTGTGCCCCAAATCAGAGGCTCAGTTAGCACTGACTTAAGTCTTATGTAACTCTGGGCTTTTGACAGGCAGACACCTCTACTGACTACAGATAGGTAATTTGTTTTGATCTGTGATTGTACCCCTCGTGTTCAGAGAAAGATGTAAACCCTCTTGTGAAGCTGTTAGGCAAATCCTCACAATGTGAGGAGAAATGCCCTTGGGGGTCTCAAGTTTTCACCCTCCTTCTTTGTCTTCTTCTTTTTTTCTCCGTCTTTCTTTCTTTCTCCTTTTCTTTTTTCATCTCGTATGAGAGACAAAGCCTCCTGCCAAACACCAAAGCCCCCCAGGAGCTCATCATACAGAAAACTGGAGCTCCTTGGAGAACACGGAGAACGGGCGAGGAGGCGTAAAGGAGGAGGGCAGAGAGGGATGAAGTGAAGACAAGGGTGTGTGTAAAGGTGGGAAAAGGATGTTTGCATATTTGTGTCTATAGTCTGTCTACGATGTTAGAGATTGTAAAGTGTCTTTCAAAGTCGTAGGGTATTTTGCACATCCTGCACGTCTCGCTCCTTTGACACACTCCCTGCTATTTTTCTTAACCTCTTTTGTGGCTTGCGCCAGAAGTACCTCCAAAATTATCTACTAATTATCTGCTAAATATGTTTGTTCATGTTGGTTGAACAGCTTACTTAATTGAAGGGGTGCTCTACCTTCCTTCTGTTCCCCTCCTTCATGCTCTCCACGTACGGGAGGTGGGGGGCATTGCAGGCTTAGGAGAGTGGCTTATCTCCAAGAGCTCGTTATATTAATGCCAGTAATTATGTGTTTTGCTTACTTTTGATGTGCCCCTGTTCAAACGGGGAGAGTTAATAAGAGGATGATGGCAAATATGTCGGGGGGCCCTCTGTGTTGTCTTTGGGCTCTGGAAATTCCTGTGTGTACTCGTGAAGGTTTAGAACGAGTGTGTGCGCGTGTGCTTGGGGAGGATATGAAGGGGTGGCATCTGACTCATAAGAATGTCAGTACACAGGTAATGGCAGGAGCTTATGATCAAATCTGGACTTCATTTTTATACTAGTGTTCTTCTCAGGAAAACACACACACGCACAGCTACCACCTTTACTCCGGAAACTAAAAAGGGCGGGGCGGTGCGAAGGGGTTCCACAGAGGGGAGTATTTTTTAGAGGCTTCGAAAGATAGTCGCTTGTGCCAAGACGAGCAAAGGGTCTCTCTGCCCTCCCTGAGGAAAATGTTGGCATGAAGAAGCACTTTCAAATGGACAGAAACCATCGCTAATGAGGGGGGGAAAAAACAAGTTCATACTGACAGAGGAGGAGTGTAGAGGTAGAAGGGACGGCGGGAAGAACAAATAGTGTAAAGTTAAATTTGAATGATAAGCACATATGAACACAGTACAGACCCATGCATGCACTCAGTGGTGTTTAGCTGTCATTGCTAATAAGAGTGTCTTTGATGTAAGGATAAGAGCTTGCTGATGGAGATTCAGACAGACAGAATCACATTTTCATCTCCCCCTTATTGTTTATTGTTTGTGTTTATTCCTTTGTTTCCTCCTTTGTTTTAGTACGACGATTAATATGCTAAACATAACAACCTTTCTATTTTCTACCCTTTCTTCTTTGTTTGTCTCAACCATTTGTAATGCAAGTGTGTGTTATATAAAATAAAATCCACCAACGGATTGACAAAAATTAAAATGAAATAGAATAGATGGAAAAGTATGCTTCTTTAATTTTCAATAAAATATCACAGTGTAATTTTCATATGTATTAAATGAGTAAAAGTGATATTTCAGGGCTTGTTCACATCAAATCTGTGTGTAAATAGCAAATTCTCCTGAAAGCATCAAAATCTAGTCCCACAAAATCACAGCACTTTCAATTAGTAGTGGTTGCATTTTTTTTTTTTTTTGACTTGGTCTGCCTCTGCATTGGATTCTGCTAAATTTTTGAGACCCGGAAAGAAGAAAATCTTCAGCACTCCATACACATCCTGTTCTATCTCTGTGTGTCTTTTCTCTTTTCATCTCTTTGTACCTGTCTACGTCCTCTTGTTTCTCTGAGAGGCTCACTGCTTTGCGAATTCGCTCCCTGGGACTGTAAAGGCGGAGACAGAGACTGGTTGAAACACACTGCGGTTTGAACATTCACATTCCACCTGTGTTTTGACAACACGTCTCACAAGAGAGATCTGAAGTGGTTTTAGAGTTTCTCTCTTTGCCATTTGATATCAAAGAGTGATCCCTGCGATGGCAGAACACGCAGGACTCCATGGGAGGGATTAACTCAACATTAAAAGTAATCCCCAGAGGCAGACAGTACTTCCCTACCAAAAGAAAGAAACAAAGAGACGACGGCACTGGATGTCTTTATCGGAGCGGCGATAGTTCCCAGGTGTTACCAGGAACAGGAATGTCTTCCTCTATGAAATGTTTACACTGGTAATATTAAATAGGTTGACACTAGTGATGACAAGAGTAATAATTATCATTATTCGCATGACTGCAAGCTACCTCAAAGCTGAACATGAGATTAAGCAGGCAGTGATTACTGTCTTAGTTACACCAGTGTGCTCTCACAGCAATGGCATTTCTTAAAGAAGAAAAAGCTACTTCAAAAGTGTTGCTATTAATAGCTCATTAGCATGTTTTGAGACAGGAGGTCATGCCTAGCTCGTCAGCGTTTTGAAGGTATTATCTATGGGAAATGTCTCCTCAAGGACATGTATTTATTTTCCATAAAAAAGGAACTGCTAATGTGATAAGGAGCATGCATTTAGCAAATTAATTAATCATATATATATATAGATATATATATATTTATATATATGGACATTTTCTTAATATGATATATTTCAGAAAGTCTCCCATTGATGGAGTACAATGCAGACAAAGTGATAATCATTGCAGATGAAGATTGGAGTATATTACAAATTTCCCCACCATACAGGGCACTAAAGCCATGTACAGCAAGAAAAGAACTGCAAGTAAGTTAACAAAGGCCTACACCAAGTACCAGCATGCTCTGATCAAGGGAAATACTTTTACACAAGTTTCTAGCCTGAGATATGGCATTTCCCTTCTGCTTTCTGCTGATTAGCATATAATTCAGGATTATTTTCCTGTATGCTGATGACGGAACACTCTCTTCAAAACCCATTGCCCTCTTTTCTGTTAACCTCTCCCTGATACCACTCTGACTTTTAACACTGCCCCCTTTCTACACCAGCTAATGATGTAACAGTCTCCTTAAATATGTAAAGTAAAAGATTTAATAAAAACCCGGCCCAGTGTGATTATATATTAACTCTAAAACCCTACTCCTGGATATGCAGTTCTACAAGGTGATCCATTTTAAATCAGTCTCTTATCCACTGGAACAAGGGGAAGAAAGTTCATGTATAAATTACAGAAGTCGGTGTGGGGGAAGTTTTTCAATAAAAGAGTGCCCACACTCATAGTTTCTCAACTTTAATGTTGAGATATCAAACGCTCATTAAAAAGAAGGTGAAAAAAGGAAATGTCACAGGTGTCAAAAAGCAATTAGTCTCCCCGTGCTATCGCAATGTTAATCAGAGTGATGAAAACGGTGATATGAAGGTCATTATCATGTATTCAATAGCAGATACTCCTTTCATGCGTAATGACACAATGGATGAATAAAAGAAATAAGAGGAAATCCTGAGACTGTTATGTATCAGAGTCACTTTCAGTTGATTTTGGAGATGAAACCAGTGTTATGCTCCTTGAGGTCTGATTAAACAAGTACGTTTTAATTGGCAGTTAGACTTTTCTTCAAGTCAGGTAGCTTTATATGTGAAACAGTACACTCTGAACGCATCTGTTTTTTATGATTTTAGGAACAAAAAAAAAAGAATTTCTAACCTTAAGCTGATTAGTTTAAATTATAAGTGATACAATTGTGAAAACAAGCTGGATTGAGCAAAATGGAAACACTTTTGTGGAGGTATTTGAAAAAAAATCAGCTGTCACATGAACAATACTTGTAGAAAGATGGGCGTACGTTTTATTTACTCAGCTTAAAGTGTTTTCTGTTTGTAAGACTTCAACACTGATTCCATTCTGTGCCAGAGTCACTACAAATACAAACTGTAAGTCTGACCCCAGATACAGTGAGATAAGTCACCATATAAGTCAGCAGGGGTAGAAACCGAATTAGTTCAAACTTTTGCCGTGTTTAGAATTCATATTATAATTATACAAAAATTAGCCATTATACAAAAATTAAAACTAGTGTGTTTGTGTAGTAAAAGAATCAGCATTGTGTAAACATGCTTTCTCTCAATCAGTTAATGCACAAGTTTTGTTTCCTATGAACTTTATATGACTTGAGTTTAAGTTCAGTGTTGATTTAAGTTGGTTTAACCATGAATTAAAATCATACATATATCTACATTAGGTGAACTAAAAAAAGATGAGTTGCTTTACCCAGATCCATCTATGACTTTATACAGCGTACAAGCAGAGATCCAAAAATAATAATCTCACTTTTCGGCACTTATTTGGTCACAGCAAGCAAAGACAGATCTCATTATCTCTGTTTGGAAAAAAAATGAAACGTTATCTTGAAACAACAGACAAACTGAGATGAGCCACTCTTTCAATTTGAGTGCTTTTATGCCAAAACATAAACAGGGAAGAGGCAGTGGAAGCGTGAGACAGATAGAGATAGAGATGGGAGGAAAACAGACCAAGAATAAGAGGAAGCAAGAGGAGGAAAGCATAGCTAATGACATTGGTATCAGATTTATTCCGAAGAGGCAGCAGCAGAAGGAGGCAGCGAGGAAGGCTGGATGATTTCTTCGCCCCGTCTTCCCCTTTTCCTGATTATGAAAGGAGACATGGCGCGAGGTCGAGGGTCAAGCCAAAAGGAGACAGCATTGTGTAGAAACTGTCACGCACCGCCACCTATTTTGACATGCACAGGCCCGTTTGTTGTCTGTCGAACATGCAAATTGGCGAGTCCAGGCTGTCATATAAAGGCAGGCAGATATGTGCTGGTCGGGAAAATGAGAGACCACCTGTAACCAAGAGAATGGGGAGTGATGGACAAGCATTCAGTCAGCCTGCTCGTCATTTCCAGGCCCGCCATTCACCCATCAGTGGAGTATCCCCCAGCGCCCTCCTCCTCCTTCTTCTCAATCCTATCCCCAGCGCACACATATACATGTAAAAATCTATTCTTAATATTCAGAAGCAGGAAGTGAAGGGAAATAAATATATACAACTGACGGAGATTGGAGGGGGTCTGTGGTGGGGATTTCAACCTGCTGACTGCCTAATAGGATCCTGCATGGAGACAGCTGAGGGTCAGGCCCAGATAATTAGTTGTCCACTGAGGAAACATCACTCTTCCACAAGGAGTGGACAGGAGGGGGACCCTGTAAGGTGGCCTTAATGTTGTGAATCTTAAAAGAAGTCCAGGATGTGTCAGGTAATCAACATTTGATTTTGTCCCAGTTCTGTATGCTATAGAATAACAGGGACCGGCCACCGAGGCTGGACATTCACTTTATTATACCAAAACACATGACAGTGTCATGCAAGGTTGATGCTCCTGTGTAAATTATGTAAGGCTGACCAATAATTAGCTGTCCAAAGCAAAGAGGCAAGACAGAAAGCAATGAAAGAAGTGAACAGACATTTCAAATCAAGAGACGGCTATTAGTAGTAGTAGTAGTATTTAAAAGCTTAATATTAATTAATTAATTAATATAAATATTAAAAACATGTACACAAAATTATTTTAATATTCACAAAACTGACCCGATGAAGTACTTTTAACTCCCTAGACATGTTTTTGTCCTGTGTGTGTTTGTGGATGTGTTTGTTTTTTAATTTGTGATAAATTATTAACTTTTCAGGGTTAGACTTAGGCAAGTATGAGTTGACATAAGAGTAAATTTCCACAACATTAAGTCAGCCTAATGTCCTCAGAAATAGTGGAAACAAAGCTTTGTCTTCTGTAGTTCAGGTCACTTATTAACGTTAATCAGCAGCATCCTCTGCACATAGATTTAAATACAAATACTTTGTCCACAATACCACAGGTGGATGGGTACACATTCAAAAACACAGAGGCAAAACATTAAGATTTCAGTGACTCAGGCACTATGATGTGTGGTCTTGTGTTGTTTATTATGTTTTCAACCGAAAAGTTTAAAAGAATTATTTTATCCCCGTTATCCAAACCATTTGTGAACCAAGTCATCAAAACAAAAGGTTATCAAACATGTATTTTTCCCCTTACCGCTGAATTTAGGCAATACATCATTACTCATGTAGCATTAAGCTAATGACTACTGTCTGTTGTCAGTTCACCAGGCAAAACATTTTTTTTTCTTTAGCCAAATGAACCATTAATATTGAAGGATTAGGGTCTCTTTTCTGGTATGATATAGGGCAGAAACTGTCCTCATTATATGATTTAGTCCAGTCAAATGTATTCAAATGCCACCTTTATTACCCTGGAGGTGCTTTGCATAAATTGAATAAATCCAACGGATACTCTGCGAGAATCAAACATATCAAAGGTTTCCTGTCTTTGAAGTGGGGGTAGCTTCTAATTCCAAAACAGATTTTCATGATAAATAAATACATTATTTATGAAATATGGGGTAGTGGCGGTATAAGA
Organism: Rhamphochromis sp. 'chilingali'; assembly: GCF_963969265.1. Taxonomy (NCBI): domain Eukaryota; kingdom Metazoa; phylum Chordata; class Actinopteri; order Cichliformes; family Cichlidae; genus Rhamphochromis; species Rhamphochromis sp. 'chilingali'. The sequence continues at coordinate 11,782,390 of NC_137938.1, forward strand.
AGACCAAGAAGAAGACCAAGAAGAACAGGGAAAAATAAAAACAACGATAAAAATGCATAAAACATTTTACTCTGCGGAAATGTCAAGAGACATTAAATGACATACAGAGTGGCGCGTGCAGACCAACTGGCTGCCTGATAAACAAACTGATTAGCATATGCACATTGGAGCATATGTTGTGCTCATTTGCTTACACAAAGTCTCAATCAGAATAAAACACTGCACTCGACGCATGTCATAAAAGTCTAGAAATATGTTGATGGGAATGATGAAGATGGAAACATTTCAATTATTTCATCTCTGACAATTACACCGACGATGTGACAACCTCGACAACCACCATGCAGCACAGTGCCTAATTGCCTACAGGAAATTTATGGAAAAGGGAAATAAATACAAATAAACTAAACTAACATGTTGACCAACTGCATCCGAATGTTGAAATGTTGTCATAACATTTGCACATAATTTTATAACTTGTAACATGAAATGGATTTTGTAAATGTGCAAAAAATAAATGTATTATTACACAGTTAGTCTGGAAAAAAACTGTAACCACATGCATATAAGTTTCTTGTTATGTTATTCTCCACAATTGCTTATGGCCAGAAGACATGGTGCACCAAGTATATACGAAGATGAACCTCTTCAAAGTGTCAGGGTGGATGTCATCATACTATAGCAGCAGGTTTAGGGTTGAGGTAGGACTCGGGCGGGGCAACTAGCCAAATTACTAACCTGCCTGAAAAATGAATAAGCTTTTAACCTCATACAAACATGACAGAATCATAGGCATGTATGATTCTTTGAAGTGTGCTCTAAGATTCAGATAGGAAAGCGAAAATAAATTATTTGAATAATTACACTTTAGCATATCTAAAACAGACATTCAGGATGGTCTTAGCACAAAAGATGGTCCTTAATAGACTTCAAAATATACCTGAGTAGATGGTTTCTCTTCACTGATGTATAAAATAAATAAGGTTTTTTTTTGCATTGCACATAATGAGGTTGCTTTTTTTGTTTTGTTTTTTTTACAGATATATTTTAAGATTGACCAGTTACATTAGCTCAGACAATTTGTTTTCTTATGTGAATAATTTTGAAATTTTAAAAAACATTTTATATTTGAATTTATGTATACAGAATATAGGCCCTACGCTGCGCATGATGCATTAGGGATTTAGTACAAAAGAAAAACATTCATTAAGGTGGACTTGTTTTAAAAATTTTCTTCAGTTGGTTGTTGTTTTTTTCCACAAGAAAATGTAAATTAGAAATATTACAAGAAAACTATATTGAACAAAGTGGGGTATTAATCAATTAAATCTTTGAATAAATAAGCACAAAGGGGAGACCATCGGGGGTAAATAATGGAGGTTCTGCACCTACGCAAACGTTCATTTAACCTGTGAACCACAAGGTTATTTCTGTTAGAAATGACATTAACACACACTTACACACACACATATATACACACCAGCCTGGAGGAGGGATGATTTATGTAGAAAGATCCATCTTCATCATCTTGCCTCTCACCTTGGTCTCCATCAGTGTTAATTAAAGGAAGGTCAGTGTCACCCTCCTTGCTCCCCCCAAACCAACCCTCTTTTACATAATAAATCACTCCAGACACACAAAGGGGGCTGTTGACACAAACAGAATGCTCATAGCTAACTAGCTAACTGCAGTTCGTTGGGTTGAGGAGTCAATTCAAAGTGTGCCATAAATAATACTGAATGTCACAGTGCTGTGTCTTTGTCTGGAAACAAAGCGTAGAAGACAAGGACAGGTTGTACTGGGACAAAATTAATTTGTGATGCACACAATATGTACAATATAAAACATACATATCCCAAAATGAAATACAAAGAAGCAACAATAAATTGCAAGTGATTTTTCAATTATTGCGCTATACAGCATAATACAACTGCTTTTAATGAAATCATTTTCATGTTAAACTCTTTAGTTTTTCAGATTTTTCCTACTGGTTAGCCAGAAGTCATATCTGGAAATCTGTTTAAGACTTTGTGGTAGGTTTTAACATTATGTCAACAAGTTTATGTAAAATCATCCATGACCGAAAACAATAAAACCCCAGAGTAGTTATTATGTGGGTTACTTGCTGCATTTGCTTCCTTTCTTTATCCTCCCAGAAAAAGAATGTCCATGTGAGGATAACTCACAAGAAATAGCCATTGCAATGAATACACCACCCACCCTAAAACAGCACATCAGTTTGTGACAGAGCTTTGGTCAGCCTCACATTGTCTACACCATTACTTTCTTGAATCAATTTTCCTCCCCAAAAGAAACAAGAAACATATGCTTTGTATTGTGTACAATTTCCTAGGTTTTCTAGGTTACTGTCAGACTTGCATAATGAGGGCCATGGTGCTGCAGAGTTCCCCTCTTATCACAAACTAGCATGCATGGCCCTGCTGCTCTCTCCTCAGTCATCAAGCAATTGATGTAATTGAACCAGCCCTTTGCTGTCAAGCAAGCAGCGCAGCTCAATAGCATATGCTCCGAACACTCTGGACAATGAGAGCCACGCAGCCGGGCAGGAAGGCAGACTGGGTTGCTGCTGTTCTGTCAATAAATTTCAATTCCACTAATTGTCCAGAATTCATTAACAGAGCCTTTGAGACAACATGGTTCTATGGAAAACAACACCGCAATACGAGAGAAAAAGACTGGTATTCTGTGCATTTATATTGTGAATTGCTGTTTTTGCATTCACTGGCTGGTGTCTGAGTAGATGAAGTAAACAATGAGAATATGATGGGTATACTTTACATATAAATACAACTGGCAAGTTAATTAGGGAGTGACAGTGGAAGAGAAATGGTGAAGAAAGAAATTAATGGATAATAGAGTAGTAAATTATTATTATTATCATTATTGTTCTGTTTTAGAGAAAAATAACAGGTTGGGAAGTTTCTGCTGTGTACATTATTTTAGCTCTGATTGTTTCATTATGTAACCGTGTTTCTATAAATATAAATCACATAATTGCCTTCAACAATATTTCCTACAATTTTTTTAAAACTGCTTCTGAGAAGTAGTGTATCTATGATAGTGTCCAGTGGATTTTACACACACTTTTGGCACTTTTTACATTTTGTCTTTCAGTGCTATTTTATTCCTTTGTTTTGAAGTATGAGTTCAGTATAATAATCTAAACTGTTATTTTACTACAGTATTGCTTCCTTTGGGTAAAAACTCTGTAGCTTGATTTGCATTTATACTAACCTGTGTTTGTTAGTCTTGCTAGGTTCCAACATTTCACTTATGGTTGCATACTGACTATACAAAAGTGGAGCGATGGGAGAACGCTCCCGACACCATCTGAAGTCACAATAACAACAACAATAACTTATTTCTCCTCCTCTGTTTTCCCCTTCCTCTGAAATGGGCTGGCCTTGGTCTCTCAGAGTCCTTGTCGTCCTCCAACAAAGCCCTCAACATCCCATGTACCTGCTTAAGTGACCAGCAAGAGTTCAAGGGTCACCAGGAGCTGCCACTTCCCCTGTCACAGGAAACAAGCAGCAGGAAGGAGAAAGGAGAAAGACTGGTGGGGAGGGAGGGAAAGGTGGAGAAGAAGGAGGGAGGTGGTATTAAAAGCAGAACAATGACAAGGAGGTGCCTGGAATTAGTGGTCTTTTTCTGTCTCTTACACACTTACACATGCACATACACACACATACACACTCGGTGTAGGGCAGAGGTTTAAGGTGGATAATAGCAGTGACAGGGAAATGGCTTAAAAGCCGTTCATTAAATTATGTAGGTTTGAAATTAAAGGGCCTTAGAAAAATTACAGTTTTTAGAGATATTGTACCAGTATAATGTGTAGTCAGAATTCCACAAAATGCAATATTATGAGCAACTGCCTCTCATGGAAATGCACACACACACTTCTTCACACACATATAAGGTCCCAGTGAGAGCAGGGTTATGGTCAAGTAAGCATGGAGCCTTTGCTGCTGTTGAGCCCTGCACTGCGCTGCTACTCAGGAGGGATCGCTAGATCACATTATCAATCATATAGTGCTGTACAATCAAACAAGCAGTATATTGTGTGTGCGTGTGTTTCTGTGTATTACAGTCACTCTTCCTCATTCTTTGGCTTGTAATGTGTGTTTATTTTCATGTGTTTCAGGATTTCTTCCAGTAAACCCCCAAATACTCCACATGCGCTTCAAGACGCTACCCGATAAATCATTTGCAGGGTACGCATTATGTGCTATTGTTATGTACATTTAATTTTAATGGCGAGAATGTGACTGCAGTAAAAACTGTATTTAATATAAGACAGCACATAAACCATCTTCCAGTTTTTCAAACACGTGTGCACTGTGGTGCAGCAGCGGGGCAGTTACCATGTAAAAAACTTTAAACTCGGTGCAATGGCTTTTTCCGCAGAACCACTGATTCTTTTAGTGGGTACCAAAACACCACTTAGAGTGGCAACACTGTCATCTCTTTATTCACAAAAGAGCATAAGCGCGGTTCCATGAAATGAAAATAACTATTATCAAGACGCTTCCGCATGTGCAGGTTGCCACAGCAAAAAATGGTCCTTTGTGAGAGCAGGAGCTGACACACACATACTGTATATGAGTGCAGTTATAAAAGTTCTTCAAAATGCTATATACCTAGTTATTTTGAAGGCCGTCCTGTCATTATGTTTGATGTTGGTGCACGCTCCTCTTTTACCCGTCAAGCCTATTTGCCTTTGTTTCACGCAGAGCAAGCAAGCGAGTGCCTAGGCCAAGGATGCACGGATATAAAGAGAAAGATAGAGTTTGAATGTGCGGCCTCACAGAGTCAGAAGGTTTTCCTTAATTGAGGGTAATTTAAAATAAAGAACATCTTGTAATGATAAAATGTACCCACTCTCCACATGTGCGCACAATATCCCAATAAATTACATCCTTGGAAATCCCTTTGAGGAAACCGTACACACAATGTTAAATATAACAGGCAATCAAGCCAAGAATAATATTTGTTTTTAGGACAGCCTGCAGTTGGAGTTGCACATATACAAAAGATATTTTTAATGTTTTAATACCATATAAAAAATGATATATTTCTAATGAATATAAAATTTGATATTTAATTTGTAATAATTACAAAAATATTAAAGAAATATTCTCAAGATTTGAAGTTAATGCACTTTATCTAAGTATGTAATAAGTATGTAAGACATTACTAAAAGAAATGGAAATTAGTGTTAGCTAAATGTTTTTTGATAGAAATCCATACATTCTTCTACATTTTTCTACACTCTACTTTCCCTGATTATATTTTGTTATATCATTTAATTAATTTGATACTACTCCTTTAATATGACATCAAAATAAAATAAGTACTGTAAATTGTAAATTAACTGTAAACAATTCCACATCAAGTGTGCCTATCAACCATACATTGTGTGCATATATGGCTGGTGATTTACACTACTGAAAGCATTTAAATAAGGGTTTGCTTTTATCCCCTGCAGAAAAACAAACAGAGTAACTAATTGATTAGTTCATACAAACAATAACACAAACCTGCTGTTCAGACACTGTGGTACAGAAAAAGTACATCAGCCTCTAAATTCCAATTTAGAGGCTGTTACCGTCCCTTTTTCTTTAACAAACCTCCTTTTAAAACTATAGATTCTACAGAAGAAGGTAAGGCAAAACTTTTACATCGTTCTCTTTGTTAAACCTGCCCAAAACATGCGCCAGGCACGTGTGTTTACCCAAAACCTTGAGACTGCACTGCCCTCAAATGGCACAATGAGGTCAATGCACACGACTCCTTCATCCCACTTCTCTCTCGCTCTCGCTCTCTTCTTATAACTGCTGCAGGACAAAGGAGCATTAATTAAGAAGCAACCATGAGCAGCCAAGGAGTCTAATGCACACAGATGAAACACACTTGTACGCACACATCCATGCACACACACATGCAAACACACTGCAGTGACTCACAGCTATTCTTCCCTATTCTCCACAGCTTCTGATAACTGTGAAATTCACTCCCTGCGCACAAAGACCGGGGAGGAAAATAATTTCAGTAATCGAGCTAATGGGTTTAAGTGAGACTGAAGAGCAGCCAAGAGCAGCTAAAGAGGAGAAGAAGGAGGGGAAGAGTCAGGGGCACGAAAAAGGCATGGTTGTGTGCACAGGCTTGAAGAAAAGAAGACAGTGAGTGGAAGAAAGCAAAAGAAATGCAGAGTGTCTTTTGCATTGTTCATGATTAGATTGCTGAAGAAGAGAAGGGGATGCTCATTTTCTCCTCACTGCCATGATACAGTAGCTGATAAGAGTCACTCTGTGTGCACAATGGGAGGATTTGAAATGGTGGTTAATTTAATTGATAAAGCCAAACAATGGCATAATGCTTGCAGACCGATTACTTTTCTGTTTGTGTAATCACCACAAAGGAAGTTAAACAAAAGAAAAGCGAGGCATCCCAGGCAATCTCTGACCATTGTGAATTCACGAATAAATACGCACACATAAACACAAATCTGCACGTAGAACAAATGGACACTTAGTACAGCAGGAGACATGCCGGTCTCTCCTATTCACATAGCACTGTTATTTACACCAGAGCATATGAAGTGTTTTATGACTTTTCATACAGTCAATATTGAAATGATACGTATTTTATGGAAATAAAAGGAAAAGCTGATTTCGAAAGTTGAAAATAAGAAACTTTTACTTGACAAACATATAACAGACTTGTGTGGCTTTACTGACATAAGTATCCAGGGATAAATTAGGCAAGTTATCTTGTATGTTTTTGTTATTAATGACTAACAAATTATGTTAGTCATTAACCTTAATGATTTGAATACGTAGCAATGCTTTATTGTCAAAAGGTTACGTTTTCATGGTAAAGACAAGTTTAAAAACAATCATTAGGGTAATGCAAAGCCAGTGGTCCTACTTTATTATTTGACAGTTTCCTCTCTTTTTTCATTGTAATGCAATATTATCTGAAAGCCAGCATAACCCCCAAATGAGTTTTAGGCACTGACGGTAACTATTTGGAGATATTTACTCAGGATCTATTAGTTTACGTTGTGTCACAAGGAAGAAAAACCATGTGCTCCTCGGGCCTCCCAGCTTCTAGCCTCACTTAACTGTGCACTTCATTCTCTTTATTAAAAAAAGCATCACTAACAGTCAGTATACGTGTATTCATCTTTCATCGTTCATGCTTTATACAGTGACTGGAAAGAATTATGACTTTACGATATCGTCCCTATTATATAGATAACTCATCAAAAACAGAGGGGCACATTACTCCACAGAGTTTTTCTTTGCTCTTTGCGATGCACTGTCTCTCTCAAGCAATGTAACTTTTGACACATTTAAGGTGAACAGGAAAGTAGCTGCTAAAGTAAAACAAATCCACTTGTGATGATGGATGTTACAATTAAGCTAACTGCTGTGCAAAATAGCTATATCATCTCTGTTACTGGCTTAAACTGCTCTTAATGTAATTGCTTTTGATGCCATGTTTTCATTACACAAAGAGCCTGTGTAGAAAGGAGTTAGCCGATAGCTGCTGACTGCTAGATCAAGAATTAACTGTCATGTCCTCAGCAGAGGCTGAGAGAGGGCTAGATGAACCCCTTCTCCTCCCTGTTCTTCCCCTCTCCTTTCCATCCTACCAGCCAACCATCCCAGTATTAAGTGAGGCGAGCGACAGAGATATGAATGTGATATTCCCTCTGGTATTTTTAACCGCCGTATTGAATTCGTATAAAACACTTAAGGCTCCTCAGCTTCTGCCTGATGGGAGCCTCTCATAGGGCTATCTTCGAGTCTCTAGAGAGAGCTTCTCTCCTGCCACGAAAAATTCCAGTTTTCTCTCTTGCACATCTATCCCTCCGTAACACCATCCTAGCCCTCCGTCCTTTGCACTTTGATGCATGTGGGGACTTCACGAGGAGCCTCCCCACCCGCCCTCACTCATAAAAACCTAATGAAGTTAGAAGGAAAAGTGCATAAAAATCTCATTAGGAGTTCACCTCTTGATATTGGATACAAATCAAACTTAGAAGCCCTCTTGAGGATTGGCATGATAAGTAGTGATAAGTGCTGTGTCTTTGGGGGAAATAAAGTCTTGCCATTCCATGACCTATGCAAACAGGATGTTTGGTTAAAAGGCAGCGAGTCTTTGCAGTGCATTTAAGTAGCATAAGTGAAGACATATTGCACAGATAATTAAGACTATATACAATGAGGCAGGCTTGCATCAGTTAAAACAAATACGTTTTTTTTTATCTGAAGTTAAGTGTACAAAAATGTTAATAATTTGACTTGAACAATCTTCATATTTACAGTACCAATCGCGTGGTCAACCATCGTCTCTGAAACGAACCATTAAAAAAGAGACCATTAATGACACACTCAAAAGGAGGAAGTACACAGCATATTAGGCTATGTAATGAATAAAACAGCACCCTGAGAGACGCCTACACTGATCGAACATAACCTTATAAATTATACTGTGATGGGTTTTCATATTTATTTCTAGGCCTCGGCTATTTCTCATGCTTGAGTGAGCCTTATCACTTAACGATCAATTATTAACATGTGTCAGAATAAGGAGTGCTATTACAGGGATTGAGACGCATGTTGTACTGTACACCGGCCAGAACTGACAACACTTCTTGTCCTCTCACTCCCCTGTCTATTTGGGAAGCTTGATTTTAAGGTGAAAGTGAAATTTCTGGCTCTTAATTTGTGAATAATGCATCAACCGGAATATGCATTATACCCAAAATGTAAGAATAAGTGCAAGAGTACATTAGAAAGGTTTCTTACTCTACATGCTTGCTTTTTGCTATCATTTGCTGGAATATAACTAGATTTGATCGATATAGACAGTAATTATTCTGTTCTTCAACTGAGAAAAGTTGAAAGTTCCCTGTCTGTCAGGATGATTAAACACAGCATATGATGTAAACAGTATTTTAAAGGGTAAACAAGATAACCCATTCAAGGTTTAGCAATGTGCAGAATATAGTTGTTTTTTTATTGCATTAATTCTAAGCTCATGTAAAAAAGTATCCGACTGCTTTTCTTGATTAAGGTTAAAACAGCATGCAACCCCACCCCACCACCACTAATATTAATAAGGCATTCAAGTCAGTCAAAAATATCATCATCACATCCGCTTGTCCATCAAGCAGTAGTACAGATGTAAGCAATGGTAAACCTGATGGCCGTAAAACAAAGACCACATTCATTATGCAGACAGATCATCACTCCATATTCTGTTCATTTGCATATATCACAATCTCATCTATTTGTATGATAATATGATGGTTAATGAAAAGTATGCGTGTTTTGATTAGAACTGCAAAATGAACATGCAATATTGAGAAAAAATGTGGGTGTCTTAATGCAGGTTTTGAATATGCAATGTGTGTCTGACCTCACAGGGTACAGAAAAGGAGGCATGTAAGATTTATGAGTCGTCTGCAGCCCCTGATTGACTAAAACACAAGGGATCATTTAGATAGTGTATCTCTGCTCCTAACAACTGCTTAGGGTCAAAAAGTAAAAGAAGTCTGCTTTGACTAATACACCAATAGCAATCCAATATTTAAATAGAAATTTAACCGCTAAACATACAGTATAGAACAATACAGACAGGCACACACACACGCACACATATATATATATAGTTATTTTCCCTGTTTCCACATGTGATGCAATTGTTTACTTTTGGTTGGTTTGTGCATGATCTGATGTCATATTTTCTACGTGTGACCTGAATCTCAAGAAGGGGGAGGAAGCGGGAGGAACTTTACCTTACCCTTTTTTGCAATGGCAATCTGGGTATGGGAGATAACAGAGTGAAAAATGTTGGAAGCAATCCACTCTGCCTTGGAGTAAGACCTTTACGATTTCACCACTTCATTAGGAAGTGGCTAATCTCTCCACTCGAGAAGCCTGATAAGGACTCTGCGCTAATGCAGGGGGAGTCAAAGTTCAAACAGCCTTCGATGTTTTGATGCTTAACTTACTAAAGTTCCTGTATGTTCATTAGACAGCTTTATCTGGAAACTCTTCTTACATTCCCCAATATCCATCAAGATTGGAAGAGGTGGTGGTGGTGATGGTGGATGGGGAGGGGACAAGGTGGAGAGCGGCACAGTCTGCAGTTGTGTGGAGATAAGAGATAGCAGGGATAGGCTCTTGTAGAAGGAAAGATGGAGGGATGAAGTGGAGAGAGAAAGGGAGACGGCTGGTCAGGCCATCTTCTCTTCTCCTCTAGAGCACTCTATATCTCGATTAAGCCTTAAGCCCTGACTGGAGTGTAAGTGTAAAGCCAATAGAGAGTGCGTGTTTGCCCTCATCTATGTGTGGTTGTGTGTATACTTGCACATTTTTTGTGTTCTTGTGTCCTGGCCACATTTTCACCCATCTGTATAGATATAGTGTGTGTGTGTGTGTGTGTGTGTGTGTGTGTGTGTGTGTGTGTGTGTGTGTGTGTGTGTGTGTGTGTGTGTGTGTGTGTGTGTGTGTGTGTGTGTGTGTGTACATGTTTAGACATCTTTGTGAGGACAGACAGTCACTTATGGGGACAAAATTCCCGTCCCCGCGAGTTTGAAGGCATTTTTGAGGCTCAAAATGTGGTTTCAGTGTCAGGATTACAATTCATTTTTGATGGTTAGGGTTAGGGTAAACGGCTAGGGAGAGCATAATGTCAATTAGAGGTCCTCACTAAGATATGAAAATGTGTGTGTGTGTGTGTGTGTGTGTGTGTGTGTGTGTGTGTGTGTGTGTGTGTGTGTGTGTGTGTGTGTGTGTGTGTGTGTGTGTGTGTGCATGAGCATGTCTGTGTGTTTTTCAGGCCTTGATGTCCTTATGCAGTCACATCTCCATCCATGCGACAACAGCCCAGGCCCCACCACTCATCAATTTTGCATTGCCATTTAAAAAAGCCTATCACAAACTCCCCATCAGTTTCACATCGGCCCCTGGTGCACATGAAAAGGCCTATTTATACTGATCCCCTCTCCCTGAAATTGTTTTTCAAAGGGAAGATATTATTTTGTGCCCTTCTAGTATCAAAGGCTCGTCAGACCTCCAGAGAGTCAACCAATATGAAAGTAACAGGAGCAAGAGGACACATCGAAGAGAGCAAACACACACACACACACACGCATGCCCACACACACACTCACATTTAGCCTGAACTACTTTGGGATGTTTGGATGCTCTTATTTTTGTTTACTGAATCTCAATTCTGTCACTTTGTGTCAGGCGACATGTTCGGTGCCTTTTAATTGGGTCTGACATGTTTCTCATCTTAGACTAACTTTACCAGTGTACAAACATGGTGTTCATCCTTCACAGAGGAAGTTGTGAAAAATATAGAGTACAAACTCCAGAGACTGACAAAATCAAAGGTTACAAAATGTTCAGACATAGTAAAGTGGTATCATGTGTTTGAGTGCACTTGATATATGGTTGTTGTAGTAAAAACTAACTCCTGAGGACAGGTGCATTTCATCAGAGTCATGGTACTAAGTCCTTTCGAAATGTCTCACATAGTGGATCCCATCCTTGACAGGTAACAGTAGGCATAGTAGATTGGATATGCAGTCTTTTGAATAGCAAATGTAGTAATCATTAGACACTGTAACATTACAGTGTCTATGGAGTGGGTACATTTTATCATTACTAACATTAACTAGGAGTCCCACAAGGATCGATTCTTGGTACTGTAACCTTTAACCCATGCGTGTTTAATTGTATTCTCCAAGTGTAGGAAGCTTTTTGGTTATACAGCTGATAGCTAATTAGCCTGCCTAAATTACTATGATTTCATATCATTTCTATGCTTTCAGAATGTAAGCAACAGAATGCCACAAAACATCCTTAATCAAAAAATAGATAACAAATAATTACTTCTGTCACTGAAGGAAAACAAACAGTGTTTTCCTTTAGTGCTTCCTCCTTATGTCTAGAACCTTGGCATACTCACTGATGATGATTTAAATTTTGGTGGCTACATCAAAGCAGTAACAGAAACAGAGCTAAAATGACTGTATCGGGGGAAAAAATGGCAAATAAAATCAAAATGCTCCTCTTGAAAAAAAAACAACACTGAAAATATTACGTCAGTTCTTCAGAAATTCATTCATATTTTCCAAGTTACAGGCCTTCAAACTAAAAAAACAAACAAAAAAAACACTCAGGCTCTTAAAACTTAAAAGAGAAAGAGAGAGAAACTACAATCAACAGTACAAAAACAGTAAGTTTAAGTAAATAAGTGTAACAAATATGTAAGTCAAAATCATGTTTTTGATCAGCTTGATTATTTTTATAACCAACTTTGTGGATCACTTTCATTTTCACAATAGCAAGACTGCACCAAGTTCAGCACAGTTTTACCTGAATGTTTTCAAAAAAGTTGATTTTGCAAATCTTTTAACACTTTTAAACCAGGAGGGAGAGGTGACTCATCAAATGTAGCATATAAAAAGTCTTGTTTCTTAGCAGGTTTATAGCTTCAGAGCTTGCAATTCTGATTTGGAGAAATAACAGTGGTGATCACATGTTCCACGCAAATAATTTAGACTTATCAAATTGATCAGAGAACTTTAAATACTAAATAGAAGAAGTTTATCAAAATCCTTGCAATTTGAGCACACAAAAGGGCCTGGATCAAAGCGGGTCTCAGCATTAATGAATCTTCTTTTAACAGTTTGTTGCCTCATTGTCTGTTTAGCTAATGGCAATTTTCATTTGACATGAAATGGTACCTCCTTTTTGCTCATTTTACTACACCTCAGAGAGAAATGTGCAATTGTTGTGACACTTGTGTTCAGTGTGGTCTGCTAGATCTGTCACGGTCCGCTATGGCAGACCGTGTGGAGAGTGTGTGGAGGACTCAGGTGCAGACACAAGTGAGGATACGGGAGTGAACTTAAACAAAAGCGAGCCTTTTATTGTGGCTGATGATCATAAAAGAAACAAACAAGAATGAGAGCAGCACAAGAGCAGTAACTAAACAGAAACCTAAACTGGGAACAAACTATGGTAAGGCTATGGCTGGGAATACAAAAGACGGCATGGAAACACGGAGGGTGGGAACACAGACGACGCGACACAGACTACATGAAACACAGAGACTAAATACACATGAGGGATGATCAGGGGAAGTGGCCACACATGGGAGCACAGCTGACACACATGAACCTAACGACAGGACAGGTGAAACTAAATACACTGACATTGAATACAGACTTTCAAAGTAAAACAGGAAACATGGAGACTAGACATGAACCAAACATAACCACAGACATGACGCATGACCCAGGGAGACTTAGTACAGGGGGAGATGACATAAACAACTAAGAAACAGGACTACACAGTAATCTAGAAATTAACTAGGTGAACTAAGCTAAGGCACAAATAAATACAAAAGATACATAAACTCAAACACTGGGTCGCTCGACCCAGGACCATGACAAGATCATACTGAGATACTCAGATCATTACATATATAACCTAATCTGCATCAACTACAAATAACAGGTAGTTACATTATGTCATAAGTTACTTATATCAATATCAACTTAAGTGAATAAAATATCACTGTATTTGTAATAGCATTGTTTTCATCGCTGCACATTTACCTTGCTGGCATGCATTAAAATATGAAGCCGGTACTAGCACCTGACAGGCTACTGCTACTATTTCTGTGGCTGTTCCATCTAAGTACAGATGGTGGTTTTGTTGGCCTTTATTACTTCACAGACACCCAGGCATCACATATAATGATAAAGAGAAGAAGTGAATATGTCCAAGATGTTTTATTCTGACATTTTCCTCTACCTACACAGACTATACCTCAGTGTATCTGTGAGTAGATAACAAATGAGGGTGCCAACTGGGCCGCAAAATGCCGCAGAGATAATCTGCTATCAGTGAGCCTCACTGATCCCAGGGAAAAGAAATAGGGCTTAGAGGGCAAAGTGTCAACACCTTAGATGTCTGTACATACTTAGCCCTGGAATCAAAGCTATGGTGGCAGGGGCTGCTCACTACTTAGCCTCATATCTCTGCAATAGTGACATCTCTGCACTACAAACCAAAGTGTCTTTTGACTTTCCGCCCTGCCAAGGCAGTGAATATGATTTATGATTCAGAGGTGTTTTTGAGACAGACTGTATTCCCTTCAGTTCCCCACAAAAATCTGTTCCTTGTTTATGATTTGTTTTTTATTAATGCTTAGTGACTGTGACCACGCTGACACTGTTGTACAGATGGACATTTTGCACTTAAATCTTGCTTGTAAAAACATAAATACATTCCATAACTGCTTTTTAATTATGCAGTGTTTGCTGAAGTGCCTCAAAACACCCAGAAAAAATAAATTAAAGCAAAATAGTTTGGCCATTTAACGCAAACATCTTCTGTTATGAAGTCTAGAGAGGTTCAAATTTTCTGCAGATCACATAGCTTTACATTTTATCTGAACATTTTTGGTAATCTGCCCAGAACATAGCATGCCTCTCAAGCTATTACAGCTAGGATAAGCGCTGAATTTTGAAGCCTCAAACTTGGAATTGGAGGGTAGAAGTGACCATACTTTTACAATATACCTTTTATCTGTGACTAAGATCATTAGTGTTGAGTAACATTCAAGTAAAATACCAGAATTTCATTCAACAAAAACTTGAGTACAAATGTTTTGGGCTGTATCGCACATCACTTCAGATCCAAAGGAGTGAGTTCCTACTTCCTCTCAACCATAAACACATTCTCACTATATAGTTACATAGAATACAGAAATAAAGACACTCAAGCCTTCACTTATACAATACATATGCCAAAAAGTTTTTGGTTTATGATTGTAATACACGTAATAACTCATGTACATTTTCCTACTCGCAGACAGCATAAATAAACTGCCACCTCTACACACATCCACCAATTCCAAATCACACCACAGCAGCTTGATCTTTAAAAGTCCTCTTAATCAAAGTGCAGTTGTGAGGCTAATCAAAGGGCTCTAAATAACTCCATCTCCCAACACAGGCCATAGGAGGATTAAAAAATCCACTAGCCAGAACTGGGTTTCTTCGATCTGGGGGCCGCTAACGCCTAATGAGAACTCCCCAAAGCCCCAGATCACAGCTGAGCTGCTGGGCGCTGCAAGTTAGGCCTCTCTTTAAATCCTAAAGAGATCCTATCAGGACAAGATGAAAATAGATACTGCCCTCTCTGGGTGTCAGATCATTAAAAGAATGGCAAAGGATTATAGAGTCCAGTTTGGATGTTAGTTCTGTGAGTGTAAAAAGGAAACTCAGAGTGTTCCTGTACTCGTGTGTGTCTTTTGCATGGCATTAAGGACCTAACAGAGAACAGTAGCGCAAGACCAAAGATGAATGTAAAGGCATCACTTCATTGTGCAGACTTAGAAGACCTACAGTTTCTTTACTTGGATCTTAAAGGGATTAGAGAACTGTTTGTTTTGACTCATTAAACGCCTGGGCATTCTGTCCTTGTATGAGGCTTGTTAACAGCTCAAGTATTCTCATCTTTATAGCACTGCTATCTTTATATGATAACAGTTTGCCCTACACATCTGATAACTGGGTTATCATACTGGTTTGCAATGGACTTTGTTATGATTTGTGGATGATGCTTGATTTTGTTAAATGTGTGCTTAAAAATGTTTAAAAATTGAAAAGTAAGCCAACAGTGGTGGCGATGCCTTTTTCACAAAAATGGTAAAATAATAAAACAGATTCAGATGACCTCTGTTTTCTATTCGTCAGATATAGATGAATCTAAATGATGAACCTCATTCACATTTATTTGCTTATTGATAAATACTGTCAACATCGTATATGTACTTGCATTGTAAATAAATGTTTCAGATCCTTAGAGAAAGATCTTACCTACATGTATCCATGCATGCCCACATTTTGCATTACTAGAAAACACAATTAGTCAGCCTTTTCCTTCTCTGTACAGTGAAACACATACCAGCAATCCATCCACCTGTCTGTCTTTTTAGAGTAGAGGATCTTTATGCTCTAACTAGACAAACACAGATCTGACAAGGTTGTGTGCACCTGTCATGTCCCTCTCTCTTATAACTTTAACATGTTCATGTCTGGGCATGGCAGGTCATTATAATAAATGAGGTGGGCTCAGTGGACAGCCTTGGCTCGTTCCTTTTCCCTAATGGGAGTGGAGAAATCTGCAAACCAGTACTTTACATTGACTGATGCTCAAATCTCAAAGAAATTCGTTAAAGTGGACAATTACGGGGAGGGGAGGGCGGGGGGGTAGGGGTATGTCTCCCTGCCCAATCACATGAAATGTCCCTTGTTATTTTAATAATTCAGACAGCAGCTAATTTCTACAGCCCAACTGTGTCAAGGTAATGTGCAGCTCACATGTCCTAGATGTGTCACTTTGAACTTGGTCACTGCAGCTTCTTAAGTACGCCAGACAGGTTCCTAGTAGGGGGAATGGCGTGTGTTTTCAATTAAATCAAGTATGGGGGACAACATTTAGAGAGAAGCAATGTGAGGGGAAGATCTCAAACCTTTTTTATGGTGTGGTATAACATCTGTGATGGTGCTTTTCTGTCTGCATTGTATATGCAAAGAGGTTTGTATCGCTTTCTCGATTTGACAGCAACCGTATTCTGTGCTCAGCACTGCGGCTGCCATTCACTGACAGTATGTTGAATTGAACACAGAGAAGGCATAACTTGTATGAAAATTTCTCCCCCCTTCTGGGGCACATTCTGCCCTCAGTGCTTACACAGCTCAACAACAGACCTACACACATACCTTGATGCTCAAGTCTAAGGCTGTTAGACCCTCCACTCACATCTGAAGTGGCTTAGCACAAGTGCAAATCTCTCCAAACCAGACCCCGAGGACTCTATTTCATACTCCTAGCCCTTTTCTGCCTCTTCCTCTCCAATATGCCTGACCTAGACGTCTGCGCTCCTTTCATCCACATTCCCATGGAAACTCATTTAGCCTAGCTAGAGGGAGAAGGCAGCCCAGGGTTCAATTGGCTGGATTTACACTTGAGATATTATTCATTACATTAGCTGCCATGCTGATCTCTTGCTCGGTTGTTCTCTCTCTGCCTCTCTCTCACTTTCTATCTCTCTCTCATTGTCTGGTGCCAGGCTCCTCAATATATTCCCTGTCTTAAAATTCATGGACTTCTCCTCAATACATACCTGTATTCAGTTTTCTTCTATTGTTACCCACCCTGTCTCATTGCCACATGGAAATTGCATTCTTGAATGTCAAGAGCAATATTTTCAAGGACAAATTAAAGCGATGGCACCAAACTGCTGCATAACAAAGTAAACTTGTCTTAGATTTATCAGAAACGATGCCAGCGATTGTAACAATATGCAAATGCAGAGATAGCGCCTCCTGTTTCAAAAAAAAAAAGAAAAGAAAAAAACAAATAAATAATCAAATAAGAATAACTGAATTGTCTATGCTTGTTAAAACAATTCAACATGGTGTCTAGACAATGTAACAGTAAGAGATTTTTTTTATCATCAAAAGCCAGTGTGTGGCTATCAGTACCGAGGGATGTAATGGCTAATTGTCCTTGCTGCTGGAGATTTTATGGTCCTTAAGCTTATTATATAATTGCTTGCCAGAGCCTCTTTCCTGCAGTGAACGGAACGATAATGAGTGTGCATGTGTGTTTGCATATCAAAGGTATGTATGAGTCTTCTAATTCACATTTGTACTGAATCCTTATCGACCATCCTTTCCTCTGTCTCTGTTAGCAGTATATTTAATTATATTCTGAGTCTGTTGTTTGTCACCTGTAAGGATGTGGTGTTGTAGCAAATTAATACACATTTTAAAGCTGGAAGCAAGCCCATTATTTCAAAATAAACATTAATATCTTGAGTTGCAAACAGCATTACTACCAGTGACAAATAATCAGGCTCTGGCTCTTTGAGTTGCAGTTGGCTTCATGTATCTTGGACTACCTGTCTGTCTTTGTTTGTAGATTGTGAATGTGGCTGTACATGGCAATAAGGGAGCATTTGATGCCTAAAAATGAACTGGTCTTTTGTACACATAGGGCACATTTCACTGCATCCTGGGCACAGTAAACATGGTGTTTCCTCAGCTTCATCACTCCTGGCAAAGTAACCCACCAAGTACAATATGTGCAAGCGACACCTACAAGAACACTTTTCTACTTCGTCTTTCTTTTCGGCTTGTGAAAGTCGTAGCGTGCTCACTCAGGTCCTCTTGCAGGACTCTTTTAGGACAAAAACACTTTTACTTGTGTGCTTGAGGGTTGGAGAAAGTTCCTTATTATAGAAAGCTTTGTGTCTATTATGTGTACTTTTGTTTACTTGTGCAAATAATTATGTGTATCATTTGTTTGTTATTTTATTCTTTTTGTTAAGTTTTACACTTATTTTTATTGTGTGTGTTGTCTTTTGTTATGATCATCTATAATTTTTTTAAAGTGATGTAATACACAATTATTTGATTTCACTCATTATCTGATTATTTTCTACTTTAATCTATATTTTCAATGTCTGTGTGTAAAACTACACCTTACGTGCGTATACTTCTCTGTGGGTGTGTCAGTGTACTGTATCCATATTTTTGTTTTATCTGAGGTTATTGTGTTGAAAACCCTACTTCGAAACCGACTCTCAAGCATTCAGGTGAACCTGCTTTTGCTGGTTTTATGTGTTTTATATGGGCTCGTGTGTGAGAGTGCACATTCATACACCGTGTACGCACACACACACACGCTCTGTGAAAGAGAGGGGGGTGTATCCATCTTTTCCCAGTCCATCTTTTGGAGATAATGACGACCATTTCTTCTTCTTCAGTGACTGATGACAGGCAGAACTAACCACTAATGGCGTGCCAGTGGTGGAGCGCGCCACTTATGTTATTTTTCCTGACAAGGCTCAGGGGAAGACTTCATTTTTTTGACACTTGACCATGCAAATTCACTCCTGCTACATTATTCCACATTTACATCCATCTCTCACCCCCCCACCTCCTCATCTGTCTACATCCAACCAACCCCACCCATCGCTTTCCTTCAGAATTGGCTAGTGGTTGCAGACAGCAAAAGCAAATAAAGTGCCATGAATAAAACGACTTAAAAAGCTACACAAATGGAATTTTGAATAAAAATGCCAGACTCTCTTCTATTCTGGATATTTCGACTATAGATGTTTTACAAAGCAAATGAAGTGGTCAAATGAGGAAACTGGTAAAGAAATGTGGTAAATATGAGCTGTGCTAAGTGCAGCGAATATGAATACAGGAGCCAACAAATATTTCATTGATATGGGAAATTCTTTGTGTACTTCTTTATTTTGTGAGGGGGGGTCTTAAAGTTATTACAAAGCCCATGTTGTAAAAAACGATTTTACAATCTAGATCTCAGACAATTTCAAAGATTACGCTTAAAGATTTCAGAAAGGGCTTAATGATGAAGACACCTCGCTTGAAGGAACTTGCCATTGGGCAATTAGATTCAAAAGATTACATGTAAGTAAAAATAATCATATGTGTACGTACATATTGACAGGCAGAAGCAGAGAAAACTTATAGAGAATTCTTTTCTTAATTATTTTTTCTTCCCATTTTTCTTTTCTAAAAGTGACTTAAAACCAGTTAAGGTTATTATTAAGATTATTATTTGTTTGTTCACAAACATGAGCTCCATCCAGACATTCATGAGTAAGCTGCTCCTTGGTTTTAATGATATTAGGCTCCCTGATGAAAACAACAACTTCAGTTCCTTTCAGTTGATTTCAAGAGTTATTTTTTCTCAAAGGCGGTATTAGTTTGTGTGTATGTGTTTGTGTGTGTACAACCATTTCCATATAGGTCCGTTATACGGTATACAGTGAGACATTTTGTGTTTCTTTGTGCTGCCCAAGCTGAAATGTGAGTCTGTGCGTGTGGGTGTGTGTGGGTGCGAGAGAGAGAAAGAGTGTGAGGGATGCAGGGGGTTGATGGTGGGTCAGCACACCTGCTGCGGCTACAAGCACTCTGGGACAGCTAATGTTCTCTGAGCTGACAGGAATCTCCCCCACCACTCCGATGCCCAGCCCTCCTCCTCTCTCCTTCCCCTTTAGCTTAGGTTTAGAGAGATTGCCCTTGTAAAAGAGGCTAATAATGTGCCACAGAAGGCTTTTTAATGGGAGGACTTTGATAGGTTTTCCAGGACACAGGAAAAAGCCACACCAAGGAAGACGTATGCATGGCATGTGCGCGACGGCAAGAATGGACACACACATCGACGCACACGTGCATGCCTGTGAACTCGCAAACTTAAACAAATGTGTATGT
Source organism: Rhamphochromis sp. 'chilingali' (assembly GCF_963969265.1). Classification (NCBI taxonomy): domain Eukaryota; kingdom Metazoa; phylum Chordata; class Actinopteri; order Cichliformes; family Cichlidae; genus Rhamphochromis; species Rhamphochromis sp. 'chilingali'. The sequence goes on from NC_137938.1 coordinate 11,802,770, forward strand.
GCACACACATCAATGCGCACACCCACACGCTATCTACCTGTCGGCTTGTTCTACCACATTATTATGGCTGGCAGGGGGTCTCTGGCCCTCTGCTCTTCTCCAAAGGCAGCCTGTAATGTGTCAAGAGAGAGAAAATGAGGGAGGAGGGGAAAGAGGAAGGAAAAGAAAGAGGAAAAGGAGGTGGAGGTAGACTGCCAGCTGACAATGAAATAAAGCCCATTAGAAAGAAGTAAAACAACACAGGGAAGGAAGTGACAGCAGGCCTGTTACACATACAGCTTTACTGTCTTTAACTACTGTCAGCCCCACTAGGTGACAGCAGCTGCCATCTCTCACACACATAAAAGAGGCATATACACATGCACAAAGGCATAAAAACACAAGCACACACACAAATATAGGCTTGCAACCACACATTCCCTACTTGTAATCATGGGCATGCAGGCCCAACAAAAAAAGGGGGCGTGGGGGAGGCAAACAAACATATATTTTAGGTATAGGAACAGCATGTACATCAGCGACAGCACAGGAATGCACTCTGCATGTCATGCCATATTTAAAAGACCTGTTTTCAGAATTTTAAAAGTGGAATTTATTTGACTTTTTTTTAAATTGTCAGCGTGTCCCCAGCTCAAGAAAATGACATGACTTTCGACATCGTCTATTTGGCTGTTCAATAACCTCCACGGATTCAATCACGGTACATTTTGGGGTCACTGCTTAATGCAGATGCTTAATTTTTTTGGGCGAATTCAAAACAAAGAGGATTGATCCACATAAAATATTTCATTAATATTTTTTAATGAGGTCTACTTAGATTTACTTTACAAGAACCACCTGTTGTCAGCAATCATCCACATTAATGAAGAAAAAAAAGGAAGAACTGGATTACGGGGTAACAAGTGATCCCTTTCTTCCCATTTAATTTAATAGTCTAACTATAATAGCCTGAAAGATTGCTGCTTGTAGACCCGATGACACGTACTGTCATTCTTGTATAGTTGTTATATTAACAGTAAAAGTTAAAATTTTATAAAGGTTTGCCGTAATGCAAACCCAAAATTACAATATTTGCTCTCCACATTTGCACAGCTAACAATTGGATTGGAAAACAAATACTACACCCACTAAAACCATTAGTCTAAGTAGATATTTCCCTTTTGATGTGTTGAATTTCTCTAAATAGAAGCAAAGTAAGTGTCTGGGCTACTATTTAAATCTCTAAAGTAATATTAGGAGGGCCTTTTGGGCATAAAGCAGATGTCATCTAAAGGCAGATTTCAGATCAGTAAAAATGGACTTTAAATGGTATAGACAGGAGACTTGTAAAGCCAGGTCTCACTAATATTTTAAAATATTAATGTGTATCTCCATCAATACATGAATGAGGGATATTCTAATAGATGCTCCATTATTCATATCCATAAATAAAACCTGCTTACCTATTAGGCCTTAAAACCCCTAGCATGACAGTTCATGAGGACAGTCTGATAATGATGAATGTATGCATGGTTTTTTGATGTGCAGCTGTACCTGCACAATAGGTCCATCCCACATTCTGAGACAGATAGCTGTCACCACTAAACCCGTGGCCATCATTAGCTCAGCTACCTTGTAAAATGCCCTATATATACTGAATATAGGGGAAAGGTGACTTGTCAGACTGTTAAATCAAAGGTATAGCATCACGCATGTAGAAGTTTGCAAGCACTGTAATGACAATATTCTCTATCCATTTTTTGTACAGTGAATATTAGTAGTGTTTAATGCAACAGCCAGTAGCAAAGATCATGAAATTAATATTTACTGCTCTAGGTTCAAATGCGCACAATAAGTTAATATAATAATATGTGAAAAGTGCTATGGACAGGTCATATAAGGGTGATATAAACTAAAACTATTCATATCTAAATTCCCTTGATTAAATGAACAATAAAGACCATCTCTTGTAGAAATAACGTTGAACTATGTACATGAGGAAGTGATCCGTGCAGAAAATTATAACCTTGTTTCAACAACCACTTATTTTTCTCTCTTTTTTTTTATTAATATTATTATTTTTTATTTGTATTTTTGGCTGTGTTATATTCTGCAGATCTCTGAGACCACTTGTGAGAGACAATTAACTGCTAATCAGTTTTAGTTGCAGGCTGTTAATATTTAATTGAATAAATAAACAGACACAAACAACTTAATAGGGAGTGTTATAATAATGTTTTGCATATTGCCTTACTTAAAATTTTGTCATGAAAAAATGTCACAGTTTGATGAGAATCCCATCATAATTATGCAGTGACAGAAGGAACGAGTTGTGGAAGTGGGGTAAACATAACTAAAGTTATTCTATAAGCTTTTGCAGATTTAAGTATATTTAAGGACGCGGTTAAATTGCCATCTTCAACAACAATGGTCTTTTTTGTTTGTTTGTTTTGGGATTTTTTAACCAGGGAAAAATGTGCAGCAATAAAATGATAATATCTTACAATCGAGATTACAAATGAGTACAGAAACACTGCTGCAGTCTTTTTATTTGCTTCGAAATAAACAGAATGATACGGTTCCCTACCTTTTCTGGATTATGCACGCATGCAGTTTTAAGGCCACATATATATAGAAAACATTAATTTTCTAATGAAGTGTCTTCATGTGACAGCATCAATGCACATGCACTGATGGCAGCACCGGGCAGTCAATTAAACTGGATGCTCTAATGATCCGTGATCACTAAGAAAGAAAACAGCATTATTGAATAAGTGGTGAGTGGTTAAAGACTCCTGATGAGACGAGCCCAGTAAGCCTGTGGAGAGTCTGAGAGGCAGGCTACACAGATAATGAAGTCTTCAGCCGTGAATGTGTGTGTGTGTGTGTGTGTGTGTGTGTGTGTGTGTGTGTGTGTGTGTGTGTGTGTGTGTGTGTGTGTGTGTGTGTGTGCACATATGCGTGCAGACATGTGTGCATCTCTGAATAACAATCCCAAATTGTGTAATTAATTATAAACACATCTAATTGAGGAGAGATTTCAACAAAGGCTTGAGATACATGCTGAATGAGAGGGAGAGAAGGAGAAAAGAGAAAGATATACAGATCATTCCTCCTTTTGAGCCGTTTCCATCTTAATAAAGCAGAAGAGTAGAGATGAGCCTGCTGTGCCCTCCTGTGGCCACTATAGTGAAATATTGCCTGTCCCAGTTCTCTGCCTACGACTAATTGCAGTCACTCTGAATTCTATTATCCTGCCACAGTAGTGCACCATGGAGTGTGGATTTAATTACAATTTGAAAAGAGAAGCTCTTTTTATGTCAGCGTAAAGGTGGATTAAAAACAAGAAGGAGAATCTCCAACAGGTCTGTAGGAAATGAAGCGTTATTTCATCAAGCATTTGGATTATAATGTAACATTTGGCAGGATGAAAAATGACTAATGTATATTGTAACTCTTATTTTATGATGAATGATTGCTTACCAGCTGTTTAAATAACAGGTAAAAGTAAAATAAAGTATATAAGATGCTCAATAGACATTTTGTACTGAAAAAAAATTAATATTTATTTACAGTGCATAATTCAGCTATATTGTATATACTGTATTCTGCAGATACAAGGCAAAAAATCCCACTGGGCATTGCTGAATAAACAGGAACTCATTTAGGAAAGGATATATCCTTGTTTTTTCAAGTTAACCTAATTATTTTACCCATCATTAAAAAGAAATAATGCAGCTGCGGTTTATAAATCATTACCAGTGTTCAGCCTGCCTTTTTAAATGCACTTAAGTAATAACTAGTAACTACTCAGATCATTTGCTGTTGCCTTTCCTGTTTTGTTTGGTTATTAGCAAGCACGCAAGCCACCTACCAAGTCAGTTTTAGAGTTTGAGAGGCAATCAACCACCAGTCTAGCCAGACAGTTGGTCTAAAAGCAAACAAGCATCTCAGCAGTCAGTCAGCCCAGAGTGACAGTCAGTCCACGAACAAGTCAGTCAGACAGTCAGCTAATCCTTTACTCAGTCAGCTATCCAGTCAGTCTGCCACTCATCAGGTTAGCCACTCAAACATGCCGGCACGTCTACCAGTCATTTAATTTGCTCCCACACAGCCACCAAACCGGCAGCCAGCACAAGGTTAAAAAACCTAGTCAGTCACTCAGTCTGCCAGACAGGGAACCAGTTAACCTCTGACAATGAGTCAACTACTCCATCAGTATAACCAATACCCTGCCTTTCAGTTTAGCACTGTATATATTAAGCAGGGCTAGAGAGCACACATGACCTTTCTTGCTTCCTGTTTGAGGAGCCAAATCATTAAAATTACTATGGTAACCACAGGCAAGAGGCACAAAGTTGGGACACATAAAGACTGGACCATTTAAGGATGACCTTCTCGCACAAACATGTGCATATACATAAGGACAAACACACACAGACACACAATACATGACATGTGCCCATCTCCTCTGTTCTGCCCTTGGAGAATCTAAATGCTAAATGTATGTGCATATTTTTTCATAGCAAGAGACATATTAGAATTTTTCCAGCGACCCCACTACCCCCCATCCACATCAGCCATCTCCCATACGGAGGACATGAAAGAGTCTGAAGCGCATAATGCTGGAGGAATTAAGGGATTCCTTGGTGGCCCTGAGTACCAGGGGCCACCATAATGACGAGAAGGCTTAAGCGCTTTGTATCCTCCCTTTTACCCCACTCTGTCTCTGCCTCTATTGCAGGTTTCATTTTTCATATTTTTGAGGGCGTATCATTAAATATTCATCATGAGGTAAAGTAATGATGATCTGCTTTTATTGAAAGAGGCACATATATTAGAGCACAGAGGCGATAGATTTGTTCTCTTGTTTGGAAAAGGAAGAGACAAAGCAAAGAAAGGAGGAGGAAAATGTCCTTGTCTGCGGCCATGCATGTGCTTACTGTATGTGTTTGTACATTTTCAGCTAAAGAACATCCCCTGAAATAGAATGAAAATGAGTTTTGGGTTTGTTTTATATTTAAAATAAAATCAACTGCCATATGCAAAAAAAAAAGGCAACTGTCAAAACACACATTTTCCCCTGTGAGTTGAAATGATCTCACTCTTCTCTTTTATCTCTTTTTTCTCCAAAGATGGCTATTGATCTGGGTCAAAGGGAGCAGAGACAAATTGATTGAGAAATTCTAGCATGGCCAAAGAGGAAAGATTCCCACTAGACCTTCTGATTGCTGTTTTCCTCATATAGATCTCTCTCTCCATGAGGGGCCACTTACTGTCTCACCACCACTGTCAAACATTATATTTGAAACAGACGGATGCTCTTGCTCTCATTTCTGAGCAATGTGAGGCCATCGATTTAGCTATTTAAACTTAAATAAGTAACTGCGATAAAGGAGATGTCATAGATTTTCAAGTGTTTGGGCGTTTGACTGGTGATGTTTGCAAGTTATTTTGTGAAGTTCATGGTAAAAAAAAAAAAAAAAAAAAAAAAAGTTGTGAAATTATCTGAAATTCAGTTTGAAATCAGTTCTTTTAATCAGGAACTCTTGTCAGTAAGATCCATGAAAGATGTTCACTGATATTTGTTGCTGATGATCTTTGATAGTCTTTGATGATTTGTAGAAGTTGTTGTTGTAAAGCCATTAATAACAAATATCCACTAGAGGGAGACATTTGGCTCGTTACAGTATACGGCCACAAGTGCACAAGTAGGCTAGTATGGCAAACTCCGTCAGTCAGTTAACTTGATGCAAGAAATGCAGTTTTTATGAGTTTCATTAACTGGTAACAGGGTTTTCACCCTCAAGACACAATTTCACTCACTGGTCATTTAATTAGGTGCATATTTTCAACTTGTCATCTGCGCATTTAGTCATAATATCAAGGTGATTTGTTGAAGTTGAAACTAAGCATTAGAAACGGAAAGAAGGGCAACAGTAAGTCAAATAAAAACTTGTTACAATCAAGGCATGCAGAAAAGCATCTCTGAATGCACAATATATCAAACTTTGAAGTGGATCGGTTAGATGTCAGCTACAAGGAGGAAACTGAGGCTCACCAAAACTGGATGGCAAAAAAATGGAAAAATGTTGACTGGTCTCAATTTCTGCTATGACATTCAGATTCCATCCTATCTTGTATTAATGGTTCAGGCTGGTGGTGGTGATGTAATATTGTATGGGATATTTTTTGGGCACACTTTGAACTCCTTAATACCCAAGATGTCACGGTCTGGAGGGCAGACCGTGGGGGATGTAGGAGAAAGGACCCAAAACGCAGACTTGATGGAATGAACAGTGGGTTTATTTACAGTGAGGTAAATGTACACCACACATTAAATCTCCAAAAGTGCTCCCTCGACTCCCGTGACGTGTCTTCTCCCAAGTGCTGGTATCCCGTGCTCTCTGCCCCTGTGCCTTCACACACCCCGTGTGTCTTGCAGTCCTGTGTTCCACTGTCCTCCTGGGGAAAAACACAGACACAGCCGTTATGGCACCAACTCCGGCAGGCATACACTTTAACAACACTAGAAACACTGACATGGAGTCTAACTCAACGATCCTGCGCCGGAGGAAGCTCCATCGCTCTGTTAAGTAGCTCCCCCGACGATCCTGATCAGAAGCAGGTGTGTGGTAAGCTAGGCGTGACCAGCAGCTGGCAGGGCCACACCCATCAGGCCTGCAGGTGGCTGTCCTTCATCCTCCAGCCTCACACACATACACACACCAGCATTGAACACAAGAACACAGTGCAGCAAACATACATCCAATACACTAATAACAATAAAGGTCCACACTGTTCACGAACCCCGAGTCCCCGGAACCGGGTCCGTGACACAATATACAAGATTTTAAACCCCACAGGCAATCTGAGCGTTGTTGCTGACTATATCTATGACCACAGTGTGCCCATCCATTGATGGCTGCTTTCAGCAGTTAAAGAAACCCCACAAAGCTTAACTCATCATTTCATGGGAGATTTGCATCATGGATGTGCATCTGATAAATCTGCAGCAGGTGTGTGATGCTGTCATGTCAATAGAGACCAAAATCTCAGAGGAATGTTTCCAGCACATTGGTGAATTTGTGCCATGAAGAGTCCTCATAAAGTAATGTATGCAAACCCCATGTAGTTGAACTAGTTTTTTATATGTGGTCTGTTTGAATTTGATTTGAGTAGCACAAAAACAATGTGACAGATTTGATTTTCAGTCATGCGTAAATAAATTCTCAGTATTCTCTGAATCTTTTAATGATATAATTTATAATATAATATATTTTATTTATAATATATTTTAATATATACTAGATATTTTTTTAGATCACTACCGTGGGAAACATTCTGAAATTGTTGGACTATTAGAGAATGCATTGCTACATGTGATTTTAAAGAGCTTCACAGTTTCCAACCATGCACACGACTAGTTACCAGTGATAACAAGTAGACTTACTGCAGTGTAGCCCCACACAGTAAAAGTCGGTGTAAAAACAAGAGTGTATACAAAAAGACAGACACAAACATTATGCAAACTAAGCTATAGACAACACAGTTACCACATGCAAGACAACCACACACTGTTACAGTATCTGCTTCTTAAGCCTGACGTCATTTGCAAAACTCGTTTTCAGTTCCCAAACTCAAACAAACACTATGGCACCACTGAGAGTTAAAACAGTTTGAATTATTATTCATCTTCAATAATGTGTGGCTCCCAGGTTTTACAATGAAAGCTTAACATCGAGGCATCCATGAAAAAAAAGGTTTACAATGTTTAACAGGTTTAGGAATTAGCAGGAAGTTAGCTCGCTAGTTTCCATCTAAAGATGATATACCATGTTTTAATTGAGAGACTGCCAAAAACTAAACTGTACAGTTCACTAACACATAAGTGAAGACAGAAAAGCAATGTTTGTCAGGTTTTTGAATTCAGGCTAGCTGACATATAATTGGTGCTACCCACAGAGCTATGGTTCAGATGACTCACAATGAAAAATTCCTGATGCTAAGTTTCATGTATCCACTGAAATCTTAGTTAGCCTCATATATGTGGTGTCTGACAGTCCTTGGAGAGTAGTTGCATCATAAGGTTTTAAAACCTGAGCTTTAAAATGTGCCGCACATGAATAGTGTTTATAAAAAGCCAGAGAGGCTGACAATGACCACTCAATACTTTTAGGTGCTTGTTCATATTAAAAAGACAAAAAAAGGACGACAGCCTTAATGACCGTAGTAGGAGCTTGGATCCAGAAGAAGGCTTGATGTGTCATCAAGTAACACACACTTGTGAAAATACACATTCATGATTCATGAATATAATTGTAGGTGGGAGTAGGATGGGTGAGAGACCTAAATAAATACCTTTTTGGAGTGGAAAAAAGAAAGGAAAACTGGGGGGAAGCCTCTCCTAAGAATGTTAATCCTTTTTGTTGTTATCAGTGTTAATTGAAAGAAGGCGCTCTATGATACGGTCCCCAGCTGGGCGATTACTAAACAAAGAATATGCACCAACAGAGAGAGTGAGAAAATGGAAGAAAACAGAGAAAAGAGAGGAAACAACGAGACTTACCTCTTTCTAGGATTGACCCGTACTGTTATTGGCTTCAAGGTCAAGTAGAGTTCAGTGAAAGTTCAGTGCCAGGTGACCCTTAAAGTCCTCTCTGTAATTTCTTTAGTCCTAAGATCTTCTCAAGTCTAGTGAGAAACATGGCACTCCATCAAGAGCAATGCAAGCACAGCAGTAAGTCCAACACATGCTTGATTTGCACAAGTGTGTGTGTGTGTTTGTGTATCTGTGTGTGTGTGTCTGCATCTTCCTGAGTATTAGTCTAAAGGTTAAAATGCTTGAATCAGAGAAAATAAAACATATTTTGCAGTAAACTTTGGTTTTTAAAGTGCACCAGAAAAATAGAACTTGCAATTTAACAATGTATGGGCCCTCTGGTAAAATTATGATTATTTCCATCAGCACTTACAAGTTTTTGAATTCCAAACCCATTTGCCACATCACAGACTCTCATTCTTCTTTACACGAGTCATCCTAGCATGTGATAATTGCACAAAGATGGCAGCGCAATTGTCTGCATAGTTTAACTTTAATGACCTACACTGATATCCGTACTAAGGCTTGTATTTCTGTGGGTGCAGCTTAATGCACATCCGCATGGATACTTATTTGGCTCTGGGGGGCTCTCAGTGTAAGAGCAGCTCTGACCAGCTGTTCACAGGTTCTGCAGCAGAAATGGAAGGCATCTTCTGCTGCAATTTTCACCTCATGGGCCAACCAAGTGTCACATATAGGGAAACTGGCACAGGGATTTTCCGCCCATTAAGCTTATATTGTTTTCACAATTTCCTGTGTGCGTGTGCATGTGTATCACATGTCAAACTACCCTCAAGTAATATCAAGTTAAATGTTTTTTTTATTTGTTTGTGTGGGGTGTTTTTTTGTAAAAAATGTAACAGCAAATGTTAAAGCTTATCGCTTGAATAAACCATTCTCAGCATTATCTGTAGTGTTTACTCCCTCTTGTGGTCAGAGGGTGTACAGTTTGAGGGCTGCAATGATTCTCAAGCCATCACCGATAAACACACATAAACACATGGTATATTACGTGCAGACGGAAACTGCTAATGTATGCCTGATGATCAGCAGTCAGTGGCAGGTCTCGACTTGCCGTTTGGCTCAGATATCAAAACCTCATCAATTTCTGCATGTTCAACATTTAAATGCCAAAGGGGAAATATTTTAAGTGATAAGTTTACACCGAGGACACGTATCATGCATTATCACTAATCGCTAAATTGCACGCGCAAATACTACGCGCACATTGTGCAAGCATGCATAACATCTAAGCAGGTGCCTGTCATTCATCTTGTCAGCCTTTTTTGAGTACAGCAGCTCTAATTATACTACAATCACAGAATAATATTTTCTCCTTTGAAAACAAAATTACAGCCTCTGTTATTCACTCAGTGAGGAATGTGGCCTTAGCTCTAAGTGTGTGTGTATCTACGTGCACGCATGAATATTTGTGCATGGAAGCTGGTATGCATGTATTAGTGCCTTATGCTGTAAAACCAAGCACAGAGAGAAAGCCTGTCAGTCTTCAAACATTTGGCACAGACCCTAGATGTGTTTGCATCCTAATTAGGTTGATTGAAAAGCAGTCTTGGATTATCACGTAAAGGTTTCCACTCATTAGACAGAGGTTGTTTGTCACAGAATAAAAAGAATGAATTCAGTTCTGTTATGTCTAATTATCATTTGAAGCAGGCGAAGTACTTACGTTTTCATGAAAAACAGAGGCACAGGTGTATTTTTACTAGATGATGATCTACTCAAAATACCTGATAATATAATTTATTTATTGTATAGTTCCAAAAGATTTGTTTGAACAATTCGATCAGTGCAATAAGCATGCATTCGTGTAAAACAGAATTTTCTACTTGTTAGAATGAATGTTAGAGTTAGAGTGTAAACAAACTCTCACCACTACATAGAAAACAGATTATAGATTGAAACCACTAAACTCATTTTTAGCCACTGCAAACTGCTGTCAGTTGGCATTACTTTTTTTTTTTTTTATAATTCAAGTATTTATTAGATTTTGCATTTTATAACAGCAAATACAAAGATGCAGCAACCAAAAGCAAGAAGCAAACAAACAAAAACAAACAAACAAAAAACAAAACAAAAACAAAACAAGAAAAAACAAAAACAAAAACAGTGAGGTTTTAACATATGTTGTATTAAGCTCAAATGTCCCAGTCAGGTAGATATGTAGGTACAAAAATTGTCCCACTGTTCCACCGCAGCTTCCGTCACATGATGTATTTTTCCCAGCATCTTTTTCCACGCAACATTCCCAATCATTCTTTCTTTCCACATTTTAAGCGTTGGAATATGGGAGTCCTTCCAGTGTTCCAAAATGACACGGGCACATGTTACCAATGCAGTACTTAACACTCTAAACTGGTGTTTATTTAATTGCGGCACCTCTCCTTTGTCTTCTAGTAGACATAATTTAGGTGATCTGGGTAGGTTACAAAGTGTCCACCCCTGCAAATAATTCAGTACAGTGTTCCAAACAGGAAAAACCAGCGGGCATTCCTAGAGGGCATGTATCAGAGTACCTTTGGCTTGTTGGCATTTCCAACACAAGTCATCTCTACCAATCCCCATTCTATACAGCCTTGAAGGAGTATAATAGTATCTGTTAAGAATTTTGTATTGAATAAATTTCCCCCTGGCTTCCCAAATGTATAATCCATTGTTCGACAATATAGAATCCCATGTACCTTCATCCATTGTACGCCCTAGATCCCTTTCCCATACTTTTTTCAGGCTCTTATTTATATTATTTTAATCCATGGGCAAATATTATACCATTTCGCAGCTGTGCACAAAAATGGGGGTAGCATAAAATTCTCTATTGGGTTACTTTCACGTGTTATTGTAAGTCCTCCTTTTAAACAGTTTCTTATTTGCAAATACTTCCAGAAATGACTGTTACCCTCTAAACGAAACTTATTTTTAATATCCTCATACAACATGAAAACACCCCCTTCAAATAGGTCACTAACAGTTCTGATACCTCTTCTCAGCCATTGTGTCCAGTAAACTGTCTGCTTACCTATTTTAATTTTAGAATCATACCACAAGGGGGCATACTTCTGTACATATGGCACAAGTTTATATTTCTTATGCACCTCCAACCATACCATTTTCGAAAATTTCAAAATAGGGTTTTGCGTCTTACCGTGATTATTCACTTTTTGTGATAAAATATCAATTGGTGTAAATGGATATGCAAGCTCTTGTTCTATTAAAATCCAATCTATATTGTTTTTCCCTGCCCAATGTTTGCCTAATCTAGCCATTTCAAAAGAGATGCTATAATACTGTATATTGGGCAGGGCTAGCCCCCCTTCTTTCTTAGGTTGGGACAGTCGATTTATGTTAATACGGGGTTTACCACCCTTCCAAAGAAAATCTTTTATCTGGTGAGGAGGATGCAACCTATGAATTCAGACACCCCTTAAAACACACTTACTGTACCTAGCATCTTTTGGTTCCTGCAACTGGTCCGTTGGGTTATTGTCTCCCCAGAAACACTTCCCTTGTGCTTTTGGAAATCTGTTTTTTCCTATTTCAGTTTTCGTTTTTCCTATTTCTGTTTTCTTTTTTCCTATTTCCGTTTGTTTTTCCTATTTCCGTTGTGTTTTGTGTGCTTTTGCAGCGTTTTTCATATTGCTGGTGTCCGTTGCTGTCCGTTTGGCCTCTCAGGGCCGCCCTACTAAACATAATATCAGGAATCATTTTTATATTTTTCCATGTGATCTGACTTCAGATCAGAGGCTTGATGTGACGATGAAGAGGATGAGATTTTATCCATATTATCCACACGATTATGCATTACAGCAATGTCCAACCTGCCCATTGAATTCTAGATAATGGAGCAAAATGGTGGTTCCCACAAACTGGCTTCTGCTACTTTAACTTTTAATGGATTACGTCTAAGTTTGTGATTATGCATCGATTTGCTGGAAAATGTAATTGTAGACAAATCAATTTTTAGGAGAACAATATTTTTTTTCCTCATTAAATAAGAAAATTTTGACTGAACCACTGTGAGTAATCCATTGTGACATTCCTCTGTGCAATAACTGTGCAATAACTATACTGACAACACCTTGAATATAGGATATATTGAGACAAAGGATTTCACCATGGAGAGTGTCTGAGTCTGAAGTAGACTTTTGCTCAATTTTATTCAGACATTCGTTTTAATCATTTGTAATCGGCTTAGTTTAACAATGTTTTCAATCTAACAACTAAAGACATAGCAGCTCTTGATGTCACTGATTGATGTGTCTGAGGGGGTAGCTCTTGAAGAATGTAAGGCTGATTGGCAAGATCTTTGAATAATGTTTGAGTGAAGTTGGTTTTCAGAATGTATTCCCTATTCCCATTCTCTCCCTCTAGGTCATTAAATAACTTTTCATGGGGTTCTCAGCTACTGACTGACAATGCTGACAGCTTTTCAATCCGTGCTTGGTTTTACAACATAAGGCATTAGTTAAAACATGCATAATTTTCACACAACACCCCTTTCTACTCATAAAGGAGCTATTAACACCAAAACTCCAAACATTAACACCAAATCACACACACAGTTACACACACACACACACACATACATACATATATATATATATATATATATATATATATATATATATATATATATATATATATATATATATATATATATATATATATATATATATATATTTTTTTTTTTTTTTTTTTTTTTTTTTTTTTTTTTTTGTTGGTTCATGTTGGTTATGAGACTGGAAGTAATGTGTATATATATATATATATATATATATATATATATATATATATATATATATATATATATATATATATATATATATATATATATAGTTTTCATATATATATATATATATATATACATTACTTCCAGTCTCATATCCACATGGCATATCCTAGCAACAAAGGTGGACCCAAATGCAGGACTGTAAATTTAGGTTGCCAGGTTCATTTACAACAGATGTGTTTGCAGGTACAGAGCAAAAGGTTGGCTTTGTGAGGTCCAAAGCCAAGCGAACAGGTAATTCCATAGAATTTCCTGTCCACAGAATTCTTTCCCAGCTATCTCTACAGGTTTTCCACCCCACGACTTTTGCACAGAACAAAAAAAAGGTGAGTACAAAGTAAGCAGGCACACACAGAGCACACAAAGTGCATGAAAACTAAGGTGGTTAGTTCAGCGATCAGGCATTAACCAGAGGAATTCCTTAATCTAAAATAGCAAATGGTGACGAATGACTGCAGACGAGTGAGCTCATAATCTCCAGGTGCACAGACCTGGAAAGGTCCCGCCCCTGAAACATAAGAACTGAGGTTAACTTACACCCGCACACACATCAACAGATAAGAGAGGGAGAGAGAATTAACTAGAGGACAAGAAAGATAAAAAATTATTAGCCAGCACAGGAGGACTAAAGGGAGCAAGACAGGGAGAAAGTAATTTGTTACACTACTCGTTACATTACTCTCTTCTCGCTACATTACATTTGCATTATTCTATAGCATGAACTAAAATACACTGTCACATAATTGCTAGATAATAATATAAACTTCAGGCTACAGCCTCACACATGACAGACATTACAATCCTAATGAGGACACACTATAATATAAGTGTTTAAGTATAAACACAAAACCGGCAACACAAAGCAAAGATGAAAAACAGTCCAAAACTATCAACACAGTGATTCTACTACAGAGAATGTACAGGTAGAAATGTTTTATATTTATTTTTCCTTTCATTTGGCTTGCAGGTAATTCAAGAGCCTGCGTGTAACTTTAATGTGATTACTGAGTTTAGAGCAGTAAGATGTTACATTATTGTGTCACTTAAAAAATGTAATGTGATTACAGTAACACGTTATCTATGTGTTTTTGTGATAAGTGACACACACGTTTCAATAAAGGAACCTAAATCTGAGAGTGAGCACACTACCAGGACTTAGATGTGTTGGCTTTCATCCCATCTAGGACTGAACTGGTAATCTGGCATACTAGGCATCTGACCACTGGGCAATGCACTTTTGGCCCTTTTTTTTTCTTTGTTGATATAATTATACAGGCTACGGGCCAGCTTAAAGGGACCTGCAGACTGGAAATACACGCACTGACAGCAGCCCATTTGTTCATTTTATTTACTGACACAATCAAATCGCTTAACGCCACTGGCCCTTACCCTACCTGCCCTGTGTGATCATACACCTTGTTGAATAGACATTAGCCTGGAAGAAGGGGTTGATAAATGTGGAGCTAAAAAGCTAAGAGGGAAGAAGAAACTAGGATTAGATGCAGCAAAATGTTTAAGTGAACCAACAAGCTAGCTATCGGGGCTGCTGCTGCACTATCGACAATAGTACCAATAACAACTATTACAATTAGTGAAACTATTCCTAATAATGCATGTTTTTAACAGAGAGTAACTATGTGACTAATTATTTTGCATGCACTACTCAGCTTTACAATTGCTTTGGGGAAGTGCACAAATACAGTATCTGCACATGTTTAACTAGACCATCAGTGCTGTTTTGACTGATCCTGGTGAGCCACCTGGACCCAAAATGTCAGGGAAAATTATTGCCCGTCTGCCCCAGTCCAGATCCCATCTGCTTCACACACAGCTGGAAACCTACAAACTGTTCCAGTGTAAGCTGAAGGCTGATGAAACCAACAAAACCCCATCATCTGCAAAAGATCTGAGATAAAATCCTACGACCAATCACGCCAACACTGTCCACTACATGGCTGCACCTAGACATTCTGTCCGTTGCTGGCAACATGAACCAAGCTATTGCTACAGTTATACCATAGAGCATGCCACAACAAGCCAGAAGGAACGACGGATACTCTGAACTACCACTCCATGCCTCCTCACCTGGAGGTATGGAGTAACAGCCATCTTGTCAACTGGGAAATACCCCAACATTCAGGCACCAACCTTGTTGTATATAAATATTCCCACCCCAGCCACCCGTCTCTCACTGAGGGCATATCTAGAATGAAATACAGTCCAGCCTCCCTCCAGGAGACTGGTTCCAGAAGCCAAGCTGTGCATTGAGGCAAGCTCAACTACATCTAACCCACATCTCTGGGCCTTACACACCAGCTCAGGCTCATTCCCCACCAGAGAGGTGACATTCCATCGGCAGCTGTTACCAGAGAAGGCTAGTTTCTAAGAGAGGTTAGTAAAAGCCAGCTGTAATTCAAAAGAATGAGAGACATGAAAGCAAAATGACATACGCACACATAAAAATGCAGATACTCATAACATCACGCACGCTGGTACCATGAAACAAGAGCACAGTTTTCCATGAGGCAGCATTCAATAACACTTGGATTTTTTTCCCTCACTACAGAAAAGTGTTGTAGTGTCCAGTGTGAATTAACAGTTTTTGTTCAGTTATTCAGTCAAAATCATTCACTGTGGCTAAATTCTGAGATATTATGTGATAAAATTGCAGCAACCAGTCATTTAAATGAACAATGCGCCTATAGATTCCACAGTGCACTCGAGAATTTTGCCATTTTTCCGATTTAAAGACAAGACACATTTATTCTCAGGGTCTTATTTCCCCTCCCAAAGAGCTCTTTTTATGAACGATGTTAAAGGTCTCATTTTCCCCCGTTCTGAATCTGCATACTTCCTTTTCACAGGATCTGTGGTGAAAGGCTTTTGCCAGGAGACTAATGGTCTGCCATTACAGATAAAGGGCTTTTAGTTTTCTCTGTAATATGGAGAAAGTGACAATGTGGGAATGCCCACACAAAAAATACATTGCTTTTCACACAAGGAAAGTTTTGTGGAAGAGCAAAGGGATTAAAAGTGGTTAAAATGACTGGTTCTCTCTGTGTTGTCGCTTTAATTACTGTTATTGATATTTACTCTGTGTTACTGTGTTATAAATAGATTGTAGCAGCAGTAATCTACTGAGCACAGGCCTGATTTTTGAATCTTGATGAAATGATGAAGACTGTTGTTCATACAAGGCTTGACAAGAGTAAAAATGATAATAATACTATTAAGAAGAAGAAGAATGTTTTTGTTTTTGTTAAAGCATAACAAAAAAGACCCCACAACTGAATTAAGGGCTTGAACAGAAAGATTAAAGAAATCAGTGAAAACAGCTTGTTAAACTTAGTTGATTAAAAAAAAGATGTCTTACATCACATACGTTGGCCAAGTGGTTAGTAATAGAAAACTTATGCTAAGATAATAATTCAAAAAAGTTCATTTACTTGCTAATTTTACCTCCATTTCCACAAAAAGCGCAGATGTTCTGAAAGCCCTGAAACACAGCCAGTTGCAGCTTGTCTGACATGCTTATCTCCCATCTTCATCCCATCCAAGACCAGTAGCTTATCCAAAATGCACATTAACAAATAACCAGCAGAAGCTGATGGCGTCACAGCTTGACAAGCTGAAGTCTTTGTAAACAGGACACAGACAAGCCCATCAAAACTGGAGATGTCATAGATTTGAGTGGATTCTGGGGCAATTAGAATTAAACCTGTTCCCAGAGCAGCCACAAGATGGCAGAACGTTTGAATGATGGTGCAAACAGGCAATGAGAGAAGTCTATGAGACAGAAGGCCATTTGAGATGTATAAATTGTTTTCACTTTGGTTTTATTTGATGTCTATTTTCAGATTTCACTGAACAAGCAGTGCTTGCCTTGCTTACTCTGGTGGGACTCCACTGACATACCACCATTATAATAAGTCAGTTTGGGGAATTTCTTTCCTTCTACATAATCCATGATCAACTGTAAGTAGTATTACTACAAACTGGTAGCAATAAGGAACTACAAAAACAGAAAGACCACACAAAGTTACAAAGTGGGGTCATGAAGTCGTGTGTCACGTAGTGCATAAAAGTTGCTCTCCTGACCCAACAACTGATGGCCCACATCTTCTCTGGTATTAACATCAGCAGAAAAACTGTGCAGAGGAAGCTTCATGGCTGGTTTCCATGGCTGAGCAGCTCCTGTAGAGGTGATGTGTATCGAGCATAGTTCAGTTCTTGGTCCAGGTCTTGGAGGCACCATTCTAAGCAGAGACACTAAGATCTCCTTCTTCCCTGCTACCAACTCTTGTGACAGAGGTGGCCAAGGCTTTCCTAAAGTACTTAAGAAACATAATCTTTACATCGTGTCCTGGGTCTACCCTGAGGTCTTTTTCCAGTTGGACATGTACAAACCAACTCACCTAGAAGGCCACCAGGAAGCATTTTGTCATCTATATGTATACAGTTTCATTTTTTCAGGCACTACCTCTACAGTAATTCTGCATTATTTTTTAGCATGACTGCTATTTTTAGATCTCTCGGTCAACGTCCCTTTCTGTTTCATTTAATATATACATTTGCACTGAATCAGCTTCTATGTGTCAAAGGAAATCCTTCAGCTTGAATGGACAAATTGGTATGGAGGCAAATCTAATAAGTGGAGCAAATAGTGAGCAAAGACTGTGTTCTGGTAGCTCCAATAGAACACTTCCATGGACCATAGTTCAGATGGCTTCCCTGACTTTTCTCTTAGATGGTTTAGGATGTCACAGTATTTTATTCATTTATTTATTTATAAAGCACATTTAATAACAACAGAGAGTTGACCAAAGTGCTGTACAAAGTAATAATTGAACAATGACATTAAAATCAACAACAGGTAAGAAAATTAAAAAAAAATTTAGGATAAAACTCTCATGCAGTATTGAAAGCCAAAAAAAATATGTTTTAAGATGGGATTTTAAAAGAGTGACAGTTGGGGCCTTTCTAATGTGGAGAGGTAGATCGTTCCACATTTCCGGCGCCACAACCACAAACGCCCGATCCCCTCTATGAACCGTCCTAGACTTGTGTAAGGTAAGGAGTAAATGATCACTTGATCAAAGGGCTCTAGAGGGCTTATAAAGCTGCAAAAGGTCAGACAAATAGTCTGGTGCCTGGCCATTTAGCACTTTATAAGTCAAAAGTAATCAGAATATCACAATACTAATCCCGAAGGAAATTATACTTATATTATTATATAAGTAAGATTTTAAATTTAATTCTAAAACGCATTGGAAGCCAATGAAGGGAAGCAAGCACCGGAGTAATATGTTGGTGTCTCGTCACACGAGTCAAAAGGCGGGCTGCAGCATTCTGTACAAGTTGGAGCCGTGCCAAGCTGGACTGGCTGACACCAACGTATAGTGAATTACAGTAATCCAGTTGAGTTAAGACGAATGCATGGATTACTCGTTCCAAGTTTTTAAAGGATAAAAATTATCTCACCTTGGATAGGAGCCTTAATTTAAACTTAACCCGATTTATGTTAAAGAGAAAAATCTAATCAAAGTCGAAACCTAATCTAATCAAACTTCTGTTTTCTGCACAAGGTCCAATGTGAAAATGTAGGATGCACAGTGTGAGTGAAAACCACGGAGTGATCCAAAAGTCACACCAGGGCTGAATTCTTGCAGACTGTTTGTTTTAAAATCCAGCGTGGTAATATACAGAAGTAGGTGCAATCATGTCTTTGTCCGACAAATAATGAACCTAACTGTCTGTAGAGAGTTATACAAATATTGTACTGTTTTAAATGCCTATAAAAATTTCAACATTGGCTAATTATGCTGTTGACAAACAGCAACATTGTGGAAACCATATGAAATGTTCCACTTGTATAAAATCGTATACAATCGTAAACATATATACTATACATCCATTTTCTCCCACTCAATCTGGACCCCATCCAGTAGACAGATCGCCAATCTGTCGCAGTGCTAACACAAAGAGACCAACAACCACTAGCCCTCCCATTCACACCCATAGGTAATTTAGATTCACCAATTAACCTAACCTACTAAGTTCATGGGGGAGGAAGCCTGAGTACCCGGAGAGAACCCACACAAAAACAAGGAGAACACGCAAACCACACAAAAAAGGGCCCAGCCAGATGGTGAAGTCGGACTCAGAACTTTCTTGCTGTGAGGCAGCAGTGCTAACCACTGCACCACTCTGTTGCCCCATATACATATATATATGGAATATATTTATAAAAGATTCCCTGCCATTGAATATTAGCATTATGATCGTATTGTTTTAAACAAAAAAGGAAATGTTGTATATGTAAGTGTTGTCATCTTTAATCTGTGGATTTTAGTGTGCCTAAAATAGTTGGTGACAGATTCTTACCTTAATTTTCATCAGTTTCAGTGGCTTCACTCCACATGAGGATTTGATGGTGTTATTTTAAAAAAGACGGCACAGCTGTAGTTAACAACACAGGTTAAAACAGTTTCCAACTCTTCTAGTGCCACTGCTTGTCTCCTTTAATCTCCTCCATGCTCTTGAGACTGTACTAGGAAGCACAGTGAACCTTCTGCCAAAGTTATGTATTGATTTGCCTGTGCAACCTCTGAAGGATCCAGGTTTTTGCCTCATGCTCTCTCTTGCTGACACTGATCCTAGCCAAATGTAAAGCTAAAACAGAAATGAGTTTTGTTTTGTCTTGTTTTTTTTACACAATACATATTTTAAAAAGGCGAGGCTCTTAATTTTGCAAACAGCCACAGCAGATTGTTCTTAGTGCAATCAGATTTACATTGACAGACTAAGAAAGCCATGTATGCAAATGATAACTGTTATCACTCAATGAAATCAACAGCCATCTTTATCAATGTGTTTGGGTGTTCCACGCAGAGACTGTTGGGAAATGAAAAGAATGTTTGATGATTAAAATTGACAAAAAGTTCTAATATTTACAAAGGGCCAGATTAAGTAGGAACAGATCATAAGTCAGTGTGATAGCTTACTTGACATCTGTATGCGATCATGTCTGGTTACATTTTATTGTAATTTTATTTTACTTATTTGTATTTTTGTCTCAGCCTTCCAAAACACAAGAACAAAAAAATTCTCTAAATGTCAGTCTCGCTTGCCAGCATCAAACCTCTGACGTCTTTCATCTTTGACCCAGATCAAAGGTAGGAATGTGGTTTTCACTAGCAAAGACATGGATATGTAAACTCCCTCCACTATGGGGTCAGGGGGCACACCACATTCCAAAGGAGGCCCTTTTTTGAAAGTCACAACAGTGACAGCAGAATTAGACAGTTTATGGACGATGGTTTTATCAGCCATTGTCACAAAACCCAGCAAATCAAACACTTGGAGAAGGAATTGGAGGGGGATTTTTTGTTATTCTTCTTAAAGAGATAGAAACATGCATATGATGAACTGTCGAATCAATGTAGAATGTGGTGTCAAAGACTGAGATCAAGTGTAAATGATTCAGGTGCTTCCATTGTTTCACACATTTTTACGGCCATGGGTCTCTATCAGTGTTTGATGTTTCTAAAAACAGACATTTTCAGGTTCACTGAAGTAGCTACTAAGTCAGCCATGACAGCTTGAGCTTACATCTAAGGACCTTTGAACATAAACACCAACACAGTGCTTTATTTCTGCTATGGACGGTCATCTGTTCACCTAACTGATGATGTGGGACACATGCTAACGAAAGTGATGACCTGACTGTCTGTTCCTTGGAGAGGAGTGCATCTTATTTAGATGTGTATATTTGTAATTTCAGGGAAGATGATTATTATTACTGTTATTTATTAGTAGTAGTATCATCATTACTAGCACTTGTAGCAATAATAATAGACTTGTCAAGCACCAAAACAAAACAAAAGATCCTCAAAATTTCTTTTTTCATGGCCATGTATTCATGGATGTATTAGTTCTTCTCTCTGAGTAAACCATAACTCGAATGGCCATTAGTATGATACATCTTTTTAGCTTGTCTGCACTTTCAACATATTAAGCTAATACTAATGGAACAAAGCAGGCCTTCATAGTGGAAGGTAAAGGGTTTCTGCAACCGCACACGATGTTCTATTCACCATGAGTGAAATCTGTTGTGGATGGGAGTCATGGCAGGAGAGTTCAAAGATACAAGTGTTATTATCCAGGTGGAGAGTAATTTCTTTGTTAAGTTACGCTACTGTGCCACCTGGCAAAACGTTTTTACCTACACAGTGCATCTTAGTAATAGTGAGATGATATTTCAGCGTTGAGCTTTTGCAAATTTCACAGGACTTTGTGGGAAAAAAAACTTCAGTGACTTCTGAACAGCACACATGCACGCGTCTGTGTATTCCTGGGTGGTCTGAACTTTCCACAGTTTGGTTATCATCGGGGGTGGGAGTGTCGGGCTTTGGTTTGGTGACTGGTAGTGAATTGGAATTTGCTGGCACTTTGTGCCAACAAGGGAACTTCTAATCCATACCATCTAATTCACACAATGTGGGTTTGACTAGCACTTTGGTGTAACTGATTTGTTTGAATTTATGGTGCAAAAGCACTTTAATTGAAAGCATGTGACTAACAGGTCTGCATGCAATGATCCATTTAACATTTTAAATGTAACTGACTCATCAAATTCAGAACTAGTATCAGTAAACTAACATCTGCAAGATCCGAGCAGCTACACTTACTCCAACTAATAAAAAAGGCTAAGTATTTTCTTTTGGAGTCTTTCAAACTAATTTTGTGTCTCAAAAAAGAGCATCATTCCAAACATTATCCTGACTAAGCTATTTCATCTAATTCAGTTAAAAACTTCAGTTTGGTTGACTTACACTGGTACCTGGAAACTCCTGAGGTTTAATGAATGGTGCTATGGTAGCAACTAAATAAGCTGACACAGGCTGTATCTCGGTAGGAGCAAGATATTTAGCACGCTCTGTAAAAATGAAGAGTGAAGTAGTCGTGTCTGTCAAGACAGTAAGAATACTTATCTGAAAGTCTATGTTATACCCATTAAAATAGAAACGCTGGACCTCTTCATTGCATGATCTACAACATAAAAACAGCTATATTGGCAGGTTTTGTGAATTCTGCTCCACTCTGTAAGCATTTCACACACATGAAGTTTGAGCTAAATGAAGACATTTGTTCTTTTTCTCATCTTCTTGCCAGCAGGTCAAGTTCCACACCACTCTGGACACTGGCGAGGTTGTGTGGCACAGAAACTCTTGCCCAGACATCAGTTCCCACAGGATGAAACCCCGCCACTAGTTTGCAGACATGCAAATGTTTGAGTGAGAGAGACACTTTCCTTTGGGTCTGGCACTGTAAAATGGAGCTACTGTAGTGCAGTGCCGAAGGTGAGACTCACTGTGTGCTCCTGAAACAGGCATCGCATTTATTTTGCATTTTATGCAAGAATCGAGCAATTCAGAGAATAATGGCTTTCAATGGAAATGGATAAGGCTAGTATATTACTCCTTTTGTACACATGCATAGCATCACCTCTGATAGAGCCCTGCAAACAGGCTAGCTTTCATCTGCCATTGCTGATAGTAAGTGTAGAAATCTTTTTTTCATCCCAGCATGAAAGCAGTTTCATAGAGCAGGGGTGCTTACACAACACAGAGGTGATGAACCTTAGCAGGCTCTCACCCCTGCAGAGTGTCATAAGACTGGCTACTTTGTTTTTATGTTTCACCCTTCCAGAGATGCTCTTTCTGCCCCACTGATCACATACAGCATACTACCAATAATTAGTGCAATTCATTGGCCCTTCATTTTTATCTTGGACTCTTAATACCAGTGAGAGAAACAGGAGGATGTAGGTGACCGACATGAAGTTTCCCTTTTTTTTTTTTTGAAAATATGAACTAAAAAAATATCAGCAAGAGGTAATATAGCTCAAGAAGCCCCTTTTAAAAAGAGTTGAGGTCTTTAAAAAAAGGTCTGTGCATGCTGTAAGTTGCTGCTGTGCACCTCAGATGTTTATCTTGTTTATGCCCAGCAGTTGTCTTCATTACTTACATACTAGAGTGGGAAACTGTGACTCCAACCATTAACTCTGCTAGTGGTGTAATTAAAGTGCTCAGAGCATAACCATTATTTTAATAGGACACTTGTTGCAGATGAAAATGTGCAGCTGATTGGATTAATAACCTACGCTACTCCTTGATAGCAATAGATCAACATGATGATTGCTACTATAAATCTGATTAATCAAGAACATGTCAGCTCCGTCCAGGATCATGATCCGGCGTGAACTGTAGCTGCTCACATGATCAAACATGGTCAGAGCAGGACCTCCCATGCTGCAAAACTTCTAGGGCCAACTGATGTAAAGCAATGACAGCACAATAACTACACTAATCAGTGGTTATTATGAAGACTAATTCCTGAGTCACTCAGCCATGTCCCATACATTATCTAGTTCAGTGGAAGCTTTTGAAGAGGGTAAGAGGTTGGAAAAGTACATTAACATATCCCAAGTGCAACTTTCCACCGGAGTGCTGCTGAGTCTAATAGTGCTGCACGGCACTTTAAACGAATGCTGCTGTTGCAAACATAAAATATGGAGAAATGTGCATGGACTGTTTTTAGTCTATTTTTTATAGTGAGTAAGACTGTTGTAAAGAAGTATGGCAAAACATGTTGCTTTCCTAAAATAGTGCAGAGGACGGCACACACTGTATACTGCCGCTGATGTGAAAACAGATATTTTATCATGGTATGATTTTTAAACGGTTTTAAACGGTTTATAAGTAGTTAAATTCAAGAGAAAGCATATGGGGCTATCATTGCAGCTGAATGTTGGAATCTAATGTGTTGATAAATTACATTGCACAGCATTATTTAAAGAACTTGTAAGATTCAGTATGACTGAAACAACTGTAAGACAAAAATGTGGCATGAAAATGTACCTCACATGTCTGCACAACGTAGCCAAACTGGCATTTCGTCTTAATTGAACTCCTCAAAAAAATTAGGGGAACATTTTTCAATCAGAGTACAGCATCTAGTTAGTTAAACTTCTCAGATATTATCTGGTCAGTTAAGTAGCAGAGGGGGGTTCAATCTACTTCAGCTGTTTTGGTGTTCATGAAATTAACAACAGGAGCACTAGAGGGGCAACAATGAGAAACAGGAATGGTTTTACAGGTGGAGGCCACTGACATTTTTTCCCCAACCTCATCTTTTCTGACTGTTTTTTCACTAGGTTTGCATTTGGGTAGGGTGAGTGTCACTACTAGCACATACCTGGACTCTCGAGAGGTTACAAAGGTACTCCAACTCTTCCAGGACAGTACATCAATACGTGCCATTGCCGGAAGGTTTGCTGTGTTTGGTCTCTCTTAAGCATGGAGGAGAATCAGAGAGGTGGCAGTTACGCTAGGACAGCTAGACAGGGCCATAGAAGTTCCTTAATCCATCAGCAGTACCAGCATCTGCTCCTTTGTGCAAGCAGGAACAGGAAAAACACTGCCAGATCTACAAAATAACCTCCAGCAGGCCACTGGTGTGAGTGTCTCTGACCAAGCAATCAGAAAGAGACTTCATAAGGGTGGCCTGAGGAGTCGGCATCCTCTAGTGAGCCAAGTGCTCACTGCCCGGCACCTTGGAGCCCAGGTGGCATTTGCCAGAATTGGCAGCCCCACCATGGGCGCCCTGTGTTTTTCACAGATGATGGTACGTTCACCCCGAGTGACAAACAGGAAAGGGTCTGGAGAAGCTGTGGAGAACGTTATGTTGCCTGTAACATCATTCACTGATCTACCACCAACATTGGTGAATCAGTGATGGTCTGAAGAGGCATATCCATAGAGGGACACCAGACCTCTAGGGGCTAGTCAGCATTTAGACAACCTTTTGCACTCACATTTACACTCATGTGTAATTTAGAATCACCAATTTACCTTAGCCCTCTAACTGCATGTCTTTGGGAGGAAGCTAGGGTACCCAGAAAGAACCCACACAAGCACAGGAAGAACACACAGAAAGGCCCCAGCCTGACGGGGGAGTCAAACTCAGGACTGTACTGCCGAGCTGTTAGTCCAGAACAAAAAAAGTAGCAAACCTATGATTACCAGGCTCGATACAGAATTTTCTTTGTATTTTTGCCCTTGATGGGTTAAACCACAACAAATAGCAATAGCATACATGTGGTGTGTGTATGCTTTTATGACCCCAGTGATTTTCCTGTCAGTTGAAGTCTTGTGTGATCTTGTTTTGTGAGTCGAGGCAACTAACCACTCATGCTAGATTGTATCACGTCATCTCAACAACAATAAATTAACTTGTTGAATTTCATGCATTGATATTCAGAATGACTGTTTTTCTAGGTGAAATCTGATGGGTTTTGTAGTGTTGCTTATGTTTTTAAGCAGTGTATATTATTCTCACTTCTTATAAAAGGTGTAGTTTAAAAAAAGAACTATTTTTGCTTTTAAAATATACAAAAAGAAGATCGGTGAGGTTCAGCAGTGAATCCAAAGCCAAAAACAGGCTGTAGTATCCATCTGCAAATATTTAGGGGAAACAGTGTTTCACACTGAGGTGATGCATCCTAGGTGTTTGGATTGTACTAGACAATGTCAGGACAATAGCAGTAAAGACGTCGGTATTCTTCGACAGCGGTGCAGAGTTTTTGCAAATTCTGACTAACCCTTCAATCATCTACACTGCCTGGCAACCACCGTCTCCCATTGCTCCGCTCCACCTTCATCTCCGTTTCCCACCTCCCTTTACTCTTGCTCCGTGTCAGTTGCCATCAGTCTACCCCTCTGTGATGCGCTGAGAGGAATTCTACAGCTGCTGTCAGCTTATTGTGCACGCAAACACACAAAGACCCAAACACATAAGTACATCCATACATGCGTGAACAGACTCACACTAACGTACAAAGACACATATGCACATAAATCACACGAGAGCATGCACACAAAATCACATATGCTTACCACAAGCGTAGTCTGCTCTCACCAGACACGCACGCAGACCTTGATGACAGCTAATTATAGGCAGCTGCTATCTGCTTTAGCTGTTGAAATGATCGATCCTTAGGAGGAGAGTAGGTGTTTAGTTATTTTGGGGTGTTTTTGGTTTACTTTTGATGATGTGCTAATCCTACCTGGCATGATTGTCTGCCAGTGATATTTTTTCCAAGTAGGAAGTAGACAAACAAATGAGAGGAACTGATGGCTGATGCTCAGTGGTCTCAGACATCTTCTGGAAATTCTATTCATTCTGTGTTGCTGAAGCAGTAAAGATGCTCTTTGGGATTGTTAAAAATTAATTTTCGTACATATTTTAAGCAGTTAATGTCTTCTTTTCGGGCTCTTTCGGTGTCCCTTGTTCACATATAACCTTCAAAGAAGTCTAAAACAAGCTGTGCATCTGGAATGCGGCTGTTGTTTGATCAGCATCTTTCTGCAATTTGACTTTCTTCTGTATTCAGCCTCACCAAGTTCAGAAAACTTTGGAGAAAGTTTGTCCATCTTGCAATTCAAATATTTTTCCTCTTTGTATCTAGATGCACTTACACAGGTAAACAAGTGTGACTAGACCTCAGATTACATGTCACAACATAAGCACGACATAAAAAAAAGGTTGCCTTTGGTCTCACTGAACAACTTTGATCACAATTTAGATCATCTGTCGAAGGCCAAGGTATTTCAAATGGCCGGGTTTTTGCTACAGGCAAACTTTAGATTTCCTCTAATTTTCTCTTTTGGACAGCAAAGACTTTTTCCTGGCAAACATCCCACACGGGTCAAATTTTTAAAATCTTTTTCTAACTGTACATGCATGCACTTTGATGCTAACACTTGTAAGATTGTTAAAAATCCTGTAATGAAATTTGGGGTGGGGGAGTCTGGAGACTTCTTGTGGGTTCTAAGCCACCTACTGCTAGACTGAAGCTTTAATCACTGGATTTAATCTGGATTAAATCGTGGATTTGCAGGCATTGTATGTATGTGAAAGTATTCTTATATTTAACCTGTGATTAACCTGTTTTTCTTTACTTCAATAATGTGCAAAATGTTAATTTCCAACAATAACCATGATTGATGTTCTTGTTTTTCACTGCACTGTATATTTTAGACTATGTGCTGGAGTGAGTTCCCTTTATGTGTCAGTTCTCTGCCTTTGTACATCCACAGATGTTATTGAAGACAGACAGTAGGGCTTTAAGCCAAGCTGATTGAGACAGGAAGACAGAAGAACAAGCACTCAGACGTGCAGGCAGACTGAGAGGCCTACAGGAGCTCACAGGTTCGGGGGTCAAAACACTCACAGCACTTGGTGTATGTACAGGAGCTTTCTTTTTTCAGTTCCTTCAAACAATACAAACAACAAACAATTATTTCTCAGTCTACCAGTTTGATCTGCCCACCCGCGCATCCCACAGTGAAGCATCCTGCCGTACATCCCAACAAAAGGCTGTCAGACGCCTTCGGGGGCCAAAGGTGTGGCAACTTTCCAGTCAGCTGTGAAGATCTGCACTTGCTGAACAAATATCAATCATTTGCTCACACAGATGTATAAGAGCAGCACATTTTCCATACATTCACATGATGCCAGACACACAGATGCAGAGTGAGTATTGGATTGCTGCGAGTGCACACATGTGTCTGAGCAAGGGGTCTGTGTAATAATGTAGAAGGGGGAGGAGGAGGACGAGGAGGGGTGCTTGCAGTGTCAGCTGCTGTTGTAAAGCACAGATTTCCTGAACCTCCAAACATATGGTAAGAATTGTATTCATGATGGCATTTTATCACTGATTAAACCCAGGATTGGCAAACAGAGGCAGAAATCTGGAAGTGGGTACTGTATATGTATCGGTTTTATAGGCTTATAACATATTACTCTCAGAATGAAAATGTTCTTGCATTTGCTTATCCTGCTTCCTATCTGTAGGGGACTATGGTTCAGGAGAAAGTTAGTTGTTGGTCACTGATTTCTAACTCACTGATTAACGTTCTGACGTTCAGAACAAATTAATCTGTCATACATGACAGCTATCACTAATGCAACATGACACAGGCCATCTGGAAGATTCATCAAACACTTTGCATTCCAGAGGGAAACAAATCCACAAGACCTGGTGTCATAGAGAGCTGAGTTCACTATTGGGTTAGCTTCTGTTCTTCTCTTCCTACCAATTTACCAAAGTAAACTTTCTATCTAGTGTGCTCTGCACCTGAACATCAAATCTATATGAGCTTTTAGATGCCAGTGTTTCTGTTACGAAAACCCATGCTATATGTAGTTAAATGCTTCTAAATATAAAGTCATCAAAATATGCCACCGTCTGATCTTTCTGCTTTGTAGAAATTAGAAACCATATGCAAAAATACATTTCATCCTCTGTGGACTCTACAAACCCTCTGGCTTGAAGATCACCTTTAATGACTTTCACTCTGATTCAGATGTTTTTTGACTTGGTGCCACAAAGATCACTCTGTAAACACCACACATTTATTTCCCCTGCCGTACAGCAGAGATCTCATCTGTTTTTTCTTTTAGGATGATAAAATACTTCAGAATATGAAACAAGTGCTCCCGATGCGTTGGCTCCCACACTCCTGAGCACTTCTATGAATGACTGCAGGGAGTTCAGAAATGTTGGCACGCTGCCTATCAGTGCAGCTGTGGAATATTGGAGAGATGGGAGAACAGCAAGCGGATTAAACGGGGTCAGTGGTTAAATTTCAGACTGTAAACCATCACAAATTACTGATTACCTGCTCCGGGGTGTAATCTCTGAATCGCGTTTGGACCACTAGATCCACATGACTGGATTCATATATTCGAACCTGACCTTATGGGGGACATAAAGAAAACCATTTTTTTGTGTGTTTGTTAAATATCATAGCGACCATGTAAGCTGAGAAGTAGAACATCTCTCAAAGCAGGTGCCAAATGTGATTGGCTACAGGCTGTAGCCTGCTTAGGGTAAGCCCCCCTACACCAGAAAACACTCACACAGAGTATTGTGCACAGAGCTCCCTCGTCGGGCTCCCAAGAGAAACATATTCGGACTCTGTGCGATTTTTACAGGAGTCTGCCATTGCCAAGATGAGATGCGGCCTATTTAAGACAATCACATAATTTCGTTGGGAGTCAAAAGGATCCGTGGTGGTCACTGGGTAGAGAGAGAGGGGGAGAGAGCGGCCGAGTGAGCGTAGCTATGAGGGAGGGAGGGAGGGAGAGAGAGAGGGGGGGGGGGAGGTTGTAGGGCTGTCTGAGTGGAAAGAAAGAAAATGACTTGCCGGGAGAGAGGACTGGAGTTCAAGCAGTTTACCGCGATTGGAACTCCGCATGGAAATAAATGGAGACCAAAGTGGTTAAACTGAAGCCTGCATGCGAATCTCTTTGATGCTTCATTCATCTAAAGCAGAAGTGCTGCCTCTGCTGCTGCTGTTGAATTGTTTTATTTAAGATATCGATACTGCTGGGAGGTGTGTTAAAAGTGATCCACGGACATGAATTTCTTGCGTTTGTCTTGCGCAGCGTGCAGAAACTGGAGACCGTCGTTTTTCCACCTGCTGTGGTTTCTCACCCTGGGCAACGTAAGTCTGCGTGCATGCTGCTCATAAAGTTTTCAGGAACTCAAATAAGCAAGTGCTTTCTGCATAATTACTCAAACAAGTTCATTTGCACTTCTTCTTCTCGCGCAGAGCGTTCTTATGAATGCTGGTGCTGACAGTGCCGAATGTGATCAAGGCGCATCTATTCTGCTACGGTCTCTCAATTTACCTCAAAACACAGGTAGGCTTTAAACAAGAAAAACAGAGGGGGGAAGTGTTGATGTGTTTTTGCCACTGTAATGATGTTTTTGTGGGTTGCTGGTCTGTTTTATGCTTTTCAGCTGAATTAAGACAATAAATACTTCTCGCTCGCTCACCCATAAAGCGGTCAGCAGCATCAAACGGCGCTCACCTGCGTTGTGCGTTACCGCCATTCACCGCTGGGGGGCAACCTGTACCCTGACTCGGAGTCACTAGTTGGTGCATGCTGCAGAGGATCTCAAACTGTGGTCTACAGCAAAATAAGGAATTCTTTCATTCTGTAAAAGTCGTTTCACTTATTTCACGTTACATGAAAGGAATTATTTATTAACGTGTCAAGTCAACACACGTGTCAAGAACAAGAAGGGGGGGGACAAAAAAACACACACACACAATAAAAATGGCTCCCAGAGCAATCTAGCTGGGACAGTGACCAAACTCTTCCTTGAGGATGCAGTGATGCCTGCTTTGTCAATTATTAGTGCCAGCAGTTAAGAGCGAGGCTTTCATCTGTTCTTGTTTTTGTGGATCTAACCCCATGTGGTGTGATGACTCAGCAACTTCTTTGCAGTTCTCTACCAGATCTTTTGTTGTTGTTGTTGTTGTTACCATGAAAGTGCATAAATATGTCTGCATAAATGAACTCTCTGTGAGCACATGTGCGGATGTTCTGAAACAGAAAGGAATGGGAAAGCCCTCGCTTGTGTTTTGAGTTAGTGTCATAGGCAGCGCTTCAACAATTACTTCTCCTTGTTAATGTGTCAGCATTCATATGTTAGAACGAGTTCATATGCAGAATTCATATTTTCATTCCTTTATCATCTTTAAGTCAAGGTGCCCACTGGCTGAAGACTTCATCAGTGCTAATGGCACTCAGGAGCCACTAAACCAACAAACCAACAACTGCAGGATCTTGTCTCAGCCTTGTCTGTCTCTCTCTTTCTGTGTGCATGTGTGTGTGTCTGTGCGTGTGTGTGTGTATGTGTACTCTGTTCTCGCGGACTCTTTGTTTGTATACTGTCAGACATGGGTCGCCGCAGCTGTTTTTTGTGTGAGGGTGGGACAAGCAGTTAACTGGAAGCAACTGTGTGTCTATGCATTCGGGGGATGTGGACAGAGGCAAAGACAGAGAGGACCATTTTCTGGGTTTGCTTAAGAGCTTTGCTTTCCGCATAGAAAATGCTTGAGACTTGGGGCATGTGTTTGCTCTTTGCAGTCCTGTAACTCTGAGATAGATAAGACTGGTGACATGTCAAGGCTTTGCTTCCTGCCTTGGCTGCCCATGCTAAAACTTATGCAGTCGTAGCAAATCAACGTGCTTTAAATAATTCACCCGCTGCTGAGGACAGGGTGCTGTGTGTAGATACACTGAATGACCAAGATGCACCAAAAAGCAGGCATTGGCACAGGCAGGGATGACACACAGTCTGCCACCCTGCATGTTTTTCCCACTGCCAGAACCTGTCTGTCTCAGTGCTATATATACTCATTGTTAGGTCTTGCTAAAGCAGGTCAGCCTGTACGGTAACTGGGACATGCCCTTATTGACTGTCCAATGTTGTTGTTATTTCTGTGCACTTTAACCTGAAAAAAGTGACACCGTATCACTTTTGCATGGCTAAACACATTTACAGTGGCCATTCCAGTACTGTGCCAAAATCAGCCATGATGCTCTTATGTCTGTTTGCTGCCAGATTACTCTTAAAGCATCAACTGTAAAATGTTTTAAGCTGTGTGACTTAAAACACGACAGCATCGAGTGTCCCTTTTAACTAAGTTCCCAGGACAGTAACAAAAGTTATGGTAAAAATGAATAAATAAATAAATAATTTAAAATGAGAGCAATCATGCACATTTAACACAGAGCAGTGCATTGGTTAGTGCAGTCACTTCACAGAAAGCAAGTCCTCTGTTTGAATCCAGTGTGTGTGGAGTTTGCATGGTCTCCTCGTGTCTGCGTAGGTTCCCGTAAGTTCAACTTCCTGCCACAATCCAAAAGTAATCTTAATTGTCCTTTCTTAACTGGTTATATCTGTGAATATCCATGTGAATGGTTGTCTGTCTCTGTGTGTCAGCCCTGTGACAGAGTGGTGACCTGTCCAGGATGTACCCTGTATGGATGGATGGATGGATGGATAGATGGCTGGCCATCATGCACCTTTTCTATATATATTTCAAGTATATGCAAGAGTGAATATGTTCATTTCTTATAAAAGATGTCCCTTAGTCTGTTCTGCCATTCTTACTCCTCAGATGACCTTAAGCAATATTCTCTGTCACATGATTTTTCCTCAAAATGAAACTTGGACCAAGGCAGGGAGTCAGTATAAAATCAGCTACTTTTGATTTGACCTTTTGAGGAAAGCCCGTTAATTCTTATGATCACAGCATGATTAGACTTTTAACTGGACTACAACACAAGGGCTGACAATGACATTCAACCATCTCCCTTTATGACTTGCTGTTATCCAGTTTGAGCTATATAAAAGAAATAAAGTACTTGGTCAAACATGATTCACTCTCTACTAAAAGGCCTGGAATTGTCTAGAAAGCTTCCTTTTCTCGTAATCCTCTTTTGACCCCGTCAGCAAAAGTAAATGAGGCAGGCAAAGGAGAGCTAACAAAGAAAAGCAAAAAGCTGTAGTTTTAGACCGTGTTGTAACCAAGGCAGCAGCTGACACAATGTGCAGCAATTCACAATTAATTATGTTGACACAACAAATTAGTATAGATTTACCATCAGGCTAAACATTTATTTTTTGTATCTGTAAAAATATAGTCTTCTCTCATCACAGTTAAAACCTCTCAGCAGGCTTTCAGTTGCATAGTTCCAAGTTAAGAAATGTCTTTATATTTAATATGTCCACATTAAAAGACTAGATATAGTTGCTTTTTGTGGCTGCCTTTTTTGTGGGTGTTGTGATTGCAATTTTCACTCAGTGTTTCATTTGTCTTTTCACATTTCCTGTCCCTTTCCTTGCCTCTTCTTCCTTCAACATCCTTTATCTCCAGAATATGAGATTGTATCTCCATATGAGGTCGACCACCAAGGCGCTTACGTCTCTCATGAAATTGCCCACCACCAGCGCAAAAGGCGGCGCAGATCCCTCGCTTCAGACGCAGACTCATCTGTCGCTGAAAGCATCAGCGAAACAGTCCACTTCCGACTCAGAGGCTTGGGGCAGGACTTCCACATGGAGCTGAGGGACGCCTCGGAAAGCCTGATTGCACCTGGCTTCACCATCCAGGTCCTGGGAAAGAATGGCACCAAGAGCCTGAGGGCCTACCATCAGGATGACCTCTGCTTTTACCAAGGGTCACTGAGGTCAAGGGTCAACTCCTCTGTGGCACTATCCACATGCATGGGGATGGTGAGTCAAAACAAAGATGGGCTGCAGGATGGGTTCTGAAGATAAGAAAGGAAAGTCAGTAAATAGTTCAGATAAAGGGTGTGTGTGCATCTGTATCAGTCAAAAAGACTTCACGGTAAATTCATCATAAAAGTGCATCTCAGGGACATTTTTATATTGCTTAAGTTTTGGCAGCATGTAGGTTTAGCAGTGAGTTCTCTAATTGCACTCAATGACCGAGAAAAAAAAACGAGCTTGGGAGCCAAAGAAATTTGGCTCATCCTGGGACCGCTGATACTATAAACACTGAGTGTCAGAGTTCTTGTCATGGCAAAACCGGGGAGGCAGAAAGAGAGAGGTTATTGACCTTTTTTGGATTTCAACACAAAGTTTGGAATATAGTAACTTAACACCCCGAGACAAAAGACAGACAGTAAATTCAATTCAATTGCAATTCTTTCATTGTGAGACGCCATACTTTTTGATGAAACATTATGACTCTCGACAGTATGCTTCTATGGCTGTCTTTCACACAGTTCTTGAGTCAGTCCATTGTCTGTCTGATGTGCAGAGAAAATTGACTTAAATTGACTTAAAAACCCACCGAATAAGTTGGCAAAACATACACAGGAGGTTCTCGTTCCAGCGTGTCATGCATTATTAGTTGTAAGTCGGCTAATGAATAACTAATGGATGGAAAAGCTAAGCTTCATGTTCACATCATGTTTGCTACAAGCCAGGAAAATTCTAAAAATACACATGGGCCAAATATGCCATGACAATGTTTTGATGGTATTTTATCTTTACGTTTAGCACATGGCGTTTACTACATGGATATAAAAATATTTTGAATATTCCTCCAACAACGAGAAGCACCTTTGCATCATCTTGAAGGCCGCAACATTTGCAGCTGTCACTGCTTAAAGAGGATTGAAATGGGTGCAAATCCAATCCAGGTGAAATTAAACTCTGAGCACTCTAAAAGCTACACAGACAGTAAGCGGATATCCACATGCGAACCTGAGCAGATTTATTGGTGTTTAAATGATCAGCTGTATTTGTGTGTTTGGTCAGAGTGAAGCTCGGTATCTGCTCTAGCAGTGTTTGGAAGCAATTTTATTTTTCTTTCTACTCGTTAATGTATAATAAGTCCATCTTTTTTAGGCATAAAAGTCATTATTATGCAGTTTGGGCTAAAAATGCTGACTGAATCAATCTGAATTAAATCCTCTGGACTAGTTTACATTCTGTTTAGATTTACTGGCTAAATTCCAGTTCTCGCCTTGGTGGTCCTCCTGTGCTGCATGAACATAAAGAAGAAATTACTGTAATAAGCTCAAGTGAGGTAGTGCCACGCTAAGACCCCAAGTGTTATATTAACCCTCTTAGCAGTCTGGACTAGAGAACAAAGGACTTAATTAATACAAAAACTTACCTACACACTTATTCGTTTTGAAGTCAGCATGTTCTTTACGCTGGCTGCCAGTAGAGTTTAAAATGACCGTATGTACACACACAGAGCACTAAATCACCAGGCTCGAGATTATTTCTTACAAAATACACTGCTGCTTGCAGTCTTCGTTCACAGGCTCAGCATGTGTTAGTTGTTTCACACATTTGACTGTAGACTAGTGGAGACAGAGCCTTTCAGCCTGTGGCACTTGTGGCACAAGGCATTGGAACGGTCTACCACTACAGCTATGTTTAGTTGACTCAAACCTTTTTTGTTCAACCAGACTTTCTGTTGAGAATTTTATTGATTTGTTTGGTCTTATTGTTTCTTTTTATTTGCTATTATGCCACTTAATTTCATTATACATTCTACTCTTTTTCTGTTGTACAGCTGAAGCTTGGTAAAAAGAAGAGAAGTTCTCAAGTGTTCCTCATTTTGTTCTTCAACATCAGTGGAATGCTTCATTTGTCAGTTGACATCCGTTAGTGAATGCATTCAAGCCAGTGGGATATAAGCTTTCACCTGAAAAAGAAATATTGTTTGAACTTGTTTCTTTTCACAGTTTTACCAAAAGCAAATTCCCCTAAAAACCAGTTTGACCACATTTCACTTAAGCATGGCTTTTAGTGTTTTTAATTAGGCTAAAATAAATTCCATGTTGGTTTGCTGTTTATATTTCATTGTAAGGGACCACTGCTGTGTCTGAGAATTGCCCTCTAAAACTACAGGCAGAGAATGGCACATCTCCAGGGATGCTTCTCTTCTTCTGTGTGTGTGTGTGTGTGTGTGTGTGTGTGTGTGTGTGTGTGTGTGTGTGTGTGTGTGTGTGTGTGTGTGTGTCTACATTTCAGAGCAGATCCCAATAAAAGATCCAGCCAAAAGGTCCAGGGTTGCAGAGACTGTAAATGTTGTTCTCACGGCTGAGGCGGGCTAGGACAGACTGGGTCAGGGCATCATTGGGAATTTGGCTTTTTCTGATGTGAAGTTGGGAAGTGCAAAGCAATATCAGCAGGCAAAAGTATTTAGATTCTAGGGAAAAGATCAAGCTGGTTACTGATTTTCAAAAAAAGGGAAGAATGCATTTTATTAAGCGCTAAACTGCATATAAGAATTTTTCTGCATACGTTTTAATATTTAACTTCACCACTGTCACACAGTCAGTGTTGATACATAAGATGAGTTATTGCACTAAAGACCTACATACCTATAGGGTTAAACTGGCTGTGCATAGTGCCAGTCTTTTAGGGACTTAAGCCATTTACATTGTTACGTTGTGGTGTCAACGTACATGATACCTCAACGGATTTTAAAATGAAGATGTTTAGATTGATTTAACGTTAATATAAGCTTTGGTTAAGGTTCAAAGTTCTTGGACAAGTGTTCAAGTCCAGCCAGTTAATCTAAGTGTGTGTGCGTGCTACAGATGTTGCATACAACTGGTCAAAACGTCATAACAGAGTTCACTGTACTTGAAAGCATATGGGAGACCTTGCACTTTGGCCAGTTTGCTTTAGCAAGGAACAGGTAAATATTGACCGGAGCAGCACTGCACCTGGACTCCAAATGCGCAGTGATACAACTTAGATTAGACTCTTTCATCACATTTGTTTGCGCTGTCATTCTTAAAAAAAAAAAAAAATTAACACCATCCATCTGTGTTTAGAGTAAGCTGCAGGGTTAGGGTTTCTCACGCTGGCTAATCGACGCCAACAGAAGGATAATGAAAGATCAGAGTGAAAAGGAGTGACATTGACGAAGAATATAAGGGTCGTTGCTCCCTCCCTGGAAGTTTGAAGTGCTAAAATTCTTCTTGCAGGCAGTGTAACATTGTTAAAGCCTATTTATAATTTGCCTTTTCAACTCTCATCTTCTGGCAGCCCATGCAGTTGATGACAGGAGGGTGATCAGCCGTAAAAATCTCTGACTTACAAGCAATGAATTGATGGAATAAAAGTTTCAGGCCAATCCCACTGATCACCTGCCAAAGGGTTTCTTACACCAGCACACACACATGGAACAGCCCATCATAAAACAGTTCCTTCTCTGTGTCGACTTTATGCTGCAGCATGATATGCTTTAGTCCTGCTTTTATGGATATGAGGCTATTGAGGAGTGATATGCAGAAATTGTTCCAATCTGGTAACTTTCTTTTCATCCCTATGCCTACATATGGCATCTTGTGCAATTTTTGGTCCAAACAAAGGGGAAAAAAGATGTTATTCCTGAGATCTTGAAACAGAAGACAACTGGAGTTCTTTAGGTTTGTGATGACATTTTACCTCTCATCCAAGGTTTCACAGGGATTTCATCCTTAACCCACAGGTGATGGTAATGACCCATGCCTTATTTCACACCTTGAGATAACTCACATGATCAATAGTAGGTCAGTGACCTCAAGACCACTTCCAAAGGGGACAACCCCTTACTAGGGGTAAATAGCCATTTTAGACCTGTAAAAGCATCCTGGATAAGAGGTGAAACATCTTCATACACCTAAAGAACTCCAGTTGCCTTCTTTTTCAAGCTTTGTTGAAAAACCTACTCAGACACAAGATGTTTAGCATGCCGAACTAATATGTTGAACATCGTTATTGTCATCCAGCCTACCTAACAGCAGCTAGTTGACATTGTGAACTCACCAGCATGGTGGCAAAACGTAAAAGAATGTTGTAAGCCTCACAGAGCTGCAAGCATGATTTTTATCTGTAAATATGTTAACTTTGAGATTTGGCTGTCTGCAAACCCCATGCTGGAACCTGCTAGCTTAAATTATTGAGTTATTATGATTCATTTTCTCAAATATTTTTCTGTATGCAGCATAGCAGCAGCACTGTACTACCAAAGTAACAATTTGGTCTTATTGTGCCTTTTTGTATGCTATTTAATCTCCTGCTAATTTGCATCCATGAACATTACACAAAGGTATGCATAATAACCTTTTTTCAACTAGTAACTACTAATAAGCAACTGCTTACTCTCTATACAGTATGTCCTTTTTTCACATCTGTACTTTAACCCTGTGCTTCACCTACATCTGTATCAGTTTGGCTAATTTTACTCAGACTTGTAAAGCACACCTTCCTTTTGTATCAAAGGGAAATTCTTAATGTCCTGCCACTACAAATCACTTGGAAGGTATGTGTTTTCCACTTGTAAAAGGATGGGTGTGTTTCTTGCCTCGGGGCACGCAATCATGGTAATAATAGAATGCTGCACATTTCTTCCACCTCTGGGATTTCCAAGCGAATATGAGGGATGGGTCTACTGATGTTAGTGAAGCTTTGAAAAGCACATAGTGTGGTCTTGGCAGGTTGCTATCACCATTTCTCAGTAGATACTGTGCACCCAATGATGTGAGAACAGTTTTATCAAGGCTTCATCATTCATGGTTTCCTCCACCATACCACGGAGATTAAGTAATGAGGACCTCCAGTTTGTGTAATCCGTGCTGGATATTTTGGATACAGTGGGAATCTCTAATTCGTAAAGAAATGCGCATTAAACTAAAATATGACCCGAGAGAGCAATTCACAGTTGTTCAGTTAACTCTGTCAACGCAAAGCTCACAATCTGAATCCTTGTCTTCGGCTGCTGGAAGTGTAGCCATCGTGGAATCAGTGTGGATGACAAATAAAGCATTGCAGCATCATCTCTTGAAGCACTTTGTTCTGTCAAAAGACGGATTGTTTGGAAATGTGAAGCCTTGTGTTTGAGATGCCAAAGTTGCCACGTATTTTTGTCGAGGACAGCGAGGAGGGGTAGAGATAAATAACGACAGAAACATATACAGCCTACAGTCAGGTGCATCTTGTAATGCACTGAGCGCTTCCCCGCCTCATTTCCGTTTTCCTTCTGTTTCTTGCCCGCCTACCCCCCCCCCCCCCCCCCCCCCCCCCGTTCTTGTTGCTGCTTGTCTGGATGAGTCTGACACAGAGTCCAGCTGTCTGCGCCCTCCCAAGTAGTATTTCAGCATTTTATGACTGCTATTTGCACTTCATACTGCGTACTGTGTAATCCGATGACTTTGGCTATTTAGGAAAGGGACCAGTGTGACCTAATCTCTTAACATAGCAGCCTGCACACACACGCTCACGTACGTATTAAATTAAAGAAAGTGCATGTATGTTGTTTGTGCTCAACTCAAAAACTGCATAAAAAAGATAATCTGTTTTTGTCTGTAACGACATCCTTTAGCTTTGTTTAAATTCATTGCACACACAGTACAACACCTCTGCGTGTCTAGTTTTCTGTCACTGAAACTTGATGTATTCAGTAATAGAACACTTAAAATGAAATCAGCATATTTTAGAAGAGCTCACAGCCAACAGTTAAATACTGTGGTATCAACATCTGGATTGGATATCTGAAGCACAGGACAAAATATATTGACAGCATTTGTAAAACAATTAGATGCATTGATCTATCCTTCCAGAGAAACAGTCCTTTCAGTCTATGTGACAAAATGCAGATGAGAGGAAACAGGATAATATGTGGAGGAGTGACTCATGGTCCTTTTTATGATGGAGCTCCAGACACAAGCATATTAGCTGCTCATCCCTAACTTGGCTTTGCGATGCTTTTGAAAGAGCTTTTCATGCGCTCATTTAAAATATTAAAGCGACACTGATGATTTGACCCAGGGAAAAAAGTGAAGTTGCATAGACAAAATATTGAAATGCCATGACATGGCAGTAAGCTACCATGGTCAGCTCCAAAAATCACTTCGTATATGTGTAGACAGATATCTGGGAACTGCTGTGTTACAGCAATGCTGAAAAGACAAAGCAGCCAGTATACACAAACTGTAAGATACTTTAGTAAAAGAGTAAAAGAGTGAACACTGTCACTTTGAAATGTGGCCATAGCTATCTTGTTGTTCATGCTTGCTGACATGTCTCCAGTGGAAAGCCTTTGGCTTCGGTTGAAATGGCGAACCACTTGCTCTTGAACTGTTTGCTTCATGTATTGTACTGTAAATGCTGTTACAGCGAAGTATCATATGCAAATGTAAACAAAAGTGGAAATTAAAGGTTTTTTCTAACCACATGACTTATAAAGTTGGCAACATACAGCTGCAAATAAGTCAAATTTAAATAGTGCAGCTCTGAAAATATCTTCTCTGTAGATACAGTTCTTTTTGAGACTGAATGTCAGCCAGATTTCCCTGCGCTGTCTAAACTACTGCTATTAGCTATCAAAAGATGTCTGTTTCTATAACAACCGCAAGCTAAACAGTCAGTACACATGCTGCAGGTTTAAATCCTATGGTTGATGTTCTCTCACTCAATAGGTTTCCTTTCTTGACTGTCTTGTTCATTGCAATGGATTGACTAAAAATAACCACATACAACAACAAAAAAAATGATGAAAAGGGATTTTTTTTAAATGTTCTTGGCAGTCTTTCCCCTGTAGAGCTGCTTTACCATATCACCACACTAATGCCCCAGTGTTCAATCCCTGAACCACCCACACAGAAAAAATAAATACTTAGCATGTGAAGTTCTGATGGTTGGCGGCAGCACAGTTCAGGTCAGAGGCCTCATCGTGACTTGGAACCAATTGTTGACAATTGTCTGTGATTACACAGCGCCGGGGCGGGTGCCATGTGGAATCACGCACCGGTTGTCACATGTGATATAAGCAACAATCCTGGCTGGGGTATTTCTTGACCGTTGGCGGGCCAGCAATGGTGGAAGGTGGTAACGTTTTAGTAAGCCTCTTTCTCACTTCTTTCTTTCCCTCAATAACTGATCACGCACCCTCATCTTTCTGGCATGGAATGTTTTGCTGATGTTAATGCCAGAGAAGGTTTGCAACTTTGCAGTTATTGAGTCACCAGAGCGTTGGCGACCGTTGCGCATTTTCCGCTTCAGCATTCGACAACTTTACGTGGTCTGGCTCTTTGCGGCTGTTGCTGTGGTTCCTAAACGCTTCCACTTTGCAAAAATACCACTTAAAGTTGATTGTGGAATATCTAGAAAGGAAGACGTTTTACAGACTGACTTTTTGCAATGGTGGCTTCCTATTATAGTACCATGCTCGAATTCAGTGAGCTCTTTAAAACGAGCCACAATTTTTTTGCAAAAGCAGATTGCATGGTTAAGTGCTTGACTTTTACACTCGTGGCAATGGGACTGAAAACAGCTGAATTCAAAGACTAAGCAGTCTAGGCCTACATTTGTGTCCATATAGTGTTGCTGTTTGTAGGTAGCTTTCATCTGTGAAACACCAGTTACTGTATAGTGGGAAATGATCATTATCTGAATATGGGACATCTGTAAATAACAACTGCTCTCCTCTGGCTTGAGCATACAACTTGACAGTAGGATTTGAAAAGTACCCCAGCAGCCTGCCCCTCCACCCCATTTTACCATTAATGTCACACTCTAGGAATCATGTGGTCAGTTGGATATATAATTCTTTCATTTACCTGTGTTAATATTCATAATTTGATAATATTGCAAGGAATACGCCATTCTGACAGCTGTAGAACCAATCATGCTAATTACTTCATAAATGCACAGTACTGACAATAACTTTTTTTACTACAGTATGTGATTAAAGCTGTAAACTGCATGGTCATTGTGGTCATAGCTGACACATCTGTATCGACCTCATAGTTTTCACATGCAAAGCTCAACGCGGTACTTTCCATAGACTCTGCTTCGCTAGTTCTCTGACCTGTATGAAGGGTAAACGGCCCAGGTTGATGAGTGATGATGAAAAAATTGGTTCTGAAGACCTTGTCAGCATGAAAGACATCACTGTTTGAAATTTGCTCCTGCGAGTCTAACTTATTGCTACCAGAGATTCCCCTACTTAGAGATATGGAAACATCTGCAGACATCCACACATGCAGACTTTTGAGTTTCACATTTATGAGCCCTGATTTTCCAGCTGTCTCTCCCACTGTTTTGTCTCACACACAAACTTCCACTTTGTACTGTGTAAGGACTGACTTATGCACATACACACACAAAGACACATTAATACACACTCACTACCTCACCACTGCAACTGTGTCACTGTGTCTCTGTTAGCCAGCATCTGACTGCAGGGATGAAGGGCCTCATACTCCACTCACAGTGAAACAAAATGAAAGAAAAAAAGCAGTGGCGACTGTAGTCATTTAAACATATTTTAGGGAAATGGTTGTAACTGCCAAGTGCAGTTAAAGTACAAACACTACATGCCAACTGACTGTCATCACAAATGTGGTGCATGTTTAGAGAGACTGAGAGTGAAAAAGAGAAGAAGAGAGCAAGGGAAACCATCTCCAACTGTCTGAATCTGTTGTGTTGATAGAAGTTTATTGAAAAGCTGAATATGAAAGCTGAAATGTCTCTTTGACACAGACAGGGATAGAGGGAAAAATAAAGCGAGAATAACGTCAGCTTAAAAAAATATTGTGAATAATTGTCACTGTAAAATGTAGAGATTCAAAAAGGCTTTTGACTCAGTTTATCCACTG
This sequence comes from Rhamphochromis sp. 'chilingali', assembly GCF_963969265.1. Taxonomy (NCBI): domain Eukaryota; kingdom Metazoa; phylum Chordata; class Actinopteri; order Cichliformes; family Cichlidae; genus Rhamphochromis; species Rhamphochromis sp. 'chilingali'. The sequence continues at coordinate 11,845,222 of NC_137938.1, forward strand.
AGATTAATAACAACATGCCACTGCTACAATTCAGACTGACCCAGTTAGAACATTTATAAATGAAAATTGCTGTGTCCTTAAATATGTGCAGATATATTGACAGTCATGTGAAAAATAAGCATTTCACAAGATTCTATGCAATTCTTGAAGAACTAAGTACACCCCATTATTAAGTAGCGTGCATAATGACCTTTGGCAGCGTTAACCTGAAGTAATTCTTTAAGACTTTTGTGGAGGAAATTTGGCCCTCTTCTTTACAACTTTATGGGCATTCATTTATCCGCAGCTTTCTTAAGGTCCTGCCAAAGGATTTAAAACCTTGTTGGGGTCTGGACTTTAACTGTACAACTGCAACACCTTGATTCTTTTCTTTTTTAACCACTCTGTTGCAGATTTCCTGCTATGCTTGGGATCTTTACCCTGTTGCATCACCCATTTTGACCTGACCTCCAGGTCAGGAAAGTGCCAGCAATTCAGATTAATTAATTTAATTAGTAGCCCCTAACAGCTGGTACTGTACTTACTTTGTACCCACACTTTCTTTCAAAACTTTCTTTTTCAAGTGGCCATATTAATTGGCCTTTTACAAAAGCAACCTGTAACTGAATGTCTAAGTTATGCTGTGGCACCAAAAAAGCACACATTGATCTTCATATATAGTAAAAGGAAATTGTTGCTGCTGAAGATGTTCATGTCGCCCATTCTCGTATTCCATGTTGTATTAAAGATATCACAGGATAAACAGAGCTGGAAATGGGCTCTTAAGAGCTTCTCTTACATACATGCTATACAGCATATATCATGTTTATGCCACCAGCCCATTGGGTTTAAAATCATTCTGTCTGACCAAGTTTGGTTTAAATTTAGGTGAGATAACGGTTGACCCTGAACAGTAAAACAGATGTTAAACATGATGAAACGTGGCCAGTGACCTAAAGAGGTTTAAGGGAGGCGGGTTCAGAGCGACTAAGGGTCAAACCTTGACTAATTGCTAAAAGAGGCAGACTGGGTAGCTAAATGAAAAGCTGGCGAGAGTAATTATCGTAACGTTATCATTAAAATATATGACTGCAGCCCTTTGGGCCTTTTTCAGTGGAAAAGAATTTGTGAACTTTTGAGGTTTTAGCAAACAATATTTCATTATTGGGTCACGTTTAAATATTTTTTCACAAAAAAGTTGGGAAGAGACCCTCTTTTTTCAAGATTGTTTGGCCTGAGAAAGATTTTTTTGAGGGTTTTCCACATGGCTTGAGTGTAGACAACATGGGTGCAACAGTAGATTAGTGCAGCCTAGGTAACAGGTTGTGCTGTAAAGCTAATCAAACTCTCTATTTTGCCTCTAGTCAGGTTTGATCCAAACACAGGATGCAGAATATTTCTTGAGACCCGTGTCACACGGCTTGGCGCAGATGGAGAACTTCACAGCGCCCTTCGGTCATCAGCCACACATCCTCTATAAGAGAGAAAGGGACTCCCAAACACAGCGGCAACATGTGCTTCAAAAGAGATCCGCTGACAACACAGTGTTTGAACATCAATACAAGGGACTGCAAAAACAGCATGACAACAATAACAGCAACACTCAAGCTGACCTGATAAAACATCATGGAAGTGGCCAACAGCACAATGACCATCGCCATGACAGCGACTACAGACATGGGGAGAAGCAGAAGCAACACTTCTGTGGGAGAAGGAAGAAATGTATGTAAGGGCAATTTCTCCTTCTAATGCTAATGTAACATTGTAGTATTCCTCTTAAGATTTACATACATTATTGATTCCTGCACCTTCCTATTTGCTTGTTATAATACTTTTAAACCTCTAATAATTTGGTTTACATAGTGTTTATTAAAATCAATTTCACCTTAACCCGGAAACTTGCAAAAGAATTTGCAAGCACTGCTAACCTAACAATGTCTCTTGACTATAGGGGTCATAGATCATTATGTGTCAACTAGCCAAATCTCACTGGTATTTGGGTTTTCACGGTCAAACAGAAAGTAACAGCACCACTAAACTTTCATTTTAAGTGCTTAATCTGGCCGGCTAGGTAAAGTTTTTAACAACGAGGTGGCTCTTATTGCCAACTAAAGTCAGCCTCATAAATCCTCTTCTTCATGGATGGCTAGGCACTGCTAGATTGTAATAGATAGAGTAACAGCTGTACCAAACAAACTACTGAAGGGGTTTTTTGTTTGGTTCGGGTTATTTTTAACTCTCCTTTGTTGCTTTGTCTTGGTTTTTTGGCAAGAAGAAGAATTTGGACTGGAAATATCAAGAATTTGAATTGGTAATTCAAGATTCTGCTTTTAAAGCAATTATCAATCTTGGTAATTGCTTTAAAAGCAGTATTAAATAACGAAGAATGCAAAGAACATTTAGATTAGTAAAATGGGAAAAAATAATATACAAAATTTTTCTGGATTGGTGACATCCTAAGTGTTTAAGAACCAAACAATGTTATTTTATTTTGAGGTCAGCCTTACTCACATATTCTCCGATTTAGGGTGGATTTGATATTGGATCACTTTTTACTAATTTAATTATAAAAAAAAAAGCCATGAAGTCATTTTTGCCCTTTTCAGATTTTCATATGAAAACACTTAACACTTACTAAATAACCTTCTTATCCTTCGATAATATTACATGTGTTTACATTTGTGGTTTACTCTGTTTGTAACAGCTTCACGAGGGTGGCTGGTGGAAGCATCAAATTGCTATTTAATGATGGTAATATCATCATATTTGTGCAGCAAACATTCACAAATACTTGTGAAAATTGGACAGCAGCTGTGTCTCATTTTAAATTGTAACACAAGATTAAAGACAACACATTCTATGTTGACTTGGGTTTCACATATTGTTAAGACATTAGCTCCTTTTTATGTAAAGGAGACAATCAGCAGTGTGTTGTCACTTACACAACATGGGGATTGTAAATGTTGTAAAGCAGATTGTCTTAGACTGAAAATCTTTAAACACAATAACACTCATTCATGATTAGCTGATTCCTCGAACAATCATCATTTTCATGTATTTATTTAGACATTTGTGGTTGATTTTATAAGTAAAGGTTAATTCTTATAATTTCTGTTTACTTTGCACTATGACAAATGTTTGCTCTCAAGAAATTACCACAAGATCCGTTAACATTGCTTGCATCACGGGGGTCTTTCAAACGAGAGCAGCTGTATGTCCCTATGAAAACACAATGATGTTTGCATTTTTATAAGATGATATCACCGAACACCTGCGTTGTGTGTTCGTCGAAGGGCACTTTGGTCATTCACCTGCTTTCCGCCTGTATAAGCAAACTTTCTAGCCTTTATAGATTATCTAAGCCAGCGATGAGCAGGTCAAAATTTTGATAACCTATCAAAACACTGAAAATAAGACTTAAGAAGATAACGTTACAAGATACTATGGTTGCATGCTGTGCTTTTGCACTAACAGGTGTTCTACTTTATGTCATAGTTCAAATCTGAATGTTCGAAGGTGCTTTTACTCCCAGATTCACATAGCAAGCTTCAATTCATCAAAAGTTACAAAATCTTTTTCATAATACAGCCTTTCATTAGTACTAAATAAACAAATAAACAAAAAAAACATCATTTTGGGACAAAAATACACTATATTTATGTTACATGTCTATAGAATATGAAACAGCTCTGGAAGCACATACATTTCAGATGAATGTGTGTGCTTTCAACATGTAAATATTTCATATAGTTGATTGTTTTAAATATTGTTACTTTATGTAACTGTAGCTACTGCAAGGCAGAACACATACTAGGATTTCACACTTAATGGTAGCATAACATTGAGACTGCCAGAGTCAACAACAGTAAAAAAAAAAAAAAAAAAAGCACAGTTGGCAGTTTATCCATGACATCAGGTCACAAAAGTAAGAGCACGGTTAATCATCCAGAGCTGTTGCCAGCTATTTGCCAGAATCGCTGGTTAGCACACATAAGCAAAGGTAAACATTTGGCCAGTGGCTACAAATGTATTTCAAATCACTTGCAAATATAATCAGCAATGGAAAGGAAGGCTTGCATTTGTCATGGACATTATGGCTGCAATTAAGGCGCTATTATATGCGCTATTGTTTGGGCTTTCATCAGTCACTCGGAAGCTTCCATACAGTAGTTCATCATGTTAACTGTGCAGCCATAGATCACTGAGTAATGCTCCATTCAGGTTGTTCAGCTGTTACTACATCATTTTGCTTCAGACCAGTTTATTACTTAATGAATTCTTACTCTATATCTTTTTCCATCTGTTTTCACAGACATGCCGAAACCTCCAGAAGAGGATATTTTTATCCTTCCAGATGAATACAAGTTTATCCCCAGGAATAAAAGGGCAGTGCTGATGAAGAACAAGGCCAACCAGGGACTCAATGTGGAGACACTTGTGGTGGTGGACAGAAAGATGATGGACAACCATGGCCATGAGAACATAACTACATATGTTCTTACTGTGCTTAACATGGTGAGACAAATTTAGTCTTTACCACTGTGTTTGATGTGCACTCTGCCTATAGGCTAGCATGGGCGCAGCACACATTCAAGACAGGAGTTACATAAATCAACCTTAAGGCTGACTCGTTTTTTTAAGAATACCAAATATGATGTCTTGTAACTTTATGGGAAAGTTGTCTTGTATTTTTACAAGTGGCTTTAACAGCAGAACCACAAAGCCTGGTGTAACTTTGCAATCACATCATCAAATGAAGTTTTAGGATGCTGTGCTTTTTTTGCTATTATACACCATAACATCAGCTGATGAAAGAGGAAGCCATGCAATTTATTTGAAGTAAGGATTTAGTTACTTGACAATCCTGTCTGCTAGACTAACTTATCAGAGATCTTAAAACAGGAAACTGATATCTGGGTGAGATCATCTCCACAACGCTTGCAGTGTCCCCCTCCATTCCTCTCAGCTTATCTGTAAGCGAATACCGTCACACTTGTTTTGCTACTTAATGACTGACTGACAAATCCAAAGATAATCCATCTATTTTGAAAACATAGTTCCCTGTAGTAAAAACAAAGTCAGAGCAGTCACCGGCCTCATAGGAGTCACCTAAATACTATATGGGGTTTCACAGAAAATACCCAACGCTTCACACCACCTGCCAGCCCTCATGGGGCTTACAAAAGTCATTTAATATTTGTTGGAAAGGAAATCTAATAAGCTCTTTAGCTTTGTATAGAATTATGCTTTCACAGTGACAGTGGAAAGACAAAAAAAATCATAGTTACTTATTTAAAAAAACATGCAGTGCACTATGCATCACAAAACACTACAGATCTGTGGAAACAGGTGTGATACATTATTCCTATATGTAAAAACATATAGGGATTCATTGCTCTAATCAATTCAGAAATCTGACAGCCTGCCAAACACTCAGCTTTCAGCATAGCTTAGTTTAAGTGAGCTCTTTGATGACCTCCCTGACCTTTCTGCAACAAACCACAGCCATGTGTCTTCCTGTGAGTCAGCGCAAAGCAGGACGAAAAGAGGGAAATGAATGAGTTTTCCTAAAGATGTATTCGCGAGGTCTTAGAGAAAGGCATACAGCGAACCCTCATAGTCATATTATGGGAGTGGTGCATAAATATAAGTTAAGGACATTTTAACACATCAGCCTAGATTGTACTAATCAGATCCTCTTCGAGTACCAGTAACAGTTTTTAATGACAGATCCTGCATTTGTATAAACAGGCGAGTACTTCAGATGTCACTTTGATGGTCACGTTCAAGCCACTTTAAACTTTGTAAAATTACTCATGCACATGTAGTTTATGTCTCAAATTACATGAGTTTGAAACATTACTTGAGATGGATTAGACAAATGCCAGATGCTCTAGTAATACGTCATAATGATTGTCTGTTTGCCTTTTAGGTCTCAAGTCTGTTCAAAGATGGCACAATAGGGGGAAATATCAACATAGTGATTGTGGGTCTCGTCCTCCTGGATGAAGAACAGGTGAGCGTGTCAGTTTTTAGTCAGAATCATCATTCACCCAGACAACTCAACCCTATACACTAACAATATGTTACCATGTTCTTTAGCTGTACATACCAAGGGGCAAAAAAAAAATGCAAAAAAGGATCATTTGTATGTTTATTTGTTTGTTTTGCCTGAGGTTCCAGATCTTTTTGGTCCTTCCAAAATCTTCCTGGGGCTGTTGTAACAACTAGGGGCTTTTACAGTTTAAATAGAGCATGTATTTCCCTGGATCTGTGCCACAGGGGAAATTCTCATGGAGTCTAGGAGTAAATGAGCGACACAGACAGAGAGAGACAAACTGTTGGGGTACAGTTGGGAAAAGTAAAGCAGCTTGAGAACAATGGCTTAGACTTGCCAGCCACTTCATAGATTTTAAAATTAAGTATTTATAAGCAGGAGGAATGGTGAAAATACAAAAATGTTCACAGACGTTTTCCTTTGTACACAAAAGAAAATCTGTAAGCCTTTATGTTGTTATCAACATGCATGCTATATGTCTAAGGGATCTTGGTTATTGATTATAAAGACCCAGAGAGAATCTGTAAGTTGGCAGTAAATATATGGATAATAATGCTTTACCTCAATGAAGTTAATACTGTCATCATATCTTTTTATGTGTTTTATGTCACAGAATGGCTTAGTAATCAACCACCATGCAGACCACACACTGAACAGCTTTTGCCACTGGCAGTCCACCCTGGGAGGTAGAGAGGGCCGGCACCATGACCACGCCATCCTCCTCACGGGACTCGACATCTGCTCTTGGAAGAATGAACCCTGTGATACTCTTGGTATGACTTTAAAAACCTCTTTGTTGCTCTATTGCTTGTAAATCACAAAAGAGCAGATTCTGCAACAACCAAATGCCAGAAGGCCTCATTTGAGGCAATAAACAATCCTGTCAATACACCGATCCATCATATTTGCTCAGCGTACCTTAACCTGGAAAGAAAAATCTATCATCTTCTTTATTTTTATGTTTAGTTTTTAACTTTATGTTGAATCCAGATTTATTATAAATGTATTACCAGTTATCAGTATCCGATCAAAAAACAATAACAACAATTTTAGGCTGTTTGGGGTACTTTGTATTTCTGGTGATTTGGTACCATGTTTTCATTACTGATCAAACATTGTTGGTAAGGTACGCTGCCATTGTTTCTGTCTACTTTTAGACTTCTCACAGCTTTAATTAGGGACTTTACAAGAAACAAATAATTGCGAAATCCTCTTAAATTAATAAATAAACACTGTTATACAGGCACAAGTGATTTTGCCGCCTAGCTCCAATAATAGCCATAGCTGCTAGCTGCTACCTTAATGATCATTAAGAGACAGCTAATGCGGCTATAAGTTAAATGTGTGTGCTGGCCAGGCTGACATTTGTGCTACCTGTTTAGAGCTTAATTATTGTTGAAAAAGGGGGCTTTACTCACCTCTTGAAATTGTTCATAAAGTGTTGTTCACTGCTGTGGCGCTATTTTTGTGCCACTATTCTGAGCGCAGGTGCAGGTGCAAGTGTTGCATTTTGAGGAGAAATTTATTTTGAGCGAAGAAAAGCTAAATTTGAGTGAACAAAATTCATGCAAATATGTGATGTCTTGATAAATCGAGCAGATATTTGAAGTTCACACAGCACCATTCTCGCATGAAAATATCTTAAAAGTTTATTTTGTGACCCAGAGTAATATTTCAAACTCCGCCACTCTGTGTTCCTCCGCCACTGCCTCGTTTGAGTTCTGGACGAAATGGATTCTGGGATATTGCATTTCGTCATTTCGAGCTGATTGGAGACCAAAACAGCCAGTCAGATTTTTTTGCATCCAAGTCTGTGATTGGCTGGTTTTGTGGCACAAATATAACGGTGTAGAGAAAGAGTTGAGCGCGCACAGGTAGAAATGTTGAGAGCGCAGCAACACATTGCGTGCAAGCGCAAATGCAAAAACTGAGCGAGAGGGGCTGCCATTGTGTGTGTGTGTGTGTGTGTGTGTGTGTGTGTGTGTGTGTGTGTGTGTGTGTGTGTGTGTGTGTGTATGGATAATAACAAACACTGAAATACATTTTTTGCACGCAGCAACGAATTTTGTTCACTCAAATTTAGCTTTTCTTCGCTCAAAATAAATTTCTCCTCAAAATGCAACACTTGCACCTGCATTTTTTTTTACGTGCGCTCAGAATAGTGGCACAAAAATAACGCCATATTCAGCTGCTAGTAAAGCAGCAACATGCCTTCAGCATGTTGTGTGAAGTTGTGTGTTAGCTAGGTGAAACAAAGATAACACTGTTGATATCAGTGCTATATCATGCCGCAGTTCATCTGATGCAATAGTAATTAAGTATTTAGTGATAATTAGTATCCGAATATTTATTTTTTTTACTTTTTTTTTTTTTGCCAACCGTATTTAACAGAGATAAGAGAAAAACCAGATAGAAATTCAGAAAGTGGACACATTATCAGGTTTTCATTTAGTTTAGAGTGCTTAGTGTTTTTCTACATAGACTAAGCTCAGCTGGCTTGAGCATTCAGACACACGCTGTCTCTGTGAGTGTGCATCACCTAGCACAATAACAGAAGCTTATTTGGGGTAATGACCGTGCAAACACATTCTTATCTTCCACACTGTGAGAAAAAAACTCCCCTTTTTTGCACCAGAAAAACACAAGAGTGTAACTTCCCCAGACCTAAGATTTTACAATAAAGTGTCGAAACAGGCACTAACCTCATCCATACAGCTGTGCAAGCTTAGATAAAAGGTGTGTGTGTGTGTGTGTGTGTGTGTGTGTGTGTGTGTGTGTGTGTGTGTGTGTGTGTGTGTGTGTGTGTGTGTGTGTGTGTGTGTGTGTGTGTGTGTGTGTGTGTGTGTGTGTGTGTGTGTGTGTGTGTGTTTGTGTGTCTGTCCAGTCAAAATAAGAATCAGTGCTTTCTAATTCCCAGAAGTACGATGTAAAATAGGCATTAGCACAACCATTCACTGTTTATTTGGATTACTATTAGAGCCCTATTCTTCAATGTTTTTATTCATATTTCAAAACTGTCATATAATATCAATGACCTACCTCTTTCCTAACACAAAAAAGAAATAAATGGTAGTTCTCACAGTTAATCTCCCTTGTTATATTTAATATCATTGCTCACATTAGTTATATACATGAGCCACTCTGTGGCAAAGACTTAGAGATGTAAATCAAACAACATTTAAGGCCAAATTCGCCATGAAACTCTAAGGAAAAAACGTTAAGGGAGGCTCTCGTGTGGATTAGCCTTTTTGATTCAGAGCCAGAGGTTGCTGTAAATGTGAGAGACAGGAGGAGAGAGGACAGAGAGAGGCATAAAGGGAGCTGAATACTATAAAAGAGTTTAACTGAGAATGAGAGATATGAGAAATATGTGAAGATAGGGAAAGAATGTTTTAAAGTGAAGTAAAAGGTAGCATATGTGACTATATAGAGCACCATATGTTATCATATGGAAGGATTTGAATTCACTGATGTTGTTTGATATTTCCGACATGTGCCCTCCACAAATTCACACCAGTGCGTATCGTTTGAGAAATTTCTCTTGCAATGTAGAGTTAAAAAGCTGAGAAGAAGCAACTTGACAGCAGTTATTTTAACTAACCAATTACAGTTATTTTTGGAATGGCTTTTTTAAACTAATAAAGAATAAAACTTGTATTAAAGATTGCAAAAACAAAAATCTATCACTGCTTTTGCAGGGTTTGCGCCAATTAGCGGGATGTGTAGCAAATACCGCAGCTGTACCATTAATGAGGACACTGGCCTGGGTTTGGCATTCACCATCGCCCATGAATCAGGACACAAGTAAGGGTTTCCAAAGTACATTCAGCCTCGTTCAACCTTGTTCGACAATGAAATGAAAAATGTACCTAAATTTGTTTTAATTCATGTAAAAATAAATAATCTATTAGAATGACAACTTCTGCATTTGTTACATGTGAAGTAGATGATTATGTCACCTGAATTTGTAGATAAAAATCTCTTTTTTTAACTCTCCAGTTTTGGAATGGTCCATGATGGTGAAGGGAATGTTTGTAAAAAGTCAGAAGGCAACATCATGTCTCCCACATTAGCTGGTCACAACGGTGTCTTCTCCTGGTCTGCTTGCAGCCGTCAGTACCTCAGCCGCTTCCTCAAGTAAGCAATTGGGTTTTTTTTTTTACTTTCATTGTGTTGACTAAAAGAAATTAAACTAGTGTTTTTAAGAATTTTCATGTCTGCCTTTTTGTTAGAGTTCACACAACAAACACAACAACTACATTTTTCAAACTGGCCACTTAATTAATTCATGCATTCATTGTGTTTTTTATTTTTAATGTGTCAAGTGAAAAATTGTACTTTTACCTATATAAAACCTGTAAAAGATTTTATATTTCAAAAGCAATTTTAAAGCTTTGAATGAACAAGAGGCTACATGCAATTAAGTAAAGAATGTAGTTACCATAGCAGCTAATTTAAGTGAAATATGGTCCTACATTTCTCTTAGTGCTCTTTTACAAAATGCACTTTTATTGTGCATCAAGATGCATGCTTGTAAAAGCCGTAAGTTTGCATGGCAGTTGGTTTGTGCACTGTTCTGCTTATAGCCTGCTCTCCCAAGCGGGAAAACAGCCATCACAGACAACGCGCCCATGTGTCTGGACATGTTTCTATTTGTCTGTGGATGTAGGTGTGTGTGTCTGTGTGCGTGTATACTTGAAACTAGATAGCTCAGAGTCAGTGCCCACCACTAAATTTACCCGTGTGTTAGCTGAACTGTCAGGTCTCCCCTCTCAGAGTGGCGGAGACAGACAGTGTATTTCCTCGCTGAGTTATTAGAGCTGGGATGACCTCAACCTCGTTAGAGCTGTCAGTTTTATATTAAACTCCCATCACCTCTTGAGGTCACATGGAGGAGAGCGCTGAAACATTAAACAATCAAGGAGTCGTCATCTTGCATTATTACTGAATGATATTATTGCTGAAATGTTGTATGTTTTCCTAGCTGCAATCATGAGACTCCACAGTGTCTCCTTCATCTGCTATGGAGAGAAGCGTTATGTCAGCCAGCAGAGTTTATATTACACTCACTCTAGATCTACTTCTCTTCAGTCAGCCATGACAGACAGGCCGGACTGTATGCATGGTCAGATGCTTTATCCCTCCATGCCTAACATGGATGGATAATCTTCACGTCAGTGAAAGCAAATTCCTTAAAAGCCAGTTGAAGTTGTTTTTGTTGTTGAAGCTGGTGAAACCAACCAGAAAGCTTCAAGATCCCCTTCTCTCTCAGACTCCTCTGAGAAATGTGCTTATTTAGCTCCTTGCTGAGAGTTTAAGGAAGGAGTGAAGCATTTGTAGCAACTGATTAGGCAGAGAAATCAAGCTGGAAAGGATGTGTAGCAGGTCTAAAGAGTACTTTGAGGAGCTGAGGAGTGAAGAAAATGAGAGGGCAGGAATGGATGGATGGAGCACAGGTAGTGAAGTGCAGTAGGGACTAAGTGAGGGAAGCTATGAAGAGGATGAAGAGCACAAGGAGAGGTAGTCCAAATGGCATACCTGTTGAGGTATAGAGATGTTTAGGAGAAAGGGCTTTGGAGTTTTTAACCACATTGTTTAGCACAAGCCTGGGGAGTGAGAGGATGTGTAAGGAATCGAGAAGAAGTGTACTGTGCCAGTTTGCAGGAACAAGGGTGATGTGCAAAGCTGTAGTAGGTCCAGTGGGATAAAGCTGATAAGGCATACCATGAAGCTCTAGGAAAGAGTTGTTGAAGCTAGGCTGAGAAGAGAGGTGATGATTAGTGAGCAGCAGCATGGCAGAGAAGTGCACTACAGATGTGATGTTTGCTTTGAGAGTGTTGATGGAAAAGTTGAGTTGCACTGTCTTTGTAGATCTAGAGAAACCATATGATACAATGCCAAGAGAGGAGTTGTGGTATTATACGAGGATGTTGGGAGTAGCAGTGAAGTATGTGAGGGTGATGCAGGACATGTACTGAAGGTGGACGAGTCAGCCATCTAAAGCATCGGACAGTGCACAAGAGAGGTGAAGAATAGAGTGCAGGCAGGGTGTAGTGGCTGGAGTATCAGGGGTGATTTTCGACAGAAGGATAATAGCAAAAGTGTAAGGACAAGTTTATAAGACGGTAGTGAGACCTGCTATGATGTCTGGTTTGGAGACAGTAGCACAAAAAAAGACGAGAAGCCAACCAGAAGTGGTAGAGTTGAACATGCTAATATTTTCACTAGGAGTGACGAGGATGGACCAGATTAGAAATGAGTATATTAGATGGACTGCTCAGGATTTGCAGTTTGGAAAGAAAGTTTTAGAGTGGAAGGCTGAAATGGTTTGGGCATGTGCAAAGAAGAGAAACTTGGTACATTAAACAGGGGGAGCTGAATATGGACTTGCCATGCAGGAGGGAAAGAGGAAGAGCACAGGAAAGATTTCTGGACAAAGAGAGGACATGCAGAGGAGACAGAGGACAGAGGAGGATACTAAAGATAGGGTGAGATGCAAGCCACTGCAGCAACCCCTAATGGGAGCAGCTGAATGAAGAAGAAGCTCCATCAGAGTTGCAGAAAAAGTCTCTACATGGTTTGCAGATTGTGACCATTTCTAGTTAGCTTATCTTAATTTAGCATAGCATATCTCAGCCTAAAAACTAGGACAGGGAAACTGCTTGGCCGGCTATGCTAAAGTAATAAAACCAATCATTTCCATCTGTAAAACAGATATACTACATTATATCTTGTCAGTCATAATAATCAAATGACAAACAGCATGCAAAATGTTTCCGTTTTAGAAATGCAGTTAGTGAGACTTTGTTACTTACGGACTTAATTTAAAATTAAGCTAATAGGAAGTTTGCAAGCAGCGAACATACTGTAAACATAAAATGTGTTTACAGTATGTTTGTTGGACGCTGGTTTGTTTGATATGTTTGGTTGACACTCAGCAATGTTAATCAAAAAGTCTTGCAGATAAATGTTCTTCAGCTATGAGTCTGCTTGTGACCAGTCTTATCTAAACCTTTTATGATTTTTTTTTCAGCAGTTTGCTGTCTGTGTTTTATGTGCCAACAAAAAAATAGATAGATATAAATAGCCCTCGGTCTGGATGGGGTGAGCCTGTAGATCCTGAGGGAATCATAGAAAAGAAAGGATGCTTTTTTATCTTTAGCTGATGAGAATCTTGTGTACATTTTTTAGGGAGGGGGTAAATTTTGTCTTAAGCCTCTTGCCCTCAAGAGATCCTACAAATCATTTTGTAATTTTACTTGTGAATTACATTAAGTCCTCCCAATCTTTACTTGAGTCCTTGCTGATATGTGTGATTACACAGTACTGTAAATGTAATGTATTTTTCAGAAACCATATTATGTGAATAATGTAGAATACCAGAATATTGCACTTGTAGAACAGACATTGTTCTCTTTAGACACACAGGGCCCATAAAGCAATGGAAGATCTCACATATACACACACAGACACTCATACACTCTGCTAAAGCAATCAGGACCACTCACTAACACAATGAACCATTCCAGCATATTTTGCCTTTTCATGCTCTTTCCACCATATTCTTGTAATATATTCCCCGACTGCAGCGTTTAAGCTGTAAAACATCGCTGTATAGTAACCAGTGATATCAGTTAACATTGGAAACCCCCTGCTGGTGTTAGGATATGAGCGATATGGGCAAGGACTTTTTATGTCTGTCATAATTGAGTGTCTGATGCATTAAAACATTACCCACAGGTTTTGAGTTTGCCAACTTGTTATGTTACCATAGCTACACTTTACAGTTGTCACTGTGCTGGGAACAATGGAACACGTGGAGTGATGCTCGCTTTTGGAATTTCTATGTGCACAGCAGGCAGTCTCATATGCCAGCTACTTAACTCTTTTTTGTGCTTTTCCTTTGCTATCTCCCTATCAAATTCCCCAGTTCTGCCCAGGCTTTGTGCCTATCAGATGAACCAAGAGCAATCACAGAGTATCAATACCCTGAGAAGCTGCCTGGCGAGCTGTACGATGCAGACACACAATGCAAATGGCAGTTTGGGGAGAAGGCCAAACTCTGCACCCTTGATTTTAAGAAGGTAATAAAACTGATTTGGACTCTCTTATGCCATCTAATGCTAATTTAAAAACAGGTTTATAATCCCAGTCAGGGATTTTATCACCACATCTACTGGAACGTGAGCATTTGATACGTTTTTTTAACAATCATGTGTTGCTAGTTAGGGGGGAAAAAGTCAAAGAATGCAAGAGTGGGATGGGATGAATGAGGTAGAGGAAAAATCAAATAAAAAGAGGAAGGAAAAGAGAAACTGATCCGGGTTACATGCCCTTGTGCATGTACACACATATGCATCCACACACAAAGACTGAGACTCGAAGACTGCCCATGATATACTGTACTCACTGGGATAGATGACTAAATATACACTGGAGCATTGCCAGTGGGAATCTCTGCTCGTTGCTCTCCCATTGTCTCATTGCTGCTGAACTTACTGTTAGAAATACTCTCCCAGATAATAGGGCTTTAAATACTTGTTAAATGTAATCAGTCTTAAAATATAGTATCCCACCTGAACCTCAGTTGAGCCAAAGCTGCACCTGTATTGTTTGAACCATTCAGGCAAGGATGTTCTCAGTGTTTAGATGAAATACAAAGCTCTCTGAAGAAACAAACAAGGTTAAACCATCCATCTACCCCACAGACCCTTAGCAGCCAATAGTTCATTTTTGTCACAGACCCTCTAACAGATTATTGTGACCTTTTTTGTATACTACAATGGCGCACATATTTGCAGCACCATAGCATTTAGTCACACACAGGATAAAGGTTTCTATTTGTTGCAGTCAAGTGGACCAGTATAAAAATCTGATAATATATGTACTGCAATTTTGTGCTTTGTATTCATTTATTTTAACATTTTATTTTAACCTGTCTTGTTCCTTTATCATTTTCTGTGTAGCAAATTTTCTTCATCTGGAAGATATCATTACCAAAAATGATCAACGATAAAGCAAGATGGATATTTAATGCTTTGTAATAAAGTTACTGCAGTATGTATCAAATATGTTATGTCTGCAGTATGGGACTTGAAGCAAGTGACTTTTTTAATTTATGCTCTAAGAAATGCCAGTGCCAGTAGTAGCTGGCTTTGAATCCTAGGTCTTCTGCACATGCTGTCCTTCTTTGTGTGCTTATATAAACGTCTGAATATCCGTGGATTATTACATTTATAACATACGCTTGTGCACCTGGTAGCAGCAAGGTGCTCTGGACTGATAAATCTCCAAGCAGCCATTACACTCACTGTCTTTCTGAGCACTTGTTACTCATAAAAAATAAAACGGCCCACAAGAATCGGCCTCAGCGGCGCAGTTCATGGTGTAATGAATTCTTTTTTCACTAAACTTTTTGGCAGCTGTTGTCAAGATAAGGTACCACTGGAGGGAACAAATGATACTCTCTGCGGTTAGATAGGGATGGGCTATTCTATAGGAAAAATTGAATAATGTTAATGGGCGTTTTTCTTTCTTTCTCAGCCTCTGACACACTGTCCATCATTTCTCTCTGTCTCTCCTCCCATCGCTAACCGCTCTCTGCCATTATTTTACTGCTACAAACGGCCCGAGCAAGCGAAACAGATGGACAAATAGTCCTTGGGATGAATTCCATGGTGGCTTTTGGCAGCAGCAAGCTGAGGCTGAGGTGTCTGTCAGCATCTGCACTGAGTTGTCAAAATCTGATATAGTCATTCAAATAGCAACAGAGTAGACATGTTAAAAAGCAGCAGGCTGTGTTTCTCAGGCAATGCGAGCAGGGAAACAGGCCGGTGCTCCCAGCTGAATCTTTAATGACTGAGTAACACAGCCATTACATCATGTAAGTTTGGTAAAACAGTTGTGCCCTGTTAATACTTTGTCCTAATCTTCATGTTCTGTGTTACTTCTTCACTTTGGTGTTTCACTTCCTCAAAGCTGAAGATCGCTACGTCGATCCGCAACAGAGATGATGTTGGAACCACTTAGACCAGATTTTATGTATCGATGCTGATGTCTTTACCGTAGCTACTGAAGCATAAATATTTTGGAGATTCACATTTGCTGCACACGGGAAGCTCTCCAGAAAATAATTATTCAGACAGTTGCAGATTCAGCAAGATTCCTTCAACATGTTTTATTAGCTCTCAAGAGGCAAAATCAAAATGCTATTACAAGTGATCATTTTTCCCCACTGCAAGCTTTGTTTACAGCTGTTGTGAGGAGGATCGTGATGATCCAGTTTCTGGAATCTGGAGCAAGAAGTAAGTTAAGGTTTCCATGTTTCTCTCTCTTATGTTGTTCCAGGATATCTGCAAGGCTCTGTGGTGCCACCGTGTTGGGAGGAAGTGTGAGACCAAATTCATGCCAGCTGCTGAGGGCTCTGCTTGCGGCCCCGATATGGTGACTTAACACATGATGTAGTGCGTGTGTGCGCATGTGTGGGTATGGCGATGTGTTTGGTTAAAGGGGTTGACACTCACAGGCTTTTTTACCTCAAGAGTGGCATCACATGAGTGGCATGGGAACCGCTGACTTCTACTGGAATCTTTTATCCATTTCCTTAGAGGCATTTGAAGCGGAAGACAGTTCCAACCGCTAGCAGGAAAATGAAGATACCTTCTTCAAAATGTCATTTGTACACTGGAAAAAAAGTCCACAATCTATTCAGGGCATAGAGTTAGCTTTTAGTCATATCACCAGTAAGATAACATTTGTTTCTTGATAGCCAAAGGAGCCAAAATGTTCCTCCAATTGATATGGCATTTAGCAAACATTGCCTTTATTCTTTAGGACAGCCTAAACAAGAGCCCCACACACATTTCCTCTCAGTTTTGGTGAGAAAAATACCATCCAACAGAGTAACACAACTCAGTAAGAGAGTTTTACTCTGTTATGTGTGCTAACTTAAGAAAAGTGGATTTAAACACGTCTATTGAAAAATGACTTCACTCTCAGGGCAAATTCTCCTTCCTGCATATCAGTTGCCCTAGCAGTGTTTTGGCAGTGTGCTTCTTTACATTACCAAGCGTGTAAAAGTATAAGCGGGGGAAAGCTTGTAAAAATGGGAAACACATTCTTTGACTTAGGGATACCACAGACCTTTAAGTCAGTAAGCTGCAAAGGACAATAAGCCATAGCTATGAATACACTGAAAAGGCAACAATGATGTGCATAGCCTTATAAAAGTAACATTTATTGAGTGTTTTATTGTTATGTAGTGTTAAGTCCAGCTATTTGAAAGCAAATGGCTTGAACTGAGTGATACTACACTTCTTTTAACTGCTTTTTGCTTACATAGCAATGGCCTCATATCCCAGCACAGACTATTTAAGTTATTTTCAAGCCAAATCAGCAACTTTACTTTGATTTAGTACATTTGAGGGTAGTGTAAATGAAAACTCCTTTTTTTTTCTTTTGCTCTAGGTACCACTCTGTCCTTCCTTCTTTTACCTCAGGGAGCAGCTGCAGTTCGTTTGTTGCTGATGTGGCAGAAATATGCAATTGGCTTGGATCCAAAAAGCAATCTGCGCTCTTTATTTATTCTTTGTTTTCTTTTTCATTCTTCTTTTCAAGATGATTCCCCCCCGAGGCTTGCTCTTTCTCTTACCCTCACTCCCCTGACAGCTTCTCATCAACGTTTGCATCTCAATATATTAAACTTGATGGTTTAATCTCGCGCTCCCCCTCCACGGGAAAATTAACCGAGCACAAACACTGACTGCCTCACATAGGAATCTGCGGCACTCAGCCGCAGGGGGAAAACTGAGGGGAAATCAGCTGTTCTAGTTCTTAGTCAAGGACCATGAGATTAGTTGGTAAAGTGTGCATGAGTCTGCATATGCTGGCGTGTGGGTCTGTGGTCTCTTGTGTAGTTATTGTTCACATAGTGAGAACAAGAACAGCTGCATATGTTCGATGTATGGACATAGCACAGCTTATGCAATACCAGTGTGTGTGGAATTCTGGGAGAAGAAGTACACTGAAGCTGATTAATGATTCGGCCTTTGATGTATGTACTCGATTGTGGCTTTGAGTTTTCCCTGTACGATAACCATCATTGCATGCAGTCCAAAGAAGTGCAGAAACATATTTAAAGATTTTTATTTTTTTTTATCCACTATCGTGTAATCTTCGGTTTTGCCTGCTGCCTTAAGGGACACATTTGGCAGTGTTCACTGCTCGAAAGCTGCTTGGTCAGAAGCAGCTAGTAACACTATATGCACATGGCTTTTCAGTCCACCAGAGATCAGAATGAAAGAGAAATTGGTCTTTGAAAATTGAAAGAGCATGAGATGACCTTGAAAAGGTTTTACTGGTAGACTGTGAACATGTAACCAGGACTGGGCCACAGTTAAAAAAAAACACAAAACAAAACAGTACAGTAAGCACAGTAAGTCATGTCTTGACGTGGCAGAGGTGAACATAATAAGGCACATTTGCAGTGCAATCAAATCAAGTATTAAACAGATTTTAACCTCACTGCTCTTCTCTACAAAATCTCTGTTAAGTCCAGTCCCACAGACTTGCACGGATGTTAGAATAGCACTTGCCAGTGAGTTTGCAGCCAGCATGTTCAGTGATCCTATTAATGACCACAGCACACTCTACCTAGAACAGAGCGTTCCCCATAATGAGAAATGCATGCCACATGCTACATATGAGAAACGGTAAAGATGGACGATGCTGCAGTCTGATTGTGTGTGAGTTCACTCGTGATTAAGATAAAAACGGGTCTAGTTTTGACAGTTTCTATTTGAACCCCCATTCTGCTGCATCTTTCTCTTTCCCATATATCAATGCTCTTTTGTTCCCTTCAGTGGTGTCGTCGGGGCCAGTGTGTGAAACAGGGTGATGAGGGTCCAAGGCCTCAGCATGGCCACTGGTCAGAGTGGTCCACCTGGTCTACATGCTCTAGAAGCTGTGAGAGCGGCGTTACATATCGTGAGAGGCAATGCAACAACCCCAGGTAGGGAAAGACAAAGCAATGGCCTCTGACATTATATTTACATAGAATCTTACATAGCATTAGAAAAACATAAATGTACAAGTGACTACAAACTTTACTCAAAACCTCTTCTGTCTGTATTGCTAGCTGACAGTTAACACAAAAACTGAAGCGGCACCTAGTTTTCTCTATATTTAAAAGTCCTCACATCCACTTGTCCTTAGTATCCTTTTAAAAACTTTTAATGATTTTTAAGCCAGACTAAAATAATTTTTGGATTTTAAATTAACTTAGGAGCGTCCTGGAATGGGAGTCTTATCATTGATATTGTTTTAAGTATCACAAATAAGTGTTTGTGTTCTAATTAAACAATTAAGATAAGAATTAAGAATAATGATATACTGAATGATTATTGAGCTTTAGATGTGTTTCTAGACCGACTCAGGACAAACCTTGTTAGCTGTTAATCCTCGTATCCAGTCTTTATGCTAAGCTATATGCTAACTATCATACTGCTGCCAGATAATACCACACTAACACATGTCCTCACAGCAAGTGTTACTTTGAACTACTACTGAATACACTACGAACAGTTCTACTAAATGGTGTTAAAAGTCTACTAAAAGTCATCATCTGTCAAAGTATAGTTTTCTAGTTGTATAATTTCTTACTATAACATGCAGAAGACTTGGATGGCCTGTGGTACCTCTGATTGTTTGACTAAGGGCCAACAGTATATTAAGAATTGTGATTAAGTCACACAAGTCTGTCACTTATCTGCTAATTTAGCCCCCAACTCATCAGTCACTCATGATTATTGCCACTGTCAGTCAGTCAGGGGCCCCTATTCCAAATGCTGGGACTTCCTTTTTATCATGTCATGCCAAGATCCTGACAAGTGGTGGGCTAAATTAGACAGAGAGTGAGGAGGAGAAAGAAAGACAAGGAAAGGAAAGCTGGTGGTGAAGGGTTAGAAGGACAAAGACAGGCAAGTGGAATAAAGTGGGAGGAGGAGGGGGGGATGACAGAAAAGGGATTAAAAAGGTGAAAGATGAAATGCAGAGATATCAAACGAAAGAACACAACACAGAGAGAGTGGTTGGAGAGTTTGCAGCTGTTTTTGTCTCATCCAAGAGATTTTTAGGAACATAACCCGAGGATATACACCTGTGATTTCACAAGCCTTCACAAAGGCACACTTATACACACATATGGAGTGAAACATGCTCATGGATCAACACAATCAGAATTTCACAGACTCTACAGATAAAAACTATCTTAAATGTTTTATTACCATTAACATTATTTCAATACTTTGCACTCTACTGTCACCCATGTTTGGGGTTTCAACACGAACATACAGTCACAGATAGAAGATGAAGAAAGAAGATCCATAAAATACTGGAAGCATGTTATTATGTGTTTCGTGCAGAAAAACCTTGAATTCTACACGTTTAAATCCATCTCTTTAGACCGGCATACGGAGGGAAGTTCTGCGAGGGTTCCTCCAGGTCATACAAACTTTGCAATACTGAAGACTGTCCCAGGAACACCATTGACTATAGAGCACAACAGTGTGCTGAGTTCAACGGCAAACAGTTCAGAGGCTGGTACTACACTTGGAGACCATACACTAGAGTGGATGGTGAAAAAGCTTTCCTCTTAAATTAAAAAAAAAACTCGTAACTAAAGATTATTTGAAATGATAAAAGAGGCCTTTTTTATGGCCATTTTCTTTTTCTTCCAGATCAAGATCTATGCAAGCTCTACTGCTTTGCTGAAGGTTATGATTTCTTTTTTGCCTTGGCCAGCAAAGTTAAGGATGGGACACTCTGCTCACCAGACAGCTCTAATGTCTGCATTGATGGACTGTGTGAGGTAATGTTAAATGTTAAGTTGGAAAGTAACATGATGTGACCAAACATTGATGTCAAAGTGCTACATTTATGTATATGGCGTGTGAGGTCTTTCAAAGTGGCTTCATGAAGTTTGACAATGGATGTAAGCAGTAAAGAACATCAATAGACTCTTTTATTTCTCCTGCTGTCTGCTACTTTAGATGTAATGAATAGTAAAATATTGACCTGTCACCACGTACATAATAAATGTTGGAATTTTGTAAATGTTGTAATCGAATGCGTACTGTGACGCAGTCTTGTGTTTTTATGTGTGTGAGCTACACTGTCATCAAAAGCGCTGATGGTTTTCTTCCACAGAGAGTTGGCTGTGACCGTGTTTTAGGCTCCACAGCTGTGCCCGATGCTTGTGGGGTGTGTAAAGGAGACAACTCCACCTGCAAGATTTACAAAGGACAGTACACAAAACAGCATTTTACTAACCGTACGTCACAAATGAATTATTCACTTCATTGGTTTTTAGCGATTTTATTGGAAATGCTTTAAAACCTAATATTTGTTTTCATGTCCCACAAACTTTGTATGGTGCAGTCCTCACCATAAAATCTGTGTAGCCTAATATCATATTATTAACATTTTGTTTTGTTTGCTGGAGTTTTATGTCACTTTTAATGCTTATTTAAGATCTTCTAATATTTCTCAGAGTACTATGCAGTGATAACCGTCCCAGCTGGAGCTCGGAGCATCCGTGTGATTGAACTGAATTCCTCCACCTCCTACTTGGCTGTCAGGGACACACATAGACGCTACTACCTTAATGGCCACTGGACCGTGGACTGGCCTGGCCGACACCCCGTTGCTGGAGCAATTTTCGAGTACAAAAGACCATATAACAGACCAGAGAGTCTCATATCAGCCGGTCCCACCAATGAGACTCTAGTAATAGAGGTAGTAGGTCATTGGTCTCAGTAAAATGATTAAGACCTACTTTCCTTCTCCTTTTTCTTTGTGACTTACTTGCCTGTTTATTACCTTTTTTCCTTTAGGTGCTGTTGCAGGGCTGGAATCCTGGTGTGCATTGGGAATATACTCTAAAGAAAGCTGATGAGAAACTGATGAAGAACCGCATCAAGCACAATTATACATGGGCTATCATACGCTCCCAGTGCTCAGCCACTTGTGCTGGAGGTACGAGCAAACATTTAAAAAATGCAATGTCTTTGTTTTTAATTTTTATTTTTTTGGATTTATGTTTGTTTTTTCATAGATGCAACTTTTTAAGAAGCAATTTAAAATCTGTTGCACTGATGAAAAAGCACGCATCACCGCTAATCTTGATCTAAAACCGTAAATGAGGAGGACAATTTGTAGATCAGTAGACTAAGCCTAAAGCTTAGTTCTTGCCTCTCTGACCTTTAATCAGTCTTTTAGCTCCAGGTTAAATGGAGACGAGCGTGTTCCCATCATTACTGAGGGGACATTAGAGGCTCTTGGTTCAAACTGGTGGGACCTCTCCTTATTCAGCTGGAGACTTGCTATTACAAACACACACACACATTGCAAGCACACACATGCCTGCCTGCGACCAGTGGCCTTTGTCCCCTGGGCAGGTAATTTGTGGCCAGAGGTTGAGGAACAAGGGTGCATTGTGTAGGCATGGCTATATTTGTGCATGTGCGCTTGCTTAGCGTCATCACTGTGAACAAAGCTCTTAGTGTAGAATTCCTATTGATTGACCCTTGAGGTTAAAGTTGTCCACCCCGGTCTGCTGCAGTACCCCCTAGCCACCTCCACCTCAATGAATACTGATTGCAGGTTGTGATGAGTTGAGAGTCTTTTGCTTTATTAAAGAGTATGACTGACTAAGTGACCTATATTAGCTCAGATGTACTGACTGACTCTGCCTAAGTTAAAATAATAATCAAAGTAGTCTTAAAACCTGATTTAAGGTTTACTTAGATTAATCAACACAATATGCAATTGTGCAAGAAGTCACTGATGCTAAAGCCACTTCAGTCAAACATGAATATTAGTTTAAGTTTATTAAAGATGAAAGGACAATCTGGTGATAAACTAGTAAAGTTAATTGAATCAAATTAAGTTTTTTGCACACATGTGAGACAAAAACATTTATTTGAATAACATATGTAGAAGTGGTGAACGTGTGGTTCCATCTCCCATCATGCAGTTTTGTTGATTTTATAGTAGTTAAATAGCAGATTGACGCAAAATGACAACTGTATTCTTTAAACATTTCTATGTTTACTGATCTATACCCTATGCAGGCCAAATGAACACCAAGTCAGCATGCTACAAAGACTTGAAAGTGCAGGTGAATGTGTCGTACTGCAATCCCAGATCAAGACCAGCTACTGGATTGATGCCCTGCAACACCCAACCGTGTCCTCCCAGGTCAGACCCTCAGCATTTTCATGTGTATTTGTTATGTTTGCTGATCATCCCCACTAGTCATCATGTATTATAAATTGTGTTAATTAATTTGAGTAGGTTTTCTAACATGTATAGTTTTTTTTTTCTCGTTTGGCTAACTGCATATCTGTTGGTCTACCGGTCCAACGTTGATTGATTGATTGATTGATTGATTGAATCTTTATTTTGAACATGTTGAAAAAGTATAAAAAAAATAGAATTAAAAGAGACAACTGAACAAAGCAAACAAAAGGAAAACGAGCAACCACAACTCCAAATAACGTCCATGTTCAAAAAGGAGCAGGAAGAAGCATAAGCTTATTTAATCCCACCCCTTTTCCACTATCTAGTATCAATAGACTACAGAAATACCTCCTTGCAATTACATTATATGTTATGTGTAAAAAAAATTTTTTTTAATATATACACATATATGTTTCTATCTATCCATACATACGTGTATACACACATACGCACATATACACATTTTCAATAACCCCATTAACACCTCAAGGATACACAACCTACAATTATATATATATATATATATATATATATATATATATATACCCATACCAACAAACCCGTGCATGCGCACACACATGAAAATATTAGACAAGAACACCCTATCAAATCTCTACCTTTTCCCTGTACCCTGTAAAAACCATATCCTTAAACCGCTTTTTAAACTGTGCCATGCTCGGTTTTCATCTAAAATAAAAAATCTGTGTTACGACTGGATGGGGCGGTTAAATGGTCCATTGGTCGTCACTGTCATGTCACAGCAAGAAGGGTGTGGTTGTACTGGTGTGACTGGGGCATAAATTTTAAGTTAACTGGCAAAATATTCTAAATTGGACATAAGTGTGAGTGTGATTGACCGTTTTTTTTTTCTCTGTTTTAGCTCATATCTCGTAGAAATCAGCTTGGTTCATCTCCTTTCTGATTTCATGTTCACCCATATATCACAGGTAGCCATGCAACTCTGTACAGACAGTCACTGCATCCAGGAAATAAATCCCAGTGACTTCTGATTGTCATTAAATGGGTTACAGACATTCATGTTTAAATGCAGTCGCTTTCTTATTTTCCTAACTTTCCATCTGGCACCACCATTAGATTGAGACAAAACTATGGTCATATGCAGACTTCTGTTGTTAAGATGACTTTATGTAGTTACAACATCACAACTCATGCAAGTCAAACGAAATAATTTGTGACTTTTAAAAAAAATTGTGAATGACCTCATCAATATATCGGCGCTCTGGTTTTAGATGGCTCTCAGTCTGGACATTATTAAAAATGGTATTTGAATTGTGCAGACCTTTCCTCATATTTTCCAGATACATATTTTGGATGGAAAACAGCACAATGTTTGGCCCTTCAAGACTTCAGGCTTTGTCAATTATTCAGTTGTTCAGTTGACATATCCTGGAAGGGCCAGCGTCTACTTCTGGCTACGGGACAAAATGTGTTCAGTTGTAAATGGTGAACATTTTCTACATGCGTGCAATTCATGTTTGCACCTTAGGTAGCTAGAGGATCAGCTTTAGGGCCTCCAGCCAAGTATACTCACATCTAGTTATTGAAGGTAAAAACATGGCAGCGAATAGTATTCTGTCCACTTTGTTCTGGTGTTCTTACTCTCTCCCATCCTGCTATCTTCCTAGCTTCTCTCCTTTTCACCTTCTCTCTCCTTCACTCTTTCTCACTGCCACGTGTTGCTGGTCTGCAACACCTACACATCTGTTCTGCAATTTCTGTCAGAAGAGCTGTTTATTACTTGAGTAATTTCTTCCAAAGTTCCCACACTATCTCCTCATAGTAAAGCCAATGAAGAGTGTCAGGCAGGACTGACTATATGTTTTACCCTTTTCCAACCCGTTAAAGCACCTGCTTTGTGATGATGACATTATCCTCACTTCAAAATGAAAAATAACTTACATTTTGGCCAGAACATGCGTGTGAGACACAGGGAAGAAGGAGAAGTTCCACTGGATATTCTGTTCATGTCTTTATCCAGTTCAAACCCCACCAACTGTCAGGAATGGTTAGCTTCTGTGTTTGTTTAATGCAGCAGGCCAAGAACTTGTAAACCTATTCACATGGATCATCACTTTGGGACCTAAGCTCTTTGGCCATATCAGGATCCACCTAGAACTTTTTTTCTTTTAGATGTCCAGCGCATTGGGGTATGCAAAATGCACTGCCAGTTTCTTTGGTGGGACATGCTGGTTCACTTCCAAACTCTGCTGATCAGAGCATATTTTTCCCACAAGGCTATACCAGGATGCTGGCCCAAGACTAATTGGGAAGTAGGAAATGTTATCATAAGCTGAGATGCACTTCCAGATTGCTGTGGTTAAGCAGGCTTTCCCAGTTGTTGTAAAATGTCAGCGGGGTCACCTTGAGTGGCACAAACATATTGAGGGAAAGTGGGAGTGAGACCCACTCCTGATTTTGTGGTTTTAGGGTGTAGTTCTGTAGGATCTTGGCTACGTTTAGGTGGTTTGGTCACTGTCTGTATCCCTGATGCTAAGAGCCAACAAAGAGGAACAAAGATCAGTCAACATGGCCTGATGCTGTGGACATCATCGGAAGTGGTTCACCCGTTGACAGGCAAGATATATATGAACACACACAGGGGAAATGTCCCTCCCTTGTCTGCACTGCTCTGGTCAGTGTCATGTTGTGTAAAGTCCTGGCCAGAAGATGTGTGAGTGTAAGGCATTCTTAGGACAGCAGTGGTTTCAAATAACAGGAGAATTTGCGATTGCGTTGATGGTTTAAAATGGTTTCGAATATATAGATATGTTTTTTAAGACTGGATATTTACATACAGGGTGGGGCAAAGCATTTAAATATCACTAAATATCACCAAATGTCACTAAAACTGCAGGGACCAACTGATTATATTATTTCCAGTGCTCATTGTGAAAAGCATTGTCAGACTTTAATGAGGTCTGCAAAAAATAAATAAATAAGATAGTAAAAACTTTATTTTCGATTAAAAGCAGACAGGCTTTCCGTGCCTAAATGTTGTTTCTATTAAGGCAGAATGCTGAACTTTGTTACACTGTATCATGCAAACTGAAAACTGGCACTCAAACCTTTTGTGAATGAAAAGATCATTTTAGCTAGCAGAGATAAAAGCATGTCTGTCTTAAAATCAATACCGAAAGAATTTACCTAGAGGCTTTGTTAGGCTTTTGCTGAGGCATCCATTTCTCTGTGCCCCTATTGTGAGCATTTCCATGAACACTCTTAGCTCTTGAAATATCAGCCAAGTTCTTGCAAACGAAGGGGACGCTGCTGACAAGCTGTGCATTGATTCATGAGCAGAGAGGGATTTAGCTGGGACACTGACCTCATCTTGGTCAGGGTTGCATGTGCACGTGCAGCAAAATTCTCTTGTTGTATGTGCAATTGTGACTTTGTCCGCCACATTTATAAAAATGTCATGCAGTAGCCAAACCAAACCATCAAAAAAAACCTTACGAGAACTCTCCATAAAGTTCTTGAACTAGAAGAACTAGAAGGTCAGTTGGGCACAATAAGGCCTTGTTGCAGTCATGCTTGCTTTCTGTAATAATATTTAGTATTTCTATGAAATGTAATATAATGTGACAGGAGCCTCAAAGTTAATACATTTCATAGAAAGTTTTAAAAGCAAAGTCAACAAAATTGTCGTGGTGCTGCCGCTAATGCATTGCCTGCAATGTGTTTCTCAAGGGGCGGTGTGTCTGCGCTTGTGTGCCTAAAATGTGATGCAACATATACAGCAACATCTTGCATGCAATCATGCTGCATGATGCTGTTGTTGTTTTTGCCAAAAGCAGAATGAGTGGCCATCAGCTGCTGCCTGGCTTGCTTGCACAGAAGACATGGCAGGGCAGCAGAAGGTGGTGACTTCAGTTACTTCTGAAGCTCTTTTCCACCCACACTTTCTCACCCTCTCATTAAGACAAATTTCAGTGTCCCTACTCCAACCCCACCTCAAAATCAGAGCCGCCAGCAGTCTTAAACTGCAGCAGTCTGTTAGCTCATATTCTTTCTACTAGCCCCATCTCCCGTCTTCTCAGTGCTTTTCACTGGAACCCGTCTTGCTTGTGAAGTCATCACTCTCATTCTGCATTTTCACGGGCGTTTACCAAGTATGCTTAAAAAATTATCAAGGCAGAAGAAAATGTGGATACAGTATTAAACAGCGCATCGATATTATGTAATCCACTCTGAAATCATGGAATCCCAATTATGTTAGCGTTTATCTCGTGTTTTATAGTAACCAGCAGCTGTTCAAAAGGGGATTTTTCCTCTGCATAGCTCTGTCATTGCCTGAATATTTTCCTCTCGCTCAGCTTGTATTTGTCTCCATTTTGGAACAGGTAACCTGGGAAAATGCTACAAGATGACCACAAAACTGTCTCGTATTCACTCGCATAAAGCAGTGATGGCGCTGACAATATGTATAAGTCTTCAGAAAAGGAACACATGTCCCCCCAGAGCTTTGTTATTTCAGCCTTTTTTAGTATCTTTGTGGTTTATTGTATCATCATGTGTAGTAATGTGCTGTATTTTATTTAGTCATTTTTACTTTGTTTTCACTATTCAAGGGAAAAAATGGTGCTATGATGACAGCACACCGCTGCCAGCTGTGCAGACGATTCCCAGCCAGGATAAAAAATGTCTTTACTCATAGACACGCGGGGCGTTTTAAATAAAGGTTTACCAAAATTTAAGATAGGAGGGCCACCTCTGTACTCCACCTGGAGTTTTCTGTCATTACTGTTACCGAGTATTTTTTTAATGCCTGACAAATGTGTTTTTGTTATTTAATTATGTGCATTTTAAGCTCAGCATGGTAAGAAAAACAGTCTCAACGAGGTCAAGCTTGGTTAGTCTTTAAAGCATTTAACCACATCTTACGGCCTCCATTAAAGAGGGAGAGCCACATTTTCGTGGGGATGGTTTATTTGTTGTTGTGTGAAAGCAGTCAAAATCTTAAAACTGTGACATGCTTGACAATTTAAATGCAACACAGATGGCGGTACCAAAACTGTCTTTATGCTTTTGCGCTGTTTATAAATGATTCACTTCATATGCATTGAACAGGCCTAGCTGACAACAGACACGATGACCTCTCAGTTAGGTGGAACCAATAACATTTTTAATGCTGCATTGAATTGCATTACATAGTAGGTTGAAGCCATTATTAATGTTCCTCAGCTCCAGCTCATGTCTGCTCGGAAAGAAAGGTCTGTGAAGTGCATTCATGGCTTTACTGTTCGTGGAGGGTTTGAATCCACGTGGGACCATAGTAATGTCTAAAGCCACTTTCCTATGCTACACGGCTTTGACTCTTTGATCTTGTCACCTCATTGCTGTCTGCCAGAGCCTTCAACATCCTTCATCTCTTAGATTTGTCATTGTTTAGCACCGACACTAGTATCTGAAAGCCATGTGCCACCAATCATTTCTTTTGATTATTCTTCCAAGGAGCCAAACATTGTTGTAATTTTTTAAAGTAGTCTTGAGCCATAGTTCTCCCTGCTTTTTGTTGGTCTTTCACATTTTTTTAGCTGCTTTTTCACTTATTTTTCTTGCAGGCCTCAAGCCACTTAACACTGACCTGTGAACGACTCAAGCATAAAAAAGGCCCCTAACTCAAAGGATAAAGTGGTGTTGTATCTACACATAACAGACAACATAGCAAAGAACAATTTTAAATTGTATCTTTAGATACTTGGTTAGTAGCAGCCTGTCACAAAAACACATAATCATTTAGTTGATTCTATTAGAAAATGTCAAAGATAACACAGATTGACAGGAATAAGGTAGTTCTTGCACCAACAAGGCGATTCCCAAAGAGCAATCAGCCAACAACTGGCATATCTCAGCATGGTGAGCAGTGTGTCCTCATAAAATCTGAGGAAACTGGACAAGTAGAGGACAAAAGAAGGAAGTATCAGGTCTAAAAAGCATCTACACCAGATGAACAGCATCTCAAAGTTATGTCTTTAAGAAACGGGGGGGAAAAATCCATCAAAGAAAAGAGCAATGCATCTTGCGCTTCAGATGATCCATTGCTGTTTACTGAAGCCTCATAAGAAATGGTCTCAGTGGAGGGATGGCTGTCAAGAAGCCATTTTTAGGGAAGGGAAACAGGGAGAAAAGGCTGAGATATGCCAAATTACACAAGAACTGGACTGAAAATCAGTGGCAACATGTCTTGCAGAGTATTAATCCAAACTTTGAAATTTGGATGTGAAAATGATAGGTATCAGCATGCGGTACCATCTGGAAAGCGTCTCGTTGGCAACAGCTTCATTTTTCAGCATAAGAATGATCACACATTGTCAAAAATGATACCCGCACAGAAACACACAAAGGAACACTATCAGTCATGGAAACGACTCCTTTTTGTGAAGTAGCTTAAACATAAGACCTTGCAAGTTGTTCTGGGTCACCTTTCCAAATGCATCCCGCTGTGTCTGCGAGCTCATTGTATATCAGAATGCAGACACACAACACTACAGCAAGCTTTCAAACAGTACTTTAAGCAGTTTTTTTTAAAGGAAAAAGGAAACAAAAAGTACTTCAACATTAATTTGTTAGGTTTATATTTAGTACACACAACTGAAACCAATAACAAACGTGCTAAAAAGAAACATGCCTCTTTTTCAATACAAAAATTTCAATCAAAGTGGACGTGTTGGTTTGATAAATATACAATCAATTTACAACCCAAAGCACAACATATGTGGAATCCACTGTGAAATGGCAACAATCTATGTAAAACTTTGGGGACTGTAGAAATTGATGAATATATGGAATATTTGCTATAACAATGTTATGCCAAGCTTGACTAATTCATTTATTTCTAGTTTATATTGATACAATAATCACTGAGTGGTCTAAATTACGTTCCCCAATGATTTCCTGTATTCCCTTTGCACAGAAATAACACAACTGAAATGGAAGTATTTCTGATAACTGTATAGACATGATGGAAATCCAGGTAGGGTATTATGTTTCTATACCATACTTAAAGTGGAAAATCTAATTATATTTCTCTTGGTAAATAGGTCATAATGGCATCACGAAACTAGATGTTTCTGGAAAGAGGGGGAAATAAATCCCTTTTGAGACCTCTCTTCCACTTCTAATGCATCCACATACAAAGACTGCTTTAAGACGCTGTCTGCAGTGTCCATCACTTATGTTTCTTCAGGCTTGGCCATAACCGTAAATCTAATAGGTTGGATACGTTAATATGGATACCTTTTTTCCCTTTCTCCATCACCTTTCCCATCCTATCCGAGCAATCGCCCACACATACACACCAAAAAAAAAAAAATAACCCCACACTGGTACAACCAAGCAGTCAGCCAAGGATAGCTGTCATTCAGTCAAAGTTGTGCTCAGGCCACAGCACTTCCAATCTCTCAACGGGGATTTGTGAGACTGTGACTGCATGACAACCACTCTCCACGCTGTCTGTCTGCTCCTCTGTCTCTCTGCCGTCTGTATCTTTTAAAAGTCGTTTATAAATATGTTCAGATTCACATTTGCCCTCTCTCTCTCGCACTTCTTTACTCACTCGTGGTAGATGTGCATGCTCCTCTGACATAATCTATTTCTCCTTTGCTTGCTTTGTACTGTTTAGCCACTAATGGACCTGCCTGTGTACACTGAGCTGAGGAAGCAGTGATAATAAAGGCTGTAAAGTAATCTCACAACAGTTTACACCCGTCTCTTAGGATTATCTCGTTCATTATCTAAAGCTGGAGCTTCTGGTCTGCATGTGTATGCGTGTTTATATGTGTGTGCATGGGAACCATGTGTTGGTAAGACACATACAGCAACATCTGACAGATTTTCACTGTTCTGAGCAAAACCCAACATTTCTTGATGTATAAACGACTTCAGATAACAATAAGGACTCTAAAAATGAGAGCTCTCTTGTGGCTGCAAAATATTTTCAACTTAATAAGATTAGATAGGCTTTACAGTATTTTTCCTGTTGGTTACGGTGTAACCTGCTCTGCATTCCTGTGCATTTACATCCTCCATAGACCTTCTTATGCCATTGCCGTCCATACAATGCTCAGATTTCCTGTTAAACATCCATAACATGTATAGGATATAGTTGCCTGATTAATGTGTTGTACTATATCAAAGTTCTGTTTCATGCTTTATTCAAGCTAAACTAGTTTCAGTTATACTTTTGTCAAATATCCAGTCTAGTATTAAGCATTTTTGTTAAAAATTGTAAATGTGCGTGTGCTTCTTTTATTCAAGTTATCAAAGTGCATGAGTCTTTTACAGTTTGTGGGCCCTCCCCATGCATGAACTGAATCTGAAGCAGAACACATGCTGGACCGACCGAAACACACACAACTTGGATGCAAGTGTAGACCAGCAGGCTGTGGTCACCAGTCTATCTCTACATGTCATCCTATTCTAAGGCCGTGCAGTTATTTAATTTTGCTGTGTCTGCAACCAGTGATTTGGACCGAACAAGCATTACATCATGGAAAAAGGTTTCCGATGCCCACTCACATTTAGAGCATGATATCACTCTGTCTCACACTGCTGGTGTACACTGAAAAAAAAACCCCACACAGTGATATATACATGTAAAAGTCCAAGCAGACACGCACAGTGGCAAAGCTATAAACACTGGTCAGAGGTTATTTAATGCACTAGTGTGTATTTAGACAGCGTCATTTAGACCTCAAAGGCTATCTGACACACCACAGGACACCTGAGCTCTTGTGCTTCTGTCCAGGGAGCATGATGCTTACTCATCCTTCAACCACAGTTACTCATACCAGCCGAGGCAAAGATCACAAGGTGTTCTATAACTTGATCCAGCATTAAACAGTATATTATTTCGATGGCCGTTCCTGTGAAGTGATTGTGTTGATATTTACATGGTAAAAGTAAGTACCCTGGAGTATGAAATAAAGTTTTAATTTGCACTTTATCATATATATACATTCAAATATTTTGCCAACTGTATGCCAGATGGCTATATTTTACTTTCCTGTGCAGGAAGGGATATCTAAGAAGGGGTAAGAGAGCCAAGATAATATGTCATAATAAGTGATTTTATGTCATCATAACTTTTCTTAAATGTTAAATGAGTGACATCAGCTACTATACTACAAATTAGCATGCTGTGACATAGGAATCTTGTGCATATTAGGAATTGAAGTATTTATGGAAATATATTTATAAAAAATACAATATTCTGAATTTTGTACCTTGTGAAACTAAAAATAAAAATGAAACAAACCCCAAAAAAGTCCCTGCTCTTGAAGGGTGTGTTGCACTTAGGCTTCGGTTGGCGTTCCGCTTGCATTTATTTATGTGTTTAATGACGCCATCAAAGTTCAGCTCACATTTCTTTGCCAAAGGTTAATAAATATTATGTCAACATGTTAAATGTATTACATATATGTGTTGATTACTTGGTCGGTTTTTTAAAATAAACAAGCGAATTGAAACTTTCATCTCTACATGCCGCTTTCGCTCCCCCTGAACCACCATTTGCTATTACCGCAGTGTGTATCTTCCTCATGACATGTCAAAACACCAGATAGATTTTCTACTTCTGCCTTTATTTACATTTGATAGTGCACATATGATGCCCTTTGGAGCTTTTCTCACTGACCTTCTGCAGCATTCCAAGCAAGTGATGCACCAAATTACTGCAAATAAAGTTTAGACTGTTAATATACACAGCTCAGTGTGCTGACAGCAATGTTTTGGGTTGTTTGGGGTAAATCGTAGGAGGCTGGGTGGGTATACTGGGGTGAAGTTAGAGAAAGGATAACAGAGTGTGTGTTGAGCGATTGAGCTGCCTGTGCCCTTAGTTTGGGGTCATTTGGAAGCGATGCAACAAAACTTTAAGAAAGTGCGAAGGCTTGAGGATTAGGCAACTTAACACATTTTACTGAGGCGCAGTCTTGGAAGAAAAATGCACTAAAATAGTATAAACTGAACTGTGTTATGTACAAAAGAAATAGGTGGTGATGTTTAGTTTTAGTCATGATTCAGCTTAGCCAGGCGAGGGGGGTTAAAATATTGCAGAGGTTTAACTTACAGCTTAAAGCCCCCGGCCGTTCTGGTTGTACATGATATTTAGAATATTGACAAATAAGCCATATTAACCATAATGACGTGCACAATATAAAATTTATATCAGATTTAGTTTAAATTTAGTTTAGATTTATTTTGAAACATTGCATGTCTGCAATGTCTTAGATTCGACAATCTTCTGCAGACGCTATTATATGAATGGATGATCTTTATTGTCATTATACATAGCACAGTGAAATTCTGTGTGGCTTTCTCTTAAGCTAAAAATTATTTTAAAAATAAAATAATAAAAAAAAATGGTAAGTTATTAAAGATAAAAATACACTTAGCACTGACAGAGCAGGAAAACAGCAGCATTATACACAATTTAGCCAGTTTCAGTATCGTTAGCTAATTAAAATGTCCTCCCTGCCATATGTATGTGTTTGTGTTGAAACGCGTGAATATTTCTGTGCCGTGTTTACACTCTAGTGTGGACTATGGTGGAAATTAGGGTGGTGGAAATCACCACTCAAGGGTAAATCTGTTCCTGTTCCTGAGCCTGTTCTTGTGTTTTTTTGCCCAACTGCTTTTTTGCTGACAAACACACAGATTGTATACTGGTAACATAGATGGATTCCATAATACACCAGTGATTATCACAATAACAATACCACAATAACAATAATTATCATTAATTCCTGTACACTTGTCTAACTGATCGAGAAACTGTGCGTATTGACTCTATGGGTTTGCGTTGTGTTGTCCCAGCTGGTCTGTAGGAGAGTGGGGGGTGTGCAGCCGAAGCTGTGGAGGAGGGGAGCAGACTCGGCAGGTCCAGTGTGTCCAGAGAACCAGCCAGACTGACGTGGACACCCTGGCTGACTCTCGTTGTGCCCAGCCGTCCCCGGTCAGGAAGCAGACCTGCAACACACACAGCTGTCCACCGGTTTGGACAACTGGGTCGTGGTCGCAGGTGAGAGTGTGAAACTTTAATGCTGTTTGTTTACGCTGCTGGCACGTTGCTGCTGAAGAACACAGCTTGAAAAACCCCTTTGAAGTCATACGCTCGCCCAGTAAGCCCTAAAGAGCTCTGCACATTGTGTTGTGAAGTTCGCCCTGGCTTTAATGGCTTCACCACATTTTATGACAGTGATCTCAGTGGCTTTAAACTATGAATGTGCCCGCTGAGACCTCCAGTGTTTTGTTCTCTGTCCAAATCCTATACATTCTGTGTGGTGACTTGTCTCAGTGTAACATTTTAACTGCCGTTTTACACCAAATATCGTCAATGACATGGCACAAGTGGTGTCCAGTTCGCTCTCCCCCTGGTAGCTTGTGGCACAGTGTAGTGCGTCACAGCCCCGTGTTTATTGGCTGTAGTGAATCACTTCAAGATTTAGATTGTCCCATTAGCTGTTTCTAGAATAAAAAAAGGATATTGAGGGAATTGCTGGAGTACCTCAAAGGAATTATTAAGGCAGTAAAGCACAGTAATCCATTGTGTGGTGACTATGCTGTATAGCAGCTTTTCTGAAATGCTATTTGTGCATAGCTGGCCTGTTAAGATGTTTAGCATGTGACATTTCCAGCCAGGTAATAGCTAAATTAAATATGTCAAACTCTCAATTAATTTTGATAAATTTGTTCCTTCTGCTTGAAAGAAGGTGGGAAAAAAATGGAAAGAAATTCTCAAAAAACCAGTTTAGTCTACATTTTTATGTCTTTGTTAATGGATGATAAAAATGTGTGTAACACATAACAAGGCTTTGACAATGCTGGAATATAACATGACAGTTTGGACCTAACTATGATAACAAAGATTGTTAATACTGTAGCATTTAAACCAACTGATCAGCCATTAATTAAGAGAAAGCTTTGCTCCAATACCTAAATGCAATCAGATATCATGTTTGTTTTTATTTGGCAGTGTTCGCGTAAGTGTGGCAATGGTTTGAAGAAGAGGACTGTGCTGTGTGTGAGCTCTAACCCGGGTGCCCAGGCACACACGCTGCCCAACAGCAAGTGCGCAGGCCTGCCAAAACCTGCTGGTCAGGATTCCTGCTTCATCAGACGCTGCCAGAAACAACGCAAGGTCCAGTGGTTTGTCTCCACATGGCAAGAGGTATGAAATTAAAATGAATAAAACAGCACTTATGCAGTATTTAAATGTATTTTTAGCTAATGTGAATAAGCTCTCTGTCTCTGCTCTGTTCCACATCCAGTGTTCAGTAACATGTGGTCGTGGCTATCAGGCACGCTTCATCAAGTGTGCAGAGAAGGTGTGTATTGTGTGTGTGTTTGATCAGACACAGCAAAAGGTCATTTTTCAGTGTCATAATGATTCGCTGCATTTAAATTCTCTTTAAATTCCAATTTGTTAATATTATTTTAATTATTTGCTTTTGTGTTTCTAAATAGATTTTTTGGAGGTTCTTTATTATATAATGGCATCTATAGCTTTAGTGAATTTCTCTATTTCATAATAAAGGACACTGCAGGAAAATACAGAGAGCTTGCTCCCAAGAAGTGCCACCATGTTCCCAAACCCATAGTAGAGCTTCAGAAGCCCTGCATCCTGGCTGAATGCCCTGTCCGCACAACACAATCAGTGCACTACCAATGGAAGACGCATCATCGGAGCTATCCAGCCCACCCTCCACCTCGGCCAGAATGGCGCTCGTCTCCTTGGTCTCAGGTATCAGCAGAATTTCCACTTTGGTAATATAAACAAGAGGAGGGAGCGAATGTGTCGCACAAAGGAGATTCACAGTATCTATAATCCGTTCCTTGTTGCTTCGCTCTCCGCAGTGCACGGTGACATGTGGAGGAGGAGTGCAGGCCAGGGCGGTCCAGTGTCTGGCGGAAGAGAAACCTTCCACCGGCTGTGCCGTCCATCTCAAACCTGCAGTGTCCCAGGCCTGCAATACCAACTTCTGTCCACAACCTGAGAAGAAAGGTACCAGTGCTCTTATTCTCTCAAAAGATCTCCCAAAAAAGAAAAAGAATTTCACTTTTTTTTTTCTCTTCTTTTTACACAGAACTTGCATGTAAGGATTACTTCAGCTGGTGTTACCTGGTGCCCCAACATGGAGTCTGCAACCACAAGTTCTATGGCAAGCAGTGCTGCCAGTCATGTTCAAATTCAAACCTATAATCCTAGGACGTGACTCAGTCCGCTGTACAGGCAGATAGGTAGTTAGTCAAAAGACTGCAAAACATGGTTGTGGTTTTAAGCATGTGGCGAGCACTGAAATACAAAGCCTTATCTTTGGAAGTGCTCTTCATTTTCTCTCTGCGATGCCGGACATCTGGATACAAGAACTTGATGTTGACAGCATTACACAGGAATGTGATCGGGAAAAAACAAATAAAGACAAGAATTATGTGGAGGAACTAACAAAATAGTAATCGTGATTAAAGCAAATAGGATGGACATGTCTAAAAGAAACTGAAAAATCCCAGCTTTGTTTATATACTGTAGCTGAAAAGATCTGTACTCAGGACACTCAGCATCTCTCAGTCAACCAAAGGTCAACGATGGCAAACCAACAAAGAAAGACGTCTTCAAGCGCTGCCACGCAACATGTGATATGCCCTGGTCTGCGCTGCAGACCCTGATGAATTGACAATCTGTGGTTTCTTAATGAAAAGGGACGTTTCAAAGAGACGATAAAGGTATAAATAAATTTTGCCTTGAGCTTAATTTTTTTTAATTAAAAAAAAGAGAACAAAAATGACATGCTAATCAATGTGTATTTCTTTAATAGCTGGGCAGTTGCCATGGAAGTTGTCATGTAAAAGTAAAAAAAGAACAGAGCACAAATCAACTGCATCATCAGATGCATATGTTTTCTGTGACAGGATAAGTCTGCGCGATGTGGCTTTCCTTCCAAGTGGTGCTACAACTTTGTCACATTGAATTCATGAAATCAGTGTGAAATGTTCAAGCTTCAGGAAATAACAAATGAATTGTGTGACCCGTGTACAGTATTATTTGTTTTATTTATTGGCTTTGCAATGCAGTGTTTCTGGAAAACTGTATGATTAAGCATTATAAATGTGTCCTTGTATTACTCTACCCTAAGCCCATTACCTTAATATGTGTTATTAATTTTCATTACATGCTGTCAAACTGCACCTTTTTATGCAAAACCTTTATTTTATTTTTTAAAAGAAAGCAGCTGAGTTCTTTTTTTTTTTTCTCTCTCTCTTCCCCCCCCTTCTCACCATCTCTTCTCCCCTTTGGTTTTCTTTCTTTCTCTCCCCCTCTTTCTCTCATTCATTCCCCCTGTCCTATTTATTAAAAAAAAAAAAAAAAAAAAAAAAAAAATGACAAAGGATGAACTGAAGCTCTGCCATCACGTAATGTCGCATACTGCTGTTTCTGATGTCATTTAAAAAAAAAAAAAAAAAAAAAAAAAAAAAAAAAGAAAGCAGCTGTCAAGTGAAATCACTAACAAGCCATATCAGTGTGTTGTTTAATGTGTCCTACATTATTATACATGACATTAGCATGCATTTATATGGCACAAAAATGCGTTACATATCAATTACATTTTAAAAGCACTGATGGATGATAGGTAATACTATTACAATATGATTTTTTTAACCGTGGTAATGAAATAAGATAAACAAAATGTGTAACTACAGGAACATGAGCCCCGATTTCATCATTTTTAGCTTTAAGTTGGACAGAGTATCTTTCAGGGGGGGGATAAACTTGAAACTCTAAAAGGACTCCTGGAGAAAAGCAGAAAAACAAATATTCAGGATGGAAACTTGATCGCTTGACTCATACAACTTTGGCTACAGTCTTCAACTGGGCATGGCGCTGTCATCATGCCTTTACAGAGGATTAGGATTGCACCAAATCACTGACATCACTGTCACCATTGTTCCACTCTGCCATAGCGGGGGCTAGTACGTCTTTTGCATTTCTCTGGCTTCAAAATACAGATTTATAACTTTTACTTGTAACAGCTGTAATGTATGTACATTTAAACATCTTAACTCCAGTCTTTGCTTCTATTTATTATTTTCCTTCCAACATAAGTAAGATTACATGGTAGTTCACTGCTTTACCTACCTACTCAACTTTGATGGAATGTCTTTTCAGTACAGTTAGTTCAGTTCAATGCACTAAGCTACTAAATTACTTTTTGGACAAAGCAATTGTATTGCTTTTGCTTTACTCCACAAAATGACCTGAAACACATTGTCACTTAATTATCAGTCAGAAATAAAAACTTTAGGCTACAGACCCGCACAATGACTCAAATTCCTATCCTAATTTTTATCCATATCCCGATGTCATCTTTGTTTTAGTTTTTATTTATGAACACAAAGCCGGCAACACAAAGCAAAGATGAAACCTGGCCCAAAGTATGGTGGCCCTGAGAAGTCAAACACACTGTGACTCAAGAAAACATCAGCAAATATAAAAATGCTGTAAGAGCTCGCAATACCCAATGGAAGTTGAATAAAACAAGTAAGAAAAACAAAACAAAAAAACTCAAATAATACAAAACACAACTCAAGTGTTTTTTGGAGATAATAATTTGACGGAACAGCTGTGGAAGAGATAGAAACCACAAAGGTTTGCACTGAGACGCTTAAAAGAAGAGATGGTTTCATCTGTGTTGTGAGTGAGGAAAAACATGCAGGTAATGTGTGTTTTAGTTGCATTTTTCATATAACAATGTGGATACATGTTTGCTATAAGCTGTTCGGTTTCGTATCTGGTCCGTCACATTATTGTCTCCCCCCAAAAACACTTCTGCAGTTTTTTTGTGAAGGTTTTGGACAGCATATTTTTCTATTTGCTGGTGTTTTCTAAATTTACGGTGCATTTGATCTCCTTCTAAAGAGACTTTAAAGCGAACGCCAGGGTGATATGTACGTGTAGAAATGGAGGTTTCAGTGCTACAAGTCTAAGTGCCTTTTTTTCTGCTGAAAATCTGCCCCTGGCTGCTGGGCTGGAAGGCTTAGCCTTGACATGTTTCTGGTTTCTTGCCTAGCTATGTGTTAGCATACTGTCTGTGCAGATGCTTTTGCACAATATTAATAAAAATCATTTTCACAAGCACACAAAGTGAAATCAGCTGATTGCAGGACTGTGTGTAACTTTTACTGAAAATGTAACGCCATTACAGTAACACATTAATTTGCACCCAAAACGTTTTTAATGTTTGGTTTCATATTTTCTTTAAATACATTTTTTTAAATAATTTTTAATATTACTTTGTTCTACTCAATTGATCCGATCTGACTTATGTTTGGTCAGACTCTCCCATAATGAAGTAGATCTTGAAACAGAGCCAAGGGGAGGTCCTTCCCCAAGCTACCGGTATATAGGAGATATAGCTGGATATATAGCTATATAGGATGGCCTAATCCGGCTTAAGTTACATTGTCAATAGCACAAATATGGCTCCGCTCCAGAGTGTTATGTGTATTCATCCTGTTTCACATGCACTGTTTGAAAATGTAGCTATTACCATAATAGCAGTGAGTCTTCATTTGTAGCTTTACTATCTATGTCTGTCCCTTTAAATATAGTTGGTGGACTCAATATTGTAATCTGAAGTTTTGCTAACACAATTTGAAGCAGATAAGAGCTAGCCTTGTATTTCATATCCCATATGTAACTAGTATGTCTAATATGCTGTTATGTTCCTTCAGTGTGTACAGCTGACATCATATTATATCATTAAAGTTGTATGGTTGAAACTGTGGCGGTAACCCTAGGAAGTTGATTGTGTTCATCTGGACGTTGGGTTTTCGGTGGTTGCTGATCCAAGTGACGTCTTCAGTCTCAGAGGTAATTGTGTAGAGGTATCTTTTTTCCTTAGTCATAATGCAACTCTTCATGTAATTTACCTGTGCTGACCAATGACTGTAGAAAACAGGTGTGACGTTCATAACACAAGGAACAACTCACTGAACTAATACGAACTAAAATAGTTCATATTATGTTCTGTTATTTTAGGCACATAAGTGCCCCATTATAATAGGCCTGATGGCATTATTGTATGAACCTAGATCCCATATATCATTTTTGTTTGTTTGTTTATTTATATTTCTAGGTAACAAGTATAATTTGTAGTTAGGCAATGGTGTGAAGTTTAAAAAACAGATTTGATTTTATTACTAAACATGCTGAAGTGAGAGGTCTGACCTGCTCAGCATGCTTCATGCTTTTGAACCAATGTCTAAACCACTTATGTGACAGACTAACACATCAGAACCTCTGGCTGTGCAGCTGGTGAAGACCAACTATAATTTCTAAATCAAAATGTAGTGATTCCTTGTTCTTCTGAGGTCACTCTTGCAGTTATGTGCAGGTCTTCCTTGAGCCTTTATTACAGCATTATTTTGATACAAAATAGATTTATTGAGCTGTTCATTGGTAGCCCAAAAAGTTGATTCTATTCAAGTACAGTTTTGTTGTTGTTGTTGTTGTTGTTGTTTTACGTGCTTTGAATGTGTACTTGTGTCTGTGTAGTCATAGCTGAGGCCACTTCAGCTGCTAGTACTTGTATCTTCACTTACTACATTAAAGAAAGTGAATGGAAAAATATCCTGTACCTTTTTAATACCTCCTCTCTTTAGCCTAAAAAGATTTACTTATTACTGCATGTACTACAATATAGCTTACACCTTCAGTCTGTATTACCATCAAGCTGTAATTCCATGCAGAGTCAAGAAATGTTAAGTATAAAAAACTGCAATTCAATATCGGACTATCTTTGCATCGTTTATTTTAAAATACCTAAAAATCTGATTTTTTTTCTAGCTCCTGGAGGTTGTAGATATCTAGGATAATTGGCTCATAGGAAGATTGCTGCTATAGACAAGAATTCAATTCATGTTTATCTATTACATCACAACACAGATCACCTCTTTTGCTGTGTCACACTGCAGGTATTTATTAAAGTCAAAGGACTCCATTTGAAACACAGCCAGGTGTGGACATTAAACTATAGGAAAATTATGTGTATTATCCTTAAGATTGTTCATTTCTCTGCTGATTACAGACACCAAAAAATAGACTTAAACACTGGAACACTTAAACTAAAAAGTAATAATCCAGCCTTCATCTTTGGATGGCTCTAGCTATGGTGAAGGTGGGACTCTACAAAATAATAATGCAGTAAAAAAAAAAGATTAGCTTGATATGCACAAAGCACATCAAACTGATTTTAATAGAACTTTAATGAACTATATTTAATTATTTACAACTATTTACTTTACTTTTACTTTTACA
Source organism: Rhamphochromis sp. 'chilingali' (assembly GCF_963969265.1). Taxonomy (NCBI): domain Eukaryota; kingdom Metazoa; phylum Chordata; class Actinopteri; order Cichliformes; family Cichlidae; genus Rhamphochromis; species Rhamphochromis sp. 'chilingali'. The sequence goes on from NC_137938.1 coordinate 11,886,888, forward strand.
TGCCAGTAAGTTCAAATTCAATGGACTGGCTACAGAAAACATTTTAATTTTCAGTTACTGGATATTCTTTTAATGCTAATGCTATCTGTAACTATCCTTCCTGGGCTTATTAAAATCATCTAGAAATAAATGAAAGTATTACTCTTGTCAGTACAGTATTGCTAATTTACAGTTTATTCATATAATACTCCAAGATAAGGTCTTGCTAACGCCCTACCTTGCATTTCCTAACAGCAGGCGATGAGGGTATAACTGGGCATCCATCTGTTGACTCTGTGACTGCTTGATATTTAGGAGTTCTTTTGAACCCTTTTCAACAGATTATGTACTATAACAACGCTCAAAAGAAATATTGCATGATTAGATTTATAGAACAGCAAGCAGAGAGCTAATCCTGAGATCTAGTTCTCAGGATTCAACAGAGTGCTGCATGTAAGCCAGAACACAGGCTAACAGTAATGCCAATGTGGTATTAGCCATTTCAACACCTATGACATACTGTATCTGGGCTTTGCTCTTTTCTCATTTCTCAACAAGTCAAGGAGACACAGATGCCCAAAACAAAATAACCATTGTCATAATCCCTGGGGCACCGTTACAAGGACCTTCAGCTGGACAGTGAAGAAGGAAATATGAAGAGTGTTAAAAGTAGGAAGAAATCATGTAGAAAGTAAAGAGTCATTTTTTAAAGTCATTGGCTCGCTCCAGGCAAAGAAAATGTGTGCCTAGACACTGAAATACTAAATAAATATAGACCATAGTTTCAGTGGGCCTTTTTTTCACAGGCAAATGTCTGCAAGGTTTTATGTGATGCAGAACCGTTTTATTGGTGCATGCCAATGTGAAGAAAAGAGACACAAGTGAGATCAGATCTTTAACTCACATAACTGCTTTACTGTTGAAGGACCTTTAACTTAACTTAGTAATTAGGTTACCAAAAATATTTGTGACCTCAGTGCAAAAATATGTATTTCCATTTACATCAACCGCAGCAACTTCAGAGGAAAAAAAATAAAAGGACAAAATTCAACCTCACAAGTAGGAAGGGATTAAGACGATGGAGCAGTTTTGTTTTGTTTTGTGTATTCAAGATAGGGTTCAGACAGCTTCCTGTGGATTTAAACAAGAGTTGACTGAGACAAATTTATTAACAGCAGAGATTGTATGTCATAGACAGTCACTGTCTCTGTTTGACTGCATCTGTTTGAAGAGTGTGGCTCCTTTGCCTTGAGGCAACTCAGAAGGTTCAGTCAGAGGGTCTTTCCATCATGATGGCATTTACAACGGTGTCTTCAGGTGTTTCTTCTTATGTTGAAATTGATAGAACTTTCAAGAAGGAGAACACCAACTAGAAATCTTCATTTATTAAAACATATGACATTAACACTGAACTCCAAAGTGGTATTTTTTAAAAAAAAACTTGAAATTATGATACCTAACAAAAGTACTGGTTTAGTGTGTGGGTTTGAGAAGGAGCGAGAGCAGTGCGACAACTGTTATTAGTACAATAGCACCCTCTGCTGACTATATCTGCTAACTAATAATAATATAATGTCAAAATATGTGATATATGGTGCTTGACATTGGTGGGTAACATGCATTTTTTATGTTGCAACTTTGTATTTGTAAATGAAAATGGAGTGAGTGCAACGTTCTGTGTCAGTAAATGGGTTTGGGGTATTGATTAATATTTTAATATGACGCTAAATATTCTTTATATTAGATTTTTGAAGAATAGGCAACTATTTAGCTGAAGTACTGTTAGCAGAGTAACAGTGCTCTTGGACTTGGTAGGAAATGGGAAATGGAGTAAATCCCAGCTTCTCTGTGTTATAACTTGACAACCAGTCAACTCCTTGTTCTTTACTGTAAGTGTAGTTTAATGTGTTGCAACGATTTTGGGAAGCTACACAGGGACGAAAGAAAAAGCTGAGTTCCCTGACCGGGAATCGAACCCGGGCCGCGGCGGTGAGAGCGCCGAATCCTAACCACTAGACCACCAGGGAGTGATATCAACGTTGAGAACCTGAATGATGAAATAGCTTTACATCCCCCCTCAATTGTTATAAAGGTTTACTGTTATTTGTGTTTTGTAGGACTTTGAAGACAAAACAGTCTGACTACCTAACAAATTACAGTTCTTCCACCTTAATAACATTCAGAGTCAACACGTGGACATTACGCAGGAAAAAAAAATCACGTGACCAATATTCCGTGACATTATTATCATGAAAACGGAATTCAATACGCAGGCTGTGAACTATATTTTAAGTAGCTCAGTAGTTACACGGATAATTCATGGAAAAATATACACATAATACACATACACGTAAATATTGAGTGTTAACTTCTTTTTCAAATTTAAACACACGAAGCCAATATGTAGAATTTGTCCAGCAGATGTCGCCACTTTATTGACAGTGGGTTTGACAGAGTGAAAATAGTTTTTTCGGGCTTCGCAAATCTTGGCAAACACTACAACAACAAAAAACATTTAAAACAGACTATATCATGTTATATAACTATATCATGTTAAAACTACAGGAAACGGTTACTCTGGCCTCGTTCGTTCCTGATACTTACACAAACAAATTTATTTTGACGAAAACGAGACTGAAATGCCTGAAGAAAAAACTTGAACAACAGGAGGCATCACGGTAAGGAAGCGGTAAAAATTATTTTAATTTCGTACGTACGCGTTACCGATATTCAATTCAATACGTAACTTATGAATATAATATGATTATGCTCTGAACTTATTAGTTAGAAATCTTATATTTCACGGCGACAGGCATTTTGCAAAGCTACCGCTAAAGGGGTCCTTCGCTTGGGTCCTTGGTCAACGTGGGAGACGCGAAAATGTGAAGTTGTTTTGAATATAGAGGAGCCTTCGTGGAATTTGTGACACTAAGATATGAAAGTTTTCCGTTTTCAGAATAAAACGTAAAGGCTGCCTGGGTATCGGTGGGATTTTTCTTACTATGATGCCAGGGGAGAATCAGTCCAAAGCGTTGGCAATCGCCGCGGACGCGACGACTGGAAACTGTCAAAACTGCTCTGTTTTGCAGCAGGTCGGTGATGTTTTGGGGGGCTTTTTTGTTACCGAGAAATCAGTTACAGTGCTTTACATCATCTTTTCGATCCAGATCTTAAACATTATGGAGCGATTTAATGTGTTTTTATCTTGTGGAGTTAACGTGTTGATAAGTATTTACTAACTGTGATGTCCCCTGTTTGTTTTGTTGTCTTTCGTCAGAGTCTGGCTGAATATGTGTCTTCATTCCTGGCACTAAAACAGAAGATAGCGGTTTCAGAGTAAGTACCAACGGACGGTTATTGCCTTGGTAATATGTCTTACGTTGAGACGTGAACAGGTCGTAGTTGCGGTATTCAGCATACAAGCAAAACTCGTGTGTTTTGATTTGCTCTGAAACATGGCGGCTGTCATCAGCTACAAGCAAACTAGCTGAAATTACAATAATTTGTCCAAAGTTTCTCCCTATGTGCTTTCTAATGGAACTGATGTTCGTAAGTGACTATACATTTACTTGATTTTTTTTAAATAAGTTTTAAAGCCATTTCGCAAAGCATTGTTTGTTTGTGAATATAGGATGGAGAGAAGAGGAATGAAAGTCTGTACAAATAAAGTAGAATACATTTGTGTGAATGAGAGACATTGAGAGAAACTGCAAGGAGTAGACTAGGAAAAAGGATGAGTTTTAATGTTTGATGTCAATCATCCAAAGCAACAGATAATGAAGAAGAGAATGCAGGCAGGATTGAGTGGGTGGAGATGACAGAATGATCGCAGCTAGAATGAAAGGAGGTATTTGCAATATGGTAGTGAGATCTGCTATAAGGTATGACTGGCACTGCTGATGATGCAAAGACATGGAAAAGAGAGAGAGTGGATATATTAGACAAAGAATGTTGAAGATGAAGTTTCCAGGCAGGTGGAAAAGAGCAAGACCGCAACAAAGTTTGCTGGATGTAGTGATCGAGGACATGAAGTGGTTTGGTGTGACAGAGGAGGATGCTATGGAAGCAGGTGATCATCTGTGGCAACTGCTAAAGAGAGAAGCCAAAAAAAGATGAAGTCTCGGTTTAAGTAAAACTTTCTATGCCCGTGTTACTCAGATAATTAAGACGGTGATCCTCTCACTTAGACACCTTGATAAATGGTGTGACTGTATATAAAAACTTCTTATCTTTGAACTAAGCTTTCATGAACAATATCCATTCACTTTCAGGACATTGTTACTTTATGAAAATTTGTAGACTTAATAAAACATAAAATGTTTTTGGGGTTGTTTTTTGTTCTTTTGCTACATTCAATTGGTTTAACACATGGATCCATGTTCTCAACTTGTTATGTGCAGTGACACAATCAGGCTTCAGCAGCAGCTGGAAGAGCTTCAGATCCGACTGGTTACTCTGGAGAAAAAGACGGCTGATTATGAATCGGTGCAAGCAGAACTGGAAGAAAAGAAAGTAAGCGGTTACACTTTACAATCTTATGAAATGTCCTAACCTGTAATCATATGTCTGACTCTTAATACTGTTTTCACACCAATAGGGCTGCTCGATTATGGCAAAAATGATAATCACAATTATTTTCACTGAAATTGAGATCTCGATTATTTGACGATATTTATTTAACCCTTTAAGACCTACTATAGAACCAAGTCCGCCAGAGCTTATATTATTTTTTTACATGTTGTAGTGCCATTTGTGGGAGCATTTCAAGTTGCTATACAACTGTTATAGCCCATATTTTAATAATATGTATGTATTAAGTCCATAGTAACTACATTAATTGCAAAAAAAGTGCAATAAACTACAAAAAAATTGAAAATCATTTTTGTTTTTTTTACATATATTTCTACTTGGAGAAATTTAAGAGGTTTATCCCTCAAAACTTTAAATACAAAAAAATTGCAAAAAATAGTTTACAACAACAGGAAATTTATTTTGAGTGTCTTCATAGTTTTATTTTGGAGATACACCAATTTTTATATACTGCAGGAAAAACAAAAAAACAATCCTATGATGCAAATTTGCAAAGAAAACAGCATGTGCATCAAAATAAACTATTTCCAGCAGTGCAATTAGAGTTCTAAGCATCCCAGAAACTATTCAGAAAAGTCAAACATGACTTATAAAAACACTTGTATAGGCTTTTAAGGCCTACAAGTAAAAAACTACATTTTCCGCGAAAATGACGTCACTTCCGGTTTCGGGCAGGAAATGGCGGACATGCGATAGTTCACGCTGACGTCTGTTTCACTGTGGGAAGTGGTATGAACAGGTAATCGGATCAGCAAAGCGTGTTTCTGGAATATTATGTTTTTGTTGCTGCAAGCGCTTTTTATGCAGTTTTTGCAAAGCTTTATGTGGAAGGAAACCGTGACCGAGGACAAGCTGATGGCATAAGATGTAAGTACAACTCCTCTGGTTTCATATGCAAAAAAAAATATTGCGCTAGCTTACACGGTTCAGGTTCTACAGGGATTTAAAAATAGTTACACAAAACGGAACGTGCGGCTCTGACCGGCTTTAAAGGGTTAACAATAACAATGTATTGAATAATGACTTTAAAAAATAATATAAAATAGTGTGCAACACCACTGAAGTTTTTTTTTTTACCTCTCTTTTCAACCAACGGCAGTCACTCTCCTCTCCAAATAACTTCTGCTTAGCTTTCTGAGCTTCCCTCGGGTCCTCTTAATCAGCGGTCCCCAACCTTTTTTGCGCCACAGACTGGTTTATGCCCGACAATATTTTCACGGACCGGCCTTTAAGGTGTCGCGGATAAATGCAACAAAATAAAACTAGTACCGGTACCGAAAAAAAGATTTATTCATAACACACGTGAAAAGACCCAGGAAAACCGAGTTAACAATCAAAACGATAACAAAATAACGCTGAAAACCGATAAAAACCCTGAAAACCATACATTTCACACCTGAGCCTCAACTCTCGCGGCCCGGTACCAAACGACTCACGGACCGGTACCGGTCCAAGGCCCGGGGGTTGGGGACCGCTGCTCTTAATTGTTGTGACGCGTGTTCGAAATCAGAGAGGTGCGCTGGATTTGCCACACGGAGCAGCGCGAGAGTAAAGCATGAGGGAGGGGCTAATAATCGGCTCAGTCATTTTTAATGATGGTTGAAAGCCCAGATCGTAATCGTGATTAAAATTCGATTAATTGAACAGCCCTACACACCAAATAATTCACACTCATAATATTTCATTAGTTTCTGGCCTTTGCTGATTATTCACAAATTATTTATTTTTTTACAGAGTGCTCTTAAGGTGTATGAACAACTATCTGAAGAGGTGGAAAAACTGAAGGTGGAAAAAAGCGAGACAATAGCAGAGTATGTACTGGATCCAGTCTTGGTCATAACAGTACAAATAATGTTTTTTGCTTTGGAATTGTTAGTTTTTATTAATCTTCTTTCATTTTGAAGGGATTTTTTTTCTTTGTTTATTTTTGTTTTGTTTTTTGGTAAAGCACTTTGTGACACTGGATTTGATAAGCGCTACAACAGTATTATCATTATTATTAATGTTGTTATCATTCTAAAATGCTAACTGGCATTTTCCATTTTCATCAGGAACAAAAAGCTTGAAGACCAGCTAAAAAATGTTAAAGGTACTTTGCATTTGCATGGTGTGATTTGTACCAGGGAAGACTTGTAATTGTAATTGATTGAATTTGTCCTAAATTGTCTTTCTTAGATTTGGCAGACAAACAAACACTTGAAAATGCACAGCTGAAAAGAGAAAAGGCTGTGGTGGAAAACGATTTGCTGATATCTCAGGTAAACTAAAGGAATGCTCTCCAAATGAATTGTTTGACCTTAGTTTAATATCATAATTTACAAAAATGCAGCTAGCATTCACAGTAGCTTTACATAAATCTGCTAAAACTCGTAAAAAAATGTCACTTGTTTAGACATCCTTGCAGAAGTCTCAGGCACAAGCAGAGCAAGCTGAAAAACTCATGGATGAAAACGCCAAGATGACAAGCACGTAAGAATTTGCACGAGCTGTTGAAATATATGATTAGTCACAGTTTGAGGTTCATCTTCTTCTTCTTCTTCTTCTTTTTTTCTTTTTTTTTTGAGCAAAGCTTTTAAAATGAATTGCACTGAAAAAAGGTTCCATGTTGTTTTCTCATCAACAGAAAGGACAGCCTTGAAAGTAAAATCAGAATTCTTGAAGGTATTTAAAATCAAATTTTACTAAATATTTTGTTGCTGTTAATAAGTTCTGAGTCTTTTATGTGTTTGTTTGCTATCTAAGCTGTGATTTCTTTGATATTTTTTTTTAGATTCAGTTTGCCAACAGAAGCATAAAATTTCCCAACTGACCAAAGAGAAGACCATACTAGAGAAAAGTATCAACGATCTACAGGTGCAGTAAAGCCCTTTACAAATGTTATGGAGTAAAATATTTTCTAGTATGATAGACCAGAGTACAGGTTCGACAGCTCTGAGTTTTCAATTTTCATGAACATATACAATACAATACGATACAATACAATTTTATTTATATAGCACATTTAAAAAACCACAGGTATGCCAAAGTGCTTCACAGAATGAGTTAAGAGAAATAATAAATACAAATATAAAGCACAAAATACAAATAAAATATACTAACAGGCGGGTGACATAACTAACCAATAATACACCAGGCATAGTAGGCACCAGGAAAGTCCACACACAATGCTGAAGGTTAAAACATTATAAACATTAACAAAGTGATAAAGATAAGTTCCAGTACAGTAAAAATGTGGGCTCTAGGAGACGGGGAAAGCAAGGCTAAACAAATAAGTTTTTAATTGAGATTTAAAAGATTGAATTGAATCAGACGCCCGAATAGCTAAGGGGAGGTTATTCCAGAGGTAGGGTGCGACAGCGGCGAATGCGCTCTGGTCTTGGTCTTGGTCTCTGCGGTCACCTCTGGTCTTGAGCCGAGATCTAGGTCGCACCAGGAGCATATGTCAATGCCGACCATGATGGTTATCCACATAGCCAAAACTCTGGAGCAGAGACAGCTGCATTACTGCATTAGATTACGGCAATATGTCTCTGAAGGTTCTCTGTCATCCAGGTCATCCTGCTGCATTAGAGCCACACAGTGGATGGAGACTACATTTTATTCTGAGCTGATTATAAATCAGTGATATAATTGCTGTCTCCATCCTTGTATATGGAAGACTGGATGATTGTAAAAGCGCTCATATTAAGTACAGTGTTCTGTGCTTTGAAATGAATCAGGGTGTTAGTCAGCTGGTTCAGACGCAGCAGGAAAAGGAGAGTCAAAGAGAAATCAGAGTTTGCTATAGAAAACCTGCCAGCAGCAGGTTAAGTTCAGTCTGTTACCCTGGTAAGAGTTGAAGTTCACTGGCTTTCTGGATCAGAATACTCAAGTTTGCTAGCTAAGCCTGCTTTCTGGAATAGGATCCGACCATTATCTGTGTATAATTTCGTTTCTGTTTTGTAGGTGAGACTGATGAAACTGGAAAGGGAAAGGAACAAAGGTAAAAATCAACAATGAAAATTATTAACGATAATATTTTCAGCATTAAAGGAAACAATAATATTGTCTGTTTAATTTTTAACAGCATCCATTTCCTGACTTAAAATCTGTTTTTAAACAATATCTGAATTATCTCTCAAGAATACAGGAGCACAACAACTCAAGCAAGTGCGCCTGCAGAGCCTAAAATTGACAAAGGTATGCAGCTGTTTACAGATTTTGTGATTTCATTTGAAAAGCTGCGTGCATACACCAACCCCCAAAGCGGCCTGATTTTTACATTGTAATTGCAATTATGTTTTATCGTGTGTTGCAGAAAAGTTCTGGATGTTGCTAGAGAACTTGTGGGCATGTGTAGACCCAGAGCAGGAGTCGTCTGTAAACCAGTTGCACTTTCACGGTATTGTTTGTAACATAACAGCATATACGGTCTTTTCAGTTTGTTTTTCTTTTATTTAACAATTCTACACCTCTACATACACAATATCTTCTTTTATTCTTTTAATTTCAGAGTCCAGAGTTCCTCCTTCCTCTCCACAAGCCACACTGCACTCTCATTTGAGTAAAATGTCCCCGTTTGGTTCTCCGAAGATCAGTGAACCCCACAGTTTCCACATTCCAGCGAAAGCAACTTGTACGCCATTAAACCAGTCTCCTCGCGCACAGGATGCCATCAAGCACAAAGCATCTCTTCAGTGCTCTGGTGAAAGAAAGCAGGCAGGCACTCCAAAAACGAGCAAGCGATCACCTAAGGCACGCAAAACTGCTGAGTCATCTACGGAGATGGACACATTATCTGTTGAAGAGATTATCAGATTGTTTAAGCCCATGCCTCCCAGTATTTCACCACTTCCAGATTTGGTGAGAATTTGGTTAGATCTAATATGAACGGCTTTTGTTGTTGCTTGTTGATCAAAGTGCTGATTTTCCTGTTTATGGCTTTACACAGTGTTCTGTTTACTGCAGTAGTTTAAAGGAAAGTCTTTAATATAATGTGAAAGTTTGTTTTTGAGAAACGTGTGTATGGTCAGACACTAGTTGAAGTCCTTCTTGGTATCTTAAAAGGTTTCAAAGCTGTAGTGGCTGCACATACCTTTTAATTAGAATTGTCATCAGCTGATAAAACCTGTAAGATTAACTATTTAAAATCAAATACCTTAGAAAGATTACTCTTTGATAAACCTTGTTATTCTTAGGTCGTGATAAATATAATATCTTTTAAATTACATTCTTGCTTTCTTGTTTCCTTCAGAACACTGAGGTGGAATCCATGAAAATGGAGGTTCGAGAAAATGAAAGTCATTCTAAACCCTGTGAGGACCGGCCTGCTCTTAAACAAGAGCAGACCTTACACATTGCAACCTCACCATCAAGTCAAAGGAATCCAAAATCAGCTGCACTTCAAATGGAGGAGAATGCAGACTTGTCGGTAGTCGCAGACGAGCGAGAGGGGGAAATTTCCAATGAAAAGGACTTTGAACCAACCAAGTTTGGTGACATTCCTAAAGTTATTGACAAAATCGCTACAGATGTGAGAGGAATACGTCCTCAAAACGACATGCTGATTGAACAGGAGCCATCATCTGCACAGTTATCACCACCATCATCGTCGTTTTCCACATCAAGTTTTACAGGATTGATTGAGGCTGTGCCATTACCTACTGAAAGTACACTTCTATCCTGTAATCCTGGCATCAGTAGAATCTCTAAAAATGAAAATGCCTTAGAAGATGCAAATAGTGATCTCTCAGAGACCGTAACAAGCATGGATGTTGACATGAGCCCTAGTGACATTACTGATAACAAAACAGTTGCTCCTGATGGTGGAGAGTCAGCCCTAATAAGTGACTCTATGGAAGGCATCGTGGCTGCAGCTACACAAAATAGTTCAGACATTGAAAAAAATACTCTGGATTCTTTTAAACTTCAGGACAGTACACGGTCTGGCTGCAAGGACTCTGATATACCTGAACATACTCAAAGTTCATCAGGCAGCAGTGACAGCATCACTGCTGTCTCTAATGAACATCTTGAAGAGAAATTGGAAGTTGATGAAAGCATCAAACTTCTTGGGAAGGAGGATGGGAATGCACAGAGGACTGCAGAAGATGATGTGGCAGCTTTGCCTGCATCATCAACCTGTAATAATATACCTCCACCCCCTACATCTGCGTTGTTAAAGAAGGAAAACGACCAGTCCGGTGCTGATCAGGAATCTGGCCACGCAAATGTTGAACCTTTTAGAAAAAAGGATGCTGACATAGAAATAGTTACCAGCTTCCAAGAAACAAATACTATAAACTGTGAATCTTTGAAAGAAAGTGCACATTCTCTTTGCAAGCGAGTGAGTCCTTCCTGCCTTTTAGCCTCTATAAAGCTGCAGGCTTTGGATAGTCATCCTGGAAAATTGAACGTTGATGTTAACATAGACCATGTCTCAACAAACAAACCAATTCCTTTTCCATATTTAGAGAAAGAATGTGACATTGAAAAAGCTACTGTTGAAGATCTTCCTCAGCACAAAGTACACACCAGTAGTAGTACGTCATTGGAGACGATGCCTGATTCCCCAGAGACAAATACTGTAAACTGTAAAGCTTCAAAAGAAGATAGACATTCTCTTTGCAGGCAGTTGAGTCCCCCATGTCTTTTGCCCACTGTAAAGCTGGCATCTTTGGACACTCAGCCAAACCCAGGAATATTGGATGCTGATGTTCAGACAGAAATTATTTCAACAAACATACAATCGCCTTCTTTCAGTTTAGAGGAACAAGGTGTCACCAAAAGTGCTACTAATGAAGACCAGGCTCAGGATGAAATGAATGGAGGTGATACTACTCCATTAATTCAGAATCCTGCCACAGAAGGAAAAGATAAATCTTTGGACTTGCAAACGGTAGAGCCTGAAAATCTAATAAGAGAGGAAAAAACTACCTCAGGAGAAAGTTCAGCTGAAGCTCAGGCTCCAGAGTGCATAAGCAATGTTCGCGGCGAAATGGGTCCTCCACTTCCTCGTCTCCTTACCCCTTTGAAGACTCCTCCGAAGGCGAACAGATCTATCAACCCAAGGCAGGCTATTGGGAAACTATTATTTCCTTCACCCATGGATGGAATTGAATCTCCTACTTCACCTACTCAGACTAACAGAACACCGAACCGTCATCAGCTGAGTTCTTTATCCACAAACAGCCCACTCCCTCTAAATGGAGTCCCCTCATCACCACTTCAGTTCGGCTCTGCCACGCCTAAACATGCTGTGCCAGTCCCTGGTCGCCTGCCTTTGACAGCAGTGAGTTCTTCTCCTTCATCATCCTCAACGACGCCATCTCAGGAGAATTCCATGAGATTTCTCGACACCATGTATCCAGAGCTCTCTGCCCGGGCTCGTACTCTGAGCATTCTTAGAGGCAATGTCAATCTCAACATTTGCTCATCCGAGGGCAGAACATTACCGACAACCGACAGTCAGAAGTCTAGCTTTAAAACTATAAACTCTACTTCAACGGCCTTCACAAAGACTGAAGTGAGGGGAGAAAAAAGGCCTGCCATCGGTATGCTGCAGCCTAAAAGCAGTAAATGTCTCAGGCTTGATCAGGCTGCTGGTGTGACTCGCAATCAGGTGCTTGCCTCCTCTTCAAAAAGTGGAGACGACACCTCATCAGCCCAGAATCCGACACTAGAACAGCCGAAAACTGAGACAACCTCTTCACCCCTGAAATCTGTAGAACATCCACAGAAAAATCTTATAGTTAACTCTTTAAGGAAAATTGAAGACCAGTGCTTTGATCTGCTGCCTGTGATCCGGAGCCATCTGCATGTTGGTAACCTTCCCAAAAAGCCTGTCTTAAGAGATGAGGAGAAGGAGGTCATCGCTGAAGTTTGCCAGAGCAACTCAGTTAGTAGACTGTTTATTGTTCTTACATTTTTTTATCTTTTAATTTCTGGTTGGAGGATCTACTGGGCTGAAAATAAAACAATCGCACTCTACTGCTACAATGCTTTTTAATAACCCTTTTGTCAGTAAATGTATTACCTCCTTCCTGTTTGTAAATTTTGCCACATACGAGTATGAAGGTAGTTTCATGTCAGCAAAATTAAGCAATTAGTTCACATCTGCCTCTCATCAAAATGTCTGACTAGTAAGAAGGTTCTTTGTGTGTAATTTGACATTTTTCTGTCTCTCTTGGTTTACACTTTAGGCAGATGACATGATTGTGGCCATCCTGAACAAACTGAAAGCTGGGAAAATGGACCTGAGTCGAAACTATGTGCAGGCCCTCTGCAGAGTCTACACTGGGCTCTGTAGGCAGAGGAGAGATGTGGAAAAGGCTCGTGTCCTGGCCTACAGCCTCCTAATAGAAGGTGAGCATTTTATGTTGTTCCATATTTATAAAAGCTTTACACAGCTTTTCTACACTAACATGGTTTTATTTAAAAATAATTCTAATGACAGTTTAAGAGAACTTGTATACGTGATAGCTAATTTGATTTTTGGTGTTGTTTAACTGGAAAACATAGTGACGGCATGGAAAGCTAAAGTTAAAGAACTACCTCTACTCGTTGTGATGTATTACTTAAGCTTATTTGTAGTCAATATTGCTATTATTTTCTTTATTTCATCCTTTTTGCAGATTTTCCAGATTCTGCGAAGCTGATTTTATTTATGGTGACAACATGGCCCAACCTTCTCACACACACCAGTTCTCTGTCCCAGGCCATTCATGCCGTCACCAAACTAAGAGCATCAGAAGAGCTTCTCAGCTGCCTTTTAGCATTTCTTGGCTGGAGCAAGGTATTTTTTGATTACGAGTATGCATTCTTTAAATCAAGTAGTGTGTGCCCTCTTAAACTTATTCTTCCCATATCACTACAGACTCCTCCCTGTGACATTGACGAGCTGATCTCCAGAACACTTTCTGAGATCAGATCGGGATCAAATTTGTCCTTCACAAAACACAGTCGGTACGGGGAGGACCTTGGAGCCGAGGCTTGGGAACACGTCTATGCACTGCACCTGCTTTGTACAAACAAGAAGTGGAAGTGGACCTATGATAATTTACTAGGGTATGTTATTTTGTTTTTCTGTCTTGTAGTAATAATAATAATGTGAGGGTTTTGTTTTTTATGTGACTTGCAAATAAGATGTAAAAAGCCATGTCCAACATGGCTCCTGAAGGCACATAGCTTCTGCTTAACTTGTTCATTTTCTTTGACAGCAAGGAGTTGTGGCCACTGATGAACAGTTGGGTAACACAGCCAAGACAGCAACAACAGCCCATCTCTGATGTGGCTGTTGCTACTGTGCTCAGACTCATAGGTCAGATGTTTCCTAAATTTATTTGGTTATCAAGCTTTAAGCTGGAGGGATTTGTTGGAAATTACATTAAATGAATTAAATTGTTTTTGTAATAGGATGCCTTGGTCAGCTGGGGCTGAAGGAGAAGTGTAATTCTACTGTGGTCACTATTGCCAATGTCATCAATACATTTGGTAGGCACGGACCAACTGAAGGTAGGACATAATTGCATACTGAAGGGAATACAATGTTTTTGTTAACATGGTATCTCTTTAATTTGTGTAGTGTTGATTTAAGCAAGATTTATATTTCTCTGTCTCAGACATGTTAAAGCACATTTGCCTATCTGTATTTTCTGTGCCATTAAGCACATGCTGATTTGCCGCTAAAAAGAAGGGTTTCATGTAACAGTTCTAATTATATTATGTCACATGTGTGCAGGTGTGCCATGGGAGGTGCAATTAGCAGCCATCTACTGCATCTATGACCTGTCTCCATGCAACCCCAAACAAGCCCTGGAAGCTCTTGCAGAATGGAGAGGAGAAACATCTCAAAGTGTCCCTCCTGCTGTCACTAGCTGCATTAACCAGCTAGCCTCTATTTGCAGACAAGCCAACACCTAAAGTGCACAAATCCACAGACATGACAGTCTGTCCCTTTTTTTGGAAACAGACGCATAAATTGGCGCTGATTTAAACTTACTGGGTGACTCACAAGCAGTTATAAATTGGTGGTTCTAAAATTTTAAAACGTCCAGCAGACTGCTTTTTTGTTTTAATTTTTTTATGTGCACTTCTACTCTAAAATTATATAAAAATGTTTATATTTCTGAATTTTGTAGCAGTTTTTGTTTTTTAAATTGAAACTTTGCCTGTAGCAAATGTACTGGTATAACTTCTGTTATACTCAGATTAATGCTGTAAAGTACTGTACAGTGTGTATATGTGTGGTGTTGCTGTGTATGTTTTTCTGCTGAAGTTTACAGTTGTAGCATCAGTGTCTGTATTCATGAAAAATAGGATTGCCAAAGTAAATATGTTGTACAGTTAAATGCTTGAGAGATTATTTAATTGTTTTGTTTTTTTTGGGGGGGGGGGGCGGTTTTCAAATTAAAATGTCCGAATTTGGATCCAAGTTGTGTTCATTTGCTGCAGTCTCTGTTAACCTAGGTCTTCTCAGTGATGTGTACATACTTCAAAACTATTGGGAATGCTGCATACTATCGGATCAGCTTGTTATTTTTATAAAAAATTATCTTGAAACTAAAAAAGTAAAACGTTCACAGTTTGATGAACAGTGAGGTTTATTTTGCAAACGTCAGGACTCATTAAAATAGAGTAATACCCGAGGACTACTAAACCACTACAACAATCATGTTTTATCTTACCCGGTGTTCAGATTTATCAAATGTGGAAATTTTGTAAGAGCTGCCATTTCCGGGGCTGCCTATCAAAATAAAATCTACAATCGCTCGATAGCTACATTCATCATAACGTTCAAGCTCATACGAATTAGGACTTCTTTTTTTAACCTCCATACAATTTGTTATGATAGGAGCAGATAATCGTAGAAGTTTTATAAATCAAAACTATTTTAGTCGTTGATAGTGGGAAATATTTTAATAGAAACAAAAGCATGCTTTGTGCCAAATCTAAGAATAGCAACAACAGAAAGAACGCCTTAACTGGAAATAATAATAATAATGAAAATAATAATTAGCTCATATTATTTTCTTTCTTTTTCATTTACTTTTAGTGCGTCAAAATAAAATAATTAAATTTAGTAAAATTTCAAGGGACCAGCTTCCGTTCTGTGAGGCTTGTATATTGTTAGCTTTACCGCTCTCTCGGGGCTGAGGGGTGTGTTCAAAGATTTAAATCCCTCAGACATGCGTAGATGCTGAATGCTACTGGGTGCGCCATATTGCTGTTTTACTAGGGTAGTGGAGTTAGCGAAGCCGCTTGGAAAACCAAACCCGTTTCCGGACATGAAACCCTGAGAGGATAATAAGTGAATAAGCGCGGTAGGATTTATTAGTTTGCTTGACTGCAGTGTGTTTCATTTGTTACATTGCTTGCCATTTTAAGAAGAGAAGAGGGGTTCCCGTTAAACTCTGAGTCCAATGGATCCCAGGACCGCTTGGATCCAGCCGGAGCAGAAGGTACCTGCCAGTACCCTGTGGATGCACATTTGGCGAACCCCTCAGGAATTCGGAGCAGGCTCCGGTATCGACAGCCGCCTTCAACACCAACGTAACTTTGCAGCGCAGAGCGCAAACTCCACGGACTCACGCGGTGAGTATTGCAGAAATGTAGCACCGTCACCGATGGTAGTGTTGGGGAACCTGTCGAAGCGAGACGGCAGCGGGGAGAGGGGAAGTGTCCGGAGGAAGGGCTCGTTGTCGCCGTCCTCCTCCTCTTTGGACTCGGAGGCCGAGAGTTCCTCGCCCTCTGGTTCCTGCCTGCACATCGACAATTTGAGCGTTACAGAAGAGGCTAACCAGTTCTTGCACTACGGCAAGCAGGAGTTGAAGGAGAACAGTCTCCGACAGCAATACCCTCTAACCCCTTTTCACACTGTTCAGCAACACTGGCGCAGCATGCCACAATCTACCGACCACACCCCCCCTGGGATAAGAAATCAGCATGGGAACAAGCACCACTATCAGACACATTCATCCAGCCGCAGGAAGCACCTGAACAGGGCCAACACTTTCCACGGCATCAACCCCCTCCTGTGCTTCGACTCCAATGGACATCATCCAGACTCTAATTGTAGCCCGTGGAAAACCAGGCGCTACAGCCAGGGCATCAATGGGTAAGGAAAAGGAGGGAGGAGGGGGTATGGACAAACTTTTCTTTTATCCAAATGCAGTGTTTCACCATAGATGTGCTTCTGGTTTACACTTTATTTCCGTCTTTTTAGTCTTCACGAAGAGATTATGGACTTCTTCAGCTTCATGTCACCAAAACCAGAAGAAGAGTCAATGAGAAGGGATGTAGTGAACAGAATAGAGGGGATTATCAAAGATTTGTGGCCCACAGTACAGGTGAGTGTCACCAGCATAGATGTTTACCTGTGCACACCTTTTGGACAGGTAACTATGGGGTGGGGGTTTGGATGCTCAGTTTTACATACTTTTGTTTTTGTGATGTGCTGCCAACCCTCTCATAAGCCAAGTATGTTGACTTATGAGTATCAGAGTAGCTTCTTAAAGTTAATCAAGAGACAAGCTGATGTTAGATTCTTGTTAAATTCAGGAGTACTCCTCCCTGCTTCCAGAGTAACACTGAACACACCAGTCAGATATATTTGGAAAAAACTAACCTTTACTCCCACTCTTTGTCTGGCATCCAAATGTTCGGACACATGCTAGGACAGAAGGGATATTTCAAACGTAGGTACTTGTAAGCCTGAGGAAATACAGCGATGACCCCAATCAAGCGTTTTTTACTGCCTTGGTCACAAAGGGCATCTTTTTGCCCTGCACTTAACTTTATGAGAATCCAATTTCTTTTTTCTTTGCTGTTGGTGTATTCAGTAATTTTATTTTATTTTTTTTATGGTTATAATTATGCAGCTTGTTTTTGTTTGTGATGCCCTGCATAAATCAGGCCTATGATTTTCATGGTTTCAGCAGTCATTACGTTTGGCACTTTACTACATTTGTGTGTCCTGCTTTATGCAGAAGGCAGTCAGCAGCATCGTTTACGCTATATGTCCAAACAGACTTGGCCAGATGTAATCATTCATTCATATTGCCTGCATTCCCAAAGTAACATTAGTAAATTATTTTCCGTTGTATACTGCCAACAGAGTGCACTCTGTAACAAATGGCTCTTTTTTTTGAGGGGGTGGGGTTCACATTATAAACATTTTGAACTAATCCTGGCCCACAGAAATCCCACTGGGCCTCACTGTGAATTGGATTCTTTTCCTTTCTTTTCTCTGAAGATCATTCTGTGTTACTCCTCCTATCCCTGGTGGTGATTTTATTTTATTTTTTTCTTTTCTAGAAACCAGACATTTACAGAGGCAATAGTTTTATTGCACATCTTGACTAATACATAAAATTAGTGTATTTTGACCATACACTGTATGTAGAACAGTAGAAAGCCTGGTCAACAAGCTGGATACATAAACTGTGGATGCAGCACAGATACAGATATCTGCGAATCAGTGCTATGTAAAAGACTCAGAAATATTAGAGTTCTGCTCAAGTAAGACTGGAGTTAAACCTTCTTGGATGTGCTGCCCCACATAGCAGTGCAGCTGGCTTGGCCTTTACTTTTTTACCGAGTTTTATTGTTTTTACTAAGTCAAGAATTGGCCATATTTGCAGAATGGTAGAGCACAAAGTTGTCACCTAATGCTAGCAGGCTTGGATGGCAAGCTGTGTCCAGACTGTATTGTTGCACACTCAGAGACACCTGCTAAGTAATGAATATTTATTTATCCAAATGGCTTAAAACTACACAAAAAGATTGCAAGGTCAAATTTAGTTTGCAAATCCTTTTTTTTTTTTTTTTTTTTTTTTCTCTCCAAAATTATAAATAACAGCTTGCTAAACGGGAACTTCTGCTACTTCTGTCAGCAGTTAAATCATCCGTAAACACTAGTGACAGTTCCATTGGCAGCCATACATGCTGGTGCCATGATGATGCTTCCACCATGCTTGTGAGCTGATGTGTTATTCTTCAGTTTGCCCTTCTGCATACGGTACTTTTCTCTTCCAATCTTTCTATACAAGTTAATCGTGAATTAATTTTTCCTGAAGTGAGCAGCCTTTTTTTTTTTTTTTTTTTCTTTAGATATTGTCTGGTCAAGTCTAATTTTGCCATGTTATCGAGTGTATGATTTGAGCCTTGTTCCATACCCTCTGTATTCATGAAGGTCTCTCTTGATTGTTGACCTTGTCAGTTGATAGACTTGCCTCCTCGAGAGGACTCAGATGTTGTGAAGTTGTTTTTTTTTATTTTATTTTTTTATCTTAACCATCAAACTCTGTCATCCCCAGCCTGCGCTGGTCTTTCTTTTTGAATGACGTGCTTGACTGTTGATTCGGCCTCTTCTAAACTTTTTGCCATCTCTCTGATGTGTTGATTTTGGTTTGTCAGTTTAATGATGTTCACATTCAATTAGGGCTGCTCGATTATGGCAAAAATGATAATCACGATTATTTTCACTGAAATTGAGATCACGATTATTTGACGATATTTATTTAACCCTTTAAGACCTACCATAGAACCAAGTCCACCAGAGCTTATATTATTATTTTTTTTTACATGTTGTAGTGCCATTTGTGGGAGCATTTCAAGTTGCTATACATCAATACAACTGTTATAGCCCATATTTTAATAATATGTATGCATTAAGTCCATAGTAATTACATAAATTGCAAAAAAGTGCAATAAACTACAAAAAAAATTGAAAATCGCTTTTGTTTTGTTTACATATATTTCTACTTGGAGAAGTTTAAGAGGTTTATCCCTCAAAACTTTAAATACAATAAAGTTGCAAAAAATAGTTTCCCACCACAGGAAATTTATTTTGAGTGTCTTCATAGTTTTATTTTGGAGATACAGCAATTTTTATATACTGCAGGAAAAACAAAAAACAATCCTATGATGCAAATTTGCAAAGAAAACAGCATGTGCATCATTTCACTGTGGGAAGTGTTACGAACAGCTGATAGGAACGGCAAAGCGTGTTTCTGGAATATTATGTTTTTGTTCCTGCAAGCGCTTTTTATGCAATTTTTGCAAAGCTATATGTGGAACGAAACCGTGACCGAGGACAAGCTGATGGCATCAGATGTAAGTACAACTCCTCCGGTTTCATATGCAAAACAAATTATTGCGCTAGCTTACACGGTTCCGGTTCTACAGGGATTTAACAATAGTTACGCAAAACGGAGCGTGCTGCTCTGACCGGCTTTAAAGGGTTAACAATGACTTTAAAAAAATAATATAAAATAGTGTGCAACACCACTGAAGATTTTTTTTTTTTTAAACTCTCTTTTCAACCAACGGCAGTCACTCTCCAAATAACTTCTGCTTAGCTTTCCGAGCTTCCCTCGGGTCCTCTTAATCAGCGGTCTCGAATCTTTTTTGCGCCACGGACCGGTTTATGCCCGACAATATTTTCACGGACCGGCCTTTAAGGTGTCGCGGATAAACGAGGGAGGGGCTAATGATCGTTGAAAGCCCAGATCGTAATCGTGATTAAAATTCGATTAATTGAGCAGCCCTACATTCAATGACCAGCTACCAATTAAGTTCAGCACTTGAAATAAATAAACTAAACAAAAATTACTTTTTTATTTTTAATAACCCACTGTGGTGGTGTATAAAGGGAAAAACAGCCATGTATGGCCTTAATTGTAACTACACTGAAGTCTTTATTTTATTTTTTAAGGTTCCACATTGTCAGCTCAAAATCAAGGTCAAGCTAGCAAATACCTCAGATATGCTTATGGCTCTTGAAACCAAACCTATGTTGTCCTCTGCAGGTGGAGATATTTGGCAGCTTCAGCACTGGAGTTTATCTTCCAACAAGGTAACATTTGTTGCATTACCGTTGCCGTACACTCTCACCTTACACGGGCTACTTGTAAAATGCGCTGCTTTTTAGGAAGTAGGAGCACCATTTTTTTTGTCAGTATTAAAATGCCACACTGCATTCAGTGTTCATTCTGCTAGAATTTACACTGAACTAGATGCTGTTTATTATAGTTTTTTATGTATGCATTGTATTTCTCAAGGTCTTGTCCTGAGAGTTGAGTTACAGAAATGAAGAGTGTTGAGGGGGAGTGACATTTCAGCAAATATGCAGGAGTTTAAAATATTCAGCAGCCTTATTTGGAAACATTGTATCGCATTAGCAAATGAAGTGATTTTTGGAGTGAGTACATACAGCATCTGTTTTGTGCAATGGTTGTTTTCATTGGATTCACATAATACTCGCTCAGCAATGAAAATTAAACTGCCTGAACAATTAAATATTGGTTATGAAATAAAACTGTCTTTCTAACATGTGTACACAAACCAACAGGCAGAGATCACTGCTGCTTTCTTTATTATTTGTACATATGTTATGTAGTCAAAAGCCTTTTTGTTGTGCAGATAAGATTGAAGTTTTATGACTAGAACATGGTTACAGTAACTTCTCTTTTGTCTTGTTGTAGCTATTATTTTTTTATTTTTTTATTTATTTTTACCATTTGGTGTGTGTCTGAGAAACCGTTTGAAATTGTGTTGCTTTCATTCTGCTGCGTCCTTAGTGACATTGACCTGGTGGTGTTCGGAAAGTGGGACCGTCCTCCACTGCAAGAACTGGAGCAAGCCTTGAAAAAACACAATGTGTCCGGCTCACATCCCATCAAACTCCTTGACAAAGCTACAGTAAGTCGAGAGAGAATCCTGGCTTTTTAATTTTGGCATTGCCAAATTGTGAACTAATTCTTGACATTTCCTTAGGTGCCAATCATCAAGCTTACAGACTGTGAAACACGGGTCAAAGTGGACATCAGCTTTAATGTAGAGACTGCAGTCAAAGCAGCACAGTTCATCAAAAGCTACCTTAAAGTAAGCCTTTAACGACGGACTTTTTTCCCTTTTTAAAAAAATGAGTTTGTGTAAATGATCGTTTTGTTTTTCTGCTAATTTGTTTTATTTTTATTTTTTTTCTTGTAGAAGTACCCCGTTCTGCCACCCTTAATCTTCGTTTTGAAGCAGTTCCTGTTGCAGAGAGAATTGAATGAAGTCTTCACTGGAGGCATTAGCTCATACAGTCTTATACTAATGGCCATCAGCTTCCTGCAGGTACACAGTGATGCTCATCAGCAAAGTGATTAGTTCCAGAGTTGATAATAACTACACTCTGGTTTATTTAAAATAAAAACATTTTGTAAAAGTTGACCAAAAAGTTGTTAAAATGTAACGTGTTACACAGCAAAGGTAATAAGTTCTTTATGTCCTGCTAATCAGCTACACCCTCGGATAGACACGAGCCGTCCCAACATTAACCTGGGCATCCTGCTGATTGAATTTTTTGCACTGTACGGCCGTGATTTCGACTACATTAAGACCGCCATCAGAGTGAAAAATGGAGGAGCCTACCTGTGCAAGGAGGAAATGCTCAAAGAAATGGAGAATGGAAACAGACCATCATTGCTCTGCATAGAAGATCCAGTCCAACCAGGTCAGACTAAAATAAAGAAAATGTTCAAATGTGTATAGAATTTGTACAAGACATTACTGCAAAAGCAAAAAAACACAGGTATTTATTGGCTGCTGGAAGGGCAATCCAAAGTGAAGGGAAATAAAAATGTTAAAGAGCTGCAGTATAATCACCTGTGGGTTCAGTAACAATAAAAGTTGTGCAGAGGAGGCAAATGATTGCTGTACATCCCAAAACATTTGATATATGAACGCCAAAATGTGTCATGCTGTCAGAGTCCGTCTTGTAATGCTCAACTAATCGAGTGTGTGCGTGTGTGTCTGTGATCTTCACAGGCAACGACGTGGGCAGAAGTTCATATGGGGTTCTGCAAGTCAAGCAGGTTTTTGACTTTGCCTACATGGTACTAAACCATAGTGTTTCTCCACTTTCACGTGCATACCCTAACAAAGACTGTGACAGGTTTGTGCCAACCCACCCCCTCCTAATCATAAGGAAAGTGTAACCTTTCCTTATGAGTTTAATCTTTACAGTGTTTCTCTAAGTAGTCATATTTTACTTTCTCTATGTTGCAGTACTCTGGGAAGACTCATCAAAGTCAGCCAAGAGGTCCTGAAATACAGGGACTGGACAATCCAGAAGTGGGGTGCCAAGCAGTATGCCAAGCTGGGAAACCACAGAATGTTGTCTTCAACTTCTGGTTAGTGCCTGCTTCGCGTAACATGAACTGGAGTTCAGTTTCAATAACTGATGTTGCTGAAAAGAGGAAAATGTGTCAAATATACCCAATGCAGTCTAACCGTAATCTGTTTGGTCCTAGATGTTGAGGCTTGTGAACAGGATCTGGCCAGGCTGATGCTGGGTGGAGATCAAAGAGACTCATCCTCCCCGCTCAGTGCCGACTCCCCGTCACCATCTCCAGTTTTCGTTAACAGCCCCCATCACCGTTTGTCGTCATCCTCTGCTTGCTCGCTCTCCTCTTCTTCCTCTTCGGGAAGTGACATAGTAAGGGCAAATATTCTTTTCTTCATTTTACCAAATTATTTGACAACCACTTTGGCACACAAGGTGGCAATTCAAAATATGTAAAGATAAAGCACATAGACAAAGCAGCTATAATGTTCCATCACAACTTGATCATAGTCCAAATGTTTAAGGTTTTTCTCTTGTCAGTCTGGCTTTCTTAACTTGTATATGGACATTCCTAGGAATCTGAATCCCCTCACGGCACCAATACTACTGTCCAATTCCATCCCCTGACCTTCCAGTCAATGTTTCAGATGACTACTAACCTGAGGACTGCGCATCCAGCAGGCTTTATTCACACAATGCATCAGGTCGGTCTGTTTCTTCATACTGACATTTATATTTCAAAAGGCAAAGTCCAATTTTTTTTTTTTTTCCAAATGCCCTTTAATGCTTTAAAAGAATCCCAATTTCAATCTTTTTCTTTTTTCCCCACAATTTTTCAGATCCAGATGTCCCTCCCAGAAAACATAGCCATCCCCCATCTCTCCGATTGCCGCTTCTACCACGAGACTCCTCCTTCCATCGGCGTTGTGCACCGTCATTCGCCACAAGTCGCACCACAAACCCCTCAAATCTCACAATACATGAACTCTACCAGCCCTCTCCTAAGTCCCCACCACCACCAACAACAACTTCACCACCCTCAGGTAGGAGGACTGCAAAGCCGCTCTTATGCCATGGGATCCAATTCCCACGGTTCACTGGAGCATCCCAAACTTGTCTTCAAGCACAATCAGTGCAGTAACCTCCAAGGCCAAAGTCACGTTAACTTCAGTCCTCAGCGCAGATTTGTTCCCCAAGTTCATAACGCTACATCGGGTTTCAGGAACCAGCAGCAGTACGGCCGTAACGCCTGTCGACGCAAAAAGAAGGACAATTTTCCTGCCTTGAACCAAATCAGATGAAAGAATACACCTACAGTATTTGTCCCAACTGGTTTCTGAAGGCCTCTCTACAACCATCAAAGTGATCATGTGATGATACTTTTCTTTTTTTGAAATCTTGATATGGGAGGCTGTCAAAAATGCACCTTATCGTGCTAGCATTCCCAAGTCAGTTTACTATGCCACACGCTTCCTGTCCGAAAACTGAATTTAAATCCATGACTGAACTCATTTTGTTACATCTGTCTGAAGTCAGAAGCCCCTCTCTCAATGTGACGCACACCAGCACAGACTTGATTGAGGATTTTCCAGACTTCACCTTCTCATCAGTGTTACTTCCTAGTTTATTGAGCAGCTCAAGTCAAGTAGAGTTTCCATGGAACTCGGACCTTTTTGAACATCGTGTGCCATTTTACTGAACTGGTTCATCGAGCCTGGCATCTCTTGAACTTTTGACTCTTGTCGGGGCCCATCTCATCAGGTTTGGGGGCTCATTTGATCTTGTGAATGCAACACCCTATTAGCTGAACTCTTCATGAAGAGCCCCTACAGCTAGGGCTATTACTACAACTTGTACTCTGGATTGAAGCACTACCTTTCTACCTATGCAGCTCAACGCTGACAGTGTTTTTGGTGTGACGGCACAAAAATGGACCTTATCGCAAGTGCTCAAACTGTGATGACTTGTTTGAATGTACGAAGTGTTTTGTGTGTGTTGGGCATCATCCGTTGTCTGCTTCCCTTTTTTTTTTTTTTTTTTTTTTTTTTTTTTTAAATTTGGGTGGTTGTTGTGTTTTAAAAACTTTTCCCCTCACTAATGTCTCCTCCCCCCACACACATTAGCACCTCTGTTTTGTTCTGTACTGTAAACATTGCCACCTTATATTATGTCTGTTGCATTTCTGTGCAATATTGACCAGTTTTTAATTTATTCCACTTTTTTTTTTTTTTTTTTTTTTTTTTTTTTTTTTAAAAAATAAGGGAGTTCTCGCCACTATAAGGTTGCTTTTTATATTAGCCTACATTGATCTGTGCAATAGGATTTGAGGGCCTAGGGCTGTCTGTTTACAGCTTTCCAACACAAGAGGGAGCTATGGTGTAATGTGAGAAATGTGCCAAAAATCCCATGTTGCCAACACATAACTATTGTCATTTACCATTGATATATGATCACTTGAAATTTTCCCAACTGTCCAAATATAGCTCCTCCCACCACTGGTTCTCATTTTAAACATATCACTTAATTTGGGGGTTTGTTTTTGCTTTCTTCATTAGTATTTCCTCTTGATGGGCTGTGTTGGGGAAATGCACCTTTTTAGCAGTGTTATATCTTGTTAGTTCAAGAAAAGTTGGTGCTATTTATTACCAGCAAAGTGCTTGTTTTCTTGCCTTATATCTTTTTTGATTCTGTTAAAGCAACAATGTAACTGCCTTTCTAAATGACCAAATCTGACCCTCCTCCGTTACATAGTCAGAGCCTTTTGTGTTTTGTCAGTGGCAACAAAACTGTTGGACTTTTATTTTTGCCATACAGCTTGTAGATGTAAGCTCTGAGAGCAGACTCCGATCGCAGTCAGTGATTGTTAGCATGAGCAGCATGTGCGTGAGGTGTGTGTGGGTTTTGTTTTTTGTTTTTTTTCCCCTAAATTGATAAGAATAGTTGATTTGTGCAAGAGGGCCTTGTATTTTTTCCAGAGGTTTTCCTCTGCCATCTTTAAAGTCAGTATTTCAAAGACAGTTTCACAGCTAAAGTTTACATAGCGACTTGTTCTTGGCAAACCAGAGATTTATTGTTACAAGACTTTTGGCTGAGGCAAGAGTAAAAATCACTTAAAGTCTCGTGTTTCGAAAGTCAGATTATTGTAACATGCCGTGTACCAAACTGATGGACACATGATGCTGTCAGCTTTTTTTTTTTTTTTTTTTTTTTTTTTTTTTTTCCTCCCCCCAGTGCAGCTTTTTAGCAATATGTTTAAACGATAATCTAGGTTGTTACATGAACCAAATCTCCCCCCAGCTCATTCCTTCCTGTACATTTAATGGCTGGTTGTATTGTGTAAACAACTGACTTTTTTTTTTTTTTTTTAAATACAATTTTTCTATTTTTTTAATAAACATTTTAAAATTCCAAAAGTCATTTGTGTGTGAGAGAGAGAATTTGTGGACTATACTCAAAAAGTGACTGTGTCCAAGGAAACACACTAATTTAGTTTTTCTCTCAATTGCTTTGATGCAATTTTTCCTGCAGAAGTAATTCTCACTACTCTTCATGTAGTTGAGGCATTTTTCATAACACAGTCACCTGTGCAAAAGATACTACAACAATCAAAACCTTTTTCATAGTTTCAATATCATGTAAGTATATTGTAATCCCACAAAGTCTCTCATGGGGGCACTGCTGGATCATTTGCTTGGTGTAGCTGCTCCAGAGTCATTAGCTTTCAGATTGTCAGCAGGGAAATGGGAAGAAGGGGCTTCAATGAAGTGGTTCATCTAAAGGTTTAATCACTAGAGGGTTAGTGGCTGAAACTGTCATTTTATTTCAATTAAAGCAATGGAAAAGGGGGCAACGAGGATGCCCCCTTTTAGTCTTTCATTTAAAAAAGCTGACTAAGACACTAGGAAATTAGACTTTAAATCTACGGCTTGTAATGATTACTTTGGCACAGCTACAGTTCATAATATTGTTAAAAGTTGGTTCTTTGTTCCTGATAGATCTATTTACTAGATTAGATCATAGGGCTCATGGGATCTGGCCTATGCACTGATGAGAAATTCAGCTGCCTTTCCACACAGTGGTTGTTCACACAGTTTGTGCTGCTACATGGTTTGCCTAAAAGCATGTCAGCCCTTAGGGGAAACAGAAGGCGCCTCCAGTTAGCATTCACCTGTTGAGATCTGCATGCAGTAAAGGGGGCACTTGTCTTTATGTAATGCTCGCAAAGAGTGAATATCTTTCTCTAGATAAGAGCGCATTTCAAAAAAATAAATACATTTATACTACGTTAAGAATGACAACTTTGCTGTGCTCAACATGTCAAGAAAATAGCTTTCCAGTGGGAATAAACAAGCCTTTTTCACGTATAAATCAGTACAATCTCATTGTGTGCTAACCAGTCAAACTGAAATGGCTAAAGAAGGTTCTTTAAAAGAGCTTCCTTTCAACCTCTACTGGAATTAAATATAGCTTATGCCTCCAGGCTGTCTGAAAGCACTGTGACTGTAGTTTAAAATTTGGTGTCGATACATAGTATCAGGGTATAAGGGACATTTTGGTCCAGAGAACAATTATTACAATATTATTTTCGCTTGTAATGGTTGTTGGTCTGACTCATAAAATAACACCCAGGTAAAGTAGGTAAAATATGGAGACATAAATCATATATACATCAGATTTTTGCCATACACATTTTCAAATGATATAGCTGTTATCTCCTCAATGCCACCCAATAGTGCTCAGGCCAGTTTTTTGTTTGTGGGGTTTTTTTTAAGAAGTGTTAGAAGTGACATTGACAAGTCTTTTTTTCTGTTTTTCTGCCAATTATTCTTCCTTTGTGTCTTTCTGAAATACAGAGAAAATGTGATCAAAGGCTCAGCCTTAACTACTGACTGGTTCTTTTTGTCATGCTTTCAAGATATATGGAAGAGACTTTTCTACCATTATGCTATTTACAGCATGGAGCCATGTAGACACAGATGATGCGAGCACAGAGTGTGCATAACAGAGACGAAAATGACAGTGATGGTGTTGTTTTAGTGCAATGGAAAGGGAAGTCAAGAAATAAAAAGTCTCACGGACTTTTTACTTTTGCACCTGTAAATGGATCTCTAAGTGAAAGATGATGTCCATCTGAAGTTCTGTACGACTGTAAAATCGTAAATGTACTGACATCGGTCTCACTTCACTTTTCACTTTCTATTATGCCTTTCTTAGTTCAGCCTCTTAGAGGAGAAAAAACCTTTAAACATGGTGGTCTTCGAATTCTACACACTCTTATTTTTATGTATTTATATATTTATTGTAAATTTGTTTTAGAATAATGTATTATAACAATAATAATGGTCTAAATGTCGACCATCAAAGCCCCCTGAATATGCCACTGATAGCTAAAACTAAACATTCAGATTGAGTTTCCACACTATAGCTATATAAAATGTGTCTAAAATCAGATCCCATTAATTGTGGCCTATGTGCACCCACCATGTTCATTCATCTTTCGTTTACGTAGGACCTGTTAAATAGCTTATCTCCCTTTTGTGTTTCCAAAGTCAAAGTATAATACTCTTAGCTAACAAGCATAGCCTCTTGGCCTAGATATCTCCACTTACCTTGATTTCATGCTCATTCGTGGTTAGTCCAATGTGCTCACTTGAGATATCTTTTCTTCTTTGGCTCAAAGAGGCCTGATGGATTCTGTATTCTGCCTGATAAAATGGCTCCATTCAGCCTCTCTCTAGTCTAAAGCTCACTAATGACCCATACACACCAGTATTCATTTTCTTCCCACAAAACCAATTTTTCTCTGAATAATGGAGCTTTTTTGGCAGTTTTAAGAAACATACTTCTCTAAAGACCCTGACAGAGGAATGGAACAGACCCTAGTTACATCTATATCTTTCAGATCATTAGTTCCATTTTTTGGAGATTTCTTTAGAAGGCAGTGTTAATTTTTCATATTCAACAGGCGGCTGTCAACAAACATTGCATAACAAAACTGAGGTACAAATCTCATCAACCAGCACAGCTGCTGACGGATGTTGGTCCGAAATTTTCTAAAGGTGTAGAAACTCAAAAGGTTTCATTTATCTAAATCAAACCATACATTCAGTTCAGATTTGATTTCATTTCAAAACATTTATGGTTACACACCCAGAATTTCAATAATAAAAGACTAACTTCGCATAATGCAAATAAATTTGTCACAGATAAAAATGGCTAGCACCTCATTTGATAAATGCTCCATATTCTCCTCCAGCTAGTTGCTTACTTTGCCTGTTTGTTGCTTGTTCTTGGCAAAGTTTCCACAGTGAGTCTTTTTTTTAAATCAGAGTACAGGAGAGCTGTGAGACTGAATCAAAATGTCTAATTGTAAAACTAAAACAATGAGCTGAATGCCATTATAATCTTCAACAGAGCCAACAGCAACTGCAGAATATAGATAAGTTGATGTCAGTTTATCATTTCAAGCCTTCCACATTATCATGCCAATTCCATCTGGTGTTAAATATTTGACTAATCCAAATTACTTTGGGTGTAGATTATGAATAGCAAATAGCAAATAACAAATAAAATTACGGTGCATAACATACATAAAATGAAACCTACAAATCATAAAAATATACGATGTAGGTTCTTTGAAAGTTAACACCAAGAATAAACTTAGAGAGCGAATGCATGTTTCCATGATTAAATGATGACTGCATTATTTTTATATTCAGCATGCTCGGTTTTGAGGTTGTATTTATACAGAAAAACACATTTACAAACCGGGTGCCTTCCATCACTTTATCTTTTCTCTGTAGCTTGCACCCTGCTGAAGAGTTATTTAGATGACTCAGCCTATTACTGCGTACTGTATGTATCTCTTCAGATGTTGATAGCTAGCTTGCTTGATGATTTGGGTTTATGCAACACAACACACCGCAGAATGCAGCATGACCCCATTTATGCACTGTGTTTTTGTTGCGCTTGTGTGTTTGAACTCGAAGGGAGAAAAAGAAAATAGAAAATTACTTTTATTCATCTTCGTCTCGGGCTCCTTTGTTTACTCTTGTTCTCTCAGGGTATATGAAAATGTAAAGGAAAGTGACTGGTTCCACTTATTGCATTAGGCTTATATGTTGGAGTATCATGAAACTGCAGCTTTCTGAATACTGTGTTTGCACTTCTAAGAATTTATGGGATCAACATATCATCATATCAGTGTTGCAGCCATTATTTGCAGTTTCTGCCACAAGAAAGATAGCACACTGTCCCTGATTTTAACGCTGTCAAACACAATCAGACAAACTTGATTATGGATAAATCTATATAAAAATATCTTTCTGAGATGTTGCAGCAAGCATTTGTTGCAGAGTTGCGATGAAAATGGATACATCTGCAGTATTTATGCAAAATTTAGGCTGTCTGTGTGAGGGTTGGGGTTCTGTGGACTCTGAACCTGGAATCTTCGTTGCCTTGGTATATATCATCTATTTGTCAATGAGAGCTTAGTAATAGGGTCATAAATACTAGTATTTATACAACACCAGATCACAATAGTCACCTCAAGGTGCTGTAAGCTAAAGACCCTACAATAATACAGAGAAAAGCCCAACACTCAGTTGACCCCCCTATGAGCAAGCACTTGGCGACAGTGGGAAGGAAAAGTCCTTTTTAACAGGAAGAAACCTTTTTATCTCTGGCACAATAGTTCTTATTATTTTCTAGAAAATCCCAATAAAATGTCCAGAAAGGCTCCATCACTCCATCCATCGATTCAGCCACACTTACAACCTCGACAGTAGCAAAATGGGTGAGTTATTTAAAAAAAATAAATACAATAAAATGAAATGAAAGTTACCCCGCTCAGTCATTATGAAGGAAAAATTCTGAAGATTGAAAATGTTTTTGTGCCAGGCTGTAATCATGTTATTTTATGATTGAAGAAAAGCATGCTTTCCCTCTGGGAATGCCATGCTTTTGAAGCAAGCCTTAAGCGGCTATTAGTGTTACTGCATTTTTGGCATTTACATGTTGTCTTGATTTTTTTTTTTTATCCCTGAAGATTGCAAATTTAGCAGCAATATAAACCAAAACTTCAAAGTAAAATAGATAAAATATCAGGGTGTCATCTGGACCATCATTTCCACTAAAATAAAGGTTTGCTGTATGTTATCCTTAAACAAATCGTTTTGATAGGCCAGTTGTGTTGCCCTTCTGGCTCGCCAAATGAACCGTGAGGCAGGCAAGCTTTGATATCCCACTCTGGATGGCATTAATAGAAATAAAGGTACTCAGATGTTCCTCTTCCAACAACAACAAAAAACATCAGAACTAAGGAAAATCAGAATCACAGAAATCTGTCTGTAGTCGCCTAGCAAGTTCAGGGATGCACAAACCCGAAAAATAGCACACATTTTCCCTTTCTTTTCTTTTTTTGTTTTTTTAAATTGGCAGACATGCATTGGAGGGCATCTGTCAACAAACAGCTTACACCGACAACAAATGGCAGACAATCTGTTCTTGAGTAAATTGCAAGCAGTTTTTGCAGTAACGAGCTTTAACTGTTGCTCTGGAACAGACTGCCAGTGATCCTCCCCTTGTTCCTGTCCACTTGTAGAAACAGAAATTCAAGAGGTTTGTCTCGATAGTCACTCTGACAGTCGGCAGTATCAGCATTTTAGATCGAAAATTAAAACTGCGAAGGGAATTAAATATTGATTTCTTTGGCAGGAGACAAGTAGTCATCCATCTGTAAACGTATACGTGCAGTGAGTTTTCCACTTTGCATCTCCCCCAGTTCTATTGTGCCCTTTTGCAGCTTCAACTAACTGTTTTATCTTTCATCTGCAGCTTCATTGCTTTGATCAGCTCTTACTGCTCTCATTAGCATCATTTTGAAATGAAAACGTTTGAAGCTACTTTGTTAATATACCTGCAGTTTTTAGTAATATTATAATGCAACAACCTAATCAGTCTTGCTGACCTATACAAGAGTTGTACATAACAGCAGATATGCTAATTGTGTAAATGGTAGAAGAATGTCTGCCTATCACAGCCACCTCTGACTTGATCAAAATGACATGACATAAAAAACAGACAGAGATAAAGAAATAAAGCATATTGTGGAATATAAGCGGGTCTGAGACGATATTTCAGTAGCTGGGGTGAAAACAGCCCGCAGTGTTGGGACACTGAAGGAGTGACAGGCAAATTGCCTGCTGGATGATGAAATTTTCCTGGCACAGATCCAGGTCATCCTCAAGTGTCACTGGAAAATAGTTTTTATGACAGCAGTCAACGTCCTTTAATTGCTTAATTTTCATTCCCGCCCAGCTCACTACAAGGAAATAGATTAAAAGATAATATAAAATATGGAAAGGCTCATCAAAATTCTGACTCTTAGTGATAAGAGAGCACAGCTTTTAATATCTGGAAATCTGGGTATGGCATGGAGTTTAACTGCAAAATTATATATACTTCAGGTTACTTATAATAATTGTGCTTAAAATAAATTATAGACACACAATGAAAATAATGATTGCAGTATACTGCCACTGTCTCATCTAATTACTTCTTATGGAAACAATTATATTTGGTATTCAGCTTTTGGCATTATGGACGCCTACATTACAAAAAAGAAGAGCAAATGATGAAGAAATGAAAACAAGTATTTAAGTAGTAAGATTAATTGGCTAGAATAATGACAAGTCATGATCTGACTTAAACTCCTGTGCTTCAGCTCCTGTTTAAAACTATCACGAGGCCTAAAGTTTTTCTGAACTCAGCCTCACATCTCAGCCTGGCTGTCATGTGTCTCAGCATAACGTAAGCAGCCGTGTCAGATCACAAGGCTTTAATTACAGACCTCGTTCATTAACACATCCTGCTTTGCAGTATTTTAGGACATGTAAAACTGTGTGCGCACGTGTTACTTTTCTGTCACACTTCTTGATTCACGTATTCTTTATATATCCATTTTAATAAGGACATATTAAAACGATCGTCCACCTGTTTGGTGAAAGTGCCATTTCTCTTATGCCCATGCGTTGAAATTCCTTAATGTATAAAGGAACCTCTAAATAGATGTTGTTATCTATTGATATAATGAACCCACATGATGCTGCTTATTCATAGACTTCAGGGGGGGGGGGGGGGGGGGGCTGTACCAGATACAGCCCCCCCCCCCTTTTTTTTTTTTAAATCCCAGGTTTAACAGACTTGTTTGCAATGCAATGCAATATGCTCGGCAACATGGGAGCCCCAGCATTCTGCAGCACAGCATCGTAGTCCTGTCACTAATAATCAGCCCTCTATAACTTACTGGATGCTGTAAAACACCGCTCAAATGAGCTGTACACGAGCAAAGCTTTAATTCAAATATAATCCGGTTACATCATAATCAATTTCATTTTAAGTCTAGGTGCTTAAATTCATAAAATTTAATTCATAAATTATTTAAATTCATCACACCAGAAATAATTCTGGTGTGATGAATTATAGTGTGTCCTCGGACACTGTGAAAGACACCAATAAAAACAGCCAGTTATTATCAGTATTATTTTGATCACAAAGGCTAAAATCCTATTTTGATGACGCAGTCTTGTCCCTGAGTGAATAATCATTGAAGGATTGTGCTCCGTTCTGGAAAAGTTAGAAATGGCTAATTCAATATACTGCAGTACAGCTCATCTTTACCTGGTCTAATACCTGCAGCAAACATCACAAACAAGAAAACGAAGAGCTCATCTGAGCAGTGTCCTCCTACTGAAGGCTGATAATAATGGAGGCTTACACAAAGACATGTGAGGATCACACAACTGAACTGAGCTCTGCTAGCACACTAATTTATTATCGCTAAAGCTTATTTTCATCCCAGAGGACACCTGGACAATAATGCTCAGAGGTTCTGTTGTTCAATAGGGTTTATATGCTGTTTTGGAGGTTATTCCCTGACAGTAGAAATGACACGAACAACGTGTCTCAGAGACCCTTGGTTTAGTGATATTTTTTCTAATGCAAAACTCTCTGTGATCCCTTGTTGTCGGTTGGCAAAATCATTTGCTGCTGGGACATTAGTCACAACTGTCAATCTAGCATTGAAAATAAAGTGTCCAGAGCTAATGGTGGGAAAAACAGAAATATATGAAAACACCTGGTTTGCACCATTCCATCAGTTTCATACAGCAATACTTGTGTCACGTCTGTGAGAAATGAAAGAAATATGAATACATTTCAGTGGCGGGCAATTTAATTCACAAGATTCTGAGAAATGTTTATTAAGATCTGAAGTTGATTGTATTTAAAATAGATTAAATAACAGTGAAATGTCGTAGAAAAGTAGTGAAGAACCCGCAGACAAGATCTTTTTAGCACTGTAGTTTGAATTTTCCAGCCACAAGCCTTGATCTTTCAGCAACACCATCTTAACTGTATGCTACATAGCCAGACTTTATAGAGATCCATATTGGAGTTAATGAATTCAAATCTATAGGCTGTGTTAATAGTAAACTGTTCGTCTTGTGAACTGTGTGGCAATGATAGAGAATGTAAAAGTTGCATTAATAGCTAGCTGCACCTCCTCCCAAGAGGATGATAAATCCATCAATCAGTGCAGGTTACAAACACAAACTGTACTAAACAGACTGAAAAATGCAGACTTGAAGGGCGCATTAACATGCCATTAATTTCAAATGATACCGAAGCCATTATTACAGCACTTTTACATTTTGTCCAACCTTTAATGTGGAAAATATTACTAACGGAAGACCCTTTATCCACTTTAATGGTTTTGATGTTGATGCTAATTTTCAATTCAAATATAGTTATGCTGTAGCTCAGTGAAGATGCATTGAATGTGGTCTCAGACTGGCCACATGGGAATAAATGGAGGTCATTAAAAAATAAATAAATAAAGGATAGAACATAATCTGTGAAAAAAACAAAACTTGTGGTATACACAACTTAGATGCCAACGTTTCATAGTTTGGGTACAAATCACACTGAATAGTTCAACTAATGGATGAAACTGAGCAGCAAATATTTGTAAAGCCTGACAGTCTTTATAATCTCTGTCTATAAGCTATAAATCCTTATAGCTACAGTGTGTCTCCTTTCTGTGAACATCTCAATACGTACAAACAAAAAGTGAATTTTTGTGCTTCATTAAATAGATCTGTGCCTGGCCTTCTGATAGGTTTGTCTTCTTTATTTTATTTTTATATAAAGAATATTTCAGGAATGTGACAGAAATAACCTCCTCCTAAACATCAGCAAGACTAAGGAGCTGATCGTGGACTTCACTACAAAGCAGGCGAGGAATTACAAATCCCTCATCATCAGTGGCACGCCAGTGGAGAGAGTGGACAGTTTCCGATACCTGGGTGTCCACATCACTCAGGACCTGTCATGGTCCTGACACATCAACTCCCTGGTTAAGAAAGCCCGTCAGCGTCTCTTCTTCCTCAGAAGACTTAGAGACTTCCAACTGCCACTGAAGGTGCTCAAGAACTTCTACTCCTGCACCATCAAGAGCGTCCTGATGGCAAACATCTGCACCTGGTTTGGGAACAGCACCAAGCAGGACAGACGAGATCTGCAAAGAGTGGTGCGCTCAGCCGAACGCATCATTCAATCAGAGCTCCCTGACCTGCTGTCCATCTACACCAAGCGGTGCAAGTCCAAAGCTAGGAAGATTATGATGGACCTCTCCCATCCCAACAATGGACTCTTCTCACTGTTGAGGTCTGGGAAGCGCTTCCGCTCCCTTAAGGCCAAAACAGAGAGAATGAGGAGGAGCTTCTTCCCCCAGGCTATTCGGGCCCTGAACCAGGTGTAGGACTGGACTCTCCCACACACGTCACTATAAGACTGGACTCTCACACACATCACCACACGCACCACCACACATTTCCTATAATCCTATAATTCCTATAATTTATAATCTTTATAATCTCTTCTGCTATTTGCACATTCTTTACTGTAAATTCCTAAGTTAATTTGTAAATTTTGTAGTAAACTGTAAATTGTAAATATTGTAAAACTTTTCTTCTGTCATTTAATGGTCGGGCATTGTACAGCTACAAGCATTTCACCCCCATGTCGTATTGTGTATGGTTGTGTGTGTGTGACAAATAAAATTTGAATTTGAATTTGAAAAAAAAAAAAAAAGTATCTTCAGTTTACCATATTTCTTCTTTTTTCTTTACTGTATGCTTAGAAGCTATGAAATAAACATAAAAGGTAAGTATTAGCATAATATTATGTTGGAAAGTCATTTTGTCTAAGCAATGATGGATTTAGGCTTATTAATATACTCTTGATGCAGTTGTGAGAACCCTATACATGAAAAAAATACCATAAATGTCTGCTGTTTTTAGTCTTTTCAGCCTTGATGACTCAGATAAACATTTTTTTCTTTTAAAAGTTAACTACATACCAAAAAATTATGTTTATTTGTTCAGTTACGTCTACACTTCAAGTATTTTTTGTGAGGTGAGTTGATGTGTAGTATTCCCATTTGATAATAAATCAGACATGAAGAAAGACAAGGAGACTAACAAAACTGAGAAAAAATAAAGATGAGAAAAGTTTAACCGAAGAGAAATTAGGGGAAAAGGTAATTAGTGGAGCAGTTGGTGGTTTATCTAAGAAATAGTGAAAGTCTAACTGTTCTCACTCTCTCCAGGGACAAACAGACAGGCTCTGGTTGCTGTCCCCCTCTTCCCATTTCACTGTCAAAGTGACAATGACTTATTTCCTCACACGTTTTCTTTATACTTCACACATTTACATCTAGTTTTTATCCATATTCATTAACGTTTCATCATTTTGTAACTAATGTCAAGGTTAAACTCACCAAAGGGCAGGGCAATCAAAATTCTCCAGGAACTCAGCTGGAGGAAAATAGAGCCGCTGATTAGTTGTTAAGGGTAAAGTGGAGAGTAGAAAATGGATTAGTGTGCAGTTAGAATATGTCGCACTTCATGAAGTGTGAATGAAGGATGTTTTCCCCATCTGGGGTTATGGAGAAACTGTGAATGACTGAAGACACTTTTAAAAACAAGCAGCGCAAAAAATAAAAGCGGGGTGGAAAAAAAAAGTCCTCCTCAAGAGACCTTTTTTGATTTGCTCTCCTTCTCCTCAATTTAAATACTTTGGATATATTTTCTTTTCACACAGTAAATATTATATAAGGCAAGACACATGAAATGCCTTTAGATACTTTTGGAAAGTAAGCACAAGCTCCCGGGTATGTGCTCCTTCAAAGGGTTGCTTGAAGGGTAAAACTTGCTTTTGGATTGGGATGCAGTTAAAGGTCGGAGTCAGACATGGCAGGTGGGATGGTTTACAAAGTGTATGCAAAGAGTATTATAAATTAAAATCTCACAAATGAAGTAATTCATTTGCGAGATTGTATGTATGCTCTTGTATTGGTATATGTGCTAGTGCAGTACATTCTGTGATACTTAATATTGAGTCATTCTATCAACCTAAATTCAAAACATCCATGGTGCTTTTAAGCATTTAATTGTGCATCAGAGTTATTAGTACAATCATCACCAAGGTTACCAAGAGAATATGAAGGTTAAGGTTGCTGGGAGGCTCTCAGTTAGACACACTTATGGGTTAAGTGGCAAATTTCTTTGCCCAGATAATGAAGGGTTACAGTTAAATACTCTAGTGCCTTAAAATATCCAGGTCTTCTTTGATATCTAGGTTAAATCAAATGAGAAGTGGAGACAGCCAGGGAAAAGAGACAATCTATACTTTAGTACATTTATGTCTAGCATATCATTGTATCATATGTGGATAGAACAACAATTAAGATGTGTTGTTTGGGGACCAAAAAAAACTGCTTGTCCAATACAAAATCCCCTTAAAAACCTAGTGTTGTAGGATATAGTAAGCCAATGTCTTCACTATGGGTTTACTGCCAGTTTAGTATTCCCTGTCACATCTTCTAAAATATTTAAGAGATGGCCTGTTTCCCCTTGTTAAAAGAATAAGATATCTTGTTCGCACTATAATACATTTGACCATGAGTAAAAACGAATAAATTTTAATGTAAAACTGCAAAATCCAGACTTATTTTTCTTTTTGTCTTCCCTTATTGGCAAAAATAAAAACCTACTGATTGGACGGAAATGGCCAATCACTTCCGGTATTTTGGAGCAGGCGCCCTCTGCTGGACTGGTGCGAAACAATTTCCAGATCAAATGGGAGCAAACGAGGAGTTTGCGTTAAAGTAAGTTATCGAACATTTCAAGACGATAACATTTTAAAGAGAATAGGTATGGTATTTAAAATCTAAAAATATTTGCCAGTTGTTTACTTGCTTCGTCCTTGTTGTGACATTAGCACAGCTGCCATCTAATTACACTTACCAATAACAGCTCACTTTTACTCTTTTCCTAAAAAAGAAACCCCAAAGTGTGAAGTTTTTGACGTGATTAAAAAGATAAGCCCATTATTTTATTCGCACTTTTTGTGGCATATTGCATTAGGTGACAGTAAACTGAGTTCAGTGTTCCGCTGTGAAAATACACGGGTGATTGCCTTGGCTGACAAAGTGAGAGCTCCAGCGCAGCGTGCTGAAAGTTTTTGTATGAGAATTGTTACCACATGTGATTTTTGAAAGTCATTGAGAACAAGCATGCTCTATTTAATTTTTTAAACGTCATATGTTTTTCATTGCTCATTTTATGTTAATTTCATAGTGACATCTTGACCTAGCAGTCTTCTTGTAAGTGTTGTTGCTATTGTGTCAGCTTTCTTCTGCTTTGCACCATGGGCTGCTTACCTCCACCACATTAGCAGATACTTTCTCTCAACACAGCTGCTTCTGGTTCAGCTCCAGCTCTCGTTTGAAGCTTCTTTTAGGCCAGGATCTTTGGTTTCCCACAGTCTTTTAATCATGCTTGCCACAGTGTTAACATTAGGAAACTTCTCCTGACAGATAACACCCTCAGGGTTAGCACTGTTGACATCCCTGATGCATCTAAAGCTTTAAGACGGGTGGCTCTCTTTAAACTGTCTATAGAGAGATTTGTTTTCCTCTCTGTTGGTCTTCTACACAAATATTACTGTCCTCCTCAAGGCCTTTTGATGTGTCACCTCTGGTAACGCCCACCATCCATGTGCAAATCTTGTGCAAATAGAATGACTTACCCTGTGACTGATATATTTTTGGTGTGTTTTTTTTGTTTGTGTTTTTTTTTTTTTTTTTTGCTTGTTTTTGACTGAAGTATTTTTGGAGTATAGATTTTAGTATTATTGCACACAATATGTTGACACAACAAACTAACTATTTAGATACAAAATCCCAGCACACAATTTGGAAACCACTGATGTTGAATTTGATCCCAGAAAGGCAGATTGTAACTCTTATTTTGAAAGTGTAACAATATGAGTTTAGGATGCCTACCTAAAATAATGATTTGTGATGTTTAAATGCCATTTATATGTCCAGACAAAAATGAGAAATAGCCTCATAAACGATTTTGTCTTTTTCAAACCTTGTTACAAAGAGCAGAGGTAATCGTAAGGTGTTATTTAACACTATTAGTAATATTGTTACTCTTGCTCCACCTGCTGTCCCTATTTTTTCACATGACGTGAAATAATACTTGTCCATCAGCATCTTCATTGTGTGTTCCTGCATCAGCTCGGCGTGCTATTTCAGAAAGTTTTCACCCGTTTCTTTACTGAAGATGGTAAAATTGGTTGACTCACTGAAAGATTCCTCCTCTTCTCTCTCCTGTTTCAGTCTATTGGTCTTTGAGTGCTCACTATGATCAACACATTACTGGTTCATTCTACAGAAACTGCTCTTCTTAGTGTGTCCAGTGGCATTTTGTTGTAAAGTGATGCAGGAGAATGTTTCGTTTTGCTGATGTTAGACCTTACCTCTGCTTTTGATATTGTTCATATTTTGCTGAAGAGGCTCAGATATTGGGTGGGTGTCTGGTTCTCCTTTGCATCATTTCTACCTGAATGATGCTTTTCTGTGGCTGTTTCTAAGTACAGCTCCTTTGCCACTTCTCTTACATACAGTGTGCCACAAGATTCTGTTTTGGGGCCTTCTATTCACTCTGTAGCACATTTTGAGCACCTTTAAGGAATTATTTTATTACTGCTATGCAGATGACATTCAGTTATATATCTGAGGTTCTTAGTAGGAAATTTGTCAGAAGCACAAACAGGGACTTCATTTTTTCTTGAACTCAATGAAAAAGCTGCCCAGTCAACACACATATGTGGGGCCCAAATAGGGAGCAGCAGGGCTAATATTTGGGGCCCACTTGGGAAACCCAACTGGGGTCCAGCTAATTTTGTCCTCAGTTTCCATGGTGGCCCCAAATGTGTTTTCCTAGATGGGTTTATGCTGGGTCCCAGATAAGCCCCAAATCAGGCCCAGTCAAAAAAAATATGTGGGGCCCAGATGGGTAGAAGCAGATCTGATATTTGGGGCCCACTTGGGTTACCCACCTAGGACCCAGCTAATTTTGTCCTCAGTTTCCATGGTGGCCCCAAATGTGTTTGCCCAGATGGATTATTGATGGGACCCGGATGGGCCCCAAATCAGGCCCAGCCAACAAATGAGTATGGGGCCCAGATGGGTAGAAGCGGGTCTGATGGTTGGGGCCCACTTGGGTTACCCACCTGGCACCCAGCTACTTTTGTCCTCAGTTTCCATGATGGCACCAAATGTGTTTTCCCAGATGGGTTAATGATGGGTCCCAAATCAGCCCCAGACAATAAATGAGTATGGGGCCCAGATGGATAGAAGCAGGTCTGATACTTGGGGCCCACTTGGGTTACCAACCTGAGACCCAGCTATTTTTGTCGTCAGTTTCCATGGTGGCCCCAAGTGTGTTTGCCCAGATGGAATTTTGGATAATGTAAGTAAGCTATAATTTAAATCACCTGTACAACAAAGCCAGTTTATCTTTTTTATTAATACTGATTACTATGAAATTTTAAAACAGTATGCTTTTTTATATAATACATTTTTTGTTTGGAGAACAAGTTGACAAAAATGTCCACAGTATACACAAAACAATAACAAATAAATGTTATACAGTTTAAAGGAAAAACAAATGCAGCAAACCACAGCTTCTCACTCATTCACCAATCCATTGGTCCTGAAAGAAATAAAAAAAAATAAAAAATTAGTGCATTTTCACAAACAAAATCAGATTTGTGATAGTACTGAAGTTGTTTTGGAGGTTGTGCTGTTCAAGTTGTTTGACCTCCTACATTGAACTCTTTGAAGACCATGAGTATTCATGGAAACAGAAAAGCTATTTACAAAATGATTTACCAAGTAGGCACTCAAAAATTAAATTAATGTGAAACATTTTACCTTAAAACATTTAAGACAAATGTTTAAAAGATGTCTACATAGTTACAATGATAACTGGTGTTGTGGGCTGTCTCAGTGATTGGCACAGAGCTTAGAACAGGCAAGTGGTTAACCAGTTTTTTGCATGGTACAGCACCTCATAATGAACACAAAACAAAATAGTAAAATGTAACAAGGGCTACATCTACCAAGGAGAAAACAGATTCCACTTCTTGAGGTGTGTGCCAGGCGGGCGCCAATAATTTTCATGTAGGGCTGCCACGATTTGTCGACTAGTCACGATTACGTCGACTATCAAAATCGTCGACGACTGATTTAATAGTCGACGCGTCGTTTGAAGCTTTGTAAGATCACAAAAGACGCAGGAATAAGTGGCAGGATTTAAGAGTGTAATAACGGACTGAAACAGAAGATGGCAGCATTGCATGTACAAGGATGCCAGCTACCGTTAAACCCCGAAGAAGAAGAAGAAGCAGCTGTGTCCCAGAATTCATAGCGCGGCCCAGCGCAGTTTCCAACAATGGCGGCAGCTAGTTAGTTTTAATGTTACTCTTATTATTCTTTCTGGGTCACAAAATAAACGTTTAACATATTTTCAGGCGAGAATGTAGCTGTGTAAACCTCAAATATCTGCTCAGTTTATCAGGACACCACATATTTTCAAAAGCGCTCCGACGTTTTCGGAGACATCTGTTACCCACTAGCTCGTTAGCGAGCCGGGGGCTAGGCTCACTAGCGCCGTGAGAACACCGGACTCCCCGCAAATCGTTTTCAAACCCAC
Organism: Rhamphochromis sp. 'chilingali'; assembly: GCF_963969265.1. Taxonomy (NCBI): domain Eukaryota; kingdom Metazoa; phylum Chordata; class Actinopteri; order Cichliformes; family Cichlidae; genus Rhamphochromis; species Rhamphochromis sp. 'chilingali'. The sequence goes on from NC_137938.1 coordinate 11,928,678, forward strand.
CGCTGTCTTTCGCTACTCAGGTTAAATATATATGAGTCACTTAGATAACTTAAAATGTTATTGTTTGGCTTTTTTTTTTAGTATTTTATTTGTTCCTGAGTAAATCAGTTTGTCTGAGATTAAAGTTATAGTTTTTACACAGCTGAATAAACGTCAAGCAGACAACTGATTATCAGAAGTGTGAGATGCTCCAGAATATACTCCGGTGTCCTGTTATATTTTAGATAGCAAGGAGTTTATTAAACTTCACCGAAACAATCTGCAAATTTCATTAAAATTTAATAAACTATCATCTTGTCTTTATTTTTAGTTAGCACAGACCTTAAACACTTAAAGCTGTAAGCTAATGATAGTTATATAAGAGCAGATGCTGCTGGTGCAATAAGCTGTAGTTTTACGTCCAATGGATGATAATCTGATTAGTCGAATAATCGCAAAAATAATCGGTGACTAGTCGACTATCAAAATAATCGTTTGTGGCAGCCCTATTTTCATGTAAATCAAAAATAGGGCCATCAGATAAATCAGTGTGTTACTAATTACACTGGAAAAAATAGAGGCTGGCTCTGGAGTTCCTGGAGCTTATTCACATTCTGTGAGCAACCAAAAAACTGTTTAGTGAGAGACTTCAAGTATGCTACAAGCCAGAAAGAAACGTGGTCATTCCTGCCAGCAGCCACCAACCTCCAGAACAACATGAGCTGATGGTTTCATCTCCACAATTTGTACAGTCTATCTAAACCACGTGTCAAAGTCAAGGCCTGCGGGCCACATCCGGCCCGGCATACATTTATATCCGGCCCGCAAGATCATTTTATATAGATGTACTATTATTGTTATGCATGGCCCGGCGATATGAGGCGCTAATAATATACAAACTACAGATCCCATAATGCACCGCTGAAGCCTCCTTGCTGACCGCTAGGCTAACTGGGAACATTCCCGCGTCAATCAAGTCAAACTTCTGTTATTGCGAAGCTAGCCGCTCACAATGGTGGAGAGAAAAGTTGTTTCTGAATGACTGCAGCTGTAGTGAGCATCCGTTATTCAAACATCAACAAAATATCTTACAACTAATGAACTTACCATATAGCACTTCAAAAACTTTAAGCCCTCGAAATTCCCGCTTTCCATGGCACCCAACGAAGTTATATTGCCTGGAAAGAGCATTGTCCATAATGAAGGCCATCATTCTTCTTGTGGCTTCATCAACAGTGCTCCCTCTGATCTCTGCCACAACAGCAACCTTAGGACACGCAAGGACAATAATTTTACTGACAGTAGTACCATCAGTCACACCTAAAAGAAAGCAAGCACAGCTACACAGTAATTAGGCTCTATAATATTGATGCTAATTGACTGAGAAAGAGTTAGGTGTCAAAGTCAAACACTGTCTGATGTGAATGCAAAGAGCTAAATGATTCACCAAAAGTAATTTCTTAAGTTTTGGGTTTGGCATGGCACAACTTATAACTAGGTAATGTTTGGAGAAGTTATTTTATTAACAAAAATAGCAACTTTTGTTCAGCTCTCCTTCCACTCCTTCATTGCACTGACCATGTTCGAACAAACAGCAACTTTCCTTGATCATAACTGCTAGCATGAAACACAGACTGATTGAGGCATTAATCATTGAATATTGTTATTACATCATTATTATTTACCACTTCTTTTAGGAAGACAGGGTCTGCCAGTTTTTGCTCCAGTGCTGCCACATCTGCTACTGTCCGGATGGGAAATACAGCACCCTCGGGTAATACTGCAGCAACTGGTCCATCACGTTGTGTAAGGAGAGACTGTAGCATTCGACTGTGGACCCTCTGAGTGTCCTTAATGTCTTCCAGGAGGGTTAGAACACGTACAAACATGCTCGTATTGGTGGCTTGTAGAAGTTGTCTTGGAACTGGTTGTGAAACCACAGGTGAAGGAGTTGAGGGTTGTAGCGGCTGAACAAATGGATGAGTGATGTTCAGGAAGTGAGTTTCACTTGAATGTCTATTCTCCATTGCTGATGGTGGTGAGGTCTCTGGCTGTTCCGCAGTGTTGTCCCAATCCTCATCAGAGCTCGACGGGATCACTGGCCTTAAAACAAACAAACAAACAAAATACAACAAACATACACACACAAATAAATAATAATCCAAACACATAATTTAGGGTACTGGTTAGTCCTACAAACTAAAAACATTAATGTATATAATGGCATCAAAAAAAAGTCTAAAACAGATTTTTAAAAGTCAACAAATTATAAAGCGCTATTTTGAAATCATATCTGAACCTGATGAGCAGCAAGGCAAGTGTCTGCTAAAGAAACTGTCAGGTTTTTTTTTTTCTTATAATCTCAATAAATTTTTGCTTTTAAGGTGTTTTCAACACAATTACCTCCTTTTCCGCTTCCCTTTCCCAATCTGCTTCCAGAATCCAAATAAATTCCACCAAGGAAGGTTTCTAATTTTTGCTTTTAAGGTGTTTTCAACACAATTACCTCCTTTTCCGCTTCCCTTTCCCAATCTGCTTCCAGAATCCAAATAAATTCCACCAAGGAAGGTTGGTGGGAATGGGAAGCAGGAAATGCTGTCTAAAGGGCCAAACTTCCGTACATCTTGAGCTAGGTGTATTAAAGAATGTATATTATAACCAACAAAGTCAAGACCATAAATCAAAGCAAAATCTTTCACAAACTGCTTCAAAACATCCTCTGCATAATCACAGTCAGTTATCAATATACAAATCAGGACTTAGATGAATTCTTGTAGATACAGATAACAGTATAAAGTATCTATACATTTGGCTTGGTATATTATTCAGTAGAACTGGGCTTGTGTAAAGCAAAACTTGTCTCAATTCAGTTGCTTTCTACGTGCTAATTTCAATGAGAGACCTTGGTTTCCTTGCAAAACTTTAAGGAAGATATTGCCTGACAGAAACCATGAATGCTGAAATCAGTTAGAATTTGCATAGACTGTCTGCATTTTCGGGGACTTTTTAACCAAAGATAAATAAGCTTGCGCATTACCCCCATATCCCACACCCAGCTCGTTCAAAGTGACACCCCAACCTGGTGCTCTTTGCTGGCCATAGCACAAAGTTTCATCAGTCCTTTAGTCAACAGAAATTTCATGATAACATAATCTTTAGCATGTTCATCGCAATCGTAGTGCTCTTCCTCAAGTGTTTTATTCTCAAAAGAATCAGAGTACAATATTAAGTCCTGATGATGCTCTGACTCATTTTACTGTGAAACGAAACTAAAATGTTCAACAACTTTCTGAGCTCTTTGTCCTCTGAGATTGCTCCATTGCTTTCTGAAAGACAGCTCACAGATTCTGAAGCTCCAGGTTTCATCACTCTCCAATCAAAATTCAAAATTAACTGAACCAGCAGCAAAAGAAGATCCAAACTACGCTTCACATTTGATAAATACTGATAAGGTTTCCGAAAGAGACTCAGGCGCAGGCCAGGGTTTTCCTTTAAGCGAAGGACAGTGCGTTTATTTACAGTGAACACAATACACCAAGTGGCTATATACAACGTGCAGGGGAAACGGGTCCGGGTCGCCAGGGTCCGTGGGAAACAGGGTTGGGAGAAGGGTGTTCCACACTTTCTGTACAAAAACGTTCCCCCTCAATCACTCCTCTCCGCATCGGGTTCCAAAAATGATCTACACACAAAACGTCTGGTTAGCAGGATAATTATAAGAAATTCTCAAGGTACAGGTTAGCAGAAACACAAGTCTAACTGACACTGATAGCTCAACGATCCAGCGAAGACTAGTGCAGACTCGCCATCTAAGTAGTGCAGTAATCAGCTGGGATCAGCGGCCGGTGTGGTGATGAGCAGGTGTGTGGGCCAGCAGCGGGAGCCCGCAGTGAGCATCGCCGTGGCGAGAGAGAGAGAGAGTGAGAGAGAGGGCGAGAGAGCAAACAAACCACAAACATATTGCCCCATAGAGGATTGACCAGCGGGGCACAGGGACCATGACAGTACCCCCCCCCCTCAACGGGAGCCCCCCGGCGACCCACCAGGCTTACCAGGATGAGACAGATGGAAGGCCCGCAGCATACGCTCGTCCAGGACAGCGGCCCGCGGAACCCAGGACCGGTCCTCAATGCCATAGCCCTCCCAGTCCACAAGGTACTGGAAGCCACGCCCGCGGCGGCGAGAGTCCATAATCCGCGTGATGGAATAGGCGGGCAAGCCGTCCACAAGCCGGGCGGGCGGAGGGGGCCTGGAAGGAGGGCACAGGTCGCGCAGGCGGAGACGTACTCCCGAGCGTCCTTAGTCAGAGAAGGCCACCAGAAGCAGCGCTGGAGGAAGTTGATAGTGCGGTGGACCCCTGGGTGGCACGTAAAGCGGGCAGTGTGGGCCCATTGAAGTACTTGAGAACGTACTGATTGAGGGACGTAGAGCCGTTGGGCTGGCCCACCTCCCGGATCCGGTTCCGACACCTGAGCCTCCCGAATGGCTGCTTCGATCCCCCAGGAGATGGTGCCCACGACACAGGTGGCGGGGAGAACGGGAGCGGGCTCAGTGGCGTCCTCCGAGACTGAGAACTGACGGGACAGGGCGTCGGGTTTGACATTCTGGGAACCGGGTCTGTAAGAGATGGAGAAGTGGAAACGGGTGAAAAACAGGGCCCACCTGGCCTGTCGGGCGTTGAGCCTCTTAGCTGATTGCAGGTATGCCAGGTTCTTGTGGTCTGTCCAGACGAGGAAAGGCTGAGCCGTGCCTCCAACCAGTGCCGCCACTCCTCCAGGGCTAGTTTTATCGCCAGCAGTTCCCGATCCCCGACATCATAGTTTCTCTCTGCAGGGGACAGACGGCGGGAGAAGAAGGCACAAGGGTGGAGCTTACCGTCCTTTCGTTGCGACAGAACCGCTCCAACCCCTGAGTCGGACGCGTCGACCTCGACCACAAATGGCTGCATGAGGTCGGGTTGGATCAGGATGGGGGCTGAGGCGAATCGTTTCTTCAGTTCTTGGAAAGCTACCTGAGCTTCTTTGTTCAACTGAAAAGGAAGCTTGGGAGAGGTTAGCTGGGTCAGCGGCAAGGCAACTCGGCTGAAGTCCCGAATGAACCGCCGGTAAAAGTTGGCAAACCCAAGGAAACGTTGCAGTTGGTGCCTATTAGGAGGTTCCGGCCACTCAACAACGGCTTTTACCTTCACAGGGTCCGGGCGGAGATTTCCTTGGTCGATTATGTACCCCAGGAATGCGACGGTGGAGATGTGGAACTCACACTTTTCTCCTTTGACGAACAATCGGTTTTCGAGGAGTCGTTGCAGGACCTGTCTGACATGGGTCTCGTGCTCGGATTGGTTTCTGGAAAAGATCAGGACGTCATCTAGATAGACAAAAACAAAACGGTTAATGAAGTCTCTGAGCACGTCATTCACCAGGGCTTGGAACACCGCAGGGGCGTTAGTGAGACCAAAGGGCATGACAAGGTACTCGAAGTGGCCGAGGTGGGTGTTGAAGGCGGTCTTCCACTCATCGCCCTCACGGATGCGAACCAGATGGTATGCGTTTCGCAAATCCAGTTTGGTGAAAACAGTAGCCCCCTGGAGGAGCTCGAAGGCCGAACTGAGGAGCGGCAGAGGGTATTTATTTTTTACTGTGATGTTGTTTAATCCGCGATAGTCGATGCATGGCCGGAGGGTTTTATCCTTCTTTTCGACAAAGAAGAAGCCTGCCGCGACTGGAGAGGTGGAGGCCCGAATGAGGCCGGCAGCCAGGGATTCCGTGATGTACTTGTCCATAGCGTCTCGTTCTGGAAGTGAGATGCTATATAGCCGACTGGTGGGTAAAGGAGCTCCCGGGAGCAGTTCGATAGCACAGTCATAGGGCCTATGCGGAGGAAGTGACTGGGCGCGGGCCTTTTGAAACACCTCAGCTAGGTCGTGATAAACAGAGGGCACATTAGTTAAATCAGCTGATTTCAATTCCCCAGGAGAGGGCGTTTCAGTGCTTGGAGGCGAGGCAGCTTTAAGGCAGGTCATGTGGCAGTCCTCCCCCCACCCAGTGACACGCCCCTTTAGCCAATCTATGTGAGGGTTGTGCTGCTGTAGCCAAGGATGGCCGAGAACTAGTGGAGTGCGAGTTGCTTTAAACACCAAAAAACAGATTTCTTCAGAATGATTGCCAGAGAGGGTGAGCTCGACAGGCTCCATCACCAGAGTGATGTCTGGAAGGCGTTGACCTGACAACGCCGTAACACGTAAGGCATGAGGCAGGGGTTCCAATAGTAACCCAAGTTGCCGGGCTAACTGACAGTCAATAAAGTTTTGTTCCGCCCCAGAGTCGATCAACACCGATAGGGAGCGGCTCTTAGAGTGAATGGAAAGCGTGGCCGGTAGTGTTAAACGGGGAGGAGCTTCTTCCTGGCTCAGCTCGCCCACCAGTACTCCTACCATCACTGGCGGGCGCGCCCTTTTGCCCGCGAAGGGCAGGTAGCCACAACATGTCCCCTGTGACCACAATAGAGGCACTCACCGGCCGTAATCCTGCGCTGACGCTCCGCCGCGGTGAGATGGGAGCCGCCCAGCTGCATGGGTTCCTCTCCATCCCCGCTCTCGTGAGTCCGGGAGGGGCCGGCATCCGCCATGGCGCCGGTGCCAGAGACTCCCGCAGCCTCATGGAAGTTGTAGTTCCGCTGCGACCGGCGAGCCCGTAGCCGCTCATCCACCTTAATGCACAGGGACATTAGCTCATTAAAGGAGGCAGGGAGATCACGCATGATTAGCTCGTCCCTTAATTCTTCTCTGATATTGTTCAGCAACGTGCTCCGTAGCGCCTCCTGATTCCACCCTGCCTCTTCTGCCAGAATCCAGAAGTCGATAGCGTATTCAGACATGCTTCTCCTACCTTGTTTGAAGTTGAGGAGACGGAGAGCAGCGGCCTCTGCCCCGGTGCCTGGGTTAAACACACTCTTAAATTTGGAGAGAAAGTCAGCGTAGGTGATGACAGGATCAGAGTTTAACACAACCTGGGCCCACTTTAGTGCACGGCCCCTCAGAAGTTGAACATAAGTGAAATAACGCGAGATTTCGAAAAGCACTCCTACATGGAGTGAAATTTTTTTCCCACTCAAATGTAAAACCATTTGTTTTATTTTATTAAGCGTCTTACAATTTTAAGTCACATCTGTTCTTTGTGTTTCACTTATATTAATATATTTTATATGTATATTTTGTTATTAATTAAATATACATATGCTGCCTCTGGCATAATTTATTATCAGTTATTTCATCTTAATTCATGTTTATACTTACACATGACTAATAATTATACTTAACTAAGATCGTTAAACTCAGTTGCCTGTTCATGCAACTTCCCATATGTTACCCATATGGTGCCCATAGAACATAGCCCATCTGGGCTGGCTCAAGTGGGTCCTACTTGGCTAACCCAGGTGGGTCCCAGATTGGATGCCCATTGTAAGCCCATCCCCACTTGGAACCCCCATAGCCCATGTGGGGCCCACATACTGGTGTTTACTGGGTGAAGTCCTTGTTGGTGCCCCTGACAGATTTTCTGCCTAAAGGCCCCTTACCTCATCTTAAACTGTCAGAGCAACTGGTGTATCTCTACAAAAACTAAATAGAAAAAAAGGAAACTCAATATTTTGACCACCCTTTTGCTTGACATGAACTGGAGTTAAGGATTTGGTTGCCAATCGATATTTAATGTCATTGTAATTCAGGTCCCAAAGTCAAACGAATACTGAGAGTGAAAAACGGTCTAAATTCTTTCATCTTTAATGAAATCATCAGCGTTGCTGCTTTACCAGGTGTAACAATTAAGTTTAACATCCAGGCATCCATGAAAACAGAATTTATTAAATTTAACGGAGTTAGAAGTTAACAGGAAGTTAGCTCGCTAGTTTCCACCTAAACATTTCATACCATGTTCTGGCTGAGAGATTTTTGAAACTAATTAAAACGTACAGCTCTGCTACCACTTCCAAAATAATGAAGACAGAAAACTAAACAGCAGTGGCGTTTGCAGGGTTACTGAAGTTGGACTACCTGGTATATAATGTTGTGCTACGTGATTGCTAGCAACACAGCTATGTTAGCATAACATTAGCACAGTGAAGCTGGCGGATGAACGCCAACTTTTTTTCCACTCGATAAAAGTTAACGTGAGGGATTCTGGTGGTTAAAGGCAAATGCAATCGCATAGCAGTATGCTATACACGGGCCAAACTTCAGTCAGGAGAACAACTGAGATTATTCAACCACAATACAAGGTTAGTTATTAATATACTGCAACATAGAGCAGCTGCGAGAGAATTCAACATTAATGAATCAGTGTTACGGAAGCGCAGTTTTTGGCTTTCCCCATATTTCAAAAGTGCTTCATCTCTTTGCTATGACTCGCGGCATAATTGTTGTAGCCACTGCGACGCTTTCGACCAAAACAGGCTTAGCTTGATGACATCATCAACATGCGCTATCGCGATAGAGCGGTATAGTCAAAATCTCTATCGTTGGCCAAATTTATATCGTTTCTATCGTATATCGTTTATATCGCCCACCCCTAAAATTGTCATGCAGGCAGAATGGTCACTGTCCTCTTTAGTTTAAGATGCAGACCATGTTTTCCAAAAACAATTTCAAATTTTGATTCATCTGAGCACAGAACAGCTTTCCACTTTGCTTCAGTCCATTTTAACTATGTTTTTTTGGCCAGTGAAGATGGTGAAATTTCTGGATCATGTTGAGATATGGCTTCTTTTTTATATTATAGAGCTTTAAAATGCATCGGCTGTAAAAACAAGAACTGTTTCCAGATACTGATTTCTACAAGTGTTTCTGAGCCCATGCATTCATTGACATGACCGAATCATGCCCATTTTTAATGCAGTGGTGCCTCAGGGCCTGAAAATCATGAGCATTCAATATTGATTTTCAGCCTTGTGCCGTGCACAGATTCTGTAGTACTTATCATCTTCTTTTGATTGTATGTACTGTAGATGATGAGTACCCAAAGATCTTTGGGATTTAATGTCAGAAGATTTTTCTGAAATTGTTTCACAATTTGGAAATGCAGGTTTTTGCAGGTTAGTGAATCTGCAGATTATGACTCACTTTTGTTGATGCCATCAAGTTAAAAATGAGGAAATGTTTTTTCCTAAAATCGTATGTTTACTCATTTTAAAAACTTTGTTTTTTAAATATATATATTCCACTGTGAATAACATGGATTCATGAGCCTCGCATTGATTTTTTTTTTAACACTTTATACATTGTCCCAATTTCTGCAGAATTGAGTTTATAAAACAACAGGATAGTTTTCTTTGACCAAAACAATCATCTTTCCTACATAAGCTGCCAGTGTCACCTACAGCACATGGCCATATCAAACTATAATAATGTTACTGAGAAAAGATGAGTGAAAGAAGAGACGGGACGTAAGATGGTAGCAGAAAGTAGGTCAAGATAGAATGAGCTCACCAACTGGAGGCATGATGGGGGGGAAGAGGGAAGAAAGGGAAAATAAAAGGCATGTGAAAAGGGAACCTGAATTGTGATGTGGAAAAAAAAAAATGAAGGGATAGGAAAATATTGGATGAAGTAGGGGAACAGAAGTTGAAGCTCACAAAATGGATATACTTTTTTATACCCTGAAAAAGGATAGAAATATGAATTTGAAGGAGAGAATATATAAGGATTTCTTTGGGACATGATGGGGAGAGGATGAAAGGTGCGAGATGGAAGAAGGGATTGGAATGCAGGAGCAGAGACAGCGTACTTGTGGAAAATGAGCTGGGAAAATACCTGGGTATGAAATAAGAGGTGAAGGCAGAGATGAAAGCTAAGAGAAAATGGGTGAATAAAATGATGCTATGATGTGCAGGTACTGATGAAGACGAGCGAAAAGAATAGTTAGCAAAGAAAAGCAGGGTGGCTGTGGTTCAGGACAAATCAAAGCTCCATGTTGCAGGCAGGATACTAGTGCCAGATATTTAACTCCACGCTGAGCACTGTAAAAATGTGAATTTGTTTTATAAAAGCTCTTTGAGGGATACATTCCTGTCCATTTATGAGGGAGGTGTAGCTACATTTTTTTTAACTACTGCCCACAAATATTCTCAGCTTCATTTGGAATGAATAAGTATCATGTTTTCCCGTCTGCACATTATCTCTAAATTAGCTTAATTGGTCACATTGCACTCTATCCTTATAACAATATTAAAATAAATTATTTATAAGGAAGCAGGAAAAAATCTTTCATTTGCAGCATATTAAATCATCAATTAATAACTGATTTATTGTTATGTTTAGGTGATATCCAAACATGGAACTACAGTGCAAGAAATATTCAGATTTTCTGTATTGATGACGGCTGGCAGATACTGTGGCCCTCAAAGCCGTGCCTGGATGTGCCTGAAATTCTTAAACGGTTGAATCAGATAAACTGAAATTTGCCAGTTCTGATGTGTTCACACTCAAAGCTTCAAGCCTTAAATATGGAAGTTGGTGGAACATCTTGACAGGTTAACCTACCATTTAAAGATTATGTGGCATGCTGGTTGTTCAGCAATGATACAAATAGTCAAATCCTTTTTTTAACAATAGAATGCAGATACAGCTTTGATACTCTGTGATTTTTTTTTTTCCTTTTTCCCAGTTGGAGCTGAGCTTTGTACAATAAAAATATATCATCAGTACGGCTTCGCAGTCTCCATTTGGTCAGGCAGACCCAGAGTTGATAAAAATGTGAGCTGAACTCTCTTCAAACATAAATGTTAAATTGTTGATATTGGAAAACTTTACGAGTAGCTCACATATAATTCTTTAGTAATGATAATTTATTTTAGGGCTCCTCAATCAAATCCAAATAATTTTAAATCACATCACCCATTTCATCTCCAAGTCCAAATGTTTTCATTATTTTCTGTTTTGCAGTTGAAAAATGTTACAGTCACATGCTAAACCCTTCAGCATTCCATAGGGTATATTTGTAGTTTTAATATAGAAATTATATATTTGTTGTTTATTATTGTTTTTTCAGTAATATGTCGTTTTGCTGTGCAAACTCAGCCCACAAATGAGGTTGTTCAGGTTTTAGGGGATTAGAGGAACCTGTCATGATTTACTCATCTTTGTAATGACAGTGGTTTGGCCAGCACCACCTTTCGGTTGCCCCCTGTGTGTGTGCGTGTGTGTGTGTGTGTCTGTGTGTTCCTGTCTAGCTATCTTTGTACTATATATGTGAGAACCAGCAGTCACTTGTAAGGACACACAACCCGGTCCTCACATTTTTGAATTTTTTGAGGCTCAAAATGTGGTTTTAGTGTCAGGGTTACAATTAGGTTATGGTAAGGGGCTAGGGAAACCATTGTGTCAATGAGGGTCCTCACTAAGATAGCTGAACGGGGTTGTGTGTGTGTGTGTGTTGGCATTTGTGCATGTGCATCATTGCAGGAGTACACACACAGGATTTGAGGAGATGCCATGTATGTACAAGTGTGCCAGTTTTCAGTTTTTCTGGGCAGGCACATCATTGCTCATACTCGTAACGTCCTACTATACATTGATAACAAATTTATTTGGATATTTTTTAACCTCAACTGAGGTTCTGTTTTGTAATCTGCAGTTGGGGGAAAAAATGCAAATATGCATGTTTTGACAAATGTGTTATTTGCTTGGCTATTTATTAAGTAAGAGAGGCAAAGGGGATAACTGAAAAAGAATTGATTTAATGATATGGTTTATCGCTGCTCTGAAAATCATCATCATCTGGGTTACAGCTCTAGGACTGGGCTCAAACCCATGTTATTACAAATAATACCACATAATGCATTCTCCATAAATGTCAGTTTCTCTGCTCCTTTCATTTTTCTACTCTTTCATTCACTTGCTGACTTTTCCCTGCTGCTGCACCTTCTTTTTCTTTCTCCCCTCCCCCTTAGCCCTCTCTCCCTCCTCTTTCCCTCCACTTCCCTCCCACTTTTCTCTCTCTCACTCTAAAGAGCACTCACTGCCTGCACTTCTCTTCATTTTCCACCCCAACATGTTGGCAGGAGGAGAAAGAGGAGGATGTTGCGCTCTACCCTTGGTGCGTTTTTGCCACCACTCCGGCCAGCGCACACTGCCTCTGACTCAGACTCAGCCTCAGCTTTCAGCCGTCCCCGCCTGAAAGACTTGAGAGGGGAGGTGGAGAAGGACTCGAAGACTAAGCTGGAGCTTAGGAGCTCTCACTTCAGGGTCCTCAACAGGAACAACAACAGCAGAAGAACAGAAAAGAGCAACTGCTCTTCATCTGTGGTGGAAACTACTCATACCTCAGCAGTGACCACCTCCTCTTTTTCCTCCCTCTCAGCTCCAAGATCCATGTGGCAGGAGGCTATAAGGAGAAAGCGGTATCTCCTTGACCGGACAGGGGAGTCTGAAGTAAACAGAAGAGGAGGTGGTGGTGAAGTGAAGAGAAACAAGTCCCCAGACTGGCTGTATGAATCATACTACTGTATGAGCCAGCAGCATCCTCTGATTGTCTTTTTGCTCCTCATAGTGATGGGTGCCTGCCTGGCTCTGCTGACTGTGTTCTTTGCTTCAGGACTGGTAAGCTGCTCATTCAAAACACACAGAAACAAACACACACATGCAGACTTATGTGTGTGTAGGAAATGAATATTAAACAGTTGCATTTATTGAAGTGGATGCAAGCCACATACTGTATAATGTATATATTATATAATGTATAGTGTACATCCTATAAGTATTCATGCAAATGGGGTCACCGAAACTGACTACACACAGTTTGTTTGTACATACATGCTTAGGTTGTCACAGCATGTCTTTATTGCAAAACTAATGTGAGGAGAAGGGTGAGATAAAGGTGAGAGGGGATGCAAGGGTCTTAGTTATTTTATGAGCTCATAGCTGCAGAAAGATCTGTTTCCTTTTTTCACTATTTTCATGGAGTATGTTTTCCGGAAAAATCTGAAAATTCATAAAGTGAAAAAAGGCTCTAAAATAGCACAATATAAGTGCTTATGGTCATTGGCTCTGCTTCCATTTTAGACTGTCCTTCATTAGCTTCCTACTTTCATACTGTTATATAACTAAGAAAACAAGAACTCTTTAGACATTGGCCGAATCTAGAAAAGTGTCTCTCTCCTACTGTCTCTGCTGTGTCTGTTGTTTTGAAGTGATCAGTCTAAAACATACAAAGACACAGTATTGCATAGAAAGCACTGGCTCACAGAGCACATATCACATAATATTTAGAAAATCTTGCATAGTAACCTGATGAGCTCACTAACATGTGGTTGGAAAGTCAGCTGTTGCAGTTCCTTGCATGGACAATCAGTTAGAACGAAACAAAATCATAAATGTCTGATTAGGTAACAAATGACACATCAAAAAGGCTGAAATCTTATGAGCGAGCATATCATAATCTGGAAACTTTCAAATTTTTAGTTAAGAATGTTTTAATAATGTTACATACATTTTTAATTGTTGCATATTATAATATTAGTGGTATCCACGGGGTGGGATGAGGTGAATGTGCGTCCTAACATGACAAAAATGATCTTTTTTTTTTTTTTTTCAAAAATTAGTTTTTATTCAACTGTGAGTAGATATTGAAGCATGTAGATATTGTGCAGTTCACATATCATCACTATTTTATAGTTCAGGTGTTAGGACCAGGTTGAAACCAGGTGGTAGCTTTCAGTGGGGGCTCATACCTAATTACTGAAACAATAACAATAGCAGATTACCAAGATTCAGCACTATCAACTAAGACTGGCTGACACTGCAGCACGGTGTAAAGGTTCAACCAGCTCTGATGGGATGATAATGGCTCTGCCTTTACGTTATTAAAAAGACCTGTGCTCATACTGCTTTTCTTACTGTGCTAGAGTTACAGCAAAAACACAGTCACTCTTTTCTCAACTTTTACTGTACTCCAGTACAGTTAAAAGCAAAAAAAGCACAATAAAATATAAAAAAAACATATAAAAGCATTTATCCAGTGATGATAAGTTAGGTTTATTACTAAAATAGGCAGTACATTGTGTTTGGAAATGAGAACTGCAACAAAATACTTGTTTAAAAGCCGTGCAAAAGTCATTCAGAAATAAAGATAGGTAGGGATTTACTACTCTGTGAGAAACTGCTTTACATTAATTTAATGGTACAATAATTCCAATGGGGGATAATATACTTGCAAACAAAAGGTCTGAACAGCACTATGACTTACAGATGACTACAATAACCAGTTTCCTATGGTTAGTTGGTGTGTTATCTGAAATTTAAAAAATGTAAGATTTCGTTCAAAAACCCATGGATGGCTCTTTCTCTATGCTATAGAGAATGAAGACTGTCTGGCTTGTTCTCAGGTCAAAGTTCAAAGGTCAGTTCCTTGATGGTAGCATTACTGCTCATTTAGTAATTTTTGGAGAACATCTTGCTTATTTCAGCAAGAAAAACAGCATTTCACATTTTCCATCAGCGTGATTGTGTAGTAGGCGAACTGGTGCTAAACTATACTGTCTACAGTGCAGCTTGTATTGAAAACACTCATACCATTATGCAATGAAAAGAATGGCAAATATCAAGCAATAATATGGGAATATTATGCTTTCATAACAGCATTTGGTCCCCTCAGTACCCAAACACTTAGCAAGGTGCTGTTAAAACAAGAGGTGATGCAGCACTGTGGGGAAATAAGCCTCTGTCTCAGGTTTTTAAAACATGTTGCTGGCATCAAATTCAAAAACAACATTGGATATATTATAGTTGTACTGTTTTCAGTTAAATATATGCTTCGAAATTATGTCTGAACTTCAGAAAGGTCGTGCAGGTCATTGCTTTGACACTAGTACTGGGAGTCAGCAGTTAAATAGTGCCCTCTTTCTTTTATCAAATCAAGAATAATTTTAGAATAATAGAATATTTTCTTCTTCCTGCTCCTTTTCACACATGGTTGTAGTGCTTTATTGATAGAAAGTGTGGTTGGTTTGTTTGATCTGTTGTACCAAGTGTGAAATAAATAAATAAATGAAATGAAATGAAAGAATAATAGATTTATAGTTTGAATTTCTAACCACTATTGAAACAAATCATGATACAAGTTTTCCAAACTAGATTATAAATATCATGGATACACTCTCTTGTAATAGTGATGTTATGGGTTTCCACATGGAGAGATAAGATAGTTGGTCATTCTTAAGATTTGACACCTTAGTCTCAGCCTGAAGGATAACTTCATCTTGACCTTATTATTTAACACAAATGTTTAACTAGATCAAAATATAGAAGTATTTTTAACCCCAAGGTAAAAGCGCCTAAAACCATTAATAATTAACATAAAGCAAGAAGCATAAACCAGAACCAACCAAGAGTCTTTTGAAACTGTAGTTTTAGGAAAACAGTTCTATTAAATAAAAATATAAATAAAAACATTAACAAATATCTTTTTAATGTTTTTGTTGGTACACAGTGAATAAATCTTTTCCTGCCCACTGCTCAGACTATCTGTTTCAACATCTTCTGCCTTCTGTTTTTTATTTTTATGTATTTATTTATATATATATTTTTCCTCTATCCCTGTGCTGGATATGCATGAATTTTCTGATTGCTATTTTTTTTTCTCCATCATCCCATTCTTATGCCATCTATCACCTCCTCATATTTCTGTCTCTCTTTTTATTCATATCCCATCATCCCTCCATCCTCCTAGCTGGCTGACCTAAATCCTGTGCTGTTTTGGAGCTCTGCTCTGGGCGAGACAAACTCTATGTGGCTTTCTGCAGCCACACACATCCTCTCATGTCCCAGTGCATTGACTGCGCATGAGAAAAAGACAGAGGATAGGTGGGGGGTGGGGGGGCTAAATAAGGAGAAGGAGAACTAGAAAAAGGATAAATGCAAAGAGAAACATTGTTAAGCTAGCAGAATTACAGGTCACTTTTGAAAGAGTTGATTGAAAGAATAAAAATCGTTTTAGTAATTACGCTGCAGTGAATGAGAAGTACACATTTTCAATTAACTATATGCATGACTATGCATGACTACTTTTTTTACGCACTAGTTGAAATGAGAATTTAAACAGTCTTAATTGTTGCTGTCAGTCTGGATTATGTTTTGCTTCGTATAGTGGATATTTTTAATTTTTAAACGTGACAATCACGTGCATGGATGTGGAAGCTATTTTATGAGGCTCTCTTAATATCATCACGTCTGTGAATCTATGGAACGCCAGGACTGCCATAATGAATTAATTAAATACACCATTAAATAATTAATTAAATGTGGCAATAATTAATTAAAATTGGAATTAATTAATTAAATAAATAGTTATGACACATGTAATTAATTAATTATTGACACATTTAATTAATTATTTATGTATTTCACATTTTAATTAATTATTGACACATGTAATTAATTAATTATTGACACATTTAATTAATTATTTATGTATTTCACATTTTAATTAATTATTGACACATTTAATTAATTATTGACACATTTAATTAATTATTTAATGATATATTTATTTATTTCATTTTGGCAGTCCTGACGCCTGGCTCTCGTCATGAAATAATTTTATCTGTCAGCCTCACCCATCAAACTCAGGGGGCGGGGTTAACGCTGCCCATGCAGCTTCTCTAACATTTGATTGGTTGCCGTGCAAAGTAAGTCAAAACAGGTCGATCCTAGAAAATCGATTGCTTGTGTAGACTTGGGGCAGCCAGTTATCCCAGAATGCAGATCAAATCACAAGCAGCAATGGTGGTGGTGTAGTTTTAAAATACCCCGTTTTTCTGTCACCAGCTACACTTTTAACAGTGTTTTAGCCGCGAATGTCGCGACGTATGTCTGGTCAGGTTGTCAACATAGAACATGTTTGCAAAAGTGCTCAGATGTTTTCAGAGATTTCACTAGCTCTGCTAACAGTTAGCATGCAGAGTGCACCGAGGGGGTTACGTTAACCGGTTTGTTTACATATTCCACTCTCCGTGTTCCACATGTTGCATTCGCAGATTCTCATTTTCACCGAACGATCGTCTCTTTCCGCCTGGTCTTGTGTCTCTGTGCTTCTGTAACATAAAGAACGAGCTGACATTTTTCTCACGAAACCAGCGATCAGCTCAGCAGACCCTCAGTTTACCTGCATGCATCCTCCTCCTCATCTGTCAGCTGTTTAACACCTGCTGCTAATTCAAGAAACACGCCTAGTTACCTGGTGATAGTCACAGTTTAACTGGGCAGCCGGTGCTCGATATAACGCAATGTCAGCGCATTTTTCTGCACAAGATAAGTAAATATAGTGTTTTCCCCGAGCGCAGAGCTGCTGGAGCTCGTTTCCTTACAGAGCACTTTATAGGCGAGCCAGCTTTATCAGCGGCTGATGTCCAATCACCGGCACACAGCTTTCAAACCTCAGCTGAGTTTTAGCTCTCAGTGGTTAAACGCTGGACTTCATTCACTCAGGTTCTGTCTGTCGGGTCACGTTTACTTCGCTGTTTTATTTACAACTGAGCAAATCGGTTTGGCTGAGGTTAAAGTTACGTTTCATAACTGCATAGTTTCACAGACGTTTAATGGTTCACTGGCACATGTGTTAGACTGAACTATCATCTAAATATCATCTGTTTTTTAATAGTTATTCAACTGTATTCTAAGCACCAGCTGTCTGTTAGAATGTGATTTTTTTCTCTCTCTCTGTTGGCAGAGGTATAAAAATGCGCAGGAAAATTGACATGCATGGCGAACTTCACCGACGATATTTAGGGAGGAATAAACACACATCAAACATA
This sequence comes from Rhamphochromis sp. 'chilingali', assembly GCF_963969265.1. Taxonomy (NCBI): domain Eukaryota; kingdom Metazoa; phylum Chordata; class Actinopteri; order Cichliformes; family Cichlidae; genus Rhamphochromis; species Rhamphochromis sp. 'chilingali'. The sequence continues at coordinate 11,946,456 of NC_137938.1, forward strand.
AATGAACCATTTGTCTGTCTCCATAATTGAGAGAATTTTCTCTTCTTATGTCAACACTCTCTCTCTCTTTTTTTTCTTTTTTTTTTTCTTTTTCGGTCATGTTATGTTTACCTGTCAAAGGCTTGTTACAAACTATGAAACACATTGTGCAGACTTCTGGATGTTAGAAGAAAACTAATACTGCTCATGAATGAGACTAAAGGCAGGAAGGTGTCCTTTAAAACTAAACATGTTAATAGGACCTCCCTGTTTATATCATAGTTTATGATATAGCACGTGTATTTCAGTAATAGCCTGCTGAGGCCACTATACGTGCTGGCCTCATATCAAATGTGAAGGCAGACTGAGTCTATGTTTGACGTTTTTTATATCTAATCTTCCTTTTCAAACATTTAAACAGCAGCGAGTCTGCAGCTGAGGGAATACAAACTCAAATTGTCGGAACAGGTTTGCTCGTTTCTTGGATTCATTTGGTGATTTATTAAATGTATAACTGTTATTCTAATCTGCTGCTGAGTCTCTTACACTTTTCTTTATGCTGTATATTTTCACGTCTCTGGAATAGTTGGCAGTTAGATAGTCAGCTGGGAAACTTTGTGTTAACTCATGGAGCTGAGGATATCGTGGATATGCTGACCTCGCTGCGTGGTGTACAGAGCGAGGTCAGCATGATTAATATTCACAATAAAAATATTAGCCGAACATCATGAAGTCTGTATGTGTTTCATAGTGTCGAACAACCTTTGTACAGTTAAAGCCAGCAGTTACTACATGACGGAAACACCAACGTTATCTCTTTTATGTGTTTATACACAGGTCACGCTGATTACTGAACAAAAACCCAAAGATCAGATGTTAAACAGATTTATTTGCTCTCTCTCCTCCTTAAACATGTTTTTAATGTTAGTTATAATTCAGAATTGGCGACTGAAACACGTAGGACACATAAGAAAATCAGGAAATAAAACATCGATAAATATAACCTCAGTAAAAGAAGTCAGCGGGGGTTACTACAGCTGTGTACCGGGGCCTGCGCTTTGTCGGTGGGATTGCTTGCGAGGCGAGCGGGTCTATCCCACGCTTTGCCGTGAGACTGGGCAGACATCTCCGAAATCATCGAAACACTTTTGCAAAGAGGCTGTATATTGACAAACCGACCAGACACATGAAGATTAAACCACTACATTCTCGGCTAAAAAAAATATTAAAACGGTATTTGGTAACACACAAACAGGGTTTTTCAAAGCTCAGTTCTGTTAGCTTCCACATGCCGGTTGTTGTGTGCTAGAAACAATGGCCACCAGGCCAAAGCAATGGTTTTGACTCGATCAGCGTTAACCCCGCCCCCTGAGTTTGATGGGTGAGGCTGACAGATAAAATTATTTCATGATGAGAGCCAGGCGTCAGGACTGCCAAAATGAAATAAATAAATATATCATTAAATAATTAATTAAATGTGTCAATAATTAATGAAATGTGTCAATAATTAATTAAAATGTGAAATACATAATTAATTAAATGTGTCAATAATTAATTAATTAAATGTGTCAATAATTAATTAAAATGTGAAATACATAAATAATTAATTAAATGTGTCAATAATTAATTAATTACATGTGTCATAACTATTTATTTAATTAATTAATTCCAATTTTAATTAATTATTGCCACATTTAATTAATTATTTAATGGTGTATTTAATTAATTCATTATGGCAGTCCTGGCGTTCCATATGGATCACGTATGTTTTTAAATTAATATATACTGAACCAGCATTGAAAACCGTTATTCATAGAACTGATTGATTTATCTCAAATGTTGGAAATTTTTTACAGATTTCATTTCCTCCAAAGGAAAATATGATATGATATGACACATCAGCCTCCATGTCCCTGTCCTGACCCTTTTCCATCCCCCATCATACCACTGTGAAACCACTGATGGGGTGAAGCCTGGCAAAGCCTGGCAGCTCGTGTCTCACTTTAACATCCTATACCTTGGAGAAGCTCTTGAATATTTTATCAGAACTTGCATATCAAAGTGTATTTAAGAAATTAAACATGCCTATAATGAATACTTCAGCTAATTACTAATTAACGACTTTTGTATCTGTTTTTGTTTTGGACCGTGTAACATCCTGTCACTTTAATTTATTCTATCATTGCACACTGAGAAGAGGATATGACAGGACATGGATACATGTATTGTTATTGAACAGCTTATTATCTATAATATAATAACACAGTCCTGTGAAAATCAAAGTAGACCCTTACTGCTTCCATAGGAATCATGAAAGTACATAGTAGTCAGGCGCTGCTAGTCAAATGTACTGTTTTCCTCCTCATGACCACCTCTATAAAGTTTTGGAAATTGGTGTGCATTGCCACAATCTTCCCAGGAGTTAATCTCCCAGAAAATACATCCCAAAGTCAGACTGTGCAATGCTCAAAGAAACTACAAAAAATTCAAGAACAACATCTCAGCCTCTACAGGCTCAGTTTGCATGTTAAATGTTAAAGTTCATAAAAAATAAGACTGAACAAGTATGGCTTATTTGTAAGAGTCCCAAAAAAAGCCCCTTCTTTCTCTAGTAGCACAGCTTAGGATAGCAAAAGTGCCTCTGAACAAACCACAAGATTTATTGAACAAGTTATTTCTGGTGAAAACCAAACACAGCATTCCAGCACAAATACACCAGCTGCCAAGCATGGTGGTGGAGGGCTGATGATTTGGACTTGTTTGCAGCCCCAAGACCTGGACAGGTTCCACTCATTCAGTTAGTTATGAACACCTCTTTATAGCAAAGCATTTTGGAGTGAAATGTGATGCCATCTGTGCAATGGCTAATGCTTGACCAGAAGGGACTGCAAAAGGACAATGATCCTATGCATGTCACCAAGGACGGTTTAATACAGGTTCTACTTTAAAAAGGGGAACCTTCTTAAACGGGAATAGCAATATTGGAGCCAGAAACAATAGGACATTTTAAAAATATAATTTATTTTGCACATAAACAGTAAAATACCCTGGGCAGGGACAACAATTATTAAAATAGAATAAAAGAGCAATACACGTGTCAGGTGTCTCGCCCCTCACCGACATCCGGCGTACTTCTGCCCGTCCCGCAGCTGCGAATCTCCCACACCGCTGCAGAATATTCCCAGTTGCTCCTCTGCAGCCCACTCGCCAGCACCTCCAACGCTATTGCTGTCGCCAGTTAAGCTTCTCTCGAGAATGTCCTCTGACCTGCGACCTCCTCAGTTGCCGCTGCCGCCCACTACTTCGCCATCTCTGCTGCCCTCCTTCTCCTGACCTGCAAGGCCCTCTTATTGGGCCTCTGTGACCTCCCAGGTGTGCCAAGTTAGTAATCAGGGAGGGGCGGAGTCTCTCCATGACAAGTCAACAAGAAATACAATCAAAAACATGCAATAATACAAGAAAACTGTACAATATTAAAAATAGTAAAACACAGCACTCATGCAAGATGAAAAACCCAGTTAACTTGTCCATTTCCACCCTGTGACATGCACTGCAGCAAATCTATAACAGAATGGCTGAAAAAGAAAAGAATTGAGGTGTTGCAATGGCCGAGTCAAAGTATAGAGCTCAATTCAACGGAATTGCTGCAGAGAGCTGTGAATGAACAATACTGTAGGTTTTTGCTGCCAAAGGTGGTTCTGCAATTCACTGAATCATGGGTTGCACTAAGTTCCCACAGGACTTCATAGGAACTTGTGAACTCATGATTTATCCTTTGGGGGCAGTTTTACCCCTTTTTCTTTTTTCTTTTTTTTTTTTAGGTTATTTGCATTTTGTTTGGTTTGTTTTTTTTCTCAATCTTATGCAAACAAAATTGTAAATATGGAGATTGGTTAAATTCGGTTTACCAGGAGCTGTGATACAGTGTTTTCTTTGTAAGTGTTCATTTATATCCACAGTCCCTAGTTAGTTTTTATGGCAGGTGTGTACATTTGCATGCACACATCTGCCTCGGTTACTCTATTTTTAGAATATTAAAGCAGAAAGAGACAGGGAAATGGCTTTTTCTTACAAAGGTTGTTTTGTGTCCTCTCGAGAAATCTGCCCTTTGAATTTGTAGGAAAGGGTATTTTACTCAGATTATTCTTCAGTCGTCTGATAAATTCCCTTCCCTCTTAAAATGTCCATCTACATGTCTCACTTTTTTCTCACCTTTCTGATGCTCAATTTTTTTTTTTTGTTCTGTCCTTTTCCAGAACATTGCGGACCATGTGGCCTTTGTAATCACTGTACCCACAGCACTGGCCATATTCCTGGCTGTATTTGTGCTTGTCTGCATTGAGTCTGTCTTCAAGAAGCTTTTACGTGTTTTCTCCCTGGTCATCTGGGCTTGTTTGGTTGCCATGGGTTACCTTTTTATGTTTTCTGGAGGGATCATCTGTCCGTGGGATCAGGTAAGACAAGCGATGAAATTTCTGGTACATTTATTTGTTGTAGAGCATGTTACATGTGTGTTTAAATGAAGTGATTTATTTGTGTTTTATAGATACTCCTGTGATTTGGTTTAGATAAAAACTGATACAGAGACAATAAAAAGTATGATGGAACTTGAGCTCAACATCATACGTATACCTAAGTCTCTCCTTTTTACTCTCTGCTGATGTGGAGTGTGGTTAGAATGTGGAGCTATGTGAAATGTGACACAGGAATGTAATTGGCCTGGTTTAAAAAAAATCTTAATCTTTTATTTTATCTGATGTGATTTCTGACCTACATTCTGAGACAGTCTGCCTTTGAAGTTTTACATTCATACATGCATGTTCTTCAGCGCTTTCTGCTATTTAATCATGTTTTGTTGCTTTTTAGTTTTACTTTTGTCTTAATGAGTTTAGCTGATAGACTGAAGTTCTAATACAAAGAGAAAGAGAAATTATATTAGAATGATATTAATACAAGAAAATTACATTAAAGTCTAATCATCTGTTAGAAAAAATATAATTATTGAACCTTTGATTGGAAAACCACACTAACTTTCACCAGAGATTAGGGTTGTTGTTTTTTTTATAGATTGCTACTGTAAATGGTATTCAAGGGAGTTTCTATACAGTTTACACAAACTACACTGATCTAGAAACCTGCAATATTATTACTCGACTAAGGTTATAGAGAGAAGATTATATAAGTTTAGAGCTTATAACAAGAGAATTATCCAATTTCTCAGAAATATCCAAAGCCATAGCTGAGCCGTCAGGATCATCTTCTTGTGCATGACTAGCTGGTCTAAGTCTGGCTGATATCTTTAGATTGATTGGTCGCATTCTGTCTGCTTGCGCTTGCTCTTTACTGATATGCACTGGCTCTCTTTCACTGTGCTAAAATGACAGTCCTTCAAATTATGTTTTTAATTTTGTGAAGAGAAGTAGCGAAAATCCATACTTAACCTCCTAAGACCCGAACTCTTCCTTGGCATGCATTTTTAATTTCTCTGTGATATTTGGGCATATTGGGACCTGATGAATGTAAAAACAAAGATCTACCTGATATTTTTTTACCTAATTTTTATTTCTAAGAAAAATGAGAGCCACATATGAGATATTCATTTAAAATTTCGATAGAACAGTTGTAGTATAATGTCCTCATAAGTGGATATCAAAATGTGATGTCCACATATGTGGACGCCAGGTCCTAGGAGGTTAATGTGCTACCTTTAGGCTTGGAAACTGTGGACTCTTGGACCAAAAACTGTTTAAAACTGCTATGTCATAGCCAGAGATCTAGTTCTTGTCACCAGCTATGATCCTTCACGTGAAATTTGGGTCCTTTTGAAATCATAGATGAACAAGTCTAAGTGGTCATATCACTGCTTCAAGGGACTGATCTAAAAATAGCAGCGGCGCTAAAAGTATCCTGAAGATACATCAAAAGATATCTTCAATGGAAAACCTGCCAAATTCAATTCCAGTGTGGATTCAGATTTTTACAGAACAACTCTCTGAACTTATTCGTTACACCTTATATAGTAGTGTGACTTTGATGCAAAATGCTTGGCAGGTGTCTTGTGTGAAACCTGTCTCTTCTGATCATCCAGCCATTCATACGTGCGGAAAAGCCACAGTTGCCCTTTAAACTAACTATATGTATGCTATATACACCACTCAAAAATAACAGAGGAACACTTTGTAATCACAGTATAGAATCAAGTCAGTTAGACCTCTGGGATTAATGTGGTCAGATAAGTAGCAGAGAGGCTGTTTTGATATCAATAAAATTGCCAAGAGTGCAAGAGAGGGTTTTCAGTTTTTCTGGTCCCTACAGAGGTTTCAAAGGTTGTCCTATTCCTCCAAGACGGCACATCAGTTCATGCTATTGCCAGATGGTTTGCTGTGTCTCCCAGCACAGTCTCAAGAGCATGGAGGAGATTCTAGGAGATAGGCAATTGCTCTATGAAAGCTGGACAGGACTAACAGCAGGACCGGTATCTACTCCTTTGTGCAACGAGAAACAGGATGAGCACTGCAGAACTACTAAATGACATCCAGCAGCCCACTGGTGTGAGTGTCTCTGACCAAACAATCAGAAACAGACTTCATGAATGTGTCTTGAGGGCCCAACATCCTCGAATGACCGCTGTGTTCACTGCCTGGCACTGTAGAGCCTAATTGTGCTTTTCACATATGAGAGCTTTTCACATCTGAGTCCATATGAAAGACATGAAAAGGTCTGTTATGCTGCCTGTAACATCATTTAGGATGAACGGTTTCGTAGTTGGTCAGTGATGGTCTGGGGAGGCATATCAATTGACAGACAGACCTCCAAAGGCTAGACAATGGCACTCTGACTGCCATTAGAAATTGGGATGAAATCCTATGACTCATTGTAAGACTCTACACTGGTGCAGTGGGGCCTGGGTTCCTGCTGGTGCATGACAATCCCTGGCCTGACTTTTTTAAACTTTGATTTGAGGAGGTGTCTTTGAGTTCAGTCCTCTCTAATTTTAATTATCATTTCAATTCAATTTTATTTATACAGCACCAAATCGCAACAACAGTTGCCTCATACAGAGGAAAAACCCAACAATTATATGACCCCTTATGAGCATTGGGAAAGAAAAACTCCCTTTTAACAGTCTTACAACCCGTCTAGGGGCCAGGTCATAACATGAGTGAAGCACTCGTCCCAACTCATCACAATGTGATAAAAAGAGGAACAACAAAACGGGAATGTTAACACTTCAGGGTGAGCCAAGGCCAAAATAATAAACAGAAGAATCTAAATTGATTCCCACATACCTAACCTTCCCAAAACCAGAGCCAAAAATAAAGACTGTGTCTGACCTCCTAAACTTACTCAAAAACAGGAGAAAATAGGTGATCAAAAGGAACGGCAGCTCACCCCTACCCACTCCACTTCCTCAACTGTTGCAGAGAAACTGCAGCCAGCAGCTGTCATGGGGTTCTGCTTGGACATTGGGAGAAACGCAAGAACCTCTCGCGGCGCTCCAGCCTTCATTTAATGGGCGGGTCCCCCAGCTTGAACCAGTTACTCCAGAGCTGTATATCCACGCGCCAATCACAGCCAGGCCCATGGACAGCTGAATCATCCTTTTGTCACTAACACATTACACAGTCCTTATCAGTATAGATATAGATGATTTTATCCCATTGAGATCTGATGTGTTTATAAAGTGTTCCTTTCATTTTTGTGAGAAATGCATCTATGCATACTGAGGTCAGACACAAGGTAAAAAATGCCAGCCAAATGCACAGTGATTCTTCATTGTTACTGCCATATGCAGCCTACGAAAGGGTTCCATGAATGCGGCACAGAACTTTAAGTCTTTGTCACTGGAAAGCTGCACACATTCAAGTGTAATGGCAAGACAGATGTCTAGTGTAGACTCAGAGAGGTAGCTTAAGTTGGCCTGATTCACACACCACTCCATTCATGCTTTTCTTCTGTTCACTGAAATTTTCAGCGATTATGACATTACTGCTCTCTCACTGCTGCATCTTAGCCATGTTAATTAAAATGTATTGAAAAACACATTATTTTTGAGAAGCGCTGCTGTCTGTGCATTTTTGTTGCTTGTTGCCAATTTATAGATTAAGCTAATGACTCATTAGTGTTCTCACACAGCGTCATCTTTGTATACAGTTTTCAGTTTACTCATTTACGCCCGGGGTGACCAGAAAACTTACTTCATGTATTAGTGAAATGAATGTGAGTCATATCTATTTATGTAGTCAGTAAGGAAAAAGCATGTGAATAATACATATGTGCTAATTTTTAGACTAGATGTTCTAGTCAGAATAATAAATGAATAGTTCTTGATATCACTCAGATTGAGAGGACAGGGCAAGCCAAAACATCTGATGGCTATATGAAATTCTTTTGACATTCAGCTTTGGAAGTAAATATGTTTAAATAACAATTGTAGTTGCTGGCTTCTAAGGCTGATACACTCTTTGCCAGGCATATTGCATATAAATGACTGAAATCAGTTCAGAGCACAGTATAGCAATGAGCAGGCGCCATTCGAAACACATCTTGGCTCTGAGAGATTTGTAGTGCCAAAAGCAAGAAGGTGGTCAAAAGAGTTACAGATGAAGTTAGTATCAATACTAAACTAGTTGTTATTTACTTTGTAATCACCAAGTGTTTTGAAAAGAACACTTTACTAATGCTGAGTGAGGCGTCTGTTTGCTTTTGCATTGCTTTAAAATGTGGCGTCTGGTTTGTGGCCCTCACAGTTTCCACAGCTACACATTTCAGGTACAAATTTCTGATGAATTTACTTCAGATCTGGTGAACATTGCAATCATTATTCTCTCCATTACATCAGTTTGAGCTAACCTTTGTGGTGTGGTCATTCTCATGCTGAAAATAGCAAATATAGAAGATATTAAGAGTTGCTTAAAGCAATTCTAAATCAGGTCATCAAACAGTGACTGATTGGTAATAAAGTTTGTAGTGTGATGAAAACATTGCCCATAGCATTACACTACAACCGCCGGTCTAGATTCTTCCTGCTGATGCCAAATGTATTATTTAACTGACTTTTGTGCTTGTCTGACACAATTAAAACCTATAATTGCTGTTATTAATCCCTCCATCCATTTTCTCCCAACTCTTTAAATATGAAAATCTTATGAGATCAGTAACTCCACAATCTCATATACAAAATAAAGCCAATTATATATGTCAATGTGAACATGACCTAAAAGCTGATTGGATAATTGTATTAATAAGCATGTCCAGAGGGGATCTTTAATTTTTTATTTATTTATTTTTCAAGTATTTCACTTTAATCATGAATTTGGAGCATGCTGCGCAATTGCATCATAATCAATTATATTAACAACCAATCTTTGAAACTGTGGTTACCCCGGTGTTACTGTCCAGTTGCTAAGTGCATATCTGCTGCAGAGGAGAAACTAGGGAATTCAAAGTAAAAGGCAGAGTCAATTATAGCTTCCTATGCTGTAGCAAAGTGGTAGACATGAGAAGTAGGGGAACAAAATACTGATTAGAGCATCGGCTTCATCCTCTCTAATCGCTTCACCTGTCATGTACAGCCCTAAGGTCATTTAGATGACTTTTCCCATGTCTTTCATGCAGTGTAGCCCTCGCTAGTAAGTAGATGAAAATGTTGTTGCCAGTTGTCACAATCAAAAATTCAATATGTAATATAAGCAAGTTGTCCTCGAAGAACATTTCCTCAGACACCAGCATGCACACTAAAAAAGGCCAACACCAACATTATTTTACATACATTTCTTTAAAATATTGACATGTTTTTTTTTTTTTTTATTAAGATGAAGCCTTTTTTACCTTAGCTATCAAGGTTCCCTTTTATACTAGCTGCAACATTTCTTTATTATATAGTAACAGTTTATTGAAAATTGCTCCATACACTGAAAATGACAATAAGATGAACAGTTTCGGAGAGTCAGAAAACATGCTGAACAGCGAAGTCCTGTGAAAAAGTAGAATGGTTGTGGTTGGTTGTTGTAGAATCATCTTTAGCAGCAGTAACATTAAGTAATCATTTTATGAGTGTCTTTATCAGTCTCTAAAACCATTATCAAGGAATTTTGGCAAACTCTTCATTACAACATTACTTTAAGTTATTAAAGTTTGCAAATATTTATTTATGGAAAGCTCTCTCAACATCTTGATGCAACAACTCAGTTGGACTGAGGTCTGGACTTTGACTGAACCATTGCAACACTTTGATTCTTTATTTTTTGACCCATTATGCTACAAATTTGCTGGTGTACTTGGGATCATTGTACTGTTGTATAATCCAGTTTCAGGCAGGTTTTTCTGTCAGATTGATGGTTTCACATTTCATTTATTATGAGAAGGTTGACTCAATAATTACAAGGTGCCCAGGCTTCAAAAGAAGTCCAAATTATTCGGTATGAAGTGTTTGTCCTGATGTGCTGTATTTTTTTTTTTTTTGCCAGGAAAAAAAAAAAAAAAATACGGTGGCCCCTAGAGACAAAGCACGTACAAAATCCAAAACAGTGAGATGACTTTAGTCTCATGAACAACATTAGTTAGTAAATAACAATTAGCTAATCTTAAAATGACTGCTCAGTACAGTAATGAAGCCCAACAATCATTTTGTTACAGTCCCGTGGTCTCATTTGAGGGCCGCATTTCGAGCAGTCTTTGGTAGTTACTAGGTAACAAAAGCTCAACACTGCCCCTAGCGTCCTGGAGCACTTCCATTGTGTTTTGGGGTTTGCATGTGTTTTGGATTTTGTAAGTGCTTTGTCTCTAGGGGCCACCATAAAAAAAAGGCTATGCCTACCTAGTCTTTTTCTACAGTCTTCTTGTGATTGTGCTGTCATTATCATAAACATTTAACTCATAACTGTAGTCTGAGATAAGTAGTCAGTTGTTCTAAGCATTGCATGGTCTGACATTGGGGTGAATTTGCTGGGATGTCCTGGTAGGAAAACGTGCACCCAGCTACCAAAACTCTCATTTTTATAGAGGTGAAAGCCTGTGAAACAATCTGGTAACCTTTACTGAAGTTATTTTATTAAGTCGAGACTGTTTGAGAGCCTCGTCATAATTTGTGGAAGTAAAGATTAGCCCCCCTCCCAGTATAGACACTGGTGGTAGAGGCGAAGCAGGTGGAGACTTGGACAACTGGGCAAGATGAGGTGGAAGCAGTGAGTTGCACGAATGAAGAAAAGCACCGAGATTTAAAGCATGCAGAGCAGTGGCTGATTGGTTCACAGAAGGTGGGCAACAAAAGATTGGGTCAGGGTGATGATAACAGAATCACGTTCAATAGTGAAGAGCTGGAAGTGTAGAAAAGGCTAGCCTGAAAGCCCAGGAATAAGGCCAGATGAGTGAATACAAATTGTCCTATGGGAAATTACACATAAGCTTAAGAAGTTTGTAACATCTGGGATAGAGTCTACATCTTTTATGTCATCTACACCAACTGAAAGCTTCCATTCCTTATATGATAAAGCATTGAAAGCACCAACCAGTCCAGACTGGCACACCCACTATCATAACTTGATCAGATCATGTGTGTACTGGAAGCATGTATTGATAAAGTAAGTGCATTTTTGCTTATTTCAGCATCACTGGCTATTTTATATACGGCAACGTCTGTAAGCTTACACTGTACACTAAATACCATACTCTGAGTTTGATACCAGTAGATGAAATATTTGTGAAAAATGTTTGGCATGTCTTGGCCTTTGGACCATCCTAGAATTCCCAAACACAACATTTATTCTAATTTATGACAGCAATACATTTTTTGTGGTACCGATACCCAATTTCAAAAGCAACTTCCATTTGTTACTGCAGCTAAGCTTTAAAAGACTAAAGTTACACATACTACAAACACATTGTAAAATGGCTTGGATATGCTTTAGTTATCCACAAGAAGAGGGCTGTCTGGTGACAAAGTAGGTGAAAATTCAAAATATAGTGTACACTTAGCTCTTAAATTCAAGTGTCTTTTCCATTCTTTTACTCTTTTTTTTTTTTTTTTTATCTCACTACATATGACCTTTTAAGCCTAAAGCTTAAAAAGTAACTGGACTTATTCATTTAAGGAAATAACATGACTTGTTTTTGATCTTTATAGATGGCACTCTGAATTGAATATTTTCCAGTTGCATTTCTGCTCATGTGTTGACAAAACTAGATGATTTCCCTTTTGTCCTGATTACATTTTTTAAACCCACTGAAAAGAGAGAACCTGCCCACCCAAGGGAAACGGACTAGCCTGGGAACCTGTGTTATCTCTTGCAGAATTTGCAAAGCTTTCTCCCATTAGATTTCTGCTGTTTATCCAGTATATTGTGGATTAAATAAAACGAGTGACATCTCCATATGTACTTTTATGGTGACTTCCTCTGAGAGATAATGTGATGGTAAGAGAGCAAAATATAGTCATACTAAAAGCTGCACTGTCAGTACAGTTAATATCATGTAAAAGAAGCATTGCATTGTTGATGGTTAAAAAATTCTTATGTGTTGTTGTGCTCACCATTCCTGCTCTCTCAGATTTAGTTATTATGGAGTGCACTTTCCATTTTCAAACCTGAAATCAATTGGATGCTTATCCTTTTCCCACAAAGCCCTCTCTATTTGCTGGTGGTAGGAAGAAAGGCTTATCTGTGTGGTCCAGCCTCTACCCCTCACTGAGAGATGTCTGGACTATGCCTCCTCTCCTCCTTTCCTTCTCCCTGTCTCTCAGACACACATGCCAGATGCACGAAAAGAGGGAAGATGGCAATAGAACAGGAACTAGTGATAGGAAAGACAGGCAAATGGTGGCAGAAAGGACAGGGACAGATGCATTTCAGTGTAACGAGAAGTAATTGTTTTTTTTTTCTCCTTTACCGGTTTAATTTATCTTAGTGATCAAGGTCAACATACCCAGACAGATTACATAAATTGCAAACCAAGCACTTGGCTAATTGCCTCTTATGTACTCCATTTAATTTTGCATCTTTACTTCAAATCAATACATTTTTTCTTTACTCAATTTTAATAAGTGTAGCCAGAAATGAAATGAGTATATGTCATCTCTGACTATAAATAGCTGACACACATGGACAGCAACGCGCACATATCCCATGTAGTAAATCTAACCTGTACACTAATCTCAGCCACTGACTGTGGACTAAAAGGCTGATGTAATGTGACACTCCATCTCTATAATTTGTTTTATGAACCCTCACCAGTGTAATTATCAAGGGATAGATTCATGGAGAGAAGCAAAGTTGACTTAGCATGATGAACCAACAAAAAGCTTGGGCCGCAGTTTTTAGATAACAAAGCCTGTAATACGGCTGGGCTCCATTTGAATGATCCAGTAATAAACCATAAAAAATAGACATCTGTTTTCCTTATGTATTCCATTTTCTTTTGATTTTCTGAAGCTTTAACCCAGTTTGCTGGACACTTTTGCACTTTTGATTCATCACAGAGTGAGGTCCATCCAATTCTAGTGAACCAGCATCAGTTGAATCAGTTTGATCTGTGTCTACTGAAGCCAATGAAAGAACTAAGAAGAGATACCTGGTGGCATTTTGGATTTAATAACTATGAAAACAGGATGGGGCGGGAGCAAAGCCATTAATATGATGTCTTTCACATGTATGCAAAACACAGGTGAAATAATGTGAAAATCAACCCATCATTTTTGAAAATGTGTCTTTATTGCATATCAGAGCCTTTTTTATTTCTGAGTCTATGTTTACTTGTACTTGAAGTAATATACGGCTGTTTGAGTGCTTTGTTCATTCTATCTTCTGAAGCTTCAGGCTTGTTTAATTTATTGTGTATCCTGACTATTTGATTGCTGTAATTATCTCATAAAGCTTTTGTGCAAAATGTATGTACTCACTCGTACTGGTGATGTTTACATTATGTAAGCTTTATTTACAATGAGTACTAGATGATTTGATTTAGGATCAAAAGTTGCACAGAAGATATGGATAAATGTTAACAATATTGAAATATATTGTTAATTGACATTTCAGACCTTGTCTTGAAATTTAAGTTATTCAAGAAATCAAGTTCAACATCCATCCTTTGCCCTTATGTGCTTCCTGTAACCAGAATGCAGGATTCCCTGCACTCTTAATACTACATCGTGTATCAACTGTGTAGGAGAACTTAGCAGGTGTCTTCACTCCTGCAGCCTCTCCATTATACTGGGTACAATTTTGTGATTGAGTTAGCGGCATTAAATTTCAGAGAATTAATTTAGGGAAAGGCTTTCTGTACCCTAAGCAAATTATGTTACTGTGCTAGATGGTGCTTGGCAGCATTAGCGGCTCTCTCCTGTATTAGGAAGTAAGTTAATACTTTCTTATTCCCCTTCTGCCATATTAAAATGAATAATTATTGTCTGTATAATCTTGGGGCCTAATGTTTAATTTCTAATGTTTACGCACATGGACCATAACATACATTTGCTATCATGGGGCACTGAAGGGATAAAAACTTAAATTCCACTGGGGGACTTTTGTGAAGAACTAAATTTCTCCTCGCCTTCATCTGCAGTCTCTGTCTAGATCAGATCTAGATCAAATTTAAGAAGTCCAGTTAGAGTAAATTTCCTCAAATAAAAGTCCAAATTTTCAAAAAGTTGCATCATAATTCAATGCAGTATATTTGAAAGTAGCCCAACTACATACTGTATATTCAAAAACTGGCTATCATATAAGACAAAGTACTATTCAGCAGTATTCCAACAATGTTGAATTAATTTTCACAAATTAAGTGGATGGTACTTTAATAATAATTTTTTAAAAAAAGTAAAAAATGTTCTATTTTCATTTAAGAGAATTTAAGATCAGCAGTCAAAAATAAAATACAGCTTTTGAAAAAGACTTCAGATCAATGTTTAAAATAAAAAGCCATAGTTTAAGTTTTTCCTTTCCTATGTTTCACATATAGACCATCTCAGCTTTAAACCTGATTTTGCATCTAATCTCACCGTGGAAGCACTTTCCTGTCTTACTTCTCTCTCCCCAACCAGATGGCCCCGCCCCTCCCCGAGCCTGGTTCTGCCAGAGGTTTCTTCCTGTTTAAAGGGAGTTTTTCCTTCCCACTGTCGCCAAAGTGTTTGCTCATAGGAGGTCATATGATTGCTGGGTTTTTCTCTGTATGTATTACCTTACAATATAAAGCGCCTTGAGACCACTGTCGTTGTGATTTGGCGCTATATAAATAAAAGAAATTCGTAAAATTCGTATTCTGAATGAAGGCTTTGATTGACTAGCATCACATGAAATGAGTTACGAAGCGTGTGCCATGTACCTACATTGGCCAAGACAAACAAAAATGCTCAAGATTAAAACTACCATCAATTATGTGAGCTCTCTCATCATTTAAATGACCCTTACCTTTCTACTAGTCACCCTGCTCTTGTTTTCTCCTCTGTGCTCATCAAATTTCATATTTCTCCACAGTCATCTTATTTTGTCAGCATTTCCGCACAATAAACAGGTGACTACTTGCTCTCCCTTCTTGCCAAAATATATAACAATGCTTTCCTGCCATTTCTGCCTCCTTTCCCGTTCCAGCATTGCTTCCCAATAGATGGCCTCTAAAGCTTCTCAGTGCTGCATTCATGCTTGGATCCTAACTATTATTGCCAGCACAACTGAACCATGACAAAAAAAGACTGCACCCAATTAAAGCTCCGTCAGGCATTGGCACAAAGAGATTAAAAAACATATCTCCCCTGGGACCAAAATGAAGGAAAACAAGATGCATGCAAATTTATAAACTTTAAATTTACTTTGTCTTCCAGAGATATTATCAGCTAAATGTTGATGTTCTTTTGTAGTGCTCTATATCTTAACAGTTTCAGGCCTGGACCCTAGGTATGCATTTGATAGAAATGGGGATCACGCAGCATTAGATATTTTGTTGGTTCTTTGCACTTTCTCCTGCATCTTTTGAAAATCATTTTCTCTCCACACACTCAATATAACATTTTCTGTCAGTAATTTATGCAGTGGGGATTATTATGGTAATTGTTGTTAGTTTATACATGTGTAATGACTTGGATAAAATGGAAAATGGAAATGCCAGACTGCATATCTAAAAAGATGAGCTCCACTGATTTAGAAAAAGACATAGTTGCTATGAAGGTCAAGCAGCTGCAGATGTTGGTGTTCGTGACTATACACTGTCTCTACAAAGAGGGAGGTGTAGAACTTCTGTAGGTAATAAAAACAAACCACTGCAAGGCTTCACCATGCATGAAGCAAAATATACACTTCAACTGCTACCTGTTGCTTTTGCTTGAATTTGTATATTCAAACACTCTTAAATGTTATATGCATCTTAGAGCAATGTGAACATTTATTAGTAGGAGGTTGTGGAATTTTATATTGAGCGTAATTCAGGTGCTTGGCCTTTGTGTCAGTCACTTCGCTGAAAATGATTAATTTCTTCTCACTCTCGAAACACTGCAGGAAACCACCATTATTATGCTCATAATAACAGGAAATAATTGTAAATGCATTTGATTGTCAGTAACAGATGGTAGTAATCTGATGTTCATTGTAATGATATGTCAGGCAGAATTTTCAAGGCTCTTTACGTTCAGTAAGATGCTCTGCAACTATTGAGAAATGCACAGAGACGCTGCATCATCCCAGCAGCCTTTCGAACATTTTTTTTTGAGGAGTCAGCACTTCAACAAGTTTTTTTTTTTTTTTTTTTTTTAATAAAATGAAATATAATCAATGCATAGTGTATACTGTCAGTATCATCTTCAATTAAAAATCATTGTTGCTCTATTTCATATTGGTTTGACTTTTCAAATATTTAAACTTCATCAGTACTTCCAAGCACTTTGATGTCTTATTATGTTAAGTGCTTTACTCAGTTGATTGCCAAATATTAATGTAGCAGTTTTTCACATTTTCGATCAAAATCTATCAAGAAAGCCAATATTTGATAGTTGATGATATAGCAGATAGTGGCTGATACCTTACCCCATCTTTTTTTACATGTGTGTACTGGGTAGGAGTTGCTGTTGATCTTAAACTAATCGTACATGTGCACAGTGACAATAAAATGCATTCTTTTCTATTTTTCTATTTTTCTTACGTTATCTTTTGTGTGGATACAGTTTGTTATTCTTGGACTGAATAAGTGAAATTCTTTTTTTAATAGATATCTGGATGGGTGTCTGCTCTTGCTCTACTGGGGGGCTTTTTAATAACACCACACTCTTATCAGGAACATATTGGGTTCTTTTACATTATTCTTAAAGTAGATGACATTTATCATCTAAGGCTGCTGTTTGAACTTTTAGTTTGAGGTAGTGTTTGTATGTTATGATGATCTCCATTTGTTCATATCCATTTGTTTCTGCTCTTGTAATTGCAGAACTCATGGTCTACTACACTAGTGGTTACAGCATCCAGCAAATTTACAGCAAAAAGCTGTAAATTACTGTGGTGGTTTTTTTTTTATTCTGAAGTTATAGATGGGAGTTATATTACTTGGCCTATCACTTTTGGTTAATTTTTTTTATTCAGATGTGAACATCAGTGTCTTGTCTTTAATGGACCAGACAAAACTTTAATATTTACTTATGTTTAGGTTCATAAGTGTAGTTAAATATTATTTTCACACATGAATAAGAGCTTAGAGGAGCTGTAAGTGAGAACTCAAGTATTCAAATCAATTGGATCTGAGCACAGACAGGAGAGAATAAAGCAAGTAATTGTCAGGTCATTCACAATTAATGCAATTCATTTCAAATTAGTTTCATTTATATAGCGCCAAATCACATTAACAGTTACCTCAAGGTGCTTTATATTGTAATGTAGGCCCAACAGTAATACCACATGGTGGATGTCTCTGTTTTATCCAAGTGCATTAAAAAACGGAATATATCTAGTGCTGAGAACACATCTGACATGCAAAATCTATTGTTTGCTACATTTGATTAAGAGCAGCTTCAGAAGTTGTCATGCGTCAAAGACATTTATGTTAGTCATGCTTTAATAGACGCATTACTGTTTTAGTCACGCACTGTCCTTTGGCTGCATTTTCTCTCCTCTTTGCATCTTGCTGCACCCTAACACAACATTCCCACAAGTCCTGCAAATATACCAAGGATGGTTAACCAGATCCGGGCTACAGGCAGGAAGAAGACGGAATCCTTTCTATTCAGGCAGGGGAACAGCCAAGAAGCTTTAACCCTGCAGCAGAAAGTGAATTAAAGAAGTGTTTGTGTGTGAGAACCTATGTGTGTGTATATATTTGTGTGTTTATACAATTGTATGTGTGTTAAAACTGGATAAAAAAAAAAAAAAGGGAGCCACTGCTTGTGCTACATTAGAGATGTCAGATTTGAAGTGTATGGGCTGATTGTCCCCCTTAAGTAAGCTGAAGGCACTAATATGACCTGGCTATTTAGTCCAGAAAACTGAAATCTCAAATTACCACATTTTTGCATCTATATTTTCCTTTCTTCTGCATGCATTTCTTCTGCTCCTTTTATTTTCTCCTTTCCATTTCTCTTTGCAAATGTTATATGACTGTCTGACTTTCTCCGCAGGTGTCATTCTTCCTGTTCATCGTGTTTGTGGTTTACACCATGTTGCCGTTCTCCATGCGGGACGCCGTCATCGCCAGTGTTCTAACCTCTGCCTCTCACACCGTCGTGCTGAGCGTCTGCCTGTCCATCACAGCTGATCACGTCGAGCCAGTAGTGTGGCAGGTAAGGCAGTCAAATTTTAGCGTGAGTTAACAGTTGCGAGCACATGAATGCACATGTACCTGCGCAGAGATCATCAGCAGCCTCCTTAGATTGATATGCATACGGGGAAACCTGTTCAAAAGGTAAATCGCCCCTAACTAGCAACCACCTACATCTGAAGGTCACTAAATAAATACTGCGCTGTTCTTCATTTAAGGTAATTTATTATTACCATCTAGATCAAATAATAAAACAAAGTTGTTTTGTGACATTTAATTTGTTTCCTCATCAGGCTCAATATACAGGTTGTATTTATAGCAAACAAACAATTGTAACCTTTAAACAAAAACTAATTTAGGATATCAGCTGAGTGATAGAAATTCTAATGTATTTTTTTTATCCTTCATTAAAAGGTCACCTCTCTTTCTAGCACTACTGCTTCTTGTGTGCTAACTGTTCAGGCATATTCCATATGGTGATAAAGACAAAGCAAAAGCAATATCAGATAACTGTCTAGCTAATACTTTAATCAATTAGTGCCTAATTAAACCTGATTTCAGCAGTCAATAATTTTCAATACACTGGGGACTAATTTCTTCCAATCCATAAAGTAAACAGGATTAATTTAATAAGCATGTCACAAAAGCTCTTCCTCACTGACAACCTGAGACTTTGAAGAATTTCAGAGCCAGACACAACAAACATTTATAGCACACGAAAAATAAGTCTGATGATGATCATTAGTCCACCAACAAAAGCCTTTTGTTACATAAAAATGATTGAGCTGAATATCATTGAAACTTGAAAGATGTGGCGCTTGGGTTCAGCAAGAGCCCAAGAAAAATGTAATCTTTTTTTTTTTTAACAGAAATAGCGCACTGGCCCTGGTGGAGAACATACTAACCGAGTACCTTTCTAGTTTTACCAGATGCTCACTTCAATGGCTTCCAACATGTACAGTCACTTCAGAAATTATTCAGACCATTTTCTGGATAAAATTAGCATTTCCCGTGTGTATAGTCAATAAACTTCAAGTGACATCAGATGAAATAGGACAGCACTTTGTAACACATCACTTGATTTTACCCTGACATCAAAGGACTATAGATTAAAAGGAAAGTCTGGTGAATAAACTCAATGTGTAATATAGTATGTGCTACTTATATTCATTCAGCGTGCCAGCGGGCAGCAGTTGGCTACTTTGGTGTGAAAACTACAGCTAGCTAAACAGTGCTGGGATGTATTACGTGTTTCATTTCTTTAAGTACTGTGTTATGTTGCTCAATAGCTTCCTGGAGTGGAGTAAGTCATTTGGTACACTACTTGTTAGAGGACTGACATTGAAGTAGCTCCCTTTTTTGGCACTAAATGGCCATCTGAGGCTGGCATACAGCTGTCAGACATACCTAGACTTTGTACAAGAAAATGTAAACTGATTTTCTATTGCAAAAATATTTTGCTAAAGCAACAGTATAGCGATGTGGCATTCTAAATGACATAGTCATGTCATATTTTAGCTTCTGTGAAGGGCTGATACAGAGGAATCACTCTGCTGTGTGAAAAGATCAATCCTAACCTGACTGTTATCATGACATGAATCACAAGTTAGAACTCGTGGTTCATGGTGCTTTAAAAGATGTTACAAAAGTTAATCATTTACAGATATTGACACTCTGCTCAAAAGCCTGTTGGTTAAATCAGTAAATGGGCAAGACGTTGTCTCCTTTCCTGAAAAGATGTGGGGAAAAGTAGTGTGACATGCCCATTTTTCTGCTTTCCTGTGCAGTTAAAAAAGAAGCTTGTCATCCATGGAGACTGTTTTCTTAGTTTGGCAAGTAGAAATATACTTGAGTCTACCTACTTTGTTTTACACTATGATTCTCCATTTTAACAGTGTTTTAAAATTCAAATTTGAAATCAAGTTGTTTGCCAGGTCAAATTGTGCTATGTGAAAGGGGTTTTTAATTCTGGCATATTAAAATGTCAATTAACGTTGTGTTTTGTTGTTTAACGGCATGCTTTGTTTTTGCAAGAGGAAGGAACAAGACCTTTTCCCCTGAAATCATCATTGCATTTTGTATTTACTTGAGTTATATTTGTTAATATTAAAACATTTAATCAGGATGAGGGTAAATACTTTTTACTGTGCTGTGTGTCAGCTTATATTGTGGATCTTCCCTCTGTCTTCCTCAGGCACTAGCCATGGTTTTGTCAATCTTTTGTGTTGGGACAGAGTGTGGCTTATGTCCTTTTTTTTTTTTTAGATAAGAGCAGTGAGTCAGTGTGACAGGATGCTCTCAGGCTTATGTGTGAAAGAATAACTACTTGAGAGCAGCTATTAAAAACCTCTGCTGAGGTGACGTTGATGGATTTTGTAGTACAACAACATCCTCTTTAGTCCAGTTTGGTTAAGATGTCCCAAATATATTTAACATATATTGCTAAGAAAGGATTTAATGGGTCAGAAGGAGCATTTGAGATATTGGGGTGCTGTAACTTAATAGTTAATAAAAGGAAATTGTGAATATACACTATCAAAAAATGCTTGACTAAAGCTGCTCAAAAATTGCTACTGTGAATACCTAACTGAGCTCAGAGCTTTAGGATGAAATATTGTTTTCAAAATTTTAAGTAAGATTGTGTTTTGTTTTGTTTTAGCTCTAGTGTGAAAATAGAAACGTTTGCCCCCCCCCCCCCCCCCCCCCCCAAAAAAAGAAAGCTGCTGTAATGTAATTAGGAAAACTGCTTGTGTTGTCGCTAGAATTGTTCTTCATAAACACCTTAATCAGCTGCTGGTACGATCAGCATCCCAGGTTCATCTCAGCAAACTGAAGAAGAAACAACATGGTAATTTACTTTATGAATGCAGATAATTAAGAACACTGAATGCATCTTTTCAGTGTTAATGACCAGGTATGCCCACCAGTGCGTCATATAGTTGAAACTGTTCAAACCTTTACTGTGTTTGTGTGTTGGTGCAGCATCGTGCTTTTACCGATTGGCTGATGGCTTTTTCAGGGCAACCGCCATCTGTTCAGTCCTTCTCAAATCTTATAAGATGAGCTACATCCTCAATATGTGTATTATGATTCTATATCCTTTAAGTAATGCACACAAACACACAAAAGCAAATAGAGATTAACATATAAACATGTGGGTTATTTATGTATAATCCAAATATACTGTATATATTATAATGTATATAAATATGCTATAAATATTTATGCACAGCTAAAGTAACTGGCTGTGACTATATATAGACTGGAAGGATATATGGGCAGAAATCTGTGCCATCAGAAACTGAATTTGAATAAGTTAAATTTGAATTGCTCAGATTGAATCTGAATTGTAACTTGAATAAATGCTTTGGACTGGAGTTTGAGACCCCTGTCATATGGAATATGACAGGTGTGGTTGAACTGCATGAAGACTCTGAAGTTTCTCTTCTCTTCTGGCAGGACAGGAATGTGGCCTTGTCCTGTGAGCCACTGTAAGGATGTACTTAGAGTAGAACTGGACTGTCACCAGCCTCAGGCTCTTCACCCTTTTCAAAGACAAAGCAGTCATTTAGATAAAATATTAGATATTGTTTACCTGTAAATGCACAAAGTAAATTTAGAAATGTAATTATTGTCAAGAGTGAACAAGCACTGATAGTGTAATCTACAGCTGTGGCCAAACGTTTAGAGAATGAGAAGTGTTGTTTGCTTATTTACAAAGTTTGCTGTTTTAGTGATAGTTGTACATCACATTATATCACTTCAAACAGAGGTGATCCAGTAATGCTGCACTAATGAATTAGACTAACTATTCACTTTAGCTAAAGTTATTAAGTTAGCTAAAGAGTTGGGATGCTGTGTAAGACATAAATAAAGCTAAAATACAAAAGGTTTGGACAC
Source organism: Rhamphochromis sp. 'chilingali' (assembly GCF_963969265.1). NCBI lineage: Eukaryota > Metazoa > Chordata > Actinopteri > Cichliformes > Cichlidae > Rhamphochromis > Rhamphochromis sp. 'chilingali'. Next base: position 11,969,058 of record NC_137938.1, read on the forward strand.
CGTTTTGCATGTTTCCCTACTGTAGGGTCTCTGCAAGCATACAGAGGGGGTACTCTGAGAGGGTCCAAGATGAAAACTTTGGAATTCTACTAGAAACAGTCGATCATATTTGTTTGTCAATTAGCATTTTTAGCTAACAGCTACAATAAGCATAACAGTTACTGTACGGCTATCTTTTGTTAACATGACGCTTGTTCTTATACATGTAATACATTTATTACCAACCTGAGAGTTTATCCGCTGGTCATTCGACATGACCAATGACTTCTGAAGTCTTAATTCAGCTCAAGACGCTGTAGATTCCCGTCAGTAACACTTTCGGTCCGCTAGTAAAACGTAGTTCTATTAATCTGCGCTTGAACCGGAACCGGATGTAAGTTCCAAAAAACTGAATTTTGGAACTGAAATTGAATTGTAGAACTGAAACTGAATGGTGAGAAGTGAAACTGAAATTATTCGAGAGCTGAATGTTTAAAGGATAAAATGCAGCTTCAAAGCAAATCAATTCATTTTCAAAATATAAAATTCAATTTCAGTTTAGTGATCATCATTTTCAAATCATAAATTCAATTTCAAATTAGACTAATTCAAATTCAGTTTTCAAAAGCATTTATTCAAGTTACAATTCAGATTCAATCTGAGCAATTCAAATTCAAATTTAACTTATTCAAATTCAGTTTCTGATGGCACAGATTTCTGCCCATAGTTATCAGTTTTCACACTTGAATTAGTAAGAAAATGTATGTGAGTTTTTCCAAAACATCAAAAATAATTCTTTAAAGCAACACACACACACACACACACACACACACACACACACACACACACACACACACACACACACACTCAGCCACACTCAATCAAAAGAGTATTAATTTTTTAAAGAGAGAGAGAGAGATAGAAAACTTAAAACATGTTTTCATGAAAATCTCTACGTCTACACAATGTTAATGTTTGAAATTCAGTAGGATGACATTTACACTTTTTCTGTTTCTACCCGCTTATTTCAAATCCCATTATTTACAAATCAGTATCCAGATTTTTTTAGACTAGATAGATTTTTGTTATTTCAGAAATGTTTAATATTGCATTCAGCAGTTTTTGGGGGAAAAAACAGTCAATCAAATCAGTCTGTTCCTCCAGACATTTGTAAATGTCAGCTGTTAAGTGCCTACACACTCGTGAGAGACTGCCCAGGGGGTATTAAGTGAGAAGCAACCATGCCAACATCTTGACTTTGTCAGGTCTATTAAACTTTACAGTGTTGGCTCATTGGTGTTTTAATGAAGCGGCTTATTTATTGAACAGGAAATAGCACTTTGTTGGATCCACATTTACTTGTGGGTAATATTTAGAAGCAATAATAATGAAGCATTAGCATTTTCATCTTTTGCAAATATAATTATCTGTTTCTGGTCCTTAGAGGTGCAAAGATTACTCAGGTAGCTCAGTGTAAAAATATTCTTATTTCTTTTAGTATTTCTCATATGCCTCAACCTTATGGGAGATTAGATACTGTAGTTATCTATTGGTAGACGTACAGAGAAAGCTACTAACTAAATCTATCATTAGAGCTATTAAAACATTATTTTTTAAAACGATGCTCTTATTTCAATATTAGTGACTTCTTTGATTTTTGGGGGTACTAACGTTAATGCAATGCAGACTTTGATGTAATTAGGTCCTGTGCAACACTGAAAGTGTTCGTGTAAGCTGACCACTGTGTTTTTGTATCAAAGCTTCTCCCTTCAGACTAGGAGCAAACTTCTGATGCGCACTTTCTTAATTATTTTTGAGTACTTAAGTCATCAATAATTCATCACAGTGTTCACACTCCATTTAAGCTTTAGCTGACAGAATTTCACATAAACTACTGCGGTAGTAGCTGTTGAATATTGCATGCATTACCTGTTTTTGGAGGATGTTTTGAAGGACGGGGGGCTTCCTTTGAATTCAGATAAGGGTTTTTGCCTTTGTTAAAGATATATTACATACTTAAGTGTGTTTGTGAGGTCTAAACTGTGAGACTGGTATTTCTTGAATTCTTGAATTTCTTTGTCTCATCCTTTCAGATTGAATCATATTAAAGTTTTATGTCAGTAATACGAACCAAAAATGCAATTCTTGAGTATTTCTGTCTGTACTCAGATCATCCAGGTCTCAACGGTGTTGCATTTCACTGGATGTGATTTTCATATTGCCAAAAAAAGAAACCTCCTTTATGGTTCAATTGTGTGATTTACCTGCATTCCTGTATTTAAATTCCTGTTGACTGAGAAAAGGAGTTGAGCAGCAGTTGAGCAAAGTCAATGATCTCTCATTTGAGCCATATTCACACACGCAGTGCATCTCTGAACTTATCTCCCCCAAAATTAGCCGACAGAGAGGCATGTAAGATGCAGATATCCAGACAACAACATGTCTCCAACTTTTTATATCCTTAAAGAAAGGTCGGTTTGTGGCATGGTGAGAAAAGTGCTTGCAATAGCCCAGTGAATTCACAATCACACACTTGCCTCAGGTTTGCTGCCTCCAGCTATTTTTAAGATTTTATTGTGGGTGTTCTACTAAAAAAACGTTCATTTTTTATGTTCTTGTTTGATATTTGTGGTTGCTTTTTTGATCCTTTGTATCCTTGTTTGCTAATCATTGTGAAGACATTTGGATTGTTTACAGTGCAAGCTAAGTGAGTTATCTATTGGCACTTGTCTACACAATGACATTTATGTAAAAGAATTTTAACATCTCTAATTAGAAGTAGGCAGCCCGCACCATGGCCCTTACCATCTCACTTAAATGGAAATCTGTGAAATCACATCCATTTTCAATGCATTTTGAATTAATTTTGACACACCAACTAGGCCAGTATTTGTCTTTCTCAAGCATAGAGAAAACTCTGCATGTGTTTTGTGGATTTGGTCTAATATATGGGACCTTGTGTAATACACCGACACGAGGGTTCTTCGGAATTATGAAGAATTTGGCCCAATAGAACAACTAATGAATTTATAATACAAATGGAGTGTGATCTTGGTTCTTATTACCTGCAGTATTTCCGACTTCTTCTGCATATTTGAGTTCCTTCAGCAAGACTTTTTTTAAAAATTTATTTTCAGCTAATTATTTACAGGGCACTACGGAGTAGACAGAAAAGTGGGGAGGAGCTACAAGGGTCTAAGGCTGGGATCTCAAACTCCAGTCTTAGAGGGCTGGTGTCCTGTGTCCCTGTTGCAACCACCTGAATACAATTAGTAGGTCATTATCAGTACTCTATAGAACTTGACTGCATGCCATTTGATTCATGTTACAGCAGCTCATGAGTGAATGAACATGTTGCAGTAAAAGTACTTTTAGAAGTAAATTTTTCCAAACACTTAGATTTACTTAAATTTACTTGAGTGGGGTTAGGGGTTGCCACTTCAGCATGCAGTCAAGTTCTCTACTAATCTTATTCAGGTGTGTTGAAACAGGGACACATGGAAAAGTTTCAGGACAGTGGCCCTCGAGGACTGGAGTTTGAGACCCCTGGTCTAAGGAGTGTCTTGTTTGGTGGACTTGGAATCATGTTCGCTTTTTTGCAGATGATGTTGTTCTGTTGATTTTATCCAAACACAACTTCCAGTTCACAGTGGGATGGATTATAGTGTGAAGCAGCTGGGATGAAGGTCTTGGTTCCTCAGCTGGAAAAGAGTAGATTGCCTGTTCCCATGAGGTGCTCACAGATCTTTTTTCCTGTTTTTGTGCCTTTGTCACTGGCAGTTATTTTGTTTGTTTGTTTTTTGGTATTTGGATATTGCCTACCACCATGACTCATTTTAGGTAAATTTTAACAGTGTACAGAGCTAAAATGCTTGTGGACCTTACTGTAGTTTGATATATCCTTTCAATTCTAAGTTACTGTTTGTCATTTGTGCTTGTGGTCATTACTATTGAGGGTCTACTGAAGACAGGACCGGTGGACATCTGTCACTGATGTACAATAAAAACAAGATTCATCTGCACACTAATGTCTTTCTCTATCCACATGTCAGTAACATGACAGAAATATAACATTCAGAAAGTGAAGTTTCCTGGTTTTAGATAATCCCAGCAGGAGTCACAGCTCTTGAGATGTGATACTCACCTAACCCTGCTGTTATCTGTAATTGGGTACCACTGAGGTACAAATGACTCGCACCACCAGCCTTTATACACAACTGATATTTCAATGCAGTTTCACGGAAAAACGTGTAATAGACACGCCGGTCAGCCGTGTCCATTTCGCGCTTTGCCTCTCCAAATCGAGAATAGACACCCATGCAGAATTTGCAGTAAGTTGCAATAATCTGCAGGAACAGCAGAGGGAAATATTTTATTTCAAGCCAACGTGAAAATAATCATGGAAAAGTGTTTAAACAGACATTATTAACACAATACATATTAGCCACCAAGGTACTTCATACCTTTTTTGCTCACTACTGACTTTGTGGCTTTTAATATATTATCTCCCATTGCTGGTAATAAAATTTCTACATGCAGTAATGCAATTTCAGCATGTGTGGCTATTTCATGTTTTGGAGAGGCAAAGTGTGAAGTCGAAACGGTGGACTGATGTGTGTATTACAAGGCTTGCTGTGATGTTGGGTTGGATATTTGAGATGGGTTGTAAGTAGTCTGTGTGAGAGTCGGGTTATAGAGTAATATTTATGTTAACTTAATGTGATCTGTTGAGCACATATTACAGTTGAGTACATATTGGTAAAATATCACATACCTGCATAAAAGGATAAACTCAAATGCAAATTAAATGCACCCAGTCTTCTTTGCGTTTAGATTTCAAGTATAGTTAAAGGAAATTTAACTTTACTGACATTGCGCCTGAAAATATTCTTTTTAGTCTTCAAAGAGTACACGCCATTTGAATATATCGACCTCAGCTACACACAATAGGAAGTAATTTGCATTTAACATCAGATGTAGGTTTTGCATACTGAAAATTTCTCTGAAGTGACTTCTGGGGTTTTTTCAGGCTCTGGTGCAGCAAAGTTTATATTAACCAGCCACTAAAGATGTGCCTGAATAGATTATTTGTTAAATATGCTGGTATGATAAGGGAATTTTAAACTTGGATTTTAACCCTTCCATGCATGAATTATGACAACCTCAATCAGGATTTTTTTCTTAAGTATTTTTGATGAATAAAAATACTTAAGAAAAAAACCCCCGATTGAGGTTGTCATAATTCATGCATGACAGGGTTAAATAATAATAGTTACAATGAAACACACCACACATCTGCAGTAACATTAAACGCACAGTGGGTGGCAGGGTATGGAGTGACACATCAGTGACAAGTGTAGAGGTTTATGTACAAGTATAACGTCAACACTGACACAAATACAAGAAAACAGCCTTTGAATAGCTGTCCACCGTAGTGACCACTATGCGTGAAAGGGTTAAAATATTATATACAGTCTATGGGTTAAAGCGCTTCTATAAACCACCGTACAAAAGCCCCTGTCCATCTTTTTGTGGCTTTCTTCAGTCATTCAGTGATCTACCCTATAAAACTGTTCTACAGTACCAGATTCTGGCTGTTTTGTCAGTTTTCCCACTGACAATGGATGATGATCAACAAAGCCAAGCTTGTCCATACTATATCGTTTAGAAGAACGATATATAGAGAAAAAAAATGGGGTTTTTTGTGTTCTTTCAGTATTTTTTAATGTGCAGAAAAAAGGCCTGGCAGAGAGGAAGAGGGATGTCTTTTTGAAATACACTGAATAGATGTGAAAGTAAATCCAGACAGCAGGTCACCTCATGTACTTGGCTACTGGCCTCAATGTTTGCTTTTGTTAAATATAGAGATATGGTACATTTCTGGTGTAGTCACATAAACATTTAAGGAAGCAGCTTTCTCAATAAGGAGACAATATCTGCATAGTTTATACTATTTTCACCTCAGTATGATTCACTGCAATATTTCTTTATTGGCTCTCACTAGTTTTATAGGTATTGCTTGCCTTGGACCCTGGTTAAGAAAATGTTGATGGGGAGTCTTTTTGTGATGGATAAGTAGGAAGAGTCTGCTGCAGGTGGTTACAATTGCTTTATACTTGTGTGTGCAGCTGCCTCGTCTGCCTTTAAGCTGTCAAATAAAATACTGAATAATTTAGCATTGTAAAAAGGGTACATAGGGTTTTTTTGCTTTTGTTTGGAAAATAACTTTAAATTCAGTTTCAGCTGTTTACTAGAAGCAAAGTACAGATGTCTGCAAGCTATAAAATTCATTAGCTTTAGTTTTTGTGGTTTTTAGACATTTTTGTTTTCTTCTTGTCTGACTATTATTACTAAAATAAAACGTCCTTTTTGCAAAGGTCACCAGCTTATACTTGTGCTGTGATGTAAGTCTGTTGGGCATATTTATGTCCAAAAAGAGAGAACAATGGTCACTGTGACAGTAAGGTCAACATTATGCAGGAGAGAAAAGACACAAAGATGGAGAATAGAAGTGAAAGAGAAATAGCGAGAATGAGACAAGGCATGCAAGAGTGTGAAGGAGAGGGAGATTTCTTTTCAAGCAATGGGGAAGAACCATTAAATTATCCATTTGCTGTATAGCTGGGAAATATTAAACTCGAGGTTACCAGAGCTCCAGGGTCTTTACACATCCAAATCTTTAAACATCCAAATTGTTCCTGTAATGGGGCTTCGTGTTTAGTGCAGCCCTGCGTTTTGCCTGAAATGTGCGGAGAAATAAAGTCTTAATTCTGAGGACAGACTGCAATTTGCACTCCATGCTTATAGTGGAGAGCATCTATCCCTGTGTGTCATGGTTTGTATTGTGTGACTCTGAAGTAGGACATGCTCTATAAAAGACTTTCTTTTAAGATTTTGTTTTGTTTTGTGGTGTTTATATGTATGAAAAATTAAGACATCATTTCCAGTCTTTTGAATCATTAAAAGTAGCAGCGTAGTAAATGTCAATTCTGACTTGAGACAATTTGTCACAGTCAAAAAGGTGAAAGTTTTCTCCACAAGTTTGGCTTAACTTTGCCATACTATGTCATTTGTCTGCTGAATACAAAATGCACTCACATTGTTGAGTGAGAAAGAAAGATGTATCCAAAATATTGAAATGTTAGGCATTAAAAACGCTTTAAAGCCAGGACTTAAATTGGTTTTGAGGTAGTCTGTCAGTTATGAACTTTCATGTGTAGCACTTGATGAAATGACAATGCATTTATTCAAAATTGTAGTCTGTGTCACAGCAGCACTGTGGACTGATAAACAGAACGTGCTCCATACCAGCGGTCCCCAACCTTTTTTGCGGCACAGACCGGTTTATATCCGACAATATTTTCATGGACCGGCCTTTAAGGTATCGCGGATAAATACAAAAAAATAAAACCAGTACCAAAGAAAAGAAGATTTATTCATAACACATGGGAAAAGACCCAGGGAAACTGAGTTAAAGATAAAAATGATATAAACAAAAATAACGACAAAAAACGATAAAAACCATGAAAACCATAAATTTCACACCCAAGCCTCAACTCTCGCGGCCCGGTACCAAACGACTCCGGGGGTTGGGGACCGCTGCTCCATACCACATCCCAGCAGTCAATCTGCAGCTGATATAAAGATGAACAAATACAAATGGGAGACTGTTAAGATCTTCTTTGCTATGACTTTAGTATCAGTGTATTTAAAAATAAGATGAATTCTTTGGTTAGCGCAAAGTAGTGGACACTAAAGACATTTCTGGCATAAATGCATATTAGTACATAATATGTACTAATAATACTGATAGGTCATCTTATTAAGGATTTTACTAAATACACTTTCAATTCAATAAAACTTTATTGATCTTGAAGGTTGACCCCGAAGGAAATTGGGTTGTAAAATGTATGGGTGTAAAGATTTTGGCTTCTCATTATTGGAATAAACAAATCTAATTAAGCTTTATTGTGCTCAAAACAATCCATGTTTTAGAGCAGTTGTCTCAACTGAGCCCACCATTTGTCAAATAGTGCTTGTAGTGGCATGTGATGTTTGCTGCAACAATGCTAATTAAGTTAGAGCTTTTTGTGTGCGATCAACCTGAACTCAGGGGAGAGTCTATTTATATAGACGGGATGTAGTCACATAGGTTGCCCTTATTTGTGTTTCTTACAGGGTAGAGGCTGGGTTGCCATTGTAAAACTGAAGTGAGAGAAAATAAACAACCGAGCAGGGGCAGTATAGCGGTGTCAAATTTATCCAATGCCATTATTATCTGATTGTATTGTATTTTTCTATTTAATGTCATCAGCCGCCACAGGATGTTTCATTAAATAACTGGAAATGAAAGATGTGTATTTATATGCCACATTACCCTTGAATACAATGTAGTGCTGCCTATTGATGTCACTGCAAGATCTCACCATAGGATCAGGAACCATTGAGGAAAATATTTACTTTAGGTTGATTTTTACTTTCTTTGCTAGGCCTTCCTATAACAGGAACTATTTAATGGACTGATTCTAAATATGAGTTTAAATTCTTTATATTGTATTGTAACCACTATTTTATATATATATAGTAAAGCTTAACAACACTTTTTATTGTTATTGTTCTCTGTTCCTACCCAGATTCTGGCCAATGTTATCATTTTCATGTGTGGCAACATGGCTGGAGCGTACCATAAGCACCTGATGGAGCTGGCACTCAAACAGACCTACCAGGACACCTGCAACTGCATCAAGTCCCCAATTAAACTGGAGTTTGAGAAGAGACAGCAGGTAACGTGGTTAATAACACTTAATTAAAACACTGAAACAATGAACACCAGGCAATAAAATATTTATGATGTTGCTGTTCATTACAATAATTGTTACAGCAATGACTTTCAGATTTTAAACATTACCTCTAATTATCATTTGCTAATTTAGTAATATAGTGTAGTACAATGGCATGGGGAAATGTTGGAGCCTTGTTAGAATGACTTATCTTATAATGTAGTCTGAATATTTATGTCATGCACTCGAGTCAAACATCCCACTGCTACTTAACTCATCTTTCCTCTATTGTTCTTTTGTTTCCTATGTATTTTTATGTCATACGTACATGCTATACTTAGCGGTTCCATAGAGTATTTGAGTGTTTTACACATTTGCCTAACAAGTGAAAGATCCCCAATTTGATCCCAAGAGGAGACACAAATCCCAATGAGTTTGTGTCAGGAAAGATATGTGGTGTAAAAAAAATCTGCCATATAAAACATGCAGAGCTACCATGTGAATATGGGAACAGCTGAAAGTAGCACTTGTGTCCTGTGCTTAAAATGTCACTCTTCATATTAACACTCAAATTATTGAAATCAATCGGCTCTGGATAAATGGATTCCTTCTTATAGCACTTTTCTATTCCACCTGAGCACTCAAAGCGCGTCATTGACCCGTTCATACAATCAGTTTTATTATGCTTAAGTGCTTTCTGTTAGTATTTGAGTATCTTTGGCATGCAGACCTGAACAGCCAGGGATTGAACCATCAACCGTCCAGCTACTAGATGAACTGCTCTATCTTCTGAGTTACAACGACAGAGAACTTTGTCAGGGCTACACTGTGCAGAATGTGGGAATTGTTAATGATGTCAGTGTGTGATTATCTCAGCCTATATTGCTATAGTTGGTTTTTTTATGACAATTATCCTCATTGAGGATTAATGGTAATATTTTCTATGATTTCTTTTAAAGTGAACACACATCACTCACATTTTGGATCGTGCTAGTTGTTTTCTATTATTGATATTGTACCGGCTTGCATTGTCTTTCTCTGCATCTACCTGCAAAGTTGGAAGCGTTGAAATATAATAATGCTAATTTGTTATTAATACTTTCAAGTGGTGCAGCATCCTGTGAGATAGTATTAGCAAAGTGTTGATTAAAGCACTCTGATGTGCGACTCTGGGATCTGGCTAGCTTTTTACTACAGCTTTTGGTGAGTTATTTAGTGAGATGATGTGAATCCAGCTGCTGTTGTGAAAGCCCAGGCTTAGGGTTGAGCTGGTTTTTCATATGGTAAATGCAGGTTGTGGTGTTAGAAGTGCCACGAGGAAAGCTGAAAATGTCTAGGGTGGAGCATTTCGCAGTAGCCCTGGAGTGCTGCTGCTGCCTGTGACAGATGGTAGTAACTGTGCAGAGACACATTCCTCCTGGGCGCTCATTGCACTCATAATATATGCTGTTTGCTGCACTGCATGCTTTTATCCAAAGTGCTTTGCAGTACAGTGAGTGCATACATTTTCACTATGAGTGGTCCAAGTGGACTATGGGAATTCATCATACACCAAAATCACTGGCGGTATTCACAAGAAAAATTTCCCTCTCTTCCACATAAAATCCTCTGAGCGTGAAAAAAAGATGATGATCATTGGTTGTCACGTTTGGGCTGATATTGGATTAATTAAGCATTTCCACCCAGCTTCTCTTCACCCTAAAGGTGAATTGCTTGCTAGGTACTGTAGGTTACACTCAGTAGTCTGAGACACCTGAGAAAATAAAGGAGAAAGAAGTGAATAAATGCTGAATTTAAATTGTAAGGGCTTGCAAGAAAGTAATGAATACTTGCAATCAATTCATTTTCTGTGCCAGCAACCTAATGCATGCACTCTAGTTTAACTTTGAACCTATACATGAAATTTCATTTAGTTTATACACCTCATAGAAATTAAGTATAGTTAACACAAAATGAGTTAAACTTAAGGAATATCAATGTGTCCAGCTAGGAAGCATCAACCATTGTGAATGCTCTGGTCTGTGAGCACAGATTCCACTGAAGGACCTCATCCCACCTTCATGTAGTCTTTGGGCAAAAACATACATGAAAGATTCACTAAAGGTCATCATGGGGGCTCTGTCAGTGTTCCTCCTGTTTCTCCTTTCACAAAGGAGCAGATACTGGTCAATCATTACCCGTCTCCTGGTTTCTCAGCCATACTTTTGAAACTTTGCTGGGAGACATAACAGACCTTACCGTCTTTTAACGATTGTATGGATGCGCCACGTTGTAGAAGCTGGCCTACCTATACAACCTGAGAGGGCTGCAGATATTGTGTCATACTCCCAGTAGTGAAAAGGACGCGACCAAAAAAAGCAAAACTAGCAAAAAATCAGCAAGGAAGGAGAAGGAGAGAGCACCAGCATCTTGCAGTCACTACCTGCTAAAGCATTCCCTTTCTGGGAGTTGTCTTTTTGTTGCAGGTGAAAGTGATTCACAGTGGCATATGTTTGCTAACTGGAGTGAGTGATATTGCTGAAGTTTAACTGACTTTGCTGTTCATTTTCTAAACCTAAAATGCATGTATATTTCATGTGACCATCTGCTATCTGCTTATTCTTAGTTACAGGTGTGGGGCAATGAATCAATGTGGCCCTGAGGCAATAGACTCCACAGTTAACAGAAATAGGTTATGTTTGTGCATATGTCATATTTGCTTTGTGATTTAACCAACTACTGTACATGACCTGAATTTAACTATTTAATTTCCTCGTCACTTTGTCACATACATTTAAGTGCTTCATGGTAAAAATAAATAAAAAAGTTAATTACATAATGATCAGCTTTTTTTTCTTGATGTTTCTGACTGTCCCTGCATTACTGCTACTTCTTTTTTTCCTTTGTTTTCTGCCATTAGGAGCGTCTCCTACTGTCTCTGCTGCCAGCTCACATTGCCCGTGTAATGAAAGCCGAGATCATCCAGAGATTAAAGGGTCCAAATTTTGGCCAGATTGAAAACACAAACAATTTTCACAACCTCTATGTCCAGAGGCACACTAATGTCAGGCATGTATCTTTTTTAAATCAAATGTATTGTAGCCAAGTGGTTCTGTATTTAGGTCAAATTTACATACAGAGTAGGTACATACTAATGCATATTTTCAAATCAGATGTTTTCTAAACTGTAAAATCCATAAAATAATTAAAGTGTATCCATTACTGTTTTTTATATATCTAGCATACTTTATGCTGATATAGTAGGATTCACACGACTGGCCAGTGACTGCTCACCTGGAGAACTTGTGCACATGCTGAATGAACTGTTTGGCAAATTTGACCAAATAGCTAAGGTAAACTTTTGCCTGCTCTGCTCTTGTAATGAATTACTGTCCTAACACATGCTGATCTTCTTTAGATTAACAGAGCTTACCTCTCAAACTGCTTTACTGGAAAGTATTTTACTCGCTAGGAAATTTGTGAAGTGTGGAATTCACAAATTCTTATTCACATGTTAGAAATTCTTAAAATTTCATGTATGTCCCTGCACCCTTGAATCATCCATGCCAGTCAAACAAATGTCTTTGAATGAAAATATTGCATGCTAAAATTAGCCCTGCAGCATTCAATGAGGCGTAACACTGATTATAACCAGCTTTTAATGCAATGTCATGCAAAATGTTTACATTTAGTTTGCTCTAATGTTTTTTTAAAATTCCTGCAAACACCTTGTACTCAGTTATTTGATGGTTAGACACCATACAGTTTGTGCTGAAAGTGTCCTAGATAGAAGATAGATCTCAGTAGTTTTCACTTTCACTGTATACATAAGTTTCTGTCACTGATATTTATCAAACAAACTGATTTCAAAAAGTAAAAAGATTGTTTTTATTTATAATTCACACCGTGTTCTAGCTTTTGGAAGCAGGGTTGTAAATGAACATTTTGATATTTACCTGACCTTTTGTAGCAGAGACTATATTTCACCCTTCTATATGCAGGAAAATGAATGTATGCGGATCAAAATCCTTGGTGACTGTTACTACTGTGTGTCCGGCCTGCCAGAGTCACTGCCGAACCACGCCAAAAACTGTGTAAAAATGGGTCTAGACATGTGTGAGGCCATTAAGTAAGTGCTGCCATGGAGTAAAATTGTTTTTCCAATTTCATTTACTAGAGTTCAGCCTGGTGAATGAATCACTGATGTCAAAAACATGTTGTGACGATCTTCAGATTGTTAGTGTGGTTACTGGAAAACAGAAATAAGTATTAACATACTGATTAGCAGACCTGCAATGAAAACAAAGGACTAATTGTTGTTGCTGTTTTCCGCTTTTTTTAAGTACTTTTCACTGTTTAGTTTTAGTTTTTTTTAAGCAGCATATATTGTATGTCACAGAGTTAGGCTTGTTTTCTGACAGGCTAGATGGCATGCATTGTTTTTTTCCTGCTCCACATTAACAAAACACAACTTTTTGATGTATGACAGGAAAGTACGGGACGCCACAGGGGTTGATATCAACATGCGTGTTGGTGTGCATTCTGGGAATGTCTTGTGTGGTGTCATTGGACTTCAAAAATGGCAGTATGATGTCTGGTCACATGATGTCACACTGGCCAATCACATGGAGGCAGGTGGTGTACCAGGGTAAGTGAGAAGCATATAAAAACTGTAAGGCATTTGAATTTCAAAACAGGAAATTATGTCGCTAATTCATATTTTGCCTGGACCAGTGTTGTCTGGCTTGTTGTTTGCTAAATGTCCAGATATATTGTTAATATACACAGGAAACCATTCTTTTATCAAATGTTCCCTTTAAGGCGAGTCCACATCACTTCAGTGACACTGGAACACCTAAATGGTGCCTATAAGGTGGAAGATGGGGATGGACAAGAAAGAGATCCTTACCTGAAGGAACATGGAGTCATCACATATCTGGTCATTAACCCAAAGGTATCACACACATGTCAGATCCAGTAAACGAGAATATTGGACACAGAAGAAAACGCATCAGCATGAGAATTCAAACACGAAACATGTTTGTCCAGGTCGAGCGGCGGAGCCCACAGCATCATTACCGACCCAGAAACACTCTAGATGGAGCCAAGATGAGAGCCTCTGTCAGGATGACCCGCTATCTGGAGTCATGGGGAGCAGCGAAGCCCTTTGCCAACCTGCACCACAGAGACAGCATGACTAATGAGAATGGGAAGATCAATACTGCTGTGTGTAATTTCTTTCTGGACATGTTTTTTCTTGTTTGTCAGTTAATCTGTAGCTGCTAACTTGTCTCTCTTCTCTTGCACTGTGTTTAGGACGTGAAGATGGGGCAGTATCACTTCCAGAGAAGATCAGAAAGGCAAATTACTCATATTATAGCTCCGCACGATTTCGTTTGACAGGATTATCCTCATCTCTTTTTATATTATAAGGACAGCCAAGAAAATGTTTTGATAACATTTTTTTTTTTTGCTTTAAGCTTTAAAGTGTGAGTCACTAATGCTATGTGAAAATAACAGATATCTTGTCTCTTACATTTTGTTATCCATTAAAGGACCAAGTCTCAGAAAAAACGGTTTGAGGAGGAGCTCAACGAGAGGATGATCAGGACTTTTGATGGGATAACGTCACAAAAGTATTATTACATACATATAAACATGTATTACTCGTGTTAATATACTCTAAGAACAGACTAGCATATTGTAGATTATCCTACTGCAGATAAGGTCGTGTTTTCTAATAGTACAACTCAATGAACGTGGCTGTGTTAAAACACAATATGTTAATTTATTCATGCCTATATTCTTAGTACTTTAATCTTAATTTAGTTTTCATTTACTTAATGTTCTTTTCTTTTAAATCCACTCTATAACACTGCGTTTATGCTTCCAGACAGTGGCTGAAGTCTGAGGACATTCAAAGAATATCGCTGTTCTTTCACAACAAATCCTTAGAGAAAGAGGTAAGAGGCTTTAGAAGCTGTAAATCTTGTAAGTTACATAAATTTGTCATGTCTAAGTTGAGAAATTTCTTGGAGTAGGATTTAAACGTCTTTTTTATAATGCCTAACCATTTTTTTTCTTAATCTTTTCAGTACAGAGCAACAAACTTGCCGGCCTTTAAATACTATGTCACCTGCGCCTGTTTGATCTTTTTCTGCATTTTCATTGTGCAGATTCTGGTCTTGCCTAAGTATGTGCATTTTATATTTCTTTATATTAGAACTGAAAACATTTTAAATCAATGAGATGGTTTCAGTATGGCGGGTTTGTGTGGTCATTTTGGGGACAACTTTGTTTGGTGGAACAGATTAAACTTCGTTTCAGAGTTTAAACATTCAACTTTTTTTGCAGGACAACAGTCTTGGGAATATCCTTTGGAATGGCTTTTCTCATCCTTTCCCTTATCCTCTTTATATGTTTCATTGGACACCTCCTGGTGAGTAGTGTCTTTATGCAAAGTCAATTCCTCCAGGCATCTTTGTACTTGGTCTTTTCACATCAGCGGATAGGCCTGCTGTTTAATGTAGCCCTTGTGTTCTTAATGTTTATCCTAATGTCATTCCAAAGGCACACGAGTGATCCAAGCGCCTCTCTGGTCAGCTTAACAGCCCATTAAGTGACCCTTAAGTCAACACAAGTGCCACTTTGGTGTAGCTTTGGGGCAATGGTCCAGAGCACACCGGTTATTCTGTATTATTTCCCAGGTGCCATTTACATGCACAGATGCAATCATCAAATTTTACGCCACACATTGTCATCATCCTGTTTCTAGTGGAATGATTTGTTTCAGGAAATCATTACAGAAAATTTGCACTTTGCAATCACAGAAAATACACCGGTGGGAGTGTGAAAGTTCTAGAAATCACTAACAAAAGTAAAGCAATGTAAGTGCATGTTTAATACATTTGTTCCTGTCTTGAAAACAACATGAAAATATAAGGCAGCTGTTCTCAGGATAAATCTACCGTTTCGGTGGAGTGAAGGGCTAGATTATCACAAACTTTTCCACTGTATAAAAACTGTACAGCTGACCTGTATAATGTGTAGACCCCCCCCCCCCCCCCCCCCCCCCCCGCCCCCAAAACAAAGCATTACTGTATTCATCAGGAGATCCTTATTTTGTCTTCTGTGTGAGGCTGCGGATATTTATTAAAGTCAGTATTACGCTGGTCTGTTTCATTTACATTAATACTTGTGTTTTCACAGGCATTTTAATATGACATGTAATGAAATGACATAAAAAACTGAAGGTACTATAAAATTTTATAGGCCACGGGTCCATGCAACCTCACTCATTCTTTGATGGCTTTAATTCTTAGTAAGTGTGCATCAGCTGCTGGTTCTGACCTCGGCTCCCCGTGGATGTCGCTGAACTCTTTAAAGACAAAACTAGAAAAACACTTTATAAACAACCTGTTGCCTTTATATCGGAATTGTTTGGCATTGCTGGTTCGTGCTCTGTTTCATGTTGTGTCATGAAAATGTTTGCGTATTGGGAAATTTGCAGTATCACAGGAAGATGCTTGCAGGGCTACTGTGTAATAACACAGAATCAGCCTACGGTAAATTTTATGATTCCTTTTGTCAGACCACATGTCAAATACCTCATGTGAGTTAGATAAACTAAATATGATACAATTCCACATTTAAATAATACTTATTTATAATTTCTTTCCTGGATTGGAAGCACTGAACATCTTTGACCAGTCAGTTTTTGTTTTTTTACCTATTTAGACTTAGCCTTTTTTAGTCGCTGAAAATAGCTTCTGTTTATTTAGAAAATTAAATATATATATATAAAAACAGAAATACAAAAAAGGGAGACCTCTTTGCTTTAAGAAATCTTTGCCGCAGAGTCTTTTATCTTAAGTAGCAAAGTTATTTAAAAGTGACTAATGTGAGTGCTTACATAAGATTCAGTCTCTTACATTGATCAACTTGAAATGCTTTCATTTCACTTCATTCATCATTTACATTTAGGTTCTAAGATAAGATAAGATAAGATAGAACTTTATTAATCCCTCGGGTGGGTTCCTCTGGGAAATTCGACTTCCAAAAAAAGCACAGCAACGACCGAAGTTACAGTTACAGAATTGTTATATATATATATATTTACACACACACACACACACACACACACACACACACACACACACACACACACACATATATATATAAATACAGAGACAAATATAAATAAAATATACAAAGGGGATAAATAGAATAAATAGGAATAAAAAATAAAAATACAAGTGAATTGCACATTTCAAGTATTGAGTCTATTGCACTGTTGACTATTTACAAAAAGTATTGCACAAGGTATTGTACAGTGAGGTGCAGAGGCACTACAGCTTAGTTGTTCCCCCCTCCTTTGTCCTCCTGTTTCCCCTCCCTCTCCCCTCCAGAGAGGAGTTAAACAGTTTGATGGCGTGTGGGACAAAGGAGTTTTTAAGTCTGTTAGTTCTTGTCTTGGGGAGAAGCAACCTGTCACTGAACAGACTCTTCTGGTTGTTTATGGCCGTGTGCAGAGGATGCCCAGCATTGTCCATAATGTCCATCAGTTTCTTTAATGTCCTTTTCTCTGCCACTGTCACCAGAGTGTCCAGCTTCATGCCGACCACAGAGCTAGCCCTCCTGATCAGTTTCTCCAGCCTGGATGAGTCCCTCTTTGCTGTGCTGCTCCCCCAGCACACCACAGCATAGAAAAGTACTCCAGCAACCACCGACTGGTAAAACATCCTCAGGAGCTTCCTGCAGATGTTAAAAGACCTCAGCCTCCTGAGGAAGTACAGTCGGCTTTGGGCTTTTTTATACAGGTGCTCTGTGTTGCATGACCAGTCCAGTTTATTGTCCACCCACAGCCCGAGGTACTTGTACTTGTTGACCACCTCCACCTCCTCCCCCTCTATCTGAACCGGCAGTGGACCTGCTCTAGACCTCCCGAAGTCCACAACCAGTTCCGACACCCGCCTTGTATGCAAACTGTAGTGGGTCCTGGGCATGTTGTACCTGTGGTCGGAGGAGGTTGAGGAAGAGCCGCTCTAGAGTCTTCATAAGATGTGACGTCAGTGCCACCGGTCGGAAGTCATTCAGCTCATTGGGCCGGTTCTTTTTGGGGACCGGGACGATGCAGGATGTCTTCCATAGGGCGGGCACTCTCCCCAGTCGCAGACTGAGGTTGAAGACTCGTTGTAGCGGCTCCCCAAGTTCAGCAGCACACGTCTTTAGCATCCTAGGACACACCTTGTCTGGGCCTGCTGCCTTTCTGGGGCGAAGCTTCCTCAGTTGCCTCCTGACCTGATCCACTGTGACACTGGGAGATGTTTGGGAGGAGGGGAGGGGGGGAGATGTCTTGCTGCTGAGAGAGGGATTGGAGGAGGGGGGTGTCATGGTGTCAGGAAGGGGGGGAAGCGAGGGAGGCAGGAGAGTGGGGAGAGGACTCTGTAGTGAAGGTGAGGGTGAGGGTGGGGGGGTTGTGGGCTGGTCAAACCTGTTGAAGAAGTTGTTAAGTTCGTTTGCCTTCTCCACAGTCCCCCCCCTCCTCTAGGCATCCAAATAGCTGTTCTAACAAAATGGTCCACAAATATCTTGATTTCAGACCAAAATGATTGCCTCACTAACTCTACATTTCCAATTTTCCCTGTGGTATAAAATAGTCTGCCATCCTTAGTATATTGCAATTTACATCTCTGAGCTATTTAAATGTGACATCCACTCAGCCCTAGTGATGCTCCGATATTTGCTCTGAGATAATCAAGTAAACGATTTGGGTTCTCGCTCTCATTGCTTCACAATGGAACAAACTGTCTGTAACTGACCTGGCACAGGAAGATTTCAATAAATCTTTGATAATAAACAGTAAACATTAAGTATAAAGTGGCTATGTTGTGCTGCCGGGGTTAGACATGAGGTGCATGATTGCACAGTCTCTGTTGCTCTAAAGTGACTCTAAATAATATTAGTTTCCTTTTTGAACCAGGGTTTGAATCTAGTTAATATCCCATTTTGTCATTATTTAATTATAATAATAACAAAAGAAACACAGGTACTATTACAAGTAGTTTCTAATAAAAATGATTATTGTTGATCATTTCTAAACAGTGTTGTTCATGATAAAGTCACTTAAAGTTGTAATTTTGCAGCTCTGTTATTTCATTTGTGTTGAAATTAAAATGTTGGAATTAATTGCTATGAACTTAAGTGGAACCCTCTCCATCATTATATGGCTCTCGGAATTTTTCCTTTGCCCTGCTGAGGAAATACAGGTTAATCAGAAAGTGTTGCTTCTGCGTCTGAACTTATGTTTAGTTTAGTTTGTGTCACACTAGTTATCTTTAGTCAACAAAAGCAATGAATTTGCTCTTTAGCACTTGGTTGTTGAGATTATTGTAACTAGCTTGTCCATCGTTGTGGCTTCCTTTGCATGTGACATATTTGTGACATTATATCCCAGCTCTTTCATACCTTATTGCATTTGTGTGTTGTGTGTCTACGTGTTCCTGCAGCACTGCAGTAAAAGCACCTCCACTTCTTGGATGTGGTTGCTGAGGTCATCAGTTATTATTGCCAACAAACCATGGCCCCGCATCACTCTCACCATGACAACCACAGCTCTAATACTTATAATGGCAGTCTTCAACATGGTAAGCTTTTTCTATGTGCAGGTACTACACTGAGGGAGTGGGACCACACCTTTCAGGCTTTACGAGGAATATATATAGCAGTCCTTCTGATAACACATCTCCTATTTGTAACTGCAGCATAATTAGAAAGTAAAATGCGGCATGTTATCTCACAAAAATAAATGGGCTTCTTTAAAATTATATTCTTAACAACCTTGCAGAATACAAATGAATAATATAAAAATGATATCTTCATTTACTGCAGCAAGAAGCAAGTCAGTCATCATGTTTAGAGCCTGTGGAAAATATTATGTAGCATTCATTAATATGCCCTTCCCCTCCCCTCTTCCTTTTTTCTTTTTTTTCTTGCTTGTAAATTAAGCCTGAAAAATATTTAACTACAGAGCAAATATCTTGCATTGTTTCTTTGCAGTGAGTCTATCAATTGGCTCCTAAGACCAGAAGATTGTTTACCCAGCATTTCATAAAAGTGCCAAAACAATTTGCGTGCAGTGATGACTGAATGCTGTATTTAACATTTACATCGTTGATTTTCTATATTTATTTTCCGATTTATCTGATTGAGGTTTATTTTTGTAGACAAGGAAGCCCATCAAAACATAAAGCCTCAGACAAAGGTGGGATGGAAGCCTGAGGCTTGAAAGGAAGCTGCGTGATAAAGCACAATGTCAGGACCCTGGTTTAGACCTTCACACAAATCGATTCCAGAGATTATAATCGTATTTTGCGTCTGACTTGGGTCAGTCGCTCAGGGCGTATGAACCAAATTAACCTGGCTTTGCTCAGCGGGGCAGCCAATCCTCATTTTATCCTGCAGGTTCACTTTAAACGACGTTGTTGAATGCTTGTCACTATTGGCCTCTTATCTAACAAGATTCTATTTTCCTCCTGCAAGTCTAATGCAGACTACTTCATCTTGTCCCATGCTGATGTGCAAAGAGGCAGGCAGAGAAAGCGTATTTATAATTTGCATGACAATTCCCTGGATTGTTTTCTGTGGTCCTGAATTTCTGTTGACTTTGTGTTTTTCTTCTAGTTCTTTTTGGAAGACAGCGTGCTGCCTCCAGTTCCTAATTACAATTCATCCAATGAAACACTGTTTTACAATAAAGAGGAACTAATCACCCTCTCTGGGAAAAACAATTTCTACCTTCCTGTAAGACAAACATCGTCATCATCATCATACTTTATTCAGAAATTTGTTACTTTAGGTTTTTGTTTTTCTACAAATTTTCAGTTACTCCTCCTCCTCCTTCTGTATAGTATTTAATTTACAGTTGCATCCTGGGCCTGATCTCCTGCTCAGTGTTCCTGAGGATAAACTACGAGCTGAAGATGATTATCATGTTGACAGCAGTTGTGGTCTACAATGTCATTATCCTACAAACACATGCCTCTCTGCTGGACGAATACAGCAGATTTCTGTACGAGACCGAAAGCCTTGACAGGTAGGCTTAAAGTGAAAAACAGGAACACTTCGGGGGGAGCATGAGATGGATGAAAACAGTCAAAGAGGGTTAGGAGACTGTGATGGTAGCCCGAGGAGGAAGTTCTGAGCAAACTGAGAAATGGTAAATTATATTTTTTTGCAGCTATAAGGCATGCTACGATAAAAGAGGAGGTGAATGGGTTAGCTTAAGATTTTATAGCAGTAAAATGTTAATGCACCACTTATTCACTAGGGAAGTAGACAACTGCTTTAGAGTTAAAATCTATATTTAAAAAGTCAGAGACCAAGCTTCATTGAATAGTTTCCCTATGTGCCATGATGCACCCACCCATGCAGAAAGAAAAGGAAAAAGCTAATCATGCTATGATAGGAAGTGCCAAACTTTATAAGAACGAGTGTCTATATATAGATAGTATATAAGAATCAATTAAACATGATGTAGTATGAGAACTATGTTTTATGAGTTACTGTTACTTCTTGTAAAATAAATGGCACCAAAATGTTTCTGCTTGTTTCTATGTCTACTCATGTTAATTTGAGACATCACAAGGCATCAGAGGCGCTCCCATCTTTCAGGATGTCACCCAGTATTTGATGAACTCAGACTTGCCATCATAGTATTAAATGGCTGTTATTATTTAACTCATGCAAAGGAAGTTTTTGCTCTGTCCCCCAAGTCACAGCTGAGCTGAGCTGCTAAGAGAGACTATAGAGATGTTGGGACATTAAGAGACAAATCTTCCCCCATAGATGAGCATAACTGAATTAACCCTTACAGATTATGACATCAATTGTAATTTCACTAGAAAATATGGATTTCGTCTGAGCTGGAAGACAGGTTTTTGAATGTAATTTCTAACAAATTTTTTTTGACGTCTAAAGCATCATTAGCTTCTTCTTTGTGAGCAAATAAATGTCAGCAGATGTCTAAATTGTCTGATTTCCCACCAAGGACGGCACTTTTCTGTCTTGTTATGGGCGTTACTGTCCCGGACTGTAAAACTGATAAATCTGAAAAGTTTTGATAATTTTTCTAGTTGGAAAAATCTTAACAGCTGTTATTTCTTTAATTAAAAGAAGAAGAAGAATCACAGCTGCAGTGCGTCTACTTTTCATCTCCAGTTTTTACTGGAGATAAGATTAAGAGTAAAAATGTAAAATGTGCTTCCTTATATTAGAATGCAGGTCTTTTGACAGTTTAAATGTTTTTAGCATCAGCTTTCATCCAATATGCTTTGGGCTTGGACTGTGTGGGAGTCTACGTTGATAAAACCTTGCTTTTTATGATAGTGGAAGACTGAAGTTTTATATTCAAGAGTTTGTGCAGAGCTGTATCTCTGAGGATCATGAACACTTGCTTTTTTTTTTCCTTCTTGAGAAATGTCTCTAGTCGATACACCCTTGCAGGAGGGCTAACCCCCCTCCGAAACGCATCCAGTAAACAAGCTCTTGTCACAGCAAAGCAGAAGCGACAGTCTTAATTAAGTGACAGGTTGGAATAAAACGCTCTGCTAGACATCTCTACTGACTGCAGTCAAAAATCCCCTTTCTCATCTATAACTTTTAGTTTTCTAGCCCTCTTTTGCTGTTCTATCTTTTTTTTGTTGTTGTTGTTCAGTCGCATTTTATTTCTGTCTTTATCTTTTTCTTATCTTACAAAAACATTTGTCTATTTTTTTCCTGCCCAGACCAGGAGTTCTCAAAGACCTGAAGACTATGGGCTCTATATCCCTCTTTATCTTCTTCATCACTCTGCTTGTGCTTGCCAGGCAGGTAAGTCTAAGCTGTAATAGTCTGAATGGCGTTGTCATCGGTCTCCTGCTGCACAGTTTATCGCTAAAAGAAAAGTAGTTTTCGTCTGTGTGCCATTATTACACCATCATTGGACTTTTTCCATTCTTTTTAGCTGCGGGTTTTGGATGTTGATGGAAAGTTATTTTTACTGTATTTGCAAAATGTAAAAAACCAAAAAAAATCCTCTGATTTAGAAATTTTCCCATGTGATGTGTTCTTACCAGCTGCTAGCTTAGTCTTTTGAAGCATGTTGAGAGCATTGCTAAGCTTTAGCCTTATCTTTTACCTACCTTCCTTTAGATTCTTTGACCCTTAATGGTCTCTCATAGATTAACACATTTTAATGCCACTAATGTTTTACGTGACTCATTTCTTATATGTCACAACGGCGATGCTTTGGATGATTATAAATGCAGACAAATTTGTAGCTCTGATGCTGCTGGTTCTGCCTCTCTCTCTGTATCTCTTTATTATCTCAGAGCTTTGTGAGGAAAAAACAGTGGCTCTCATTTATCTTCTAAGTGAAAATCAATCAGTGAACTTGGTAGAAATAGAAATGGTTAAGCTTTTTGGCTGCTGTGACACACTGAAAGAGAGGCATCTTTAGACCAATTTGTGTAACCTCCCTCAGTCACTCAGGGGCAGCGATTTACATCAGCAAGTCTGCTGTTACTCAGATGTAATTTGAGATTTAGTAGTGAGAGAGAAACCAGAGGCTGGAGAGTAACATGTTCTTCTGACTTGTTTGGGGGTTCTGCTGAATTGTTCGTACTAGAATTGGAGCATCGTATTTGTACAGCCCGAGGCCTGTACTATATGACGAAGGATTTTTTGCTTAGGGAGGTAACCTATACACTTAAAGTGCAATGGAGCAGGTTATGTTTAAGATGAACAAATAAACAGCTACATCATTACTTCCTATTGACCACCGAGACCTTGATGCTAAAAGCGTCTAAAGAGTGTTTTTTCACCAGTATTTTGCGTAAGAAATGCAGATTCTTTTTTTTTGTTATACATGTACACAGTATATCATAAATAAAGTATATTACTTTGCATAGGTTAGAATAGTGTCACATTCAGGATTTTGTCACTCAGGGAGAGTAGGCATGGTCAAAGGAATATTGCTGTTTCATTTTTAAATGGGATGGAGCTGATCACCTGGGCTCTACTGTGTACTGTCAGCAAGGCTGCTGGAAATGGTTTTCACTGTGGATGCTGTGGATGTCCTGAAAAGCTACGACAGAACTGGATACTGACACTTAATCAATTTTCCTGTAGACTCCTGTTGGTGGCCGCAACAACACCACGCCAACGGACTCTGTTCTGGACCGTTCTCTTCAGCTGGGTCCACGTCTTTCCGGCGCCCTTCACTTCGCTCTCGACAGATCTTCTCCATGTCTGTTTGGGTCTCCCCACTCTCCTTTTCCCTTGAAGGTTCCAGTCCAGTGCTTGCCTTGTGACGTTGTCTAGTGGTTTTCGAAGTATGTGGCCTATCCAGCCCCATTTTCTCTTCTTGATGTCTTGATCAACTGGGTTCTGGCTGGTTCCCTTCCACAGGTCTGTGTTTGAGATCTTCTCAGGCCATCTGATGTTGACGATGTGTCGCAAGCACTTGTTGATGAAAATCTGTATCTTGCTGGTAGTGGTGTTGGTCACTCGCCACGTCTCGGACCCATACAGGAGGACTGCTTTCACGTTTCTGTTGAAGATGCAGATCTTGCTGCGCTGAGATAAGGCTTTGGAGTTCCAGATGGGTCGCAGGGTGTTGAATGCAAGCCTTGCTTTGTTGATCCGGCTCCTAACGTCTTCATCTGTGCCGCCATCACTGTTGACTATGCTTTCTAGGTAGACAAAGCGGTTGGTTTCCACCAAGTCTTGTCCCTGTAGCTGCAGTGGATGTTCTTGTCGGTTGTTCAACCGCATCACCTCCGTTTTTCTGACATTGATCTTCAGGCCGGTCTTTTCTGCCTCCTCAGCGAGCCGTGTAAGCTTGGACTGTGCATGTTGCTGCTTATGGGACAGAAGGCTGATATCGTCTGCAAAATCCAGGTCCTCCAGCTGTTTGGTGAGGGTCCACTGGATGCCGGTGTTGCTGCTCTCTGTGGTTCTTCTCATGATCCAGCCCATGACGATCAGGAAGATTGTTGGTGACAGCATGCAGCCTTGCCTCAGTCCAGTTTTCACTGCGCAGGGGTTGGTCATTTTTCCATTGTGGATGATCCGGCAGGACGAGTCTTCATAAAGCTGTTGGATGATGTTGATGAGCTTCTGCGGGATTCTGTAGTACTGCATCAGTTTCCACATGGTCGTCCCTTTAGCTAAATGCGCTTTTCAGAGAGAGTTAAATGTATTTGAAGAATACAAATTACTGAAGTAGTTGTCTCTACCATAAGGTGTAATTATATCTGCACCATAAATAATAAATTCTATTTATTAATATCTAAAGTGTTACATGCGCTTCTGATTTGTGTACACACAGTTTTTAAATTACTGCCTCTATTTTTGTTGCTGGCTGTAACATGTGGTAATATCTGTGCTGTCCAATCCGGTCATCTGCAGTGCTTGATCATAATTGTCCCGTCCTGCGAGCACGTTTTTCCTTGGTTGGTCATTTTTATTTACCAGATCAGTTCACTGCATATGACAATTAAACAGGATTGACTAGAGTTGCCATCACAGACTACCTGAGGTGTGAGTGCTGAAGAAAAGGAAAAAAAAAAATCAATCCCATCAGAGCCTTTAATTCTACCTGATCCTGGAACATTTTATTCCACTTGTCCTTCCTGATCTTGGGCTCTGAAGAAGGCCTTGTTATTACACTGGTGAAGTAACTACATCATTTAAGCAAAGCTGCAAAAATCACTGGGTCAGTCTTGTCTGCCTTGACCAAAAGTCATACTGTATGAGGTTTTTGTAAATGTGCCTAAATTCTTGCATTTTTGTACATTTCATGTCCTAAGGCTTGTTGGTGTCCATATTTGTGGCTGTTTCTGTTTTTCTCTGTGACTTCTTGGAAGAAAGCTGTACAGCTATACCTTCAGTCTCTTTACCTCTGTGTCCTCTTGTAACAGAATGAATATTACTGTAGGTTAGACTTTCTCTGGAAGAACAAGTTCAAGAAGGAGTGTGAGGAGATTGAAACCATGGAGAACCTCAACCGCGTTTTGCTGGAGAATGTCCTGCCCGCGCATGTCGCAGAGCACTTCCTGGCCCGTAACTGGAAGAATGAGGTAGGAATTTATAATCTGTGGTGTTTTTTATAATAATAACTAATGTAAATGTAACATTATCCAGATTTTATTTTCACAATAGCTACAGGACTAATGAATGTAGAATTACACAGAGGACTTCAAAGTGCTTGTTTATGTGCAAAGTTCTTTTGCGTTCATTCGCTGATGCATCAGAAAAGAAGGATGTTTAATTCAGGATATCAAGACACAATTGTCAAATGCAAAATATTGAATACACTGTTTTAAAATGTGTGATTAATTTAAACTGAAATATTCATTGGTTGTTTATTAAAATAATAAGGGCTAAAGCTCAGATTTTTATTTTGAAAGTGCAAACTTTAAATGAACCTGACACTTGTTTTGTAGTGTGACAGTATGATGCCTCGCATGACTCATTCATCGCTGTAAATCCTGTTACATCCCCTGAAGTTTTAGATCTGAGGGAGTTCAGAGAATGTGGCATCCTGGAGGTCATGTAAGATTAAACAGGAGAGCAGCATCTGCTGCAGAAATCCTGAGTGACGAGTCAGCAGTTGACTTCATTTCTGTTCTTGAACAGGGTCCAAGAACAAGATGCTCTAATGAGATTTAAAGCAACTGTTTGTTGTTTTTTTGGATGGTGGTTTGGGTGATTTGCCTCCTTTAATTTGTCAATTATGTTTCATGTGCTGCCCAGTGATTGATTTTTACTTGTGAAGTTTTTTTTAGGTCTGAATAAAACACAGAAACCCCCCAATATGCGGTGCAGATCCCATATTTGTCTTTCAAAATCTCTTCATCTGTAATTTATCAGTTTCATAACAAATTTTACAGCATTGTTTTGCACCTGCACAAGCTAACGACTCCACTCTGTCTTCTGCTTCTCTTTGTCATGCAGGATCTGTACCACCAGTCCTACGACCTGGTGTGTGTCATGTTTGCCTCTATCCCAGACTTTAAAGAGTTCTACACTGAGTCTGACGTCAACAAAGAAGGATTAGAGTGCCTCAGGCTCCTCAACGAAATCATTGCTGACTTTGATGAGGTAAATACCCAGATCACCACAAAAACAGACAGAAACCGTGATACCATTGCACTGCTTGACTCAGTGAAGAGCATTGCTTTTTACAGATTCATACAATTAGGTTTTATTGTCTGTGCTGCTATAAATTTGGGTTTTATTCAGTTGAGCTGTGTTTGTATTTCCATGTGTAGTTGCTTTCCAAACCGAAGTTCAGCGGTGTGGAAAAGATCAAGACCATTGGCAGCACTTATATGGCTGCTACTGGGCTGAACACATCGCCAGGGCCTGAATACACATCACAGGTAGGCCCATTACAAAGACATCATCATTTTTGTGTGACTGCCGTATGCACATTATGCAAGAACCTAATGTGTTTCTAGTTGTGCTTTTTTATGTTTCCCAGGAACATGACAGGCAGTATATGCACATAGGGACCATGGTAGAGTTTGCATTTGCCTTGATGGGAAAACTGGATCTTATCAACAAACACTCGTTCAATGACTTCAAACTCAGAGTTGGTGAGTTATGCAGAGAAGCTGAAATGAAATACAAAGTAATGTATATAATATTTTATATATACAGGACTACACTGTAATCGTTCACATATTTAAGTGTACTGACCTCACATGAGAATTGAAAATGAGTGGTTTAAACTGATTAATTAAATTCCACAGCTCGTTTCAGGTAAATGACATGATGTAACAAGATACTATCACTGCAGTGGGAGTTTCATTCCTTGTTGCCGCCTTCTCGTTATGATATTTTCTGGAATCCCACTTCTAGAGTTTTGTATGAAAAGCAGGAATCAGCTTGACTGCAATACATCCAAAATTGCACTGTCATGGAGCCTCTATGCATCCCTTGTTTGTGTAGAGTTCCTGTAAGATGTAGAGTGCACAGATGTCTGAAAAAAACAAGACTAACGCTTATTTATGCAGTAAGACTAAAATAAGAGGTAGAACAGCAGGAAGGCATACTCCAGCTCCCTCTGTGCAATAAGAGTCAGAGTTCGATACCTTCAACCTGTGTCTTAAGATCTCAGCATGGGATGCACCATTAACTCAGCAGTGTGCGTGAGTGACTGTACATCCCTGCTGCTTCCAGATGGGGCTGAAAATGCTCCATGAGAGAGCCGTACACACCCTCACCCACTGGGACTGGACCGAACCAGTAGCTGTGAGACTGTATGCGCCTCCTGCACACTTGAGCAGATTGCAATTTCCAACAATCTGGAGACTGAGTCAGAAGCTCAGTCAAAGAGAGGCCCAGTGTCATCTCAGTGCTGCGAACAGCCTCCAGACTGCTGGGGATTAAGAGTTGAGCTGCATTTAGCTCGCCCTCTGTTTCATGTTCTGATGAAATCTTGTGAAAAGCTTTGTTCGTTCTCAAAGCAGTAGGGTTCCTGCTCAAGTCGGCTTTGAGCAGCACTCAATAGTTAATCAGTGGCATCAACATTTGATTTTGATACATTTTCAACAAGTAGGAAATCTAAAAAAGCAGTTTATATTTGTAACTATAAAATAATAAGGTAATTCCAAATGAATGGCAGCAATAGGGACACTGTCTGAAAGGTTTACTAAAATGTTTCCTTTGTCAGGTATTAACCATGGTCCAGTGATAGCTGGAGTCATTGGGGCCCAGAAACCCCAGTATGATATCTGGGGAAACACTGTGAATGTAGCCAGCAGAATGGACAGCACCGGAGTCCTGGGGAAAATACAGGTAAATGATTTGGGGAACGTTTGAGTTTAATGGTAAATGGTAAATGGCCTGCATTTGTATAGCGCTTTTCTAGTCCATAGGACCCCAAAGCGCTTTACACTACATTCAGTCATCCACCCATTCACACACACATTCACACACTAAATTAAAGACATAAATAAAATTAAAAAAAACCCCACTTACCCTGCCTATTCACTGCAATACTAAATGTTAAGACAGCTGTCAAACATCAGCTGGTATTTTATTCTGATAGTTTCTTTCAAAGGACCAGCAGACCTCCTTCTTCATACTGCAGACATTTAAATGGCAATACGGATGCTTAAAAAGATAAAACTCTTCTTTCTTATGTGCCATTTATTACAGCAAGGACATCTCATCTTCTTGACATCACATGGCATCGTCAAATCCTATCTTATGTCATGTCTGAGCACTGATAAGACAGAATGGTTTTTCAGCTGCTGCATGGCATGTGGCTGTGGCAATCATTCAGTCTTCAGAGGGCTGTATTACATTTCACGGCCTGTACACATTTGATAGAGCCATCTGCTGTGCAGTGCGGCACAACTACAGGGCTCGCAATTGCATTCCATGATTTCCGGATGATATTTTAAGACAGATAGAAGGCAGAAATAAGACAATTTCTTTTAAAGTAGCATTGATATTGCCTACCAGAATGTCACTTTTACTCATGGTAAAATTCCCAGGCTTTCAATGTTGTTTGCTTGTTGTTCACACAGTATTTCATCTTTGTGCTTTGGGAGTACTCTCTCGCTTTAACTTACACATTGAATTTTTATGTTTTTGTTTAATTCATCTATTAACGACCGAATCCAAATATGCACCAGTGTTGGCAACTCTGCTTGACTCACACATTTTGCTGTTAGGGCTAAAAATGAACGTAAATGTTAGACTTTAAACAAGAGGTATCCAACCGCAATCCTGCTGTCAGTGGATTTTAATGAAGCACTGCATCGAAGAAGAACCGTTTACTGATGAGTTAATGGTCAGCAGAATTTTCCCGTGGACAGCTGAGTATTTTTGCTTGTAGGAATTTAATTCAGTCATGTAAGATGAGCAAAATGGTCATCACCCATCTGGTTCTCCCTGCAGGTGACGGAGGAGACGAGTGACATCCTTCTAACCTTGGGGTACATGTGCTCTTGTAGAGGCATCATCAATGTCAAGGGCAAAGGAGAGCTTAGGACCTTCTTTGTGCACACGGAGATGACTCGGTCCCTGTCACAGGGGAACGTAATGCCCTGAGCCTGATTTACACAGGCACGAAGACTTTTGTTTCAGATTGAAGAGGTTTGAATTTCTCAGTGCTGCTTTTATAAAGTGTGGGGCATAAAGGGACCTGATCTACAAGGAGGTAAAAATCGGATTTACTGTTGCGTTACAAATTACCTATGCCACAGCTGTAGTATACATTTTGTCACTTATGTAACTGTAAGTGTAGCATGTACAGGAGATAGGCAGTAACACCTAAAAATATACTGTAATGTGAATGTGGGAGCTGGAAAAAACACAGTTGCACAAGTCAGTCTGATGTAATAATGTACAAGTTCAATGAGAGTGAAAATCTCCAATGGGCTGAATTAATATTCTGCCTCAGTTCTGGGAGGCTTGTGGTAGTTGCTTTATCATAGAAACCCCTTATCAGCAAGGTGCATCAAAACCTATCTCACCCTACAGGATACAGTTTGGATGCCAAATAACTTTTGACTCTGAATGCCCCTAACATGGCAGCATTTCCAGAGTTAGGAAGACAGTTTCTTGTCTTTGTACTTTTATCTGCTTTAATTGCACCATTTACCAACTCTTGGCACCAAACATTTTCATTGTTCTACCATTTTTTTTGTGTACAGACGCCAACAACTACGTCACAGTTTTGGCTGGATTTGTTGAGCTGCTGTTCTCACTTGAAGGGGATTTATGTGCGTTCTCCGTTTGGGAACTCGTTGTTTGTGTTATTTCAGCACCATATGAATGCAGAAGAATAACTGCATGGCAACAATTTTCAGCAGAGTCTTATAAAGACTTTGGCGCCCCAAAGATAACAGAGGGTATGAATTAACCACTAACTTTTACCTGCTTCCCGAACTCAAGCAAAGTCCTAGGGTAACACAAAAGGCCAGAAATGAAAAATCTGATATTAAAATGAAAGCAAAGGTCAAGTGAAAATGTCACAGCCACTGTTGCAAAGGTAAAATGTGTCTTGTTAAGAAGAAGAAAAAAACCAGCCAGAAAACAAGGTGTACCATGTGTACATAAGTCCATCGACCTTGTTAGAAGCACCAAGTCTTAGATGTATTTTACAAACAGTCTAGGACTATAATAGGAAAAACAAATGAAAAGTAGAATCTATGAATATATTCTGATATTCATGCAGGGTGGTGTTTTCCAAAACAGTCTTTCCAGTTTCTCCTTGGCTGCATTGACTGACGTGATTAGGACATTGATCAGATTTGTCAGTGCTTGCTGAAAATGGAAAATCTGGGGCCAGTTGCATAAATGACTTGAGATGTGTACAAACACATTGCTTTCATGCAATTTATAACAGGATGTGCCGTAACAATGGACACCCTTTGCACACTTAAAAACAGGTGTACATAGTTGGGGGTGTTTGTTTTTTTTTAGAGCCACAAGCAGAATAAATAAGAGATTAAAATGAAAACATGAATGATAAACCTTTCTGTAAAATCATGCGTCTTTTTCTTCCAAGTTTTCTTGGATGATCTAATTAGGAAAAAAATCCTCAACGGTGACTTCGTAATGTTATTTTCAGCAGTTAAATATGTAGTCTGATTCAGTGTGAGTTAAAATGACCAAAAAACCGTGACAAACACACATTATGAAGGTTACAATTTTGCCATCATTCATCCAGATTAACTGTAAGGTCTGTATGTTACAGTAGAAAGCACCTTGTTGTTGTGATTTGGCACTGTAAGCCTAAACTGAATTCATGTGACGGATTGTCATTTAAATACAGTTTACCCAGCCTTTAAGTTAAAATAAACAGCATACATTAAAGCTTCTCTAAGGTCCTGCACTAAAGTAAATTCCTTCAATGTTAAAGTGTTAAACTGTTATTTCATCTTTGGATCCAGTTTGCATCTGCACATGAGCTCATCTCTCTTTTTTGTAAATAAAAGCTGATTTGAATGTGGGAAGGCGGGACAAAGGTTAAAATGGCATCCAGACACACATAACATGACACATTTGGTGACTCTACAAACTGTGCTATAAAATGTTTTATCTTAGCATGCACTTTATATTGCGACCCTGACAGAAAGACTGCAGACTTTTGTTTGTGGGTACACAGTTTTATATGCACCTGGCCCCGGTGAGCCACAAAGATTTACAAAACAGGTTCAATTAAAAAACTACAAACATTTAAGACTTTCTTGGGAAATCCATGCCTGACCTGTGTACAGGGTAGCTTTAGATCACATATGATATGGTGGTTTTGTAAGAAAAGAAAATACTACCAAAAAAGTGTTTTGATGTTTTGATGATGCAAGTTGTTTTTTGTAAAAACTTAATTAAAATTTCTATGTATTTCAGTGCTACAGTGCCTTTATTTACCCTCAGGATTCTTCGAATATGACAAGCTCAGTTCATTAACATGTCAGGATTTGTAATGAAAAGCCGTACAGTACGTGCTGAACTGATATTATTCGTCAAATGAAACTGGACTGTGTGAGTAATCAAATGAGCTGACGATGTCACTATAATACATACATCATAACTAGAATAAAGGTCTTTGGTTTACCTTTAGAATACTGTACAGACTTGACACTGGGTGAGCATGCAGATGGCTACGATATGTCTGGACTTTAGGGTGTAAATTATTTCAAAAACAGATCATTTTGGTCCAACTAGTCTGAATGAAAAGGGGAAACCCAAAGAGACAGGGGGCTTCATACCAGAGTATTCGAACATTTACACAGGACCTTTAGCAGCCACACTACAGACGTCTATGCTTCTGTTGACCTCAAGCAAAAACAAAAAACACTGACATGATGTTTTTGAACGTGCTAATTCTGGGTCTGACCTTGGCCTGACTGCACAGAAACACCCAGTATCTATCCACAATTCCTGACACTGACTGTAAAAATTTGTTAGTCACTTTGTTTGTTCCTTTACTATGGAGCTGCATATTTCCCTAACACAGAAATGATGCTAAAAATAGATTTAACCTTGATGAGAGCTTTTTAATCCTGCACACTTAACCATCCCTATAACTGAGGGAAAATGAATAATGGCTGTATGTGTCAGTGTTCAATATGAAACAGTCATTTGACGTCACAAAGGAGCGCCACTCCACGCAGGATCCAGTATTCTGGAGGAAGGGAGGTTTTCAGGTCTACAGCTGCGATGTAGTTTACATCTGTCCTGGTGGGCTTCTTGTAGATTGGACAGGAATAGAGGCGGGAGTCTTTTACACCTGCAACACAGAAAAGAAACACGGCATTTGCTGCAGAAAGTGGAAAGAGAAAAATCAAAAATGGCATTTTTCATGAAAACTAATGAGAGAGAGCAGCAGCTGCCAAACTGTGCCTTAATTGTGTTTCTAACTAGAATCATTTCAATTCAATGAAATATTTACATCAGTGCAGAGATGCCACTGGGACACCCAGCTGTGCTCAAAAGAAACATCTGTTTTTATGTAGTTAGGAATCAGCTCGAATTAGGAGAGCACGCTTATTACCCAGTACTCCCTCAGCACCATTTTATAGTTCTTTAGCCAGTCTGCTGCTTGTTTTGCTGTTAGTCTGCCAGTAGAATAGCAACAGCAGTGCTCCTTGCTCATGCATCAGCAGGGAAAAAACTAAAAATAATTTTCTCAGAGCAAACAAACAGGCTTGTTGTGTCTTTACAAATGACACTGTATGTGGACAAGGATGGAACTAATCCCTTTGCATGAGTGAAAATTAAGTAGAGCAGCTTTCCAACCTCTTGTACCTCATGCCTACACACGTGCACGGCACACACACCAAGCACTTGTCTACTGAAGCATCCCTTTAGCAGTCTCCTTTGCACTGACACACTCAAACGTAGCAGGCTGCCTTCGTATGGGAAATGCTGGGAGGGGACGTGGTGTAAACAAACTGCATTATGCGTATCATTGGATCATTAGTTCATTTCCCAGGAAGCCTTGCTCGCAGGCATCCATGGGGGTCTGTGTCTGTCTGAATATACGTTGGCCTTATCCAGAACAAACACTGTGCCACATACTGCTGGTAATCTATTCCCAGACAAAATAAATAACACTTATTCTGCTTGACATTTAAATGTTACATCCAAGGAGTGACTGTGTGGGATGCAAACATTGAGAAGACAGGTAGGATATAAAGCTGCTCCACCAAAAGATTTGTTTTTTTTATTTCCCCTCCACACTGTTCCTAAATAATATAACTCACCATTATTCTCAGCATACATCCTGATCACTGGCATCATCTCAAAGAGAACTTTGGGTTTGGAGTCAATAAGTTTGCAGTTGCGGCGGTCCCAGCCAGCTCCCTCCAGGTAAAGACCATAGACGTACACTCCCTCTGTGGGCGGCTGGTTGATGTCATCCTTCATCCACTTCGTCACCTCGTTGCACAGCACCATGCGGTCCAGGGCCCAACCCTTGTTCGCCCGAGTGATCTCCTGCGAGTACATGTGAATGGCACATAAATGACAGAAGTGACATTTTGAAATGGTTTTCCCACATGAAAATCAATTTTGATAAAAGGTCTGTAACAATAGGAACACCAAAATACACTACTGGGAGATAAGTGAACTCCATCACAAGAGTTGTTTTGTGAGATGATGTTGCAAAAGGAAAAAAAAATAACTCCAGTATGACAAATTAAGTGAAATGTGAGTATTTTATGGCCTCAGTCATTTTATTCTCATTTTCAAGTTTAAAAGAAGAAATCCTTAGTGGGCAAACTTGGGAGAGACAGAGACTGATAACAAATGACAAAGGCAGGCACATACCCATCTCAGATAAAACAAGCTAGCAACTTCAGGCACATTACACAGAATCAGAGAACAATGTAGGTAGTTTGTGATGCCTGTGGGATAATAAAAGTACATCTCCTGAGACGCTCAGTGGTAGGACTGAGGGCTATATTTGGTATCTATCAGTAGTCAAACAAATCTCTTCTTAGTAAAATACAGAAATCTACATCCTCAATATTTCCTTTATCCGGGTGAAAGATCCAGGCTCTTCAAAATATTCACTTGGAAGTAGAATCCTTTACTCAGTGCATACTGCAACTCTCAGGTCTACACTTCAGTTCATTTTCACTGTTACTGTATGTAATACGACTCCTGTTTACCACCAAATTCAGTTAAAAACACACTGATTTAAGCCACCAATCAAAGTATATGTTCAGCAAACTATTAGATTCAAACCCCCAAGATAAAAGTTCAGTAGCATGGAGGAATTGTTTACCTTACAATGGTAAATGGCCTGTATTTATATAGCGCTTTTACTAGTCCCTAAGGACCCCAAAGTGCTTTACATATCCAGTCATCCACCCATTCACACACACATTCACACACTGGTGATGGCAAGCTACATTGTAGCCACAGCCACCCTGGGGCGCACTGACAGAGGCGAGGATGCCGGACACTGGCGCCACCAGGCCCTCTGACCACCACCAGTAGGCAACAGGTGAAGTGTCTTGCCCAAGGACACAACGACCGAGACTGTCCAAGCCGGGGCTCGAACCGGCAACCTTCCGATTACAAGGCGAACACCCAACTCTTGAGCCACGATCGCCCCAATCGTGGCTTGTATCATTACAAGAGCAATGATACAAGCTTGAGCCTGCACTCAATTATCTTCATATACATGAGCTCTTTAAATATTTGTTGTATTGCTCCTGTCCTGTTTCCCCTCCCTGAGCCTGGTTCTGCTGGAGGTGTCTTCTTGTTAAAAGGGAGTTTTGTCTCCCCACTGTCACCAATTGTTTTCTCAAAGATGGGTTGTCTGATTTTGGGGTTTTTTTGTTTCTATATTATTGTAGGGTTTTTACCTTACAATGTGAAGCACCTTGAGGTGACTGTTGTTGTGATTTGGAGCTATATAAATACAATTGAATTGAATTAAACATTACAGCCTTTCAAAACTGATAAATCACTGGATTTGCTAAATAAATTATTTAACATTCAAAATCTCTTCAAGTTGTAGATCCCATCTGCTCTCACTTTTCCAGAAAACTTTAAACATACATTTGCTGTCATGTACTTGTGATGCAAAATTGGAACCACAGATGGCAGGAGTAAAGTACAGGTATAATACAGATGTTGTTCCCCCATAAAACTATTCCCACTTTCTGCCAATCTACCAGTATTGGCCAGATCAGAGCACACAAATGGCACCAATAGATAGAAATGGTCAGAGAGGAAGACTAGGAACGGCAATTTCATACAAAAATTGCCATTTACCATGCTTGTGCCTGCAGAATTCACAACAGGGATAGGATTTAAAGACAAATTCAGCATATTGTCTGAATGCAAAATGAATTTCATGCATTGTAAAAAAATAACTACTACTACTTGCAGGTCCCTGTGTATGTGTTTGTGTCTGTGCATGTTTGCATGCGTGTGTAAATGTGGCTGTGTGCCTGCTTCTCCCTCTGCGTGCCATCTGGTCTTTTCCCTTGCTGTGGGTAAATGGTAGGTAGCCTGATGTCGTGCGTACCTGTCTCATGGCTGTCAGGAAGCCCTGCGGGTTGAAGAAACCTGTCATCCAGAAGCAGTTGGGTCTCCCTTCAAAGATCCAGGCCTGGAACTGACGGTTCCGCTCAAGCAGCTCCGTGAACCAGAACCCCAGGGTGCTGGAGGCCCACGATGACTGAAAACAACAAGGAGACAGACAAACAATAACATGAGCAAAAGAGTACAATAAAACGCTGAAACATGTCATCCAGGTGGCTCTGAGAAGAAAAGGGGAGATAAGACATGGATTATGAAACATGGTGTGGGCAAGTGAAAAAAAGAGACTTGACACAATGGAAAAAAAAATACAACAGAACACAATAGACTGGAGGCAAATGATTCAGAAAAAGGATAAAACTGCAGGTAAAAGAAGTCAGCATTGCAGCCAGGAATCCCATTCCAGTCTGAATTATTCTAACAATGCTGTGTTTGTGAATGCAGCCTGACTGTCAGCTAAATAATTCTAAAAAAAACAAAAAGCCCTAAAAAAAGTCCTAGCTTTTTATTGTTTGCTTTAGTATGGCATCAGAACAAAGTTTCTTATTTCCATTTCCTTTATCACTGAGATGGATTTGTGTGCTGTGTATACAATTATAACAATGAGTACATTAATAAAAAAGGAGCACGAACACGGCCCAAACGACAAACAAGTTAGAGTTTGGTCTGATAATGACAATGTCCCTTGTAAGAGCATCAATTATCCCGTGTGCTACAACTAAACCTCAAGGACACTAAATAACAAAGCTGATAGCACTAAAATCTGATCTGAGGTATTAATTTGTGCCTCTGGGCCATCTAGTACTCTGTATTGAATAGTTGTTAGAAGCTTTCACCGGAGATAAAATGATCACCTTTCATAGGACTGTTCAATATAACGATATATATCGGATGAAGATATAAAAACGTCTATAATTTCATTTTACGCTATCGTTTGTTTCGTAGTGTCGCAAAATAAACTGTTTACAGCAATATTTTTTCATCGTTTTGATGGTCACTGTAGTGGCTATATTCATTTCTTAAATTTCTCTCTTTCTCTTATATTTAATATAACCACACTACGGATGGACAAGCACCTGTTTGTATGCGTTGTCGTTAGCAACAACGACGGTAAAACCATCGCGTGTCCGCTTGTTTATTTTCCACATATAAAATTTTTTTTTTTTCCACAATAAAGCTCAAGATCCTATTGAGACTTTCCAAAATAAACTGAATCATGTGAAAGAGTATGCAGTGTTTATGGATGAGAAGCAAAAAAGAGCCGTCAGGTGCTAAAAAATAAACCTTAGACTCAAACGTTAGAACAGGCTTTTCCCCGCAGCACGCCGTGTAATAAATACTCACAAAAAAAAAAAAAAACGGCGGCCGTTACAACTTATGTCTAAAAATGTATAGTTTCATGCATCGGTTAAAACACTGGACTGCAGGTACACGGTGCCCAGCTGGAAACACTTCAGGCAAGTTGAGCTGCCCGAGATTCACAGAATTTACAGAAAATGCTACATTCTTTTTACACATACAAATCTTTTTTACACACACACAAATTCTTTTTACACATACAGTGGGGCAAAAAAGTATTTAGTCAGCCACCGATTGTGCAAGTTCCCCCACTTAAAATGATGACAGAGGTCAGTAATTTGCACCAGAGGTACACTTCAACTGTGAGAGACAGAATGTGAAAAAAAAAAATCCATGAATTCACATGGTAGGATTTGTAAAGAATTTATTCGTAAATCAGGGTGGAAAATAAGTATTTGATCACCTCAAACAAGGAAAATCTCTGGCTCTCACAGACCTGTAACGTCCCCTGTAAGACGGTTTTCTGTCCCCCACTCGTTACCTGTATGAATGGCACCTGTTTGAACTCATCATCTGTATAAAAGACACCTGTCCACAGCCTCAAACAGTCAGACTCCAAACTCCGCCATGGCCAAGACCAAAGAGCTTTCGAAGGACACCAGGAAAAGTATTGTAGACCTGCACCAGACTGGGAAGAGTGAATCTACAATAGGCAAGCAGCTTGGTGTGAAAAAATCAACTGTGGGAGCAATCATCAGAAAATGGAAGACATACAAGACCACTGATAATCTCCCTCGATCTGGGGCTCCACGCAAGATCTCATCCCGTGGGGTCAAAATGATCATGAGAACGGTGAGCAAAGATCCCAGAACCACACGGGGGGACCTGGTGAATGACCTGCAGAGAGCTGGGACCAAAGTAACAAAGGTCACCATCAGTAACACACTACAACGGCAGGGAATCAAATCCCGCAGTGCCAGACATGTTCCGCTGCTGAAGCCAGTGCATGTCCAGGCCCGTCTGAAGTTTGCCAGAGAGCACATGGATGATACAGCAGAGGATTGGGAGAATGTCATGTGGTCAGATGAAACCAAAGTAGAACTTTTTGGTATAAACTCAACTCGTCGTGTTTGGAGGAAGAAGAATACCGAGTTGCATCCCAAGAACACCATACCTACTGTGAAGCATGGGGGTGGAAACATCATGCTATGGGGCTGTTTTTCTGCCAAGGGGACAGGACGACTGATCCGTGTTAAGGACAGAATGAATGGGGCCATGTATCGTGAGATTTTGAGCCAAAACCTCCTTCCATCAGTGAGAACTTTGAAGATGAAACGAGGCTGGGTCTTCCAACATGACAATGATCCAAAACACACCGCCCGGGCAATAAAGGAGTGGCTCCGTAAGAAGCATTTGAAAGTCCTGGAGTGGCCTAGCCAGTCTCCAGACCTCAACCCCATAGAAAATCTGTGGCGGGAGTTGAAAGTCCGTGTTGCTCGGCGACAGCCCCAAAACATCACTGCTCTCGAGAAGATCTGCATGGAGGAATGGGCCAAAATACCAGCTACTGTGTGTGCAAACCTGGTAAAGACCTATAGTAAACGTTTGACCTCTGTTATTGCCAACAAAGGTTATGTTACAAAGTATTGAGTTGTATTTTTGTTATTGACCAAATACTTATTTTCCACCCTGATTTACGAATAAATTCTTTACAAATCCTACCATGTGGATTCATGGATTTTTTTTTCACATTCTGTCTCTCACAGTTGAAGTGTACCTCTGGTGCAAATTACTGACCTCTGTCATCATTTTAGGTGGTGGAACTTGCACAATCGGTGGCTGACTAAATACTTTTTTGCCCCACTGTACAAATCCTGATTTACAAGTACACAACTCATTTACAAGTACAAAATATTTATGACCACAATTTGAGCCCATACATAAACTCACAGTGATTCTCTCAACTGACCTTCTTCCAGCGTGCAGGAATTCGTGCATCGTACATGCAGTCCAAGGCATCCCGCAGGTTCTCACTCATGATGATGGTTCCATCAATAGCCAGCTTCAGGTCTGTCAAGGTGTTTCGGACAAGAACTATGATCCTCTGCATCCGATCGACCTCCTGACGCAGAAAGATGTTCATAGGCTGGAAAGGACCCATCTTCTGAAGATGCTCTCTCACCTGGTTTTATTAAGGCAGAAAAGATTATATCAACAGAGATGTGTAAAAACACACCATCTCATTATGTGGAAATGTACCTGGGATCACTAAAGTTTAATATCTACTCTGGAAAAACTGTATTTAAAGTGGAGCTTTATGCTGCATTTTTCATGTTCGTAGCTACTACTGTTGTTAGTATTGGTGAATTCATGTTTGCTTCACTGAAAATGAAACAAATATAGGAATGAAGATATTCTGTATTTCTGACGGGCCTTTCTGCTCCACATGCAAGGCAAGGCAAGGCAAATTTATTTGTATAGCACAATTCAACAACAAGGTGATTCAAAGTGCTTTACAGAGACATTAGAAACAAAAACAAATAAAAAGCATGATTTAAAATTAATTAAAACAAGCAAACAAACAAACTAACTAAACACACACATTTCACACCTGTTCGCGCGATCTGAACCCTTATCGTAAGGGGAGCTACCAGTCCTTCTGTGGACGAGCTACTTTCTATTTTAAATTCCCTGAATTTAAAATACTCTCTAGACCCAGTCTAGACCCACTTGGGGAGCTACCCAGAGCTCTAATCCCACACCTGTTCGCGCGATCTGAACCCTTATCGTAAGGGGAGCTACCAGTCCTTCTGTGGACGAGCTACTTTCTATTTTAAATTCCCTGAATTTAAAATACTCTCTAGACCCAGTCTAGACCCAGCTGGGGAGCTACCCAGAGCTCTAAACCCACTTAACAAACAAACAAACAAACAAACAAACAAACAAAACAGTATATAAAATCAAAACAGATAAAATCAGAAATAGATAAGATCAGTAGTTAGTGTAAGTTTTGAAATTTAAGCTTAAAAGTGTGGATTTGGTGCTTTATTCAAATGCAGCTGAGAACAGGTGAGTCTTCAACCTGGATTTAAATAAACTGAGTGTTTCAGCTGATCTGAGGCTTTCTGGGAGTTTGTTCCAGATATAAGGAGCATAA
This sequence comes from Rhamphochromis sp. 'chilingali', assembly GCF_963969265.1. Lineage (NCBI taxonomy): Eukaryota > Metazoa > Chordata > Actinopteri > Cichliformes > Cichlidae > Rhamphochromis > Rhamphochromis sp. 'chilingali'. The sequence goes on from NC_137938.1 coordinate 12,009,816, forward strand.
AAGCTGAATGCAGCTTCTCCGTGTCTGGTTCTGACTCTGGGAACTGATAAAAGACCGGATCCAGATGACCTGAGGGATCTGGAAGGTTCATACTGGGTCAGCAGGTCACTGATGTATTTTGGTCCTAAACCATTCAGAGCTTTATAGGCCAGCATCAGAACTTTAAAGTCTATCCTCTGACGGACAGGTAGCCAGTGTAAAGACCTCAGAGCTGGACTGATGTGGTCCACTTTTTTGGTCTTAGTGAGGACTCGAGCAGCAGAGTTCTGAATGAGCTGTAGTTGTCTGACTGATTTTTTAGGTAGACCTGTAAAGATGCTGTTACAGTAATCAAGCCTACTAAAAATGAATGCATGGACTAGTTTTTCCAGGTCCTGTTGAGACATCAGATCTTTTATCCTTGATATATTCTTGAGGTGATAGTAAGCTGACTTTGTTATTGTCTTAATGTGTTTTTCTAAGTTTAGGTCTGCATCCATCACTACACCCAAATTTCTCGCCTGGTTTGTGGTTTTTAGATGTATAGATTGAAGTTCTCTGGTGACCTGTAATCGTTTTTCTTTGGCGCCAAAGACTATTACTTCAGTTTTGTTTTTGTTTAGTTGGAGAAAATTGTGGCACAACCAGTCATTGATTTCCTCAATGCATTTACCAAGAGCCTGTACAGGGCCTCGGTCTCCTGGTGACATTGTGATATATATTTGTGTGTCATCTGCATAGCTGTGGTAGTTTATTTTGTTGTTCTTTATAATCATGCAGGCTGTATTCATTTTAAAACATCTTTTAAAAAAAAACATTTTTTCCTATTTTGGAGGCCTTTATGCGCTGTGTGAAGAGACAGTCACGCAAGCAGCAGTGAAAGCGGCATTCGCGGGGTGAGTTGTGAGGTGACAGTTTTCCATGATGAGCTTTGCACCTCGCCTCAGAAAAGTCACACTCTCACCTCATTTTTTTCTTAGCGACAAAAAAAAAAAAAAAGCGGCACAGCCACCAAAATAAAACAAGATCCAGCTGCATTCACACACACTCCTTTCTATTTCTGGTCTTCTTTACACTCTACTGTCAAAAACACTACACCCCACCTCTCCGCCTGCACCAGCCACAAGGAGCACACAGCACACAAGGTGAGTGGAGTGACATTGCACATGTTGCTTTGCACACTTCGCTCTGCAAAGCAAATACACATAGGCTTACTTCAAAAGGTACGTAGTCAGGAGGCAGTTTTTCCAGCATGTCGTCAGCCAGCCTGGACACTACAGATTCTCTGGTTTCTCCTCCGCCTGATGAGCTGTCTTTTGGCTGAATGCTGAGGATGGTATCCAGTACGTCCTTAGCAAGTTTACTCTGGAAGGTTATGTCTGCGTTTGGGTGCAGCCCAAACACCTCAGGAGTGTCGTAGGCTGGGAGACCCTGAGAAAGAGGAACAGTGATGGTTAGCGAGGTTGGTTGCATCACTGAGACAAATCTATTCAGACAGGGAATGTCCATGGTGCATTCTCTTTACTTTCACAGTAAGCACTGTGAAAGCGTCCCATGGAGCATCTTTTCATTCCTGCAATAGCGGAAACCTATCCTATACAATATGGAACGGTTGAACTACTACCTGCTTTTTGGTTTAATTTTGTTTTTTTCCCTGGTTTTCAAACTTCTACTTCATTGGACTGCAGTTTGTGTCACTGCTAAGCTCGTTGTTGGCTAAGTTGGAGGAACAAAAAGCAAGCATCTCCACTGGAACACGTAGAGTTACCAGCTGCTTCTTTTCACCCGTTAAAATGACTGTGGGGGGTGTGACACAGAGGGGATTCATACTAGTTCTAGTAAAAGGCCATTGGCCAGCTACTATAAAGTGAGTGCAGTGAAAAGATCACCCACAAGCTTCCCACAAACACAGCTAAATGTATTCACTGGGCACATTAAAGAGTCACTACTCTGTGGTGATGATTAGCTCTGCTTTCTGTGTTGCTGCATGTGAACATGGACAATGACGACAAGAAACTTGACAAGTTTAAAATCCTTTCTTTGTCTTTTTGTCAACAAATGTGTATGTGCTGAAATTTTTCTATCAGTCCTTCACAAAGAGAGGACAGACTGTCTATTCTCTCCAACTCGTAGCTGACTGCTGGCTCTTCTTCCCCACGCACTGCTGCGTTTGTACTGGTGCATCATCAGGAGTGGAAAGGCTCTGTCCCATCATTTTTCCCTCAAAGACACCACAGATGATTTTACCAGCGAATGCCATCACAGATAAAATGGATGAAACAATGTATTTGATAAGGAAATAACCATTTGGAAAAGTAAATGAATTAAAAGTGCTGATTAATAAATACATTTACATGTCTTGGTGACTGCAGCTGGAAACTGGGCAAAAGATATGTGTGTTTGTGTGTGTGTGGAATGCTAGCTACCAGCATTCATAATATAATAGTTACAATAGCAACAGTAACCAGGGGGGTGGGGCTTAAATGACAGAACAAAGACAGGCTACCATGATGTCACATGCCAGGCCACCATGATGTCACATGCCAGGCCATAAAAATCTATAAATAGGGGTGCCTCGACACACAGTTGTAGAATTCCCTTGCAGGTGATTTTAAGCTAGCGATTGAATTGTGTTTTCAGATGAAAGCGCTTATAACCTTCTCCCAAAGTAGAGTACTCTTCCTCCACCCAAACCTAAAATGTATATTTCTAAATACAGGGAAGCAATTGTATTAGAAAATAAATATAAAAATGAACACAGGACCATGGTGCCAAGAACAGTTAAGGCCCCATCTCATCGCGAAATGTGCCCACAGAGGCCAGAAGGCGAAAAACCTGAACACACATTCAGGAAAAAACCAGAACACACAGGCATGAAGAAAGTCATGGCTCAACCTGCTTGTGTGGATACACGCAAAGGGGACAAGCAGCTCCTTGAGAAATCTGGACTTGTCCCCTTTTATTTACAGGAAAACGATTACGGAATCGTTCCAGGCGACCTGCGTAGAAGAAAGGCAGAGAAAGAAAAGGCTAAGCAGGACAATGATGCCTGGTTAACAAAACAACAGGAAACAGTTAAACCACTGGCCGAACAGGAGAAACAAAACATTCTCCAGGGCCTAAAGAGGAGGTTTAATGAGCTAAACTTTGAATATCAATCCCTCCCTTTTACTATCTCCCCTTCACAGCACAAAAAATACAATTACAAAATGTTTCTCGAAGAGGCAATGAGTCAAGTTGAAAAAGACATTGCCCTTTTTGAGGAACATAAATACATTTACGTAGGCAGGGAAGATGCATCTGACGAACAACAGTTACAGCGGACTCCACTGCCACCCATTAGACCGAAAAAGACAAAGTTGACACCCGCTCCTCAAGTCACACAACCAACGAAAAAGGAAACTTTCTCGACCGACAACCTACCACCTTTTCGTAGGATGTGTGTTCCACCTATATCCAGAAGTGGAAAGCAACCTATTCCCATGACTGAGAACCTTCACAGACAACCTATTCCCACCCAACTAGTTATAATTCCACGACCTAGTCCTGTCCCTCTGCCACCTATTTGTAAAAAAGCTGAATCTACACCCCGACCACCTGTAAGACCTCCAATGAAACGAGGTGTAACACCCATCCTTCCACCCATTTCCACCAAAAAGCTGTAGTGCTGTACCGTTAGAGTAGTTTTTTAACTACCTAACCCCCAACCGGTCTTGACAGAAGCCGCACCATCTGAGCCTGGTTCTGTCGAAGGTTTCTTCTTTTTAAGACAAAGGAGTTTTTCCTTCCCACCGTCGCCCAGTGCTTGCTCAGATGGGATCATTTGATTGTTGGGGTTTTCTTAAACATAAATTGGCCTATTGAAAAAATGTAGTGTTTCTTACTACATTTTATTTTCAATAGACCAATTTATGTTCAAAAAAAAAAAATTACAGCAGAAAAGAAAGCATGGGAGACATCTGATGCATTTCATTGCTTTTTAAAAAATAATTTATAATTTATCTGGAACAAATAAAAGAAAGTAAAAATAATCTTTTGTGGATTCTTTTTCTTCAATAAGTAGTAGAATAGGCAGTTCTTTATACATAAAGCGTAGTGTTTTGTTAAAAAATAAAGTGGCACAGCAGCACTGTGTTAAAGGCCTGTGTTTTTACCATCAGCGTGACAGCACCGTGCCGCCTTTGCAGTTTTAAGGCCCAGGGAAACAAGCCTGCCAGCGCTCTGTAGCGGCTGTGACCGCTGCCGATAAGGAAAGGCTGCTCTTCATAGAGGACTCAAGCTCGGGGAAACGTTTTCTGGTCGACTCTGGCTCCCAGAAGAGCCTCTGGAACTCTTGTGTCGTCTTTACAATGGTATATTATTTAATCTCAAAAAATTTTAAAAATTAAAAAAAATTGGAGATTTCCCGTATCACATAACATGTGCAGGTACACTGGTACAGCACATGTGAGCGAAATTCTTATGTGTGTGCAACAGAGGTGTGCAAAATACAATAACATAAGAACAAGCAAAATATACGAATGGGTAAATCTGAGAATTATAAGAATAAATATATGTACAAATATAAGAGTGTATGTTAGGGCTGTTCGATATAACGATATATATCAAATGACGATATAAAAATGTCTATCGTTTCCTATTACGCTATCGTTTGTTTCGTGATGTCGTAAAATAAACTGTTTACAGCAGTATTTTTCATCGTTTTGACGGTCACCTTAGTGGCTATATTAATTTCTTAAAGTTCTCTCTTTCTCTTATATTTAATATAACCACACTATGGGCGGGCAAGTGCCTGTTTTTACGTGTTTTCGTTAGCAACAATGACGGTAAAACCATCGCGTGGTTCCGCTGTACGCTTGTTTGTTTTCCACGTAAACCTTTCACAATAAAGCTCAAGATCCTGTTGAGACTTTTCAAAACAAACTGAATCACATGAGAGAGTATGCAGAGTTTACAGATGAGAAGCAAACAAAGAGCCGTCAGACTCAAACTATATGTATACACCTGCCCGCCTTCGTAAACAACTAAATGCTATGTTGCCCTATCATTTTTTGATTGGTCCACATGGTATATTTTTTCACCAATAGGAAAGGCTGGGGGAGTTGGGAGGGGGACTGAGTGCTTTCTAGTGTTTTTCCTTATAAAAACCGTTTCTTCCCGCAGTAAATATAAACAACGATAGTATTCAGGAAGAAAACCTGCATATATTATACTGAACATAAAGTTGTTTGCAAAACTTGTGCATAATTTTTACAAATGTACAACTTCTATTCGCATTTCAAGTTATGAAAACAATTCCTTAAACATGTTTGTGGCTTTTACAGTAAAAATGACAAGTATTTTCTACTCGGATTTTGAATTTTTTTTGTCTGAATTTAGATCTATTGTGCAAATATAGTATAAATGAAAAATTAACTCAAATTTCAGATATTTGAGGTTGTGCCAAAAAAAAAAGAAGAAGATTTTTTTAAAGGTGAAATATAGAGGTAAAATCAAAAGTAGTCAAAAACGGCCAATTATACTCTGGACCCCAGAGGGTTACTAAATACATTTACATGTCTTGGTGACTGCAGCTGGAACCTTGGCAAAAAGTGTATGTGTGTGTGTGGAATGCTAGCTACCAGCATTCATAATATAATAGTTACAATAGCAACAGTAACCAGGGGGGTGGGGCTTAAATGACAGAACAAAGACAGGCTACCATGATGTCACATGCCAGGCCACCATGATGTCACATGCCAGGCCATAAAAATCTATAAATAGGGGTGCCTCGACACACAGTTGTAGAATTCCCTTGCAGGTGATTTTAAGCTAGCGATTGAATTGTGTTTTCAGATGAAAGCGCTTATAACCTTCTCCCAAAGTAGAGTACTCTTCCTCCACCCAAACCTAAAATGTATATTTCTAAATACAGGGAAGCAATTGTATTAGAAAATAAATATAAAAATGAACACAGGACCATGGTGCCAAGAACAGTTAAGGCCCCATCTCATCGCGAAATGTGCCCACAGAGGCCAGAAGGCGAAAAACCTGAACACACATTCAGGAAAAAACCAGAACACACAGGCATGAAGAAAGTCATGGCTCAACCTGCTTGTGTGGATACACGCAAAGGGGACAAGCAGCTCCTTGAGAAATCTGGACTTGTCCCCTTTTATTTACAGGAAAACGATTACGGAATCGTTCCAGGCGACCTGCGTAGAAGAAAGGCAGAGAAAGAAAAGGCTAAGCAGGACAATGATGCCTGGTTAACAAAACAACAGGAAACAGTTAAACCACTGGCCGAACAGGAGAAACAAAACATTCTCCAGGGCCTAAAGAGGAGGTTTAATGAGCTAAACTTTGAATATCAATCCCTCCCTTTTACTATCTCCCCTTCACAGCACAAAAAATACAATTACAAAATGTTTCTCGAAGAGGCAATGAGTCAAGTTGAAAAAGACATTGCCCTTTTTGAGGAACATAAATACATTTACGTAGGCAGGGAAGATGCATCTGACGAACAACAGTTACAGCGGACTCCACTGCCACCCATTAGACCGAAAAAGACAAAGTTGACACCCGCTCCTCAAGTCACACAACCAACGAAAAAGGAAACTTTCTCGACCGACAACCTACCACCTTTTCGTAGGATGTGTGTTCCACCTATATCCAGAAGTGGAAAGCAACCTATTCCCATGACTGAGAACCTTCACAGACAACCTATTCCCACCCAACTAGTTATAATTCCACGACCTAGTCCTGTCCCTCTGCCACCTATTTGTAAAAAAGCTGAATCTACACCCCGACCACCTGTAAGACCTCCAATGAAACGAGGTGTAACACCCATCCTTCCACCCATTTCCACCAAAAAGCTGTAGTGCTGTACCGTTAGAGTAGTTTTTTAACTACCTAACCCCCAACCGGTCTTGACAGAAGCCGCACCATCTGAGCCTGGTTCTGTCGAAGGTTTCTTCTTTTTAAGACAAAGGAGTTTTTCCTTCCCACCGTCGCCCAGTGCTTGCTCAGATGGGATCATTTGATTGTTGGGGTTTTCTTAAACATAAATTGGCCTATTGAAAAAATGTAGTGTTTCTTACTACATTTTATTTTCAATAGACCAATTTATGTTCAAAAAAAAAAAATTACAGCAGAAAAGAAAGCATGGGAGACATCTGATGCATTTCATTGCTTTTTAAAAAATAATTTATAATTTATCTGGAACAAATAAAAGAAAGTAAAAATAATCTTTTGTGGATTCTTTTTCTTCAATAAGTAGTAGAATAGGCAGTTCTTTATACATAAAGCGTAGTGTTTTGTTAAAAAATAAAGTGGCACAGCAGCACTGTGTTAAAGGCCTGTGTTTTTACCATCAGCGTGACAGCACCGTGCCGCCTTTGCAGTTTTAAGGCCCAGGGAAACAAGCCTGCCAGCGCTCTGTAGCGGCTGTGACCGCTGCCGATAAGGAAAGGCTGCTCTTCATAGAGGACTCAAGCTCGGGGAAACGTTTTCTGGTCGACTCTGGCTCCCAGAAGAGCCTCTGGAACTCTTGTGTCGTCTTTACAATGGTATATTATTTAATCTCAAAAAATTTTAAAAATTAAAAAAAATTGGAGATTTCCCGTATCACATAACATGTGCAGGTACACTGGTACAGCACATGTGAGCGAAATTCGTATGTGTGTGCAACAGAGGTGTGCAAAATACAATAACATAAGAACAAGCAAAATATACGAATGGGTAAATCTGAGAATTATAAGAATAAATATATGTACAAATATAAGAGTGTATGTTAGGGCTGTTCGATATAACGATATATATCAAATGACGATATAAAAATGTCTATCGTTTCCTATTACGCTATCGTTTGTTTCGTGATGTCGTAAAATAAACTGTTTACAGCAGTATTTTTCATCGTTTTGACGGTCACCTTAGTGGCTATATTAATTTCTTAAAGTTCTCTCTTTCTCTTATATTTAATATAACCACACTATGGGCGGGCAAGTGCCTGTTTTTACGTGTTTTCGTTAGCAACAATGACGGTAAAACCATCGCGTGGTTCCGCTGTACGCTTGTTTGTTTTCCACGTAAACCTTTCACAATAAAGCTCAAGATCCTGTTGAGACTTTTCAAAACAAACTGAATCACATGAGAGAGTATGCAGAGTTTACAGATGAGAAGCAAACAAAGAGCCGTCAGACTCAAACTATATGTATACACCTGCCCGCCTTCGTAAACAACTAAATGCTATGTTGCCCTATCATTTTTTGATTGGTCCACATGGTATATTTTTTCACCAATAGGAAAGGCTGGGGGAGTTGGGAGGGGGACTGAGTGCTTTCTAGTGTTTTTCCTTATAAAAACCGTTTCTTCCCGCAGTAAATATAAACAACGATAGTATTCAGGAAGAAAACCTGCATATATTATACTGAACATAAAGTTGTTTGCAAAACTTGTGCATAATTTTTACAAATGTACAACTTCTATTCGCATTTCAAGTTATGAAAACAATTCCTTAAACATGTTTGTGGCTTTTACAGTAAAAATGACAAGTATTTTCTACTCGGATTTTGAATTTTTTTTGTCTGAATTTAGATCTATTGTGCAAATATAGTATAAATGAAAAATTAACTCAAATTTCAGATATTTGAGGTTGTGCCAAAAAAAAAAGAAGAAGATTTTTTTAAAGGTGAAATATAGAGGTAAAATCAAAAGTAGTCAAAAACGGCCAATTATACTCTGGACCCCAGAAGGTTACTAAATACATTTACATGTCTTGGTGACTGCAGCTGGAACCTTGGCAAAAAGTGTATGTGTGTGTGTGGAATGCTAGCTACCAGCATTCATAATATAATAGTTACAATAGCAACAGTAACCAGGGGGGTGGGGCTTAAATGACAGAACAAAGACAGGCTACCATGATGTCACATGCCAGGCCACCATGATGTCACATGCCAGGCCACCATGATGTCACATGCCAGGCCATAAAAATCTATAAATAGGGGTGCCTCGACACACAGTTGTAGAATTCCCTTGCAGGTGATTTTAAGCTAGCGATTGAATTGTGTTTTCAGATGAAAGCGCTTATAACCTTCTCCCAAAGTAGAGTACTCTTCCTCCACCCAAACCTAAAATGTATATTTCTAAATACAGGGAAGCAATTGTATTAGAAAATAAATATAAAAATGAACACAGGACCATGGTGCCAAGAACAGTTAAGGCCCCATCTCATCGCGAAATGTGCCCACAGAGGCCAGAAGGCGAAAAACCTGAACACACATTCAGGAAAAAACCAGAACACACAGGCATGAAGAAAGTCATGGCTCAACCTGCTTGTGTGGATACACGCAAAGGGGACAAGCAGCTCCTTGAGAAATCTGGACTTGTCCCCTTTTATTTACAGGAAAACGATTACGGAATCGTTCCAGGCGACCTGCGTAGAAGAAAGGCAGAGAAAGAAAAGGCTAAGCAGGACAATGATGCCTGGTTAACAAAACAACAGGAAACAGTTAAACCACTGGCCGAACAGGAGAAACAAAACATTCTCCAGGGCCTAAAGAGGAGGTTTAATGAGCTAAACTTTGAATATCAATCCCTCCCTTTTACTATCTCCCCTTCACAGCACAAAAAATACAATTACAAAATGTTTCTCGAAGAGGCAATGAGTCAAGTTGAAAAAGACATTGCCCTTTTTGAGGAACATAAATACATTTACGTAGGCAGGGAAGATGCATCTGACGAACAACAGTTACAGCGGACTCCACTGCCACCCATTAGACCGAAAAAGACAAAGTTGACACCCGCTCCTCAAGTCACACAACCAACGAAAAAGGAAACTTTCTCGACCGACAACCTACCACCTTTTCGTAGGATGTGTGTTCCACCTATATCCAGAAGTGGAAAGCAACCTATTCCCATGACTGAGAACCTTCACAGACAACCTATTCCCACCCAACTAGTTATAATTCCACGACCTAGTCCTGTCCCTCTGCCACCTATTTGTAAAAAAGCTGAATCTACACCCCGACCACCTGTAAGACCTCCAATGAAACGAGGTGTAACACCCATCCTTCCACCCATTTCCACCAAAAAGCTGTAGTGCTGTACCGTTAGAGTAGTTTTTTAACTACCTAACCCCCAACCGGTCTTGACAGAAGCCGCACCATCTGAGCCTGGTTCTGTCGAAGGTTTCTTCTTTTTAAGACAAAGGAGTTTTTCCTTCCCACCGTCGCCCAGTGCTTGCTCAGATGGGATCATTTGATTGTTGGGGTTTTCTTAAACATAAATTGGCCTATTGAAAAAATGTAGTGTTTCTTACTACATTTTATTTTCAATAGACCAATTTATGTTCAAAAAAAAAAAATTACAGCAGAAAAGAAAGCATGGGAGACATCTGATGCATTTCATTGCTTTTTAAAAAATAATTTATAATTTATCTGGAACAAATAAAAGAAAGTAAAAATAATCTTTTGTGGATTCTTTTTCTTCAATAAGTAGTAGAATAGGCAGTTCTTTATACATAAAGCGTAGTGTTTTGTTAAAAAATAAAGTGGCACAGCAGCACTGTGTTAAAGGCCTGTGTTTTTACCATCAGCGTGACAGCACCGTGCCGCCTTTGCAGTTTTAAGGCCCAGGGAAACAAGCCTGCCAGCGCTCTGTAGCGGCTGTGACCGCTGCCGATAAGGAAAGGCTGCTCTTCATAGAGGACTCAAGCTCGGGGAAACGTTTTCTGGTCGACTCTGGCTCCCAGAAGAGCCTCTGGAACTCTTGTGTCGTCTTTACAATGGTATATTATTTAATCTCAAAAAATTTTAAAAATTAAAAAAAATTGGAGATTTCCCGTATCACATAACATGTGCAGGTACACTGGTACAGCACATGTGAGCGAAATTCTTATGTGTGTGCAACAGAGGTGTGCAAAATACAATAACATAAGAACAAGCAAAATATACGAATGGGTAAATCTGAGAATTATAAGAATAAATATATGTACAAATATAAGAGTGTATGTTAGGGCTGTTCGATATAACGATATATATCAAATGACGATATAAAAATGTCTATCGTTTCCTATTACGCTATCGTTTGTTTCGTGATGTCGTAAAATAAACTGTTTACAGCAGTATTTTTCATCGTTTTGACGGTCACCTTAGTGGCTATATTAATTTCTTAAAGTTCTCTCTTTCTCTTATATTTAATATAACCACACTATGGGCGGGCAAGTGCCTGTTTTTACGTGTTTTCGTTAGCAACAATGACGGTAAAACCATCGCGTGGTTCCGCTGTACGCTTGTTTGTTTTCCACGTAAACCTTTCACAATAAAGCTCAAGATCCTGTTGAGACTTTTCAAAACAAACTGAATCACATGAGAGAGTATGCAGAGTTTACAGATGAGAAGCAAACAAAGAGCCGTCAGACTCAAACTATATGTATACACCTGCCCGCCTTCGTAAACAACTAAATGCTATGTTGCCCTATCATTTTTTGATTGGTCCACATGGTATATTTTTTCACCAATAGGAAAGGCTGGGGGAGTTGGGAGGGGGACTGAGTGCTTTCTAGTGTTTTTCCTTATAAAAACCGTTTCTTCCCGCAGTAAATATAAACAACGATAGTATTCAGGAAGAAAACCTGCATATATTATACTGAACATAAAGTTGTTTGCAAAACTTGTGCATAATTTTTACAAATGTACAACTTCTATTCGCATTTCAAGTTATGAAAACAATTCCTTAAACATGTTTGTGGCTTTTACAGTAAAAATGACAAGTATTTTCTACTCGGATTTTGAATTTTTTTTGTCTGAATTTAGATCTATTGTGCAAATATAGTATAAATGAAAAATTAACTCAAATTTCAGATATTTGAGGTTGTGCCAAAAAAAAAAGAAGAAGATTTTTTTAAAGGTGAAATATAGAGGTAAAATCAAAAGTAGTCAAAAACGGCCAATTATACTCTGGACCCCAGAGGGTTACTAAATACATTTACATGTCTTGGTGACTGCAGCTGGAACCTTGGCAAAAAGTGTATGTGTGTGTGTGGAATGCTAGCTACCAGCATTCATAATATAATAGTTACAATAGCAACAGTAACCAGGGGGGTGGGGCTTAAATGACAGAACAAAGACAGGCTACCATGATGTCACATGCCAGGCCACCATGATGTCACATGCCAGGCCATAAAAATCTATAAATAGGGGTGCCTCGACACACAGTTGTAGAATTCCCTTGCAGGTGATTTTAAGCTAGCGATTGAATTGTGTTTTCAGATGAAAGCGCTTATAACCTTCTCCCAAAGTAGAGTACTCTTCCTCCACCCAAACCTAAAATGTATATTTCTAAATACAGGGAAGCAATTGTATTAGAAAATAAATATAAAAATGAACACAGGACCATGGTGCCAAGAACAGTTAAGGCCCCATCTCATCGCGAAATGTGCCCACAGAGGCCAGAAGGCGAAAAACCTGAACACACATTCAGGAAAAAACCAGAACACACAGGCATGAAGAAAGTCATGGCTCAACCTGCTTGTGTGGATACACGCAAAGGGGACAAGCAGCTCCTTGAGAAATCTGGACTTGTCCCCTTTTATTTACAGGAAAACGATTACGGAATCGTTCCAGGCGACCTGCGTAGAAGAAAGGCAGAGAAAGAAAAGGCTAAGCAGGACAATGATGCCTGGTTAACAAAACAACAGGAAACAGTTAAACCACTGGCCGAACAGGAGAAACAAAACATTCTCCAGGGCCTAAAGAGGAGGTTTAATGAGCTAAACTTTGAATATCAATCCCTCCCTTTTACTATCTCCCCTTCACAGCACAAAAAATACAATTACAAAATGTTTCTCGAAGAGGCAATGAGTCAAGTTGAAAAAGACATTGCCCTTTTTGAGGAACATAAATACATTTACGTAGGCAGGGAAGATGCATCTGACGAACAACAGTTACAGCGGACTCCACTGCCACCCATTAGACCGAAAAAGACAAAGTTGACACCCGCTCCTCAAGTCACACAACCAACGAAAAAGGAAACTTTCTCGACCGACAACCTACCACCTTTTCGTAGGATGTGTGTTCCACCTATATCCAGAAGTGGAAAGCAACCTATTCCCATGACTGAGAACCTTCACAGACAACCTATTCCCACCCAACTAGTTATAATTCCACGACCTAGTCCTGTCCCTCTGCCACCTATTTGTAAAAAAGCTGAATCTACACCCCGACCACCTGTAAGACCTCCAATGAAACGAGGTGTAACACCCATCCTTCCACCCATTTCCACCAAAAAGCTGTAGTGCTGTACCGTTAGAGTAGTTTTTTAACTACCTAACCCCCAACCGGTCTTGACAGAAGCCGCACCATCTGAGCCTGGTTCTGTCGAAGGTTTCTTCTTTTTAAGACAAAGGAGTTTTTCCTTCCCACCGTCGCCCAGTGCTTGCTCAGATGGGATCATTTGATTGTTGGGGTTTTCTTAAACATAAATTGGCCTATTGAAAAAATGTAGTGTTTCTTACTACATTTTATTTTCAATAGACCAATTTATGTTCAAAAAAAAAAAATTACAGCAGAAAAGAAAGCATGGGAGACATCTGATGCATTTCATTGCTTTTTAAAAAATAATTTATAATTTATCTGGAACAAATAAAAGAAAGTAAAAATAATCTTTTGTGGATTCTTTTTCTTCAATAAGTAGTAGAATAGGCAGTTCTTTATACATAAAGCGTAGTGTTTTGTTAAAAAATAAAGTGGCACAGCAGCACTGTGTTAAAGGCCTGTGTTTTTACCATCAGCGTGACAGCACCGTGCCGCCTTTGCAGTTTTAAGGCCCAGGGAAACAAGCCTGCCAGCGCTCTGTAGCGGCTGTGACCGCTGCCGATAAGGAAAGGCTGCTCTTCATAGAGGACTCAAGCTCGGGGAAACGTTTTCTGGTCGACTCTGGCTCCCAGAAGAGCCTCTGGAACTCTTGTGTCGTCTTTACAATGGTATATTATTTAATCTCAAAAAATTTTAAAAATTAAAAAAAATTGGAGATTTCCCGTATCACATAACATGTGCAGGTACACTGGTACAGCACATGTGAGCGAAATTCTTATGTGTGTGCAACAGAGGTGTGCAAAATACAATAACATAAGAACAAGCAAAATATACGAATGGGTAAATCTGAGAATTATAAGAATAATTAAAGCTGCAAGCAGCGTTATGAGGGCCCTCGCACCCCCGGCGTGTCGAGCCACGCCCAACACCTGAAACCAGCATGTCCGATCTGATGTCACATTGATGGAATTCATGCATTTAACCACCAGTTAACATTTCATTTGGTTCAACCATGAGTATAGTCGTCCCACTAGGTGGCTCTCTAACCATTATAGACAAAGGGCATAACAAACATTTCCGAGCTCGAGTCTCATCACGCCTGTGACCTTTGGGAGAGATTGGACTTTGTGTCTTTGAGTGACAGCATATTACTGCTTTTTGGCGAGTGATTGAAACTCCACGTGCCGCCATGACCACCCCGTTTCCTTGAACGTAAAAAGCTTCGCAATTTAACATCACAAAGGTCTTTAGATTCCACACACTGGAGAATGGTTCAATATGATGAAATCCCTTGGAGGAGTTCGTCAAAGTATGAAGCCTGAAAAGAGGGGAAAATGTCGCCAAAATTACACATTAATTTTAAAATGGCTGACTTCCTGTTGGATTTGGGATATTGCTCCAAGAGACTTTTTTGTACATCTTGATATTTTCCATAAGCTTACCAGGTTTCAGACTCATAGATGAAACACAGAGCAGGGGCTGTTGTTTTGAAATTTTGTAGGGGGCGCTGTGGAGCCATTTTGCACTATTCAATGAAAATGATCACATAACAACAAAGCCTTATGCACATTGGAGGTGTGCGCCAAATTTCAAGCCTCTATAAACTTTCCAAGCCCCTTAAAAGCCACTTCATTTTTCATGGTGAACAGCGTTGCCACCAGGGTGCGCCGTTCAGTTTAAAGTCACAATTTTCGCACTGCAGCATCAAGAAGGACTGATGGTGATATTCATCGCTTTTGAGGTGGCCACAATGAACCTGTGAAAATCAGTACAACAAAGTGTAAGACATAACATTTCCTGTTGCCACTAGGTGGCGCTCTTCATATTCCTGACAATGGGCACATCAATCTGTTCAGGGTGGGTCTGACATCATGCCTGTAAAGTCTGGTACTGATCAGACTGGATTTCATTGAGTTATACTAATTTGTTTCTTCATGGCGTGACATCAAAGTTCGCCATGCCGCTGGGGTCACACCCTTTTGCGAAAAGTCACAGTTTTCACTGTAACCCAAGACCAACTCCTTAAGGCTTTCCTGGAGAAATTTGAGGCTGCAGGTGTCACCCATCACTATACTGTACCCCAAAGTGTAAAACATGACATTTCCTGTTCCCACTAGGTGGCGCTGTCCTTGATGTCAAATATGGCAGTTGAAATATGTTCAGGGGTGGAGCCTTATCATATGTGTGCTCTTTGGTCCAGATCAGAACATGTATGACAAAATGAGAGGCAATAAGATTTTCATGGCGAGTCATCGAAATTCGCCATGGCGCCACGGCCTCATAGTATTGTGAAAACTCAAAAGCTCCGCAATTTAACATGGCACAAGGGTGTAGTTGGCACTGACCAAATATGAAGGTTATGAAATCAAACCCCAAGGAGGAGTTCGTCAAAGTTCGAGGCATGGAAATGGTAAAATCAGAGCCAAAATGTCACCTTCAATCCAAAATGGCGGACTTCCTGTTGGGTTTAGGACATTGCCATAATAGACTTTTTTGTTCGACTCTGAACATTATATAGGTGTACCGACTTTCAAACATGTAGGTCATACCCATACCGGGGGCTCGCGTTTTTCATTTTTCTAGGTGGCGCTACTGAGCTAATTTTCCCTGGCCATGTCTGAGAACATTAAAATACGTAAATTTTCACCAGACCTGACGCGTGTGCAAAATTTCATGAGTTTTCGAGCATGTTTAGGCCCTCAAACGGCCAATTCATTTGCCGAAATAATAATAATAATTAAAGCTGCAAGCAGCGTTATGAGGGCCCTCGCACCCCGGCGTGTCGAGCCACGCCCAACACCTAAAACCAGCACGTCCGATGTGATGTCACATTGATGGAATTCATGCATTTAACCACCAGCTAACAATTCAACTCATTCATTCATGATTAGTTAGTCGTTCCACTAGGTGGCGCTCTAACCATTATGTACAAATGGCATAACAAACACTTCCAAGCTCGAGTCTCATCACACCTGAGACGTTTGGGAGAGATTGGACATTGTGTTTTTGAGTGACAGCAGATTACTGCTTTTTGGCGAGTGATTCAAACTCTAAGTGCCACCATAACCACCCCGTTTCCCTGGACGTAAAAAGCTTCGCAATTTAACATCACAAAGGTCTTTAGATTCCACACACTGGAGAATGGTTCAATATGATGAAATCCCTTGGAGGAGTTCGTCAAAGTATGAAGCCTGAAAAGAGGGGAAAATGTCGCCAAAATTACACATTAATTTTAAAATGGCTGACTTCCTGTTGGATTTGGGATATTGCTCCAAGAGACTTTTTTGTACATCTTGATATTTTCCATAAGCTTACCAGGTTTCAGACTCATAGATGAAACACAGAGCTGGGGCTGATGTTTTGAAATTTTGTAGGGGGCGCTGTGGAGCAATTTCGCGCTATTCAATGAAAATGATCACATGACAACAAAGCCTACATCCATTTGGAGGTGTGTGCCAAATTTCAAGCCTCTATAAACTTTCCAAGCCCCTCAAAAGCCACTTCATCTTTCATGGTGAACCGCGTTGCCACCAGGGTGCGCCGTTCAGTTTAAAGTCACAATTTTTGCACTGAAGCATCACGAGGGACTGATGGTGATATTCACCGCTTTTGAGGTGGCCAAGATGAATCTGTGAAAATCAGTACAACAAAATTAAAGCCATGACATTTCCTGTTGCCACTAGGTGGCGCTGTCCGTATTTCCGACAATGGGCACATCAATCTGTTCAGGGCGGGTCTGACATCATGCCTGTAAAGTCTGGTACTGATCAGACTGGATTT
This sequence comes from Rhamphochromis sp. 'chilingali', assembly GCF_963969265.1. Classification (NCBI taxonomy): domain Eukaryota; kingdom Metazoa; phylum Chordata; class Actinopteri; order Cichliformes; family Cichlidae; genus Rhamphochromis; species Rhamphochromis sp. 'chilingali'. The sequence continues at coordinate 12,026,867 of NC_137938.1, forward strand.
CATTGAGTTATACTAATTTGTTTCTTCATGGCGTGACATTAAAGTTCGCCACGCCGCTGGGGTCACACCCTTTTGCGAAAAGTCACAGTTTTCACTGTAACCCAAGACCAACTCCTTAAGGCTTTTCTGCAGAAATTTGAGGCTGCAGATGTCACCCATCACTATACTGTACCCCAAAGTGTAAAACATGACATTTCCTGTTCCCACTAGGTGGCGCTGTCCCTTATGTCAAATATGGCAGTTGAAATATGTTCAGGGGTGGAGCCTTATCATATGTGTGCTCTTTGGTCAAGGTCAGAAAATGTATGACAAAATGAGAGGCAATAAGATTTTCATGGCGAGTCATCGAAATTCGCCATGGCGCCACGGCCTCATAGTATTGTGAAAACTCAAAAGCTCCGCAATTTAACATGGCACAAGGGTGTAGTTGACACTGTCCAAATTTGAAGCTTATAGGACCAAATCCCAAGGAGGAGTTCGTTAAAGTTCGAGGCATGGAAACGGTAAAATCAGAGCCAAAATGTCACCTTCAATCCAAAATGGCGGACTTCCTGTTGGGTTTAGGACATTGCCATAATAGACTTTTTTGTTCGACTCTGAACGTTATATAGGTGTACCGACTTTCAAACATGTAGGTCATACCCATACCGGGGGCTCGCGTTTTTCATTTTTCTAGGTGGCGCTACTGAGCTAATTTTCCCTGGCCATGTCTGAGAACATTAAAATACGTAAATTTTCACCAGACCTGACGCGTGTGCAAAATTTCATGAGTTTTCGAGCATGTTTAGGCCCTCAAACGGCCAATTCATTTGCCGAAATAATAATAATAATAATAATAATAATAATAATTAAAGCTGCAAGCAGCGTTATGAGGGCCCTCGCACCCCCGGCGTGTCGAGCCATGCCCAACACCTGAAACCAGCATGTCCGATCTGATGTCACATTGATGGAATTCATGCATTTAACCACCAGTTAACATTTCATTTGGTTCAACCATGAGTATAGTCGTCCCACTAGGTGGCTCTCTAACCATTATAGACAAAGGGCATAACAAACATTTCCGAGCTCGAGTCTCATCACGCCTGTGACCTTTGGGAGAGATTGGACTTTGTGTCTTTGAGTGACAGCATATTACTGCTTTTTGGCGAGTGATTGAAACTCCACGTGCCGCCATGACCACCCCGTTTCCTTGAACGTAAAAAGCTTCGCAATTTAACATCACAAAGGTCTTTAGATTCCACACACTGGAGAATGGTTCAATATGATGAAATCCCTTGGAGGAGTTCGTCAAAGTATGAAGCCTGAAAAGAGGGGAAAATGTTGCCAAAATTACACATTAATTTTAAAATGGCTGACTTCCTGTTGGATTTGGGATATTGCTCCAAGAGACTTTTTTGTACATCTTGATATCTCCTATAAGCCTACCAGGTTTCAGATTCATACATAAAACACAGAGCAGGGGCTGTGGTTTTGAAATTTTGTAGGGGGCGCTGTGGAGCAATTTCGCGCTATTCAATGAAAATGATCACATGCCAACAAAGCCTTCATCCATTTGGAGGTGTGTGCCAAATTTCAAGCCTCTATAAACTTGCCAAGACCCTCAAAAGCCACTTCATCTTTCATGTTGAACAGCGTTGCCACCAGGGTGCGCCGTTCAGTTTAAACTCACAATTTTTGCACTGAAGCATCACGAGGGACTGATGGTGATATTCACCGCTTTTGAGGTGGCCAAGATGAACCTGTGAAAATCAGTACAACAAAATTAAAGCCATGACATTTCCTGTTGCCACTAGGTGGCGCTGTCCGTATTTCCGACAATGGGCACATCAATCTGTTCAGGGCGGGTCTGACATCATGCCTGTAAAGTCTGGTACTGATCAGACTGGATTTCATTGAGTTATACTAATTTGTTTCTTCATGGCGTGACATCAAAGTTCGCCATGCTGCTGGGGTCACACCCTTTCGCGAAAACTCACAGTTTTCACTGTAACCCAAGACCAACTCCTTAAGGCTTTCCTGGAGAAATTTGAGGCTGCAGATGTCACCCTTCACTATACTGTACCCCAAAGTGTAAAACATGACATTTCCTGTTCCCACTAGGTGGCGCTGTCCTTGAGGTCAAATATGGCAGTTGAAATATGTTCAGGGGTGGAGCCTTATCATATGTGTGCTCTTTGGTCCAGATTGGAACATGTATGACAGAATGAGAGGCAATAAGATTTTCATGGCGAGTCATCGAAATTCGCCATGGCGCCACGGCCTCATAGTATTGTGAAAACTCAAAAGCTCCGCAATTTAACATGGCACAAGGGTGTAGTTGACACTGTCCAAATTTGAAGCTTATACGACCAAATCCCAAGGAGGAGTTCGTTAAAGTACAAGGCATGGAAACGGTAAAATCAGAGCCAAAATGTCACCTTCAATCCAAAATGGCGGACTTCCTGTTGGGTTTGCGTCAATGGGCCCACAGACTTTTTTGTTCGTCTTGGCATGATACACATGTGTGCCAAATTTCATACATGTAGCTGAAACGATGTGGTCGTAGGGCTGCATTTAACAAGGCATAGGTGGCGCTCTAGAGCCATTTCCCAGTGCTCATATGTAAAACCATTAAAATACGTAAATTTTCACCAGACCTGACGCGTGCGCAAAATTTCCAGAGTTTTCGAGCATGTTTAGGCCCTCAAAAGGCCGATTCATTTGCCGAAATAATAATAATAATAATAATTAAAGCTGCAAGCAGCGTTATGAGGGCCCTCGCACCCCATCGCGTCGAGCTACGCCCAACACCTACAACCAGCACCTCCGATCTGATGTCACATTAATGACATTCATGCATTCAACCACCAGCTAACATTTCATCTCATTCAATCATGATTATAGTCGTCCCACTAGGTGGCGCTCTAACCATTACTGACAAATGGCATAACAAACATTTCCGAGCTCGAGTCTCATCACGCCTGCGACCTTTGGGACATATTGGACATTTTGATTTTGAGTGACAGCAGATTACTGCTTTTTGGCGAGTGACTGAAACTCCACATGCCGCCATGACCACCCCGTTTCCCTGAACGTAAAAACCTTCGCAATTTAACATCACAAAGGTCTTTAGATTCCACACACTGGAGATTGGTTCAATATGATGAAATCCCTTGGAGGAGTTCGTCAAAGAACGGTGCCTGGAAAGAGGGGAAAATGTCACAAAAATTACACATTAATTTTAAAATGGCTGACTTCCTGTTGGATTTGGGATATTGCTCCAAGAGACTTTTTTGTACATCTTGATATCTCCTATAAGCTTCCCAGGTTTCAGACTCATACATAAAACACAGAGCTGGGGCTGATGTTTTGAAATTTTGTAGGGGGCGCTGTGGAGCCATTTTGCGCTATTCAATGAAAATGATCACATAACAACAAAGCCTTAAGCACAATGGAGGTGTGCGCCAAATTTCAAGCCTCTATAAACTTTCCAAGCCCCTCAAAAGACACTTCATTTTTCATGGTGAACAGCGTTGCCACCAGGGTGCGCCGTTCAGTTTAAAGTCACAATTTTTGCACTAAAGCATCATCAAGGACTGATGGTGATATTCACCGCTTTTGAGGTGGCCACTATGAACCTGTGAAAATCAGTACAACAAAGTGTAAGACATGACATTTCCTGTTCCCACTAGGTGGCGCTCTTCATATTCCTGACAATGGGCACATCAATCTGTTCAGGGCGGGTGTGACATCATGCCTGTAAAGTCTGGTACTAATCAGACTGGATTTCATGGAGTTATACTAATTTGTTTCTTCATGGCGAGATATCAAAGTTCGCCATGCTGCTGAGGTCACACCCTTTTGTGAAAAGCCACAGTTTTCACTGTACCCCAAGGCCAACTCCTTAAGGCTTTCCTGGAGAAATTTGAGGCTGCAGATGTCACCCATCACTATACTGTACCCCAAAGTGTAAAACATGACATTTCCTGTTCCCACTAGGTGGCGCTGTCCCTGATGTAAAATATGGCAGTTGTAATATGTTCAGGGGTGGAGCCTTATCATATGTGTTCACTTTGGTCAAGGTCAGAAAATCTATGACAAAATGAGAGGCAATAAGATTTTCATGGCGAGTCATCGAAATTCGCCGTGGCGCCACGGCCTCATGGTATTGTGAAAACTCAAAAGCTCCGCAATTTAACATGGCATAAGGGTGTAGTTGGCACTGACCAAATATGAAGGTTATGAAATCAAACCCCAAGGAGGAGTTCGTTAAAGTTCGAGGCATGGAAACGGTAAAATCAGAGCCAAAATGTCACATTCAATCCAAAATGGCGGACTTCCTGTTGGGTTTAGGACATTGCCATAATAGACTTTTTTGTTCGACTCTGAACGTTATATAGGTGTACCGACTTTCAAACATGTAGGTGATACCCATACCGGGGGCTCGCGTTTTTCATTTTTCTAGGTGGCGCTACTGAGCTAATTTTCCCTGGCCATGTCTGAGAACATTAAAATACGTAAATTTTCACCAGACCTGACGCGTGTGCAAAATTTCATGAGTTTTCGAGCATGTTTAGGTCCTCAAAAGGCCGATTCATTTGCCGAAATAATAATAATAATAATAATAATAAACAGAGCAATTACAATAGGGCCTTCGCACTGTCAGTGCTCGGGCCCTAATAAACAGAGCAATTACAATAGGGCCTTCGCACTGTCAGTGCTCGGGCCCTAATAATAATAATAATAAACAGAGCAATTACAATAGGGCCTTCGCACTGTCAGTGCTCGGGCCCTAATAATAATAATAATAATAAACAGAGCAATTACAATAGGGCCTTCGCACTATCAGTGCTCGGGCCCTAAATATATGTACAAATATAAGAGTGTATGTTAGGGCTGTTCGATATAACGATATATATCAAATGACGATATAAAAATGTCTATCGTTTCCTATTACGCTATCGTTTGTTTCGTGATGTCGTAAAATAAACTGTTTACAGCAGTATTTTTCATCGTTTTGACGGTCACCTTAGTGGCTATATTAATTTCTTAAAGTTCTCTCTTTCTCTTATATTTAATATAACCACACTATGGGCGGGCAAGTGCCTGTTTTTACGTGTTTTCGTTAGCAACAATGACGGTAAAACCATCGCGTGGTTCCGCTGTACGCTTGTTTGTTTTCCACGTAAACCTTTCACAATAAAGCTCAAGATCCTGTTGAGACTTTTCAAAACAAACTGAATCACATGAGAGAGTATGCAGAGTTTACAGATGAGAAGCAAACAAAGAGCCGTCAGACTCAAACTATATGTATACACCTGCCCGCCTTCGTAAACAACTAAATGCTATGTTGCCCTATCATTTTTTGATTGGTCCACATGGTATATTTTTTCACCAATAGGAAAGGCTGGGGGAGTTGGGAGGGGGACTGAGTGCTTTCTAGTGTTTTTCCTTATAAAAACCGTTTCTTCCCGCAGTAAATATAAACAACGATAGTATTCAGGAAGAAAACCTGCATATATTATACTGAACATAAAGTTGTTTGCAAAACTTGTGCATAATTTTTACAAATGTACAACTTCTATTCGCATTTCAAGTTATGAAAACAATTCCTTAAACATGTTTGTGGCTTTTACAGTAAAAATGACAAGTATTTTCTACTCGGATTTTGAATTTTTTTTGTCTGAATTTAGATCTATTGTGCAAATATAGTATAAATGAAAAATTAACTCAAATTTCAGATATTTGAGGTTGTGCCAAAAAAAAAAGAAGAAGATTTTTTTAAAGGTGAAATATAGAGGTAAAATCAAAAGTAGTCAAAAACGGCCAATTATACTCTGGACCCCAGAGGGTTACTAAATACATTTACATGTCTTGGTGACTGCAGCTGGAACCTTGGCAAAAAGTGTATGTGTGTGTGTGGAATGCTAGCTACCAGCATTCATAATATAATAGTTACAATAGCAACAGTAACCAGGGGGGTGGGGCTTAAATGACAGAACAAAGACAGGCTACCATGATGTCACATGCCAGGCCACCATGATGTCACATGCCAGGCCATAAAAATCTATAAATAGGGGTGCCTCGACACACAGTTGTAGAATTCCCTTGCAGGTGATTTTAAGCTAGCGATTGAATTGTGTTTTCAGATGAAAGCGCTTATAACCTTCTCCCAAAGTAGAGTACTCTTCCTCCACCCAAACCTAAAATGTATATTTCTAAATACAGGGAAGCAATTGTATTAGAAAATAAATATAAAAATGAACACAGGACCATGGTGCCAAGAACAGTTAAGGCCCCATCTCATCGCGAAATGTGCCCACAGAGGCCAGAAGGCGAAAAACCTGAACACACATTCAGGAAAAAACCAGAACACACAGGCATGAAGAAAGTCATGGCTCAACCTGCTTGTGTGGATACACGCAAAGGGGACAAGCAGCTCCTTGAGAAATCTGGACTTGTCCCCTTTTATTTACAGGAAAACGATTACGGAATCGTTCCAGGCGACCTGCGTAGAAGAAAGGCAGAGAAAGAAAAGGCTAAGCAGGACAATGATGCCTGGTTAACAAAACAACAGGAAACAGTTAAACCACTGGCCGAACAGGAGAAACAAAACATTCTCCAGGGCCTAAAGAGGAGGTTTAATGAGCTAAACTTTGAATATCAATCCCTCCCTTTTACTATCTCCCCTTCACAGCACAAAAAATACAATTACAAAATGTTTCTCGAAGAGGCAATGAGTCAAGTTGAAAAAGACATTGCCCTTTTTGAGGAACATAAATACATTTACGTAGGCAGGGAAGATGCATCTGACGAACAACAGTTACAGCGGACTCCACTGCCACCCATTAGACCGAAAAAGACAAAGTTGACACCCGCTCCTCAAGTCACACAACCAACGAAAAAGGAAACTTTCTCGACCGACAACCTACCACCTTTTCGTAGGATGTGTGTTCCACCTATATCCAGAAGTGGAAAGCAACCTATTCCCATGACTGAGAACCTTCACAGACAACCTATTCCCACCCAACTAGTTATAATTCCACGACCTAGTCCTGTCCCTCTGCCACCTATTTGTAAAAAAGCTGAATCTACACCCCGACCACCTGTAAGACCTCCAATGAAACGAGGTGTAACACCCATCCTTCCACCCATTTCCACCAAAAAGCTGTAGTGCTGTACCGTTAGAGTAGTTTTTTAACTACCTAACCCCCAACCGGTCTTGACAGAAGCCGCACCATCTGAGCCTGGTTCTGTCGAAGGTTTCTTCTTTTTAAGACAAAGGAGTTTTTCCTTCCCACCGTCGCCCAGTGCTTGCTCAGATGGGATCATTTGATTGTTGGGGTTTTCTTAAACATAAATTGGCCTATTGAAAAAATGTAGTGTTTCTTACTACATTTTATTTTCAATAGACCAATTTATGTTCAAAAAAAAAAAATTACAGCAGAAAAGAAAGCATGGGAGACATCTGATGCATTTCATTGCTTTTTAAAAAATAATTTATAATTTATCTGGAACAAATAAAAGAAAGTAAAAATAATCTTTTGTGGATTCTTTTTCTTCAATAAGTAGTAGAATAGGCAGTTCTTTATACATAAAGCGTAGTGTTTTGTTAAAAAATAAAGTGGCACAGCAGCACTGTGTTAAAGGCCTGTGTTTTTACCATCAGCGTGACAGCACCGTGCCGCCTTTGCAGTTTTAAGGCCCAGGGAAACAAGCCTGCCAGCGCTCTGTAGCGGCTGTGACCGCTGCCGATAAGGAAAGGCTGCTCTTCATAGAGGACTCAAGCTCGGGGAAACGTTTTCTGGTCGACTCTGGCTCCCAGAAGAGCCTCTGGAACTCTTGTGTCGTCTTTACAATGGTATATTATTTAATCTCAAAAAATTTTAAAAATTAAAAAAAATTGGAGATTTCCCGTATCACATAACATGTGCAGGTACACTGGTACAGCACATGTGAGCGAAATTCTTATGTGTGTGCAACAGAGGTGTGCAAAATACAATAACATAAGAACAAGCAAAATATACGAATGGGTAAATCTGAGAATTATAAGAATAAATATATGTACAAATATAAGAGTGTATGTTAGGGCTGTTCGATATAACGATATATATCAAATGACGATATAAAAATGTCTATCGTTTCCTATTACGCTATCGTTTGTTTCGTGATGTCGTAAAATAAACTGTTTACAGCAGTATTTTTCATCGTTTTGACGGTCACCTTAGTGGCTATATTAATTTCTTAAAGTTCTCTCTTTCTCTTATATTTAATATAACCACACTATGGGCGGGCAAGTGCCTGTTTTTACGTGTTTTCGTTAGCAACAATGACGGTAAAACCATCGCGTGGTTCCGCTGTACGCTTGTTTGTTTTCCACGTAAACCTTTCACAATAAAGCTCAAGATCCTGTTGAGACTTTTCAAAACAAACTGAATCACATGAGAGAGTATGCAGAGTTTACAGATGAGAAGCAAACAAAGAGCCGTCAGACTCAAACTATATGTATACACCTGCCCGCCTTCGTAAACAACTAAATGCTATGTTGCCCTATCATTTTTTGATTGGTCCACATGGTATATTTTTTCACCAATAGGAAAGGCTGGGGGAGTTGGGAGGGGGACTGAGTGCTTTCTAGTGTTTTTCCTTATAAAAACCGTTTCTTCCCGCAGTAAATATAAACAACGATAGTATTCAGGAAGAAAACCTGCATATATTATACTGAACATAAAGTTGTTTGCAAAACTTGTGCATAATTTTTACAAATGTACAACTTCTATTCGCATTTCAAGTTATGAAAACAATTCCTTAAACATGTTTGTGGCTTTTACAGTAAAAATGACAAGTATTTTCTACTCGGATTTTGAATTTTTTTTGTCTGAATTTAGATCTATTGTGCAAATATAGTATAAATGAAAAATTAACTCAAATTTCAGATATCTGAGGTTGTGCCAAAAAAAAAAGAAGAAGATTTTTTTAAAGGTGAAATATAGAGGTAAAATCAAAAGTAGTCAAAAACGGCCAATTATACTCTGGACCCCAGAGGGTTACTAAATACATTTACATGTCTTGGTGACTGCAGCTGGAACCTTGGCAAAAAGTGTATGTGTGTGTGTGGAATGCTAGCTACCAGCATTCATAATATAATAGTTACAATAGCAACAGTAACCAGGGGGGTGGGGCTTAAATGACAGAACAAAGACAGGCTACCATGATGTCACATGCCAGGCCACCATGATGTCACATGCCAGGCCACCATGATGTCACATGCCAGGCCATAAAAATCTATAAATAGGGGTGCCTCGACACACAGTTGTAGAATTCCCTTGCAGGTGATTTTAAGCTAGCGATTGAATTGTGTTTTCAGATGAAAGCGCTTATAACCTTCTCCCAAAGTAGAGTACTCTTCCTCCACCCAAACCTAAAATGTATATTTCTAAATACAGGGAAGCAATTGTATTAGAAAATAAATATAAAAATGAACACAGGACCATGGTGCCAAGAACAGTTAAGGCCCCATCTCATCGCGAAATGTGCCCACAGAGGCCAGAAGGCGAAAAACCTGAACACACATTCAGGAAAAAACCAGAACACACAGGCATGAAGAAAGTCATGGCTCAACCTGCTTGTGTGGATACACGCAAAGGGGACAAGCAGCTCCTTGAGAAATCTGGACTTGTCCCCTTTTATTTACAGGAAAACGATTACGGAATCGTTCCAGGCGACCTGCGTAGAAGAAAGGCAGAGAAAGAAAAGGCTAAGCAGGACAATGATGCCTGGTTAACAAAACAACAGGAAACAGTTAAACCACTGGCCGAACAGGAGAAACAAAACATTCTCCAGGGCCTAAAGAGGAGGTTTAATGAGCTAAACTTTGAATATCAATCCCTCCCTTTTACTATCTCCCCTTCACAGCACAAAAAATACAATTACAAAATGTTTCTCGAAGAGGCAATGAGTCAAGTTGAAAAAGACATTGCCCTTTTTGAGGAACATAAATACATTTACGTAGGCAGGGAAGATGCATCTGACGAACAACAGTTACAGCGGACTCCACTGCCACCCATTAGACCGAAAAAGACAAAGTTGACACCCGCTCCTCAAGTCACACAACCAACGAAAAAGGAAACTTTCTCGACCGACAACCTACCACCTTTTCGTAGGATGTGTGTTCCACCTATATCCAGAAGTGGAAAGCAACCTATTCCCATGACTGAGAACCTTCACAGACAACCTATTCCCACCCAACTAGTTATAATTCCACGACCTAGTCCTGTCCCTCTGCCACCTATTTGTAAAAAAGCTGAATCTACACCCCGACCACCTGTAAGACCTCCAATGAAACGAGGTGTAACACCCATCCTTCCACCCATTTCCACCAAAAAGCTGTAGTGCTGTACCGTTAGAGTAGTTTTTTAACTACCTAACCCCCAACCGGTCTTGACAGAAGCCGCACCATCTGAGCCTGGTTCTGTCGAAGGTTTCTTCTTTTTAAGACAAAGGAGTTTTTCCTTCCCACCGTCGCCCAGTGCTTGCTCAGATGGGATCATTTGATTGTTGGGGTTTTCTTAAACATAAATTGGCCTATTGAAAAAATGTAGTGTTTCTTACTACATTTTATTTTCAATAGACCAATTTATGTTCAAAAAAAAAAAAATTACAGCAGAAAAGAAAGCATGGGAGACATCTGATGCATTTCATTGCTTTTTAAAAAATAATTTATAATTTATCTGGAACAAATAAAAGAAAGTAAAAATAATCTTTTGTGGATTCTTTTTCTTCAATAAGTAGTAGAATAGGCAGTTCTTTATACATAAAGCGTAGTGTTTTGTTAAAAAATAAAGTGGCACAGCAGCACTGTGTTAAAGGCCTGTGTTTTTACCATCAGCGTGACAGCACCGTGCCGCCTTTGCAGTTTTAAGGCCCAGGGAAACAAGCCTGCCAGCGCTCTGTAGCGGCTGTGACCGCTGCCGATAAGGAAAGGCTGCTCTTCATAGAGGACTCAAGCTCGGGGAAACGTTTTCTGGTCGACTCTGGCTCCCAGAAGAGCCTCTGGAACTCTTGTGTCGTCTTTACAATGGTATATTATTTAATCTCAAAAAATTTTAAAAATTAAAAAAAATTGGAGATTTCCCGTATCACATAACATGTGCAGGTACACTGGTACAGCACATGTGAGCGAAATTCTTATGTGTGTGCAACAGAGGTGTGCAAAATACAATAACATAAGAACAAGCAAAATATACGAATGGGTAAATCTGAGAATTATAAGAATAAATATATGTACAAATATAAGAGTGTATGTTAGGGCTGTTCGATATAACGATATATATCAAATGACGATATAAAAATGTCTATCGTTTCCTATTACGCTATCGTTTGTTTCGTGATGTCGTAAAATAAACTGTTTACAGCAGTATTTTTCATCGTTTTGACGGTCACCTTAGTGGCTATATTAATTTCTTAAAGTTCTCTCTTTCTCTTATATTTAATATAACCACACTATGGGCGGGCAAGTGCCTGTTTTTACGTGTTTTCGTTAGCAACAATGACGGTAAAACCATCGCGTGGTTCCGCTGTACGCTTGTTTGTTTTCCACGTAAACCTTTCACAATAAAGCTCAAGATCCTGTTGAGACTTTTCAAAACAAACTGAATCACATGAGAGAGTATGCAGAGTTTACAGATGAGAAGCAAACAAAGAGCCGTCAGACTCAAACTATATGTATACACCTGCCCGCCTTCGTAAACAACTAAATGCTATGTTGCCCTATCATTTTTTGATTGGTCCACATGGTATATTTTTTCACCAATAGGAAAGGCTGGGGGAGTTGGGAGGGGGACTGAGTGCTTTCTAGTGTTTTTCCTTATAAAAACCGTTTCTTCCCGCAGTAAATATAAACAACGATAGTATTCAGGAAGAAAACCTGCATATATTATACTGAACATAAAGTTGTTTGCAAAACTTGTGCATAATTTTTACAAATGTACAACTTCTATTCGCATTTCAAGTTATGAAAACAATTCCTTAAACATGTTTGTGGCTTTTACAGTAAAAATGACAAGTATTTTCTACTCGGATTTTGAATTTTTTTTGTCTGAATTTAGATCTATTGTGCAAATATAGTATAAATGAAAAATTAACTCAAATTTCAGATATTTGAGGTTGTGCCAAAAAAAAAAGAAGAAGATTTTTTTAAAGGTGAAATATAGAGGTAAAATCAAAAGTAGTCAAAAACGGCCAATTATACTCTGGACCCCAGAAGGTTACTAAATACATTTACATGTCTTGGTGACTGCAGCTGGAACCTTGGCAAAAAGTGTATGTGTGTGTGTGGAATGCTAGCTACCAGCATTCATAATATAATAGTTACAATAGCAACAGTAACCAGGGGGGTGGGGCTTAAATGACAGAACAAAGACAGGCTACCATGATGTCACATGCCAGGCCACCATGATGTCACATGCCAGGCCACCATGATGTCACATGCCAGGCCATAAAAATCTATAAATAGGGGTGCCTCGACACACAGTTGTAGAATTCCCTTGCAGGTGATTTTAAGCTAGCGATTGAATTGTGTTTTCAGATGAAAGCGCTTATAACCTTCTCCCAAAGTAGAGTACTCTTCCTCCACCCAAACCTAAAATGTATATTTCTAAATACAGGGAAGCAATTGTATTAGAAAATAAATATAAAAATGAACACAGGACCATGGTGCCAAGAACAGTTAAGGCCCCATCTCATCGCGAAATGTGCCCACAGAGGCCAGAAGGCGAAAAACCTGAACACACATTCAGGAAAAAACCAGAACACACAGGCATGAAGAAAGTCATGGCTCAACCTGCTTGTGTGGATACACGCAAAGGGGACAAGCAGCTCCTTGAGAAATCTGGACTTGTCCCCTTTTATTTACAGAAAAACAATTATGGAATCGTTCCAGGCGACCTGCGTAGAAGAAAGGCAGAGAAAGAAAAGGCTAAGCAGGACAATGATGCCTGGTTAACAAAACAACAGGAAACAGTTAAACCACTGGCCGAACAGGAGAAACAAAACATTCTCCAGGGCCTAAAGAGGAGGTTTAATGAGCTAAACTTTGAATATCAATCCCTCCCTTTTACTATCTCCCCTTCACAGCACAAAAAATACAATTACAAAATGTTTCTCGAAGAGGCAATGAGTCAAGTTGAAAAAGACATTGCCCTTTTTGAGGAACATAAATACATTTACGTAGGCAGGGAAGATGCATCTGACGAACAACAGTTACAGCGGACTCCACTGCCACCCATTAGACCGAAAAAGACAAAGTTGACACCCGCTCCTCAAGTCACACAACCAACGAAAAAGGAAACTTTCTCGACCGACAACCTACCACCTTTTCGTAGGATGTGTGTTCCACCTATATCCAGAAGTGGAAAGCAACCTATTCCCATGACTGAGAACCTTCACAGACAACCTATTCCCACCCAACTAGTTATAATTCCACGACCTAGTCCTGTCCCTCTGCCACCTATTTGTAAAAAAGCTGAATCTACACCCCGACCACCTGTAAGACCTCCAATGAAACGAGGTGTAACACCCATCCTTCCACCCATTTCCACCAAAAAGCTGTAGTGCTGTACCGTTAGAGTAGTTTTTTAACTACCTAACCCCCAACCGGTCTTGACAGAAGCCGCACCATCTGAGCCTGGTTCTGTCGAAGGTTTCTTCTTTTTAAGACAAAGGAGTTTTTCCTTCCCACCGTCGCCCAGTGCTTGCTCAGATGGGATCATTTGATTGTTGGGGTTTTCTTAAACATAAATTGGCCTATTGAAAAAATGTAGTGTTTCTTACTACATTTTATTTTCAATAGACCAATTTATGTTCAAAAAAAAAAAATTACAGCAGAAAAGAAAGCATGGGAGACATCTGATGCATTTCATTGCTTTTTAAAAAATAATTTATAATTTATCTGGAACAAATAAAAGAAAGTAAAAATAATCTTTTGTGGATTCTTTTTCTTCAATAAGTAGTAGAATAGGCAGTTCTTTATACATAAAGCGTAGTGTTTTGTTAAAAAATAAAGTGGCACAGCAGCACTGTGTTAAAGGCCTGTGTTTTTACCATCAGCGTGACAGCACCGTGCCGCCTTTGCAGTTTTAAGGCCCAGGGAAACAAGCCTGCCAGCGCTCTGTAGCGGCTGTGACCGCTGCCGATAAGGAAAGGCTGCTCTTCATAGAGGACTCAAGCTCGGGGAAACGTTTTCTGGTCGACTCTGGCTCCCAGAAGAGCCTCTGGAACTCTTGTGTCGTCTTTACAATGGTATATTATTTAATCTCAAAAAATTTTAAAAATTAAAAAAAATTGGAGATTTCCCGTATCACATAACATGTGCAGGTACACTGGTACAGCACATGTGAGCGAAATTCTTATGTGTGTGCAACAGAGGTGTGCAAAATACAATAACATAAGAACAAGCAAAATATACGAATGGGTAAATCTGAGAATTATAAGAATAAATATATGTACAAATATAAGAGTGTATGTTAGGGCTGTTCGATATAACGATATATATCAAATGACGATATAAAAATGTCTATCGTTTCCTATTACGCTATCGTTTGTTTCGTGATGTCGTAAAATAAACTGTTTACAGCAGTATTTTTCATCGTTTTGACGGTCACCTTAGTGGCTATATTAATTTCTTAAAGTTCTCTCTTTCTCTTATATTTAATATAACCACACTATGGGCGGGCAAGTGCCTGTTTTTACGTGTTTTCGTTAGCAACAATGACGGTAAAACCATCGCGTGGTTCCGCTGTACGCTTGTTTGTTTTCCACGTAAACCTTTCACAATAAAGCTCAAGATCCTGTTGAGACTTTTCAAAACAAACTGAATCACATGAGAGAGTATGCAGAGTTTACAGATGAGAAGCAAACAAAGAGCCGTCAGACTCAAACTATATGTATACACCTGCCCGCCTTCGTAAACAACTAAATGCTATGTTGCCCTATCATTTTTTGATTGGTCCACATGGTATATTTTTTCACCAATAGGAAAGGCTGGGGGAGTTGGGAGGGGGACTGAGTGCTTTCTAGTGTTTTTCCTTATAAAAACCGTTTCTTCCCGCAGTAAATATAAACAACGATAGTATTCAGGAAGAAAACCTGCATATATTATACTGAACATAAAGTTGTTTGCAAAACTTGTGCATAATTTTTACAAATGTACAACTTCTATTCGCATTTCAAGTTATGAAAACAATTCCTTAAACATGTTTGTGGCTTTTACAGTAAAAATGACAAGTATTTTCTACTCGGATTTTGAATTTTTTTTGTCTGAATTTAGATCTATTGTGCAAATATAGTATAAATGAAAAATTAACTCAAATTTCAGATATTTGAGGTTGTGCCAAAAAAAAAAGAAGAAGATTTTTTTAAAGGTGAAATATAGAGGTAAAATCAAAAGTAGTCAAAAACGGCCAATTATACTCTGGACCCCAGAGGGTTACTAAATACATTTACATGTCTTGGTGACTGCAGCTGGAACCTTGGCAAAAAGTGTATGTGTGTGTGTGGAATGCTAGCTACCAGCATTCATAATATAATAGTTACAATAGCAACAGTAACCAGGGGGGTGGGGCTTAAATGACAGAACAAAGACAGGCTACCATGATGTCACATGCCAGGCCACCATGATGTCACATGCCAGGCCACCATGATGTCACATGCCAGGCCACCATGATGTCACATGCCAGGCCATAAAAATCTATAAATAGGGGTGCCTCGACACACAGTTGTAGAATTCCCTTGCAGGTGATTTTAAGCTAGCGATTGAATTGTGTTTTCAGATGAAAGCGCTTATAACCTTCTCCCAAAGTAGAGTACTCTTCCTCCACCCAAACCTAAAATGTATATTTCTAAATACAGGGAAGCAATTGTATTAGAAAATAAATATAAAAATGAACACAGGACCATGGTGCCAAGAACAGTTAAGGCCCCATCTCATCGCGAAATGTGCCCACAGAGGCCAGAAGGCGAAAAACCTGAACACACATTCAGGAAAAAACCAGAACACACAGGCATGAAGAAAGTCATGGCTCAACCTGCTTGTGTGGATACACGCAAAGGGGACAAGCAGCTCCTTGAGAAATCTGGACTTGTCCCCTTTTATTTACAGAAAAACAATTATGGAATCGTTCCAGGCGACCTGCGTAGAAGAAAGGCAGAGAAAGAAAAGGCTAAGCAGGACAATGATGCCTGGTTAACAAAACAACAGGAAACAGTTAAACCACTGGCCGAACAGGAGAAACAAAACATTCTCCAGGGCCTAAAGAGGAGGTTTAATGAGCTAAACTTTGAATATCAATCCCTCCCTTTTACTATCTCCCCTTCACAGCACAAAAAATACAATTACAAAATGTTTCTCGAAGAGGCAATGAGTCAAGTTGAAAAAGACATTGCCCTTTTTGAGGAACATAAATACATTTACGTAGGCAGGGAAGATGCATCTGACGAACAACAGTTACAGCGGACTCCACTGCCACCCATTAGACCGAAAAAGACAAAGTTGACACCCGCTCCTCAAGTCACACAACCAACGAAAAAGGAAACTTTCTCGACCGACAACCTACCACCTTTTCGTAGGATGTGTGTTCCACCTATATCCAGAAGTGGAAAGCAACCTATTCCCATGACTGAGAACCTTCACAGACAACCTATTCCCACCCAACTAGTTATAATTCCACGACCTAGTCCTGTCCCTCTGCCACCTATTTGTAAAAAAGCTGAATCTACACCCCGACCACCTGTAAGACCTCCAATGAAACGAGGTGTAACACCCATCCTTCCACCCATTTCCACCAAAAAGCTGTAGTGCTGTACCGTTAGAGTAGTTTTTTAACTACCTAACCCCCAACCGGTCTTGACAGAAGCCGCACCATCTGAGCCTGGTTCTGTCGAAGGTTTCTTCTTTTTAAGACAAAGGAGTTTTTCCTTCCCACCGTCGCCCAGTGCTTGCTCAGATGGGATCATTTGATTGTTGGGGTTTTCTTAAACATAAATTGGCCTATTGAAAAAATGTAGTGTTTCTTACTACATTTTATTTTCAATAGACCAATTTATGTTCAAAAAAAAAAAATTACAGCAGAAAAGAAAGCATGGGAGACATCTGATGCATTTCATTGCTTTTTAAAAAATAATTTATAATTTATCTGGAACAAATAAAAGAAAGTAAAAATAATCTTTTGTGGATTCTTTTTCTTCAATAAGTAGTAGAATAGGCAGTTCTTTATACATAAAGCGTAGTGTTTTGTTAAAAAATAAAGTGGCACAGCAGCACTGTGTTAAAGGCCTGTGTTTTTACCATCAGCGTGACAGCACCGTGCCGCCTTTGCAGTTTTAAGGCCCAGGGAAACAAGCCTGCCAGCGCTCTGTAGCGGCTGTGACCGCTGCCGATAAGGAAAGGCTGCTCTTCATAGAGGACTCAAGCTCGGGGAAACGTTTTCTGGTCGACTCTGGCTCCCAGAAGAGCCTCTGGAACTCTTGTGTCGTCTTTACAATGGTATATTATTTAATCTCAAAAAATTTTAAAAATTAAAAAAAATTGGAGATTTCCCGTATCACATAACATGTGCAGGTACACTGGTACAGCACATGTGAGCGAAATTCTTATGTGTGTGCAACAGAGGTGTGCAAAATACAATAACATAAGAACAAGCAAAATATACGAATGGGTAAATCTGAGAATTATAAGAATAAATATATGTACAAATATAAGAGTGTATGTTAGGGCTGTTCGATATAACGATATATATCAAATGACGATATAAAAATGTCTATCGTTTCCTATTACGCTATCGTTTGTTTCGTGATGTCGTAAAATAAACTGTTTACAGCAGTATTTTTCATCGTTTTGACGGTCACCTTAGTGGCTATATTAATTTCTTAAAGTTCTCTCTTTCTCTTATATTTAATATAACCACACTATGGGCGGGCAAGTGCCTGTTTTTACGTGTTTTCGTTAGCAACAATGACGGTAAAACCATCGCGTGGTTCCGCTGTACGCTTGTTTGTTTTCCACGTAAACCTTTCACAATAAAGCTCAAGATCCTGTTGAGACTTTTCAAAACAAACTGAATCACATGAGAGAGTATGCAGAGTTTACAGATGAGAAGCAAACAAAGAGCCGTCAGACTCAAACTATATGTATACACCTGCCCGCCTTCGTAAACAACTAAAAGCTATGTTGCCCTATCATTTTTTGATTGGTCCACATGGTATATTTTTTCACCAATAGGAAAGGCTGGGGGAGTTGGGAGGGGGACTGAGTGCTTTCTAGTGTTTTTCCTTATAAAAACCGTTTCTTCCCGCAGTAAATATAAACAACGATAGTATTCAGGAAGAAAACCTGCATATATTATACTGAACATAAAGTTGTTTGCAAAACTTGTGCATAATTTTTACAAATGTACAACTTCTATTCGCATTTCAAGTTATGAAAACAATTCCTTAAACATGTTTGTGGCTTTTACAGTAAAAATGACAAGTATTTTCTACTCGGATTTTGAATTTTTTTTGTCTGAATTTAGATCTATTGTGCAAATATAGTATAAATGAAAAATTAACTCAAATTTCAGATATTTGAGGTTGTGCCAAAAAAAAAAGAAGAAGATTTTTTTAAAGGTGAAATATAGAGGTAAAATCAAAAGTAGTCAAAAACGGCCAATTATACTCTGGACCCCAGAGGGTTACTAAATACATTTACATGTCTTGGTGACTGCAGCTGGAACCTTGGCAAAAAGTGTATGTGTGTGTGTGGAATGCTAGCTACCAGCATTCATAATATAATAGTTACAATAGCAACAGTAACCAGGGGGGTGGGGCTTAAATGACAGAACAAAGACAGGCTACCATGATGTCACATGCCAGGCCACCATGATGTCACATGCCAGGCCACCATGATGTCACATGCCAGGCCATAAAAATCTATAAATAGGGGTGCCTCGACACACAGTTGTAGAATTCCCTTGCAGGTGATTTTAAGCTAGCGATTGAATTGTGTTTTCAGATGAAAGCGCTTATAACCTTCTCCCAAAGTAGAGTACTCTTCCTCCACCCAAACCTAAAATGTATATTTCTAAATACAGGGAAGCAATTGTATTAGAAAATAAATATAAAAATGAACACAGGACCATGGTGCCAAGAACAGTTAAGGCCCCATCTCATCGCGAAATGTGCCCACAGAGGCCAGAAGGCGAAAAACCTGAACACACATTCAGGAAAAAACCAGAACACACAGGCATGAAGAAAGTCATGGCTCAACCTGCTTGTGTGGATACACGCAAAGGGGACAAGCAGCTCCTTGAGAAATCTGGACTTGTCCCCTTTTATTTACAGAAAAACAATTATGGAATCGTTCCAGGCGACCTGCGTAGAAGAAAGGCAGAGAAAGAAAAGGCTAAGCAGGATAATGATGCCTGGTTAACAAAACAACAGGAAACAGTTAAACCACTGGCCGAACAGGAGAAACAAAACATTCTCCAGGGCCTAAAGAGGAGGTTTAATGAGCTAAACTTTGAATATCAATCCCTCCCTTTTACTATCTCCCCTTCACAGCACAAAAAATACAATTACAAAATGTTTCTCGAAGAGGCAATGAGTCAAGTTGAAAAAGACATTGCCCTTTTTGAGGAACATAAATACATTTACGTAGGCAGGGAAGATGCATCTGACGAACAACAGTTACAGCGGACTCCACTGCCACCCATTAGACCGAAAAAGACAAAGTTGACACCCGCTCCTCAAGTCACACAACCAACGAAAAAGGAAACTTTCTCGACCGACAACCTACCACCTTTTCGTAGGATGTGTGTTCCACCTATATCCAGAAGTGGAAAGCAACCTATTCCCATGACTGAGAACCTTCACAGACAACCTATTCCCACCCAACTAGTTATAATTCCACGACCTAGTCCTGTCCCTCTGCCACCTATTTGTAAAAAAGCTGAATCTACACCCCGACCACCTGTAAGACCTCCAATGAAACGAGGTGTAACACCCATCCTTCCACCCATTTCCACCAAAAAGCTGTAGTGCTGTACCGTTAGAGTAGTTTTTTAACTACCTAACCCCCAACCGGTCTTGACAGAAGCCGCACCATCTGAGCCTGGTTCTGTCGAAGGTTTCTTCTTTTTAAGACAAAGGAGTTTTTCCTTCCCACCGTCGCCCAGTGCTTGCTCAGATGGGATCATTTGATTGTTGGGGTTTTCTTAAACATAAATTGGCCTATTGAAAAAATGTAGTGTTTCTTACTACATTTTATTTTCAATAGACCAATTTATGTTCAAAAAAAAAAAAAATTACAGCAGAAAAGAAAGCATGGGAGACATCTGATGCATTTCATTGCTTTTTAAAAAATAATTTATAATTTATCTGGAACAAATAAAAGAAAGTAAAAATAATCTTTTGTGGATTCTTTTTCTTCAATAAGTAGTAGAATAGGCAGTTCTTTATACATAAAGCGTAGTGCTTTGTTAAAAAATAAAGTGGCACAGCGGCACTGTGTTAAAGGCCTGTGTTTTTACCATCAGCGTGACAGCGTTGTGTTGTTTTTAAGTACTGTATAATACTTAAATATGATCAGTTAGACAAAACCAGCTGATGACAAATGTTTTGTCTTGCTTTGTTTTATATTTGGGACAGTTCTTAACCCAGTTTACAGCATGATTTAGCAGATATACATTTGCCCTTCTAAACAGAGAATGTTTCAATTTCACAGGTTTCACCTCAATTCTTTTATCTGCTGAACTAGAACACTTCAAAATGTGTGACAGTACCAGTAGATAACCACATTTCTGCAAGTTTGTTTTTTGCTTGTTCAGCAACTTCAGCAAGTGGTTATTGATGTATCATACTTTCTTCAGTCGTGATGGATTCTGTTTTCAGACAGGGTAAAACATCAGGATGGTGGCTAATACGGAAAGAAAAATGGATGGTGACAGAAAAACAGAGATAGCTTATACTAGACAGAATGGCCTGCATCCCTTGCTGTGTTCTTTTAATTCTTCAGCAAGGCATTTGATGATGACTATGGGTTCTGGACTTCATGTAAATAATTTTCATCCAAATACTAAAAACAATCCTTATGCAACTTTGTCCAATTCATAACTGGGTACTAAAAGGGCTTCAATTCATGAACAGATGATGCAAGACTTCTGTTTAACATCTTTAATAAAAGCTACGAGTGGAAACTTTCATTTAACATCAAGTCTTGGCAGCATACAGAAGTAAAATATGTAAAAAAAATTGAAATTGCCCAACATTTACAGATTTAATGTGCTATATGTGCATGCCGTTGAATGCATATGTATAGGTTTGTGCATGAGTTTTCTAAGGCTGTGTTGTCATTCTCAGTTTAAGAAGCAGCACAAATACAATGGGCCTGCTGAGCCTGACAGCCATAAGCATCCATCATAATGAAACTACCTTTAATGAAACAAGCTCAGGAACTGCCCCTAGACACACACACACCTACAAGTTAAGCACACTAATAACTCATATATATAATCTGTGAAATCTCACATAGAGTGCATTTTGGATGTAACAAGAGCACATCACAAGAAAGCAACAACAAATAAATAAATAAATAAATGACACCCCGCTAAACAATAAATATATCACCAGTGTTGGGACTAACGCGTTATTAAGTAACGCATTACAGTAACTACGTTATTATTGTGGTAACGAGCACGGTAACTAGTTATTATGCCAAAACCAGGAACGCGTTACTCGTTACTGGGATTTAGATAGGCTCGTTATTCGTTACTTCGTGTGGTGGCTATCGCGGAGCTTCCACAGATTCAATAACATTAGCAAGTGGTGGAAGCCAGCAGGTGGATGAGAGAAAGGGAGGCAAGAGGAGAGACCCGAAGCGGCCGCCGGTCCCAGTGTCAGGTGAACTGAACTTCAGGTAAGAAGTTATAACCTGCAGTCCATCTGGGTCAGATATGAACCAAGTTTAGGTGGAGTTTATTTTCGTTATTCTGACTTTTTTGTACTGCGTGCTAGCTAGCATGACGGAGTTTCTATACAGCTGGGTGGGTGCTATGTTACTGATGTTGAACTTTATTTTGTTCATAAGGTTAATTATTAGAGTTGCCAACCGTCCCGTAAAAAACAGAATCGTCTGGTATTCAGAGAAAATATTACGCGTTTCTTATTGAGGTGAAAAGGAACAGTTTGTCCCGGACTTCAGCTACAATGAAAAAGACACAAAGCTGGAGTTATTCTGTGTTTACGCTGCACAGCTGCCTCTTCTTCTCTCATCCTCTCACCCTCCCTCTCCTGTTTCTACTTCAATCATGAAACTGATCAATGATCAGCTGATCGGCTTTTCTCTCTTGTTTATTTATCGCCCACTTTGCGGCAGAAAGAGGAAAGCAACGGATGTCGCGGTAAACAACAGCAGCACTTTTAAGCTTGATCAGCTGTTGTTAGAATTTATTTAATATTAATTTCTAGTATCAGCTGATGTTTGCTGGAGCCACAGCTGTAAAGCTGCTGGTCATGATGTCGGTTTGGATATGTGGTGAGTGGGAAACATGAAGATGAAACCAGGAGATGTCCTTACTGAATCATCAGAGCTGTGATGGAGAAACAGGTTTACCTTTTAGTTAACATGAATGAGTTGAAGGGAAGTTATGAACTGTTTCTGAGAGACAAATAACACCAGGATCCTTTTCTAAGCAGCTGACAGCTGGTAACTGTGCAGGGGCGGGTCTAGCAAAGTGTTGCCAGGGGTCCATGTAGGGAATTAAAAGGGAAAGGGGGGCACAAGGAAATACTTTCTTATTCTCATTTAAAATGTCTCACTTTTAAAAAAATAATTATCTGAGTCTTACAACAAACAATTGATAGATTGATACATATATACCATCAGAACAGTGTACATCACTGTCACAACAGTATTTATTTTCATTCAAAGGCTTTATGATTTTTCCTATAATGCCCGGGACCATTTTTTTGTCCCAGTCCAGCCCTGTATGCAGCTCATCTGCAGTCTGGTGTTACCTACATCTTCCTATTCAGAAGGCAGAATTTCCGAGTTCTGAGTACAATCGAAAGCACCACGACTGCAGTTTTTGTGTTGGATGTAAAAAGCAGGCTAGGATAGAATCAGGCGTGGGATTCCTCTCGTGGAAATGTGCACATTATTTTTTCCTTTCTATTGGTAGGTGGCACAGTGCACTTGTGGTAAGTAAGCAAGCTAGAAGAAGAATCTTGCTGGGTATCCAGTTACGGAAGCAACACATTAACAAGAGAATTCTGAGTAAAACCAAAGTTACTTTCCCTAGTAACTAGTTACTCTGAAAGTAACGAGTAACTTGAAGTAACTGAGTTACTTTTGATAGAAGTAACTAGTAATGTAACTAAGTTACTCATTTAAAGTAACTTACCCAACACTGTATATCACAGAACTTAACTTTGAGTGAGAAAAAAAGAGAAATAGTCTGGAAACAGATGAATTTTCAGTCACTGACACAGTGGGAGTTCTGGCAGACACGTTGCACTAAGAAATGTCTTATTTTTAGAGACTGACCTGAATGTATGTTAGATACTGGTCAACACTGGAGCACTTTGGGATGCTGTAGCCCTTGTAGAAGCTAAATGCAGGTCCAAACATTTCCTCACTGAACCACACCTTGGCAAAGGTGTTGAGGAGGCGCTTGTCATAGTCGTCGGTCACACGACCACCGTATTGAATCTCTCCAATCATGTATCGAACTGTGTTCCAGGACACACCCTAAGGAGATGATAAAACAGTGATAAAGGATGACAAAAAAATTGTTCATGAATGTGCAATATAATTTGTGAGCAGACTGAATACATACACAGTCAGAAAGCTCTAAAACTCCCAGCAGATGGCTGTTGTTGATAAGTATTTACAATATCCTTTCTTTAAATCTCAACCCTTTTAACATTTTTTTATGGTCAAGAGTCCTAATCACACAGAATAATAAGCATTACTCTACCTACCTTCTTAATATCCATGTCATCAAGATGGTTTTGAACAAACTGGACAGTGGCATTAAAATCAGCCTGGTTGAACTCATAGGGAATATTCCATCCCAGGGGGCCATATTTCCTTCTCTCCTGAACTGTGCTGTGAAGAAAGGCTACTGCATACAGCATCGGCCTCCACTGCGCCATGTTACTGACATCCAAAAGGTCCTGGTTTATACCTGGTCAGGGACATGCAGGTCAAAAAGATGTACTGCATGCCCAAAAGGAGGCTAAGTGTAACATCTACAGAAATGTATTGAAATAATCCATAACTGAATAAAGTCAGTTACTTCTAAAACCAAGCATTGCACAAACATGCACACACAGATTTCCTTTTTAGCGAACAGTTAGGATTTGTTGCGTAAATGTGGGAGAAAAGATAGTGAACTGAATATGTCAGTCAAAATAATACCTTCTTTCTGATATAATACCAAACTGCAATTACTAATCGAAATCAGAATTCCCTAGCAGATCATTACATGGAGAAACCTTTGGAATGCAAGCGCGCGGATCCACACAGGTATGCACACGGGTGTTCACTGCTCGTAGACCCAAATTACACCTTTCTTGGCTGCTACTTCGACGCACATCTGTCCTGCGTGCTGCACAACAACATTGAATATTTAGTATTTACGGCTGTTTACACTTAGCTAGATTAATGCGATGGTGTTATGTTTAGTATGTTGCTTTGTTTTTTTTTTCTGCTTGTTTTCTATAAAAAAAAAAATAAAAAAAAAATTCAAGCTGTAGATACGATCTCAATTCCCCTCCAGGAACCATGTCATCTGAGCCAGGAAAAGACAGCTGGTTTCTACATTTTAAAGATTCTTTTCTTTCTTCACCCTTGTTTTGGACCAAAACACAGACTAGATAACTCAGACTTGTTTAAAATTTTACTAACCTTGGGTAACATGGGTAAAAAACAAAATCCGGAATACAATAAATATAGCATCAAACAGGTGTTTCTCCCACATTTCCATCTTTTTATTCACTTACTTATTCCTATCATGGATATCACGAAGTAGAGGTGTTTTGTATATCTGCATCTCCAAATGTACACATCAATATTGGAATATATTTCATTCTCTTAGGTCCTCTTTCTTTATCACATAGATAAATTGGATCTATTAAACTGGCTAGTATTTCTGGACTTCTTTAATGTGAGCTTAAGTGAGCCAAACCTACCGCCATATGTCCTCTTAAGCCCTGCCTTGAGGCCCTGTGGTGGTTCATTGGTGAACTTGATGGACATCTGGAGAAGTGTGATGGGAAAGTGTCTGTGGACCTCAGTGGTCATCCAAAGGCGGAAGCTGTCGTTGACAAAGTCTGTCTCTGTCACAGTGTCCATGAGCTCATCCATGAAGTCCAAACCCAGGTGGCAATTCTGGAGTAAGGCCCAGCCACCCTGGGGACAAACACAGTAGTATGCCTATCATCCATGACGAAGACTATAAATGAGGAGTTCAAGAAAACCCTAAATAATTTCTATAAATTCCAAACCACATTTTTAGAGACAGAACATCTGTATTGCTAAAACAGCAGTAATATCTCACCACTCACATTAGCCATAGTTTGCTGCAGAAGCTTGCGTGCGTGGACCTCTTGTCCTTGACCCATGGATACATAACGGGTCTCGATTTTCAGCTTCTTCCCGAGTGCTATAATGGAGTCAGTTGGATCTGAGCCCATTGAAAGGAAGCAGATGAGAGGTGTTCGTGGGTCCGACTCCTCCCACATCTTCTCTAAATCAAGAATCACCCCTTCAGTGTATTTCTCCCCTACTGCGTCCATTATGTATTTACGGGCCTAAAGGAAAGAATATGATGCAAAGCAGATGTAATTTTTTAAATGCTTTGTAATGCAAAGAGTTGAGCAAAGTAGTCCAATAGTATATATTGGAATAAATTTACTTTCTAGAAAGCTGAGAACTGAGATAATTCTTCAAAGCATTTTCTTTACTGGCTAACTCTTTTTACCCTTAAGGCTAGGGCAACTGTGGACTGGACTGTGAGTTTAACTAAATAAATTGGACTCCAGGCTTGTCTTCAGTGGGCCAGAAAGTTATCCATCAGTAAAACTGAATATCTTTTAGCCACTGTAAATATTCAGGCACAGCAGGCTGGAGGGTGAAAGCTGTATAACAACAAGTTACACAAGCTGCTTCTTATCTCAAGAAGAGCTTTGACCAAGCAGCTTTCAGTGAAGATTAAGAGATTATACATTCTTGTTTTGTGGTCCGTGTCTCATTTATGTAGCTGTATTTTTAAGTCAGGAGGTATCGCTTCCCAAGCTTTAAGCCATTAACTCTCAGATTAGCAACTTTAAGCCTTTTCTCTTTCTTTAGTGGTAATTATTAATTTTAATTGCAGTCTACAGTATACTATTGAAAATGCACTATGATAGAAATGAGAAAAGTAGATTTACATTGCCTGTTCTACTTGTTGTGTTGTATATTATAAAGTAGGCAAAAGCATGACCAAAAAACAGACCAGACAACCAATGTTTGGCTTTCTAATTAAAGAAAATGGATTGGGTGACCCTTAGCCATCCTATGCTGCTATAGGCTGGTTAGACTCTTCTGATGCTTTTAAAGTTTACACTGCGATATTCATACTGTTAATATTTCCCTTCTCACTCCTGTAGTTTATGTTTTGTCCTTGGTCTCTCTATGTTCTCCTTTTCTCTCTCCTCTTTACCCCTCACCAGTCGCAGTAGATGGCCTCCCTTTCTGAACCTAAACCAGCTTCTGCCAAGGACCCGATCATTAATTCTGGAGCACCGTCACCAAAGGCTTGTTCACAGGGGAACTTATAACAGTTATTACAATATTAATGTTCCAAGGAACTTTTTGTTTTGAATTGGCATTATATAAAGAAAACTGAATTTAATCATTGTATCTGTCCTCTATAGCCATGCATAAACATGTCTCTCCTTACCTGTGCGATGGTCCTGTCAGGACACCAGCAGCGTATGAGGAGCAGCCGTCTAAAACAGTCAAGAGACTGGTCATAGGAGTTTGGGACTACTTCCTCCTCTGGGGCCTCCTTGTCAAACCAAGCCTTCCACTGTTTCTCGTTACGACTTATCTGTAAGAAGACTTATCTGTGACAAAAAGCTCTGACGTGGGAAACAAATATAAAACAGGGCAAAACTTTAACTGCATTACAGCACATCAAAATCTGCAGAAAAGATAAAAGAATACTGTGAACACTTCAAACATATTTAGACACAAAGTGATCTTCAAAGTGGCCAACAAAAGAAAGCTAATAAGTAACAACAAAAAAAGACAAAAGAAGGATGAAATGTACCCTGTTTGACTATGTGCACTCCCTCGCTCTCTCTCTGTGTCTCGTCTCCCTTAACTGTTTCTGTGTCCCCCTCGTTGTCTCCTCCCGTTATCTCCCTGGTCCGTCTCATCTCCCTGAATTTTCTTTCCTCCCAGCTCCCGTGTCAAGTTGTGTGACTTGGTCTCTGTCTTAGTGATTCCTGGTTTACTTTGATAGTCTTCTGTCTGGTGTGCATCATGTTCAGTTTTGTGTCCCCGTGTCTCGTTAGTTAGATCACGTTCGGCTGGGTCCCCTCCAGTAGTTTGTTCCCTCGTTTGCCCTGGTGTGTATTTATGTCTGCGTCTCCCTCTGTCCTGTGTCGTGATCTCCCTCATTTCCCCGCTGTATGCTCTGCCTGCCTGTGTAGTTCATGTGTATTCCCAGTTTAATAAGTTTTGTATTCCTGGCGTCCAGCAATAAAGCTGTTCTGAGTGTGAGTCTGCATTTCTGTCCTATCCTGCCTGCTTCACACAGCAATTCATGACAATATAGCTGAGGTCTCATGCATGGAAGAAGTCTTATTTATGGCACTTCATTTTATAACGAGCACAGACAGACACAACATGTAATGCGTGACCTAACTAGATGATTATGCAATAACAGGAGGCCATGAATTGACACTGCTGTAAACACCATGTGCTTCCAAGATGCGATCTGCATGTGTGATAGCACAAAATATGCCAACAGATTGTGCTAATATTGTTATGTTTATCACAACGAAGCACAAAGGAAACTAGACTAGCAGAAGTGGCATGGCAATGGCACGGCAATAACCTTTTAACTGTATAACAGTGGATACAGCTCATCAATATAGCTTTAAACTCTCACATACTTTAGGATCAAATTTAGAAAAAAAAAATTGAGGATATACCCAAGACAGTTTAGCAGTCAGTCATAAGGTAACACATACATAGTGGAGGGACCAATTATTTGATCCCCTGCTGAATTTGTAAGTTGCCAATTTGTAAGTTTCACTTCCAATGAAATGAAAAACAGTCTCTATTTTTAATGGTTGTTTCATTTCAATTTAGAAAGACAGAACATCAACCAAAAATCCAGAAGAAACACATTACATAAAAGTTACAAATTGATTCACCTATCATTGTGAGAAATAAGTACCGTAATTGTCGGGCTATAAGCCGCTACTTTTTGCACAAGCTTTGAACCCTGCGGCTTTTAGTCAGGTGCGGCTTTTCTATGGATTGTCCATGATTTTTGTCATATCGTAAGACGATTTGTTTTATTTGTTCCGCTATTGTACGGCACTACGTTGCCTGGCGGAAGGGCATGTGATCGGACACACATCGGGGTTCAAGAGTAGTATGTTGGTCACATGTCCATCCGCCAGGCAACATAGTGCCGTACAAGTAGCGCGAAAAACAAACTTCAAAGTAGCGCTACACGTTCAGCGGGAGGCGTGGATGACAAGCGGCCATAAACTTGCGAAAAGCAAGTTATGCTCAACTCCACCGGTGGATTCTGACAGCGTGGAAAAGTGTGAAAACATCCACGATCACCAACGGATTTCAAAGGGCTGGACTGCTGCATGATGGAGAGGAGGACACCGCCACGGCCCTTCTGAGGGTGTTCGACTCTGACACTGACAACGAGGATTTCTTTGGTTTTGAAAGTGACAACGAAGGAGAGAAGAAGAGTGGATGACGAAGCCATCATGAGCCTGTTTGTATCCGACACTGGGGAAGATGGTGGGAATGACTGACTTTTCTTCTTGTTAAAGCCGTGTCACTGCACCTGAGCCTAAAAGGTAGTCCGAATCTATTTTTCTGGTGTGCTGTAGGTTATTGTTATGTACTACATTTGTTACTCATTTATGAAGCACAGTACATGTTTCGTACTTGTAATTACCGCTACTTGTACATATACCTAAAAAGTTATGCAAATATGTACCCATAACTTGTTTTTCAAAATATTAATAAAAGTGATGTCTCCAAACAGCCATCTCTTTCCTGACAATTCCCTTTGTGCATATTCTCTTACATATGATAAGTCAACATTGAAACACCTGCGGCTTTTGGTCAGGTGCAGCTAATGTATGTACAAAACAGGATTTTCCCCTGATTTTAGCTTGTGCGGCCAATATACAGGTGCGCTTTGTAGTCCGGGAAATACGGTATTTGATCCCCAAGCAAAACATGACTTAGTTCTTAGATGCCCTTTTTGGCAGCCCAAATTACTGTCTACAGTTCAATCCACAAGATCATTTCTGAAGCAGTAGTAATTGTACTGTGCCCCGTTCTAATGCCAGACTGAAATTCACTTAACACATTAACAAGTAAAGACTGTTTTTGCTCCAAATTTATCGGAGATTCGATAATTTGAGACTGAGGGCAAGTGTTACTCTTCTAAAGGCTCACTTTTACATAACAGGTGAAATAGGCAGTTTTCCATTTTTTTTCTTGGAACAAAAACATAAAGGAAGCAAAAATTCAGTTTAATCCAATTCAATTTGATTTTAATTAAGGTTTATTTTTATTGCTAACTATAGGCTTTATAAAAAAGGAACGTTTTATTTATCTTAAAACAGAGGAAGTGGATAATTTTTTGAAATAAGATGGTTGCAATATGGTCTATAATTAGATGAGACACTTAGATCAAGCAAGGAATTTAAGAAGTAATTTAATGACAGAAACCTTAAAAGCCTGTGTTATGTATCCTGTTAATAGTGACAAATAAATTATAATTAAAATTGTAGTATCACCCTGGCTACAGCGATGAAAAGAAAGTGTGTACAAAGTCAAGACGTAGAAGAAGATAACTGAACATTTTCAAACATCATCACTAAATGCTTGACTAAACCTCAAAACTTCTGTTGAATAACTTAAACTTCTGAATAACATCGAAAGTCAGACCTGTCGTCACAATAATACTGCAAGAAAACTAGCCCATTCGCTTATACCATTGGTGTGTATCTTATGAAGAAATACACAAAGCCAACTTCAATGTCACTTTGCTAAAAGCAGAACAGTTAGAAAGTCCACCACCTCCTCCTTGTCTTTTTTTTTTTCACCACCTCTCTAATCCAGAGCGTTTCACTTTAATTTGCTACACAGCTACAACATCCAGGGGGACCTCAACCAGTCCAGCTTCAGTCCAGGGCTAATCCAATAACATCTAGCAAAAACGTTCCCCACCTGTGGGTGGATGTTGTTCTTGGAAAACTGCTTATTTAGGCCCAAATTATAAACTATCACCATTGCAAAAACTTCAGGCACCGACACATATGGTGGTCAAGTCAGAATCATAAATCACCTTAAACACGCATGTTTTTATCTTTAGTAACAACAGCAATGCCATGGATAACTGTGTGTAATCGAACAAAATTAGAAAAAATTAGGCAGGTTTCCTAATAAAGCTGTATTAACAACATCTTAACAACTAGTTTCTTTAAGAAATCAAGTCACTTCAAAGGGATAAAGCAAGCCCTGCTTCTAAATCTCAATAAAAATGTACCTTTAAAATATTGCTCATATTTAGGCATGTGTGTAATCTTGAAAAAGAGTATGCCCTTTAACAACTACTTACTGCAGTCAGAAAGCTACCTGCTGCTACTTAACATTAAACTGAGAGTTGCTTATGTTTGTCTATTAGCCCTGAAAGCATTAAAGTATTTTAGGGGTTTAGTGCTTTGTTTTATCAGTAATTACTGTTAATTACTCTTCAGCAGAGTGTGTTACAATTTTAAGACCTGCATCTGAAATGCTAATCCAACTATCCCTGTGATTCATGCTTAAAAAAACCAAATGTCTATTTCCAAGTGCACACACACACACACACACACACACACACACACACACACACACACACACACACACACACACACACACACACAGTTTGAGTATGCACACATGCTCAGCCAAAAGTATTTGACTGGAAGTTTCTCCAACTAAGCTCATTTCACAGAGCACTGAGTTTTGACTCCACGGGGACCACAGTGCTGTCATTCATCCACAAGGGTGTGTGTATTTAAGTGTGAGTGACAGTCCATCATGATGAGTGTGTGTCTATGTACAAGAGGGAAATGAAGTGAGCCATGATGAGACTGATATTGACATGCTTACTAGAGCAAAGAAGAGCTGTGAAAAGTATTTAATAAGCACCTTGAGACAACTGCTGTGTATGTGAGTGTGTGAGTGTGCAGGTGTGTATGTGATAGATTAGAACTGCTATCTGAAGACTTAAAAGATAAAAGTCCAAGTGGGTAGACTTTCTGTAGGCTAAAGGACACTATCATACAGCTGTCAAGGCATGTCTAAATTGATCAAGTGTATGTTGTACCTGATCCAGTATATCAGCGAACTGCCAAAGTTTGCTGAGCTCTACAAGATTTAGCCAGGTCATGTCAAGGATCCATTTAGCTGGTTTCTGGGGGCAAGCCTTCAGATCCAAGGATGCACCTCCTGAATAATATGAACATGAACAATTACAGATATAGACACCTGCAAGTATAACTGGAGGATCCAATGCAAAAAATTCAATTTTAAACTCCCAAAATACATAACAAATGTAAAAATGTAAACCCAATCTTCAAAAACACAGAAAAAGTCATCAGAATTGTAATTTGTTGTTTATCAGGCCGGAGCTGACAGATGGTGAAGCTGCGTGCGTGCACCAGACTGTGGCTGTTCTGGTTCTGCCAGTTGCCATTGCTGGGTTTTATCCCCACAGTGAGGAGCACTCCATATCATATTCAGTGAACTGCTACAGTGTCAATATGTTCAAATTCTGCATAGTTTCTGTCATGAGGTTTAAAACCTGTCTACTCCTTGAAATAAACAATAAATATGGTTAAAGAAAAGAATAACAAAC
Organism: Rhamphochromis sp. 'chilingali'; assembly: GCF_963969265.1. Lineage (NCBI taxonomy): Eukaryota > Metazoa > Chordata > Actinopteri > Cichliformes > Cichlidae > Rhamphochromis > Rhamphochromis sp. 'chilingali'. The sequence continues at coordinate 12,059,038 of NC_137938.1, forward strand.
AGCAGAAACAGATGGCAATTTTAACAAACCTTCAGGCTGTTTTGATGTGAATGATAGCTTTACAGAAACCCTTGTATTTTCATTTTTATTTCAAAATGGTGTTTTAAAATAAATCTTAAGAAAAAGTAGGGAAAAACAGTTTTTGTCCAGATGAATATGTTTCAGAAAATCTGTCTGTTCATTCTAACAAGCCGTAAGAAATATCATAATCATGTTTACAACCATGTGATCGATCAAACAGGAAGTAGAGTGTTGTTAGCTAAATGATCTATTCGTTAGCTGTAGAATCTTTGGTTCTGGACAATTTGTGAGTCAGCACAGCACTGGCAGCCTTCATGCACTATGTGTCTCAGTATTCAGTGATCCCGCCCTGTAACTTTACATGGTCTAACACTTTGTAGTTTAGCTGATGGTGGAATATCTAGGAGTGAAGAAATTTCCCAAACTCACTTGTTGCAACGGTGGGATGTTGTTAAATTCTTAGTACTAAGAATCTTTGTCAATACAAGCCATGTTTTTTCATAGCTCAGAGCAGATGTGTTGAAACTCATAATTTTGGGTCTTAGCATTTTTATCTTTTATTTGTTTTCCTGCGTTACTGAATAGATTTCATTTGGCGTATTTTAGTAGATCATAGAAATATTGTTGCATTGTTTGATGTTATTTCATGTAACGAAAATTCTATTCTTTATATTTGTAATATGCAGTTAAATACTTAATAAATAAAGAATACTTATGCACATCTAAATGCCAGTAATCAACATGAGTTATGACCCCACTGAAACGTTCCAAATATTCAAACTAACCCATGGTTGCATGTGCTCACAAAAACAACAATTTACCCGTACAAACAAAACCTTCAGTGTTTGCATCTGCCTCTTACCTTTGATGAGTGTGAGGAACTCCTCGTGTTTGACCTTGTTGCTCTGCATGTCTATCTTCAGCGTCATCAGCAAAGTGAAAAGAAACTTGTGGTCCTCATACAGGCCCCGTGCTGCGTACTTATAAACTTCAAAGGTCATGAACTCTATGATGTTGGCGATCCGTTTACTTGTGATAGGGCTTTTAGAAGACCTTTTCAGGGAAATAAACAGGTCTTCTAAATAACATAGCAACTTGAAGATTCTGTTGCTATGTCATAAAATTATACTTGCCAGTAGTAAGAGTGAGAACTTCTCTAAAATCAAATATAAACTACTAGTAATGATTGCACAACTTCATGAAGTAATAACTTGCAGGTTTTTACATTAGAAAGGTATGGTGGTTTAAATGCACAATAGTTCCTTGATTTGAAGTTTGCAAAGACTTTCCAATATACATATAAACACACAACAAATTACTATGGGCAAACCAATTCATTAAGCAGGAAATGGTAAATATCAGCGTATCCTCACCTGGCCAGAGAAAGGTCAAAAAGTCCCAGGAACTGTCTAAGAGACGTCTGATACATGACATTCACCATACTCATCTCTGTAATCAGGAAGTACAGGATGCTGCCCCTGGTGGCCACTGGAATCACACAGGGAAACACAAAAGCACAAACTCCAACAAAACAAGTAATATCGTTCATGAGGACATTTTTAAACAGGTTTTTGAAAGAATGTTCTGTTAACTGTAGCCTCCATCCATCCATCCATTCGCGTCCGCTTATCCTGTTCAGGGTCGCGGGGGGCGCTGGAGCCTATCCCAGCTGTCATAGGGCGAAAGGCGGGGTACACCCTGGACAGGTCGCCAGTCTGTCGCAGGGCCAACACACAGAGACAGACAACCATTCGCACTCACATTCACTCGCACATTCACACCTATGGGCAATTTGGATTAACCAATTAACCTATCCCCACTAACTGTAGCCTGTATTTTTTAAATTAAAACCAATATGTCTCACATTTGTGTAACTGAAGGCTGACTGACACTTTGCAGGCTTACTTAGAAAAACACACAAAAAAAGAGGGAACTTTGTTTTTAAATCATTTTCATTTTCACTTACCTGGCCGGTACTCCTCTCTGGCTGCGTTGATCTGGATCTCAGTCTCTGCGGCAATCTGTAACTTCTGAGTGACTTCTTCAGCCGTACACTTCGTGTTGCTAAGGACAAGAATCAGACTCTCATCATCAACCAAGGAACCCTAAAAAACACACAAACAATTTTTTTTTTTAAAAACGATTATTTTTCACAATTTATATCTTATAAAGCAAAAGAGAAAAAGAAAAAGAAGGCTGCAAACTACTTCTAGTTTTAATTAAAAAACGAGAATGCACAAAACTTGGCCCCAACCTCACCCATGCAAATGAATAAAACATTTTCTCACTGGTGGCAATGTAGTTAACCATTTCTAAAAAGAACATTTCTGACACATTGCGGTTTCTTGCCTGTGTGCTCGTCAGTCGGTAGAGAAGACTGTCTTCTAGTTCCTTCATCTTTCTCTTGTTAGATGTCACATCTTCCAAGAGGTCTGTCCTCTCCTTCTCCAATTCCTGGTGTCATAAAAGCAAAGAAAACACAACCACATGAGCAGATATAGCTGCAGGATGGTGCTAGAGAAAGCCTGTCATTAAAATCAAAGGTCTTTCATTCTGCATTGCTCTGATGAGTTGATTCTGTCTGTGGCTTTAGACTCTTCTCCGGTGCCTGTCTATCATGGTGGCCTCTGGTAGCTGTCTATATTATTCTTACTAATATCTGCAGCCGCGTGAAGGTCAAGAAGCTGAGATTTTGGCAAAAATAATTAATAAATACCTTATCTAAATGAATAGATGAGCAGAATCCTTATGAAGAATAAAAACGCCCCTAGAGGAGAGATAGCCTCAGGGTGATGATAAGACCTGTAAAGCTATGTTGTCGCCCTTTTCTCCGTAGTCCTAAGTAAGCCCCAGCAAATGACTCCAGCTTACCTCGTCTAAGTGTCCAAAAGTGTTATTTCTGCACTGGGGAAAGCAGGTCTTATCAAAATTTACACCACAGCCTTGCCTGCTGGGAGCATAAATTTGACCAGCATGCTAAATCCCTTTTAGAGTATGAGAGACAATAATTGTGATATTTTGTTTTGAGAGTGCGAGAGATTAAACTAAAACAAAATTTGTCTTGTTATCTAAGTCAAATTTAATGGTGGCTCATAAGTAGGCCGACTATCCACATCCCATTAAACTGACTGCCTTTAAGCGGGTATAAAAAAAACAGTCACCACTTCTAAGTGGCAGGTGTGTTTTAAATCAATTAGATTGCTATTTTGATTGTAGATTACAAGCATATTTTCCTAAGAACTGCTGTGTTGGACACTATCACAGCAGGTTGTTATCAATGATAAATGCTCTTTACATATAATGTAATATAATATAATATAATATGAATACACAAATATTTATGAAAATGCTTTTTTTTTTACATTTCCTATAATTTTACTTTTACTATGAGAATTATTATGGTCAAGACAGCAGGCTGGTTTGAAACCAGTGGGTCTGAGAGGACAGAATTAGTATTCATACCCTTTCTATTACTGCATATGAATGATTTCAATAGCTTACAAAGACAGATGTAAGTCATACTGGAGCTGAAAGCTGTGCGTAGAATTGAAGTTTGACTGAAAGTAAAAAGAAACGATTCAACAGTGATGTTGGGTTTGTGAAAACTGCACAAATTGTAAAGACAAGAAGCAGGGCTTATAGCTGAGGTAGTAGTTTTAGCTCTTATTTGATTAAATCCAAATTTAGTACACAGATACAGTAACAAGCCTCTTCCCATCTGGAATAAATCTTTCATTTCATGACCAGCTATCAGCAGAGGGAAAATTGCTTTTCTGTAACAGGACCAGCCTTTTCAGAGTGACAATCAATGAGTCCTGCATTTGGTGCATTTATAATTCACTAATCTATTCCCCAGTGAGACTGACGTCACTTGTCTGTGTCTTTGTGCGTATGCTTGGTACCGATACACGTGAGCACTATTTCTGGGTTACTTTTATTCCCCACTCACACTGTGTTTGACCAAAGCAGGGCGGTTGCAATTGTTTGTATTCAAATGGCGTTCTGATGTCACAGTACAGAGAAAATGAGATTGGGAAAGATGTAGAGAGTCTGCATTTAAATGTTGTTCAAGATTTATTTCAGGTTCTACAAGGATGCACATAAGCAGTATTAATGCAGGGGTACAGTCTAATAGTACATTATGCTAACCTAATTTAAATATGTTCCTTAATTATGTATCGTCTGGCTTTAGTGGCTACCATTTTGAGTACTTGTATACCTGCTTTTCAGTGAGGATGACTCTGCCCAGCAGCTGGTCCTCCAGTCCTCTCATGGTGACAGTGAAGTCAATGATGGAGGTGCGAGCACTTATTTCAGGAGTGTAAGCCGGGTTAGGCAGCTTGGTGGTCATATACAACCTGAAGCCCTTCATCACATCCACTTCTTTGTCACCAAGCTTCACCTGCAAGAGGGTGTATGTGTGTTATTGTTTAGAATATTAAGTCTTACAAATAACATAATAAAGAGCTCAGAGTTGGAATTACTGGTTGGAGTTCTGGTTTTCCATTGGAAATTAATGTGGGTGTATTTGGATGCTAAAAGTTCATATTTTTAGCATCCAAAAGTGCAGAATTAATTTAGAGTGTTCTCATTTGTGTTTTCAGGAAATTGGAATTGTTCAAATCTTTATTAGCAACACAGAAAAGACATTTGCGCACAATATAAATGTTTTTTCTCCAAAAGCGCAAACCATTTTTTCCATTAAAAACATATGAATGTCCTGTTGTACCCAGAGTCTACTTCCAAAGCTTAATTTGGGGTCGTCATTTAGGCTAATGAAACCAAAACCACTCAAACTGTGATCTGCAATTTTCCCAACTACAATTATCTTCAACATTACATAAAACTGAAGCTGCAATAGAGTCAAAATCGGTGCATTTCGCATCTCAGGAACAGGAAGCACTCTGCAAAAGTATGCTGCAATTTCAGCCTTCATCCTGTAAAATCATTTGATTTTTTTATTTTTGTTTTTTTACTAACATGCCCCCAAACACCCACAACTCACGCAACAGCATCAGGTAGCTCCAGTTTGTTTATTTCGCCCCCCAAAAAATAATATTCATTCAAATCAACCAACATCCCATCTGCACTGGCTCAATGCTCCACAGCCTGAACTCCTTTGCATTAGAATGTGAGCTAATACAGGATACCGAATGCACTTTGTGTACTGTATTTAATTTGATGTTACTTTAACAACTGATTGAGTTCGATTTATGTGGTGAATTTAACTTGTTTGGCATCAACAAAAATGATGGAAATAAAAAAGAAAAGGAAGTTTCATTATGCAACAGAAGTCTGTTAAAGTATCGACACTTGCCCTTGTTCTAAGTGGTGACATATTGAATGTTTGTTTCCCTGAGTATGTCTTAAAATTTTATATTTTATTGTATTTTTTGTTAATGTAGCTTTCAAAACTGTCTGAACACCCAAAGCAGAGTCAAGAGAACCAACTGTGCCTTTTTGACAAGATCTAATGATGCCGACCTTCTATAAAAAACAGCAAAATAAAGGAGGAAATAGTACAATGTACACTGCACAGTGTAAACCCTTTTCCCAGACTTACCAAGTACATTTTAATCTGTCTCAAAAGAATTAATATGATCTAGGAAATGTGGTCTGGCTGCCAATGATACTCATACTTAAAACTCTCTTCTAGTCGACACTACCTGTGCAGTGTCAGCGAGAGAGCTTGTTTTTCTCTGTCTGAGCTAATCAAGCTCTATCAGTCCAGGTGTGACAGCTGGCGTGCCAAGGAGAAGCTGGCAAAGTCTCATCATACTGACCACTAGTCTTTGAACATGCCTGCCAATTTCATACCCTTCTAACTAAAAGTAAAATCTAACACATGGATCTAAGTAGGATTATTTCGTTCTGTGTTGTTACCTTGTAAGTGGAGCCGGTTTTGATGAAGTTTTTCTCAAGTATGTTGTCAAGCGCAGGGTCCAACTCCTCCCCCACATCCTCAATCAAAAGGGGTCGACCAAGAGACAAACTGTCCTCTAGGTGGTTCTTGAAGTACTTGTGATTCAGTGAGGTGATCTGAGATCAGACAAGAAAACACATTTTAAAATGGTAATTGTCTGATTTCAATGTGCAGTTTGGATGACCACCACCACAGAGCCTGATATTGTCCTGAGGATATGAAATAAATGGGCTAAATGTGAGAAGATTTTACAAAACAGACAAAAATACTGATTTTACTGTACGATACAATAACCTTCCTATGTGACCACAGCAGCAATAATATTTGTCTCCAACAGGAGTAGGAGACACATGTGTGGTTTCCTCACTTTTCCTTCAAAGCTACAAAGGTCAGCCTCTATGTGCAGATTCTGACTGTTCAAGCTAACAAAGAATTGCTTTTCAAGTGAGCCATTTTTAGAAAAAAATAAATAAACTTTTTCTAATGATGTGACCTGAAGAAAGGGTTGAAACCTACCGCTGGAGGAAATGTGTCTCCAGGATGCTAATAATGGGATTTCAGAATGCATTCACTCGGCTTAGAGATTGCCCCTAACAGGGTCAGCGACTTTTGCTTAGCTTATTATGTCTGCAGAATTGGTGGTAGTTTTTTTGTGGGGGGTTTTGACATTGTGCTCTGTATACTGGATAGCAGGAAGGACCAAGGGCATTAAAGAATTTAGGACCACAGTTACTAACAAGCAATGATGATCCACAAGGCCAGTAACATTGTGGGGATGGAGCTGCACTCTCTAAATGTGGTGTCAGAGAGAAGGATGTTTTCCAAGATAAGGACAATGCTGGACAATACCTCCCACCCAGTCACAGGAGCACGTTCAGTGAGAGACTGAGATTACCCAAATGCACCACTGAATGACACAGGAAATAATTCCTGCCGGTGGCTCTCTCTCTGTAAAATTCATGAATCTAAACCACCAGTACACACTGCAGTAGTTGCACACACTTATGATCTGCACATCCTATACAGGAATATAAGGGCACTGCAATTTCAGCTTTGTCTATATTCAGTGTTGTCTAATATATTGGGATATTTATAATTGGAGCTATTTTCGTTTATTAGAGCTGTTTTGTTCTATTTTTAAATTAGTATTATTTCATTGGTACTTTAACTTGGTAGTAACTGTTCTTACTTGGAACTGTGAACACACAATTTCCTCTAGGATTCTGATTCTGATATTAGAGGCCACTAAAAATCAAAATGGGCACAGGACATTTGGACTGGTGAAGAAGACTAGGTATAATGCAAAAGGCTGCATGACGGATGGATGAATGGATGCATTCATTTAACTTTTATATGCTTCAGACATTGAAACGAAATTGTAGAAGATAGTTTTGCAAACCTGTAGCTCATTCTTGGCTTCTTTGTTCTTGATCCAGATTTTTCCCTGTGTCTGTGGGTCAATAAGGAGGGGGAAGCGGGCAGCTTTGGTTACAATAATGCCATTGTGAATGGACAGGTCATCATTTGGCAAACCCTGTAAGACACAACATGAATAAATGGTGAGGGTCAATCTTGATGCTTAACAGTATCTCCACCAATGATAAATGGTCCAGCAATCAATGTTTCCTGGGATCCTCGTTTAAAGATAAATAAAAGATATTAGCAGCTACCAGTGCTACCCATCAGCGTTTTAGTAGCACCTATGGTATCAGTTTAAAAATCCTAAATTGTCTGGTTTTCAAGTTATCTGATTTACAAACTGGGCGTCCACACCACCCGGTTGGCGACCCAGCAGACTGACAACAACACCATATCAGCTTTTTACTGCTGAGGGGTAAAAAAAAATATGACTGTTAACATAAACTAACATTTACACAAACGTTAAAACAACTTAAGCTAACAAAAATGTTAGCAATTCTAGTTAGATTCCCATATATTCACAAAACTTCTTTCAACTACTAACTACTACATTACTGTTACTACAACCAACAATAATAATAATGACGCTATCAGTTAATTTTTAATTAACCTAATTACCTTATTTTCCGCAGGATTTTAAGGTGCACATAAAATCCTTTAATTTTCTCAAAAATCGACAGTGAGCCTTATGTATGAATTCTGGTTGTGCCGATTTTATGTGGTACACAGCACTCAAAAATCTGTCAAAACATGTTTTAGTACAACTATGTTTTGGTAAGCTACGAAGAGCGTCAGACAACCGTAGTCAAGAGCCTTGCGGAACAATCTGGGTCCAAAACTCCGTCAGTTTCAGGACAGGTCCCAAAGTCGAACAAACAGTGCGACATCACAGAGAGTTAACTGTCTAAATTCTTTCACATTTAATAAAATGATCAGCGTTGCTGATTTACCAGGTGTAACGATTACGTTTAACATACAGGCATCCATGAAAACAGAATTTATAAGATTATAGTTATAGGTTAGATTAGAGTTATAGGTTAGCAGGAAGTTAGCTCGCTAGTTTCCGTCTAAACATGATATACCATGTTATGACTGAGAGATTTCTGAAAAAAATTAAAACATACAGCTCTGCTATGGCTTCCAGCATAAATGAAGACAGAAAACTAAACAGCAGTGATGCTTGTAGGGTTACTGGGTTGGGCTAGCTGGTATATTGGGTTGGGCTAGCTGGTATATAATGTTGTGCTACATTACATGTGGCATTAATATGTAAAAACATCTTTAATTAGCAAAATAGATCACTGACCTGAAGGTTCCATTCACTAACTGTGGGCGCATCAATGAGCAGTTCAGTCAGATTGAGGTTGTTACCAAACGGGATGTAACGTTGCTTCAGCTCTCGCTGCCAGTCATTCAGCAGAAGGTTACGAAACTCCTGATTGAAAGGTCCTGAGTAAGAAAGAAAGGCTGTGGCCAGAAGAACATCACCTGGAACAGGAACAAGCGTTGTTACGTGTACATACTTATCAGTACACATCAGTGTATCAGTTACATATTAATCAGATGTGGCACTGCCTATGCACTGAAATGAGAACATGCCTAAATATTAGTAGGGTAATTTTAAAAGTGCAAGAAATTCCATGTCAAACAGTAGCATCAGGACCATCCCGCTGATAAATTAAAAACATTAGCATACAATAACGACATGACAGATTAAGGTTATAACTCCAAGTATAACTGCATCATCAGACAGAGATTTTTCACTTCACTGCACACTATTTATCCACAGAACATTTCCCATATCACACAAAGAACTTCATATTATTATGATAGATATTTGTTATTATGTTGCAGAGGCTAACTCTATGTTTTTGAAACCTGCTGTGAAACCCACCCACGAGCCGTTTGGTTTGGACAGCAAACTCTTTGCTCTGTTCCGTCCATCTCTCCTTCTCGCCAGCGAGACCGCTGATGAGACTGGACGCTGTCTGCATCTTGTGTCTGCAGCGCTCAGCATCCTCCAGCAGCGTCTGATGGGAAAGGGGCCCGCAAACAGGTCAGTAGGTTGATGTGTCTATTTAGCCTTGTGTGTCTGTCCAAGTGTGTCTGCCTCTATCCAAGTCTTATTCCACCATCTGCACATTCGTGGATTAAACCCCTAAAAGCTCATCTCTGTTCATCAGAATTACATACCCATCATCATTATCTAACTTAGTACGCATGAATCTAAGAATATTTGCCTCTTCCCTCAGCTGCTCACCAGCGAACTGCCCCTCACTGCATGCGCAAGCCACACTTTAGGTTTTTTTGCTTGACAGAGAGGGACACAGTGCCCTTCCACACTGCTGAAGTGTGTGCTTTGTTAAGCAGGAGAGAAAAACCGAGGGCTTCTTCTGTAAATCAAGAGGACTATAAAGGAGAGGTGGTGCTGTTCCAACAGGTCACAGGAGAGAAGAAGTAGTGTGATGTGTCAGGAACACAGTGACTTGGGCAAAATAAAGAAAATGCTGGGTGTTAAATCTGTGATTACAAACAAAGCATACAAATGCAGACAGATTAACACGTCCTGGGAAGCTTGTATTGCCCCAAGCTATTGTTGTTAATGTTATCTTCACTTTATCTGTCTTCTTTTGCTTTCCAGGACTCATTTTAAAAAAAATATATTTTACCACTTTATAAAGGGGAAATATTGAAAAAGGCATGTGGCCTGTGCTATGAAGCAGAATTTCATCTTATCCTGGTACTTTCAGGGCTAACCCTGAGTTTTTTGTATTATGAAGGTGGTTTACTTCTTACCGAGTTATATCACCATGGTAAATTATGCTGCAAATCTAACTTGCCTTTTAAACATAATTGAATTAAACACTTGATTACAGTCCATCAGATTCTGTTTAGATCATCAGTATCTTAATGACTGAGCTATGATATTTTTAAGCATGTCTGTTTCCTTCCCATGAGCCTAGTGTTCCCAGTCTTCATCCAGAGAGCCATCTAGATTTCCAGTTCTTTTTCTGTTTTTTGCCTTTTATTGTTTAGTTATGGACTTCGACTGCATTCCTAATAAAGCTTGCTTTCTGTTTTACATCGAGACTTTGGTCTTCACTTGGAGCCACTCCTGTCCATCATCAACACCAAATGCCTTTGCAACGAGCCTTTCAGTCTCACTTTTAGCCCTGGAAGATGAACAGTCTCTGCATCTTAATCATGACATTATAACCTGTTCCCGTCCTGGTCTCTTAATCAGGGAGTCTTGATTCACTTGCTGTTCCATTAAGATGTTACATTTCACATCACAAAGTGTACTGAACATGGGAAAACACAGACCAGATGCTCTCACAGACCTCCACAGAGGATTAACCGGTGTTACTCAGTCACTTCAGTAACTAAGGTTCAGTCCTTTTTTTCCTTTTAGCCAGGCTGTCACAGATCTTATGGTACATTTGTCATACTGTACATACTGCAGTTTATAATAATATTGTTATTACATCAGTGGCACATTGATATTCTCAAAAAACATTTTGCTTTCTTGAAGAACGTGGGAAAAAATATCATGTAACAAATAATAAACACAGTTGATCCCCTATAGTAATTGTTGCACTTTCAAATAAAAGATAAAAGGTATTAAATTCCTATATCAGGAGCAACACACAGGTTTTGTGTACTGAACTAAATTACAGTTGTGTTTTGATGAAGTTGCTGACCTGTTTCTCCATCATTGCTTTCTCATATTCCCCCTGTACCACATCAAGCTCTGCCTGCTTGGCGTCTAGCTCAGCCTGAGCTTTCTGAAGGTCCGCATTAGCTATGGTCAGACGATTCTCCTGCACGGCCAAGTTAGCCTAGAAAAAACAGAGAAAAACAATGAAAGAGTGTGGAGGGGAGAGCTGTGATGGTTTGTTTGTTTGCTTTGTTTTTTGCACATTAAAAGCTTCAGGTAAAAAACAGAGAAAAAGTCATTAAATAGTTAAATGGTTAGTGGGATGCCAGTTTATCTCACAGCATGCGCAACCCACAAAGATTAAATGCAGCAGCCAGCGTTCAACTCTAACCCATGGCCTCAGTTACCAGTGTGCTATCTAATAGAGGCAGAAATGTCTGAAAATGGTTAGTAAGATATTTTAGAAGAATGGACATAAACACTGAAAGAAAGAGTTTGAAGATGACAGAAGTAAGCAAAAAGATAGTTTGTGTATAGAGCTAGGGTTGTAGAGAAAACACTGAAGCTCAAAAGCTTTGGAGAAAACTTGAGAGTGTGCTTGGTGTGGGATAAGGAAAAAACATAGCTATTTAATATTAATTGACATCTGAGGGGAACATCCCGTCTCATCTTTCTGCATGTCTGTCCATTCGACTGTATCTCTGTATCCAGCTTAAAGGGAAAACACCACTGGGCTCGAAACCAGAAAATCTGTTTTGTAGGCTGTGCTCCACAAAAGGTCAAAATAAAACAACAGTGCCGAGGGATGTGTATATATGTAGCTGTGTGTGAGTGTGTTTGGAGGGGGATTAGGGAAACAAAGTGGAAAGGAGGAAAAAGAAATTGGTGGCTAGAGCAAAAAGAATAGAATGCAGTTAAGAAAAGAGAGAGGTGTTGAATGAGAACTAACAAGGGTGACAGCAACAGATGTCATCATCAGGCAACATTTCCAAAAGCATAAATGTACACTGTAAATGCCTTTAAATGACTATGACCCATCAGACATTCACAGCAGCTTGTATTTACTTGTAGTTAACCGAGTGGGTGATTCTTCAGAAGAATTTTGCCTTTTGTGTTGGTGAAAGCACATGTTACAGCCATGGGTCACTTCGCTCCTTCATCTGGCGTGATTACCCATATGGAAAAGATATATATATAAATCTTATAAAGTTTGTATCTGTCTTGTGTGAAACTTGTATGAAAAGCATATAAGTGTGAAAACAGATATAAGATCCCTTGAAAAATTATATAATGAAACTTGTATGTTTTGGATACTTACTAAAACAATGTATGAAAGTAATGCGAAAGTGGCCACTTTCATGAGTAAATCATGTAAGCCTTATATGATTTACTCATGAAAGTGGCCACTTTCATGAGTAATCACATATAAGTTTTTACTATTTCTTTTCCGTATGGGTAGCCCTGTCTGTTTTGTATGCTTATTAGCATGTGCAAGCCCCTGTTAATGATTGGTGCCTGGACTTGTCTCTCATCCTGCCTCCTGGCCTGCTCTGCGTTCTCTCACGAATGACTGGACAGTTGCCCCGGTGCAGTGGTTCAACTGGAATACAGCACTAATCACAGCAGCCGCTTTAAAAGAGCTGCCACTTTGCTATTCAGGACAGTGTGAACAACGTGCCATGCTGTGTTTCCTGATTGCATGAACTAAAGGTTGCTTGTTAGCTAGTTTTGTATTGTTTGTAGCTAACAAGCTTCTGCAAGCAACTCTGTGTAGTGCTTCTCATGATTCTGTAACCTCTTCCGTTGACCAAGCTTGGCACACTCATCCAACTAGAGACACTCAGTTTAGAGGGTGACTAGTTAAGTAAGTTTGTCCCTTTAAAAAATGATAAGTAAAAGAGAAATTAGTTGAAGTAAAGTTCAGTTGCTTCTGGTTAGAAAGCGGTCATTGGCACTGTCTGGCATCTTTATATCCACTTTTCCGTCGTGCTTAGACTACATTATCTCTAAACATATTTTCTAAATTTCTATATTTTTTTGACCAAATAATTTTCTGTTTTGGAAGAATTAACTGCTGAATAAGGTAAGGCTGAATATTAACACTTTAGAAACGTTCTAACATTGAAAATGTTAGCTCTATATTTTCTACTAAGTCCTTTTTCCCCAAAAACAGCCACAGATCAAGAAAATGTTTGATTTAAAGGTCAATCATGGATGCAATACACCGTTTTTCTTTTTGTTAAACACTTTACTTTGCCTTTAGTGGCTGATTTTGCTGATCCATTTAGTTGTCAAAAATGGCACACACAAAAAAATGACAAAAATAAAGATTTAGTATGTTTGTATTTTATCTCTGGGGTAAGCATGAAGGTGAGAGAAGGCTCAGCTGGTAAGCTTTTAGCTTACACAACTTGTGATGCTGTGCAGTAATAATCAAGACTTTGCACATATTTTCTGCAGATATCAGATCTGGGTGTGTGGATTTAATAATTCATAATTAATAATTGAATAATTCACAGGGATTCCAGTGACATAAAGCGAATAAATAGTGCAGCCTGCTGCATAAATAAGCAGTCTTTGAGCACAAGGAGTCTGAGGAAATCCATTTTCAGGCTTGTATCACAAGATTAAAAACGTAAGCCTTGAAAATCTGAGATGCACCCAATGTTTATAATCAGTGGATAAATACTTCTGAATTTTGCTGCACTTCAAACTTCTACCATCAGCAAATTATTGCTGCTGCAGTGTGGAAATGTGCCTTTTTGTGCTTTTGTGGCTTGTGGTTTTTCTACAGAATGAAATGTTTCATATTCATCAGATTGGGAGAATAGTCCAAAAAGTGTGTGTGTGTCCCTAATGTTACACATTTTAGGAGGTGTTTCATAATACATATTTGTAAGGGTGAGTTTAACTTACAGATGCCAATTGGTAGTCAGTGGAATAGTAGATTATTCAGTTCACTTTCTGCTTTTCTGAGGAAGCACTCTACTAGATCTGCAATAATGTTTGTTACCTTCAAGGGCAAGACCTCCTTGTTGATGGAAAAGAAGGAAGCCATGGCTTTGGTCCAGGATGCTATGCCAGCTACATTGCCACACACCCTCTTGGCTGTTTCGATGTTGTAGTCAGGCATTTCGAAATAAGGCTGCAGGAGCTCCACAGTTTCCCTATTAATGCTGTCCTTGGGGAATTGCTTCAGGAGGGGAAAAGAGGCAGAAAAAACAGAATGAGTATGCGGCGGTTTAATCTGGGACTTATTTCAGCCTTTGCATTTAGACAAATGCTGAAAATGCAAAGCTATACAAAACCAGAGAAAATGAAAAAATACATACTGAAAGGGACAAAGACAGAAAATAGAGCATGTACTCAATTGAGACCAAAATTGCATCAGGATGAAAAAAAAAACTATTTAAATCAGGGCATCAATGGGTTATGTTTAAAATAAAAGGTGTTTACAAATAAATATTTTAATAAGACATGAACCACTTTTATGGAAGTGCAGAGACTAAACTCTTAAGAGTCTAAGTTTAGCCCTTTCTATTATGTAGAATGTAGCTTTCATTCATGTTAAACATGGCAAATAACACAAAGCATAAATCCTGAATCATGTGTTGAGATAATATGAGCACTTCAGTCTTAACTATATACAAATTAAATAAATGTTACTGCACCTGCAGACTGCCCAGGAAGTTTCCAGCAGTCATGAGTTTTAATGACTCCTGCCATGAAGGAGTGTTGCAGTTCTTCTCTGGGTCAACTTTCACAGGGTTGACCTTCCTCTGGAAGAGCAGCAGCACGCAGTCCATGATCCGCATGATGAGGTGAGGGGGGCGACCGAGTGTCCGTACTGTGGCAATATCCGACGGTTTAATTGTCTATGTGGGCAAAGAGGACAAACGGAGAGCGGGAGAATTTAGAACAGTCATTTACTGTATGGCATGACCCCGATGGGAGAGCTGGAAACATGTGACAAGTAAGTCGAGTAAGGATTTGACGCCAGCAAACTGGACAAACGCAGAGCATGTTAGGAGACGATTAGAGCAGCGCGTTACTATGACGAGAACAAAGGATAAATCATTTGTTTCTCATTACCGTGTTCAAAGAAGAGACAGATACATTAATGAGGATTATACCTAATTCTCCAGTTTCAGAATATAAAAGCAGAGGAGGTGTGCAGAGGGAAACAACACGACGACTGTAAGTATAAACTGTGGCAGAATGAGAGGAGTTCAGGAGAGGGTGACACAGGATTTCCTCCAGGGACTGATTAAAACAAGAGACAGCAGACCAGTAAAGAAAATGTTCCTGTGAGAACTGTTCGGCTGCTTTACTCTCTTCTTATCTTTTCTTTTTTTGCACTTCCCATTTCTGTTCTCTCCTCCTTGCTCCATTTCCACTCAGTGCAAGCCTGAATTTCCCACTAGAGTGTCAGCCACCAGACAGTCTGGGTTATCATGTACTTCTACTTTCACTAGCCTATATCCTCTATTCTCCTACAGCTTCTTATGAAAATCTCTCACTAAGCCCATTGTTACAAAATAAAATCATCACTCCAGTTCAGCAAGAACTACAAAAACTAAACCATTTTATGCTTTACTGTCATCATTAATCCACTGTAACTATTAGCAAATCAGCTCCTTTTGTATGACAAGGAAATGTTATAGAATGGTACCGTTACCTTGAGTTTGCACACACACAAACTCGGTCCTTTTAAAGGCTGGGTGAATATCCAAATTAATCAGGAAACAGAACCGGTCTGTGAATATTTTAATGTGACAGTGTGGTATGAAAAGCCTGAAGAAAGGAAACATGAATTCCTTCAACTCCTCTGCCACTAAAACTGATGTTCTTGAATAAGTTAGAAAATATCTTTTACTTTAATCTCGCTATACTGCAGAACACCAGCAACATTAGGAAGTGTCTTGGGTTGTCTGTTTAGAAATCCGAGGTTTCTATATGCAGTTGCACGATAACATTTTTTTAATGAGGGAATTGCCACAGGAGCTCTGCATGCAACCATCTACCCAGGAGGACAGCTTTAATTACAATGCAGCTAGAGGCACCAGACGACCATACTAAGTTTAGACACACCAGGACAGTAAAGCTGCAGGCAGAAACATTCATACAGCTTCACACATTAAGTCACAGAGGGCTTTAAGTGGCACCCTGAAGCAATACATAGTAAAAGAGCAGGAGAAATCTAAATTGGGTAAATGTAAGTCACACATTAAAGCACAAAAAGACTGCCCTCACTTTTTTAAATATTCAAGTTATATTGTAGGGTTAGATCATGAAGGCAAAAGCAAATATGCTTTGCTTTACTGGATCAAACATGCTTACATTCACCCCCCTAAAGCTGTGACACAGGAAAAACTCTGCTTATGAGTGAAATAATCTAATAGCTACAAGACTCGTGGTGTCTACAAGATGAACTTTGATGACTCTGGTGATCTCCCGCCTTTTTTCACTGGCACTAACATTAGGGTGACATTTGGCTCATGAAAGCCAGTTCAGACAACGATGTCACGTTGCTGTTGAATGATTAATTGCAATCATTTTTCCAGCACATTTTGTAATCTTCAGATCATTTTAATTTGTCTCGTTAAGTGATTTATGATCAACTACCTGCAAAACTAATTATCCTATAATACACCCCCCGGTCCAACACACACACGCACACACACACACACTCACGCACACACACACACACTCACACTCACCGCCAATGTGGTACTCAAAAAAAAATACTCAGGTTTAACATTTAAACTGAAATGGTTCGTATAGCATGTTGTGAATCTCTAGCATGGCTATAGGCTCTGAGTGATTTAAAAGAAAACAAACAAACAAACAAACAAACAAACAAACAAAAAAGACGTCTGAACGTAGATATGTCTACCTGAGAAATTTAAGTCTGGAGGGAAGCCTTGGAGGCATGTATTCAACATTGCTGTTTCAACATCCCATACCTGCAGCGCAGCCTCTGCCTCCTCGAGAGCTGGCCGGGCAGCTTCGAGTTTCTCCTCAGCGATGGCCTTGTCAGCTGAAATGCTGTCCACAATGGCCTGTGCCTTGTCCTTCACCTTTTGTACCTCTACCTTCACTCGCTCTGCTGCCTGGGCTTTTACTGTCACCTCCTTCAACACCTGCACAAGAAAACAAACACACATTATAAGTGACAGAGAAATGATTTGAAGCTGGGAGACTTTCTCAGCTGAGAAAAGATCGTAAGTGTGGTTAAGTAGAAAACAGAATGCTCAATCCAATGGGAGATGGCAGATCTGAGCATTTGTAACACTGAAGAGGCTCTACCTGATATAGAGGTCTCTGTATAACAAGAGTGAGTGTTCACGAATGGAGGGAAAAAAAGAGACGGCTTAAACTGCTTCACTTATGCTGAAGCATGACTGTAAAAAATACACATTCGTCCCATTAAACATCTGTTTGTCTTATTTCTCTCACTGCAAGAGGGTAATTTTACGCAACAATACAATATTCCCCAAACAATCACTGGAAAGCCTGATTCCCAGCAACGGACACAATAAACACTTCATCTCTTCATTCTGTGTTCACTTTCTTATTAATGCATGAAACTTTATATTAGTGTCTAATACAAACTAGCATGTATCCATTCAATTCTGTTGATTAGTTCATAGACCGTGTTGCTGTTTTAATAAAAATGCAACTAAAAAGCCAGCTGAAGCATTCTGTATGCTTGTTGAACCTTAAACCCACACACATACAAATAAAAATCCCCTCCCTGCCTACAAACGTACCATATCAGCCTTGTCATTGGCAATCTGTAGCTCCTTCTCTTTCACCTCCAGTTCTTTGCTGAGAGCTGCCACTGACACCGATGCCTCCTTCAGCTTTTGGAGACCAGTATTCATCCTGAAGAGGAGAAATTTTGAATACAGTTGATCAAGTCAAATATGATTACAGCAAACTTGTTGCTTCTGTGTACTGTCTGTCTACTATCTGGGTTTCTGTTTGCTTAAATGGCAACACAACTTGCATATGTTATCATTTGCACAACATTGTTGAACTCATTTTGAACAATTTACCTGTTGGCCAAAGTCTGAACTTCAGACCTCTTTTCTTTATAGATGGTTTTGTAGCCTTGAATGAAGGATAAATAAGACTTGGGTGTGACATGGGTGGAGCGTCGGTATCTAAATTCAAACAAATTGGGTTACATTAATACTGCAACATGCTAAATATTATGACAATCATCATGCGTTGCAGACACACATAAAACAATCTTCACATATATGCATATAATCTTCAAACACACATATATATATATACATATATATTAGGGGTGCAACGATATTCGTATCGATATTGAACCGTTCGATACAGTGCTTTCGGTTCGGTACGCATATGTATCGAACAATACAACATTTGTCATTTATTTTATCAATTTTCCTTCTGACGATGCTGTCTGTGTGGAGCGCTCAGTGAATCTGCGTTCGACTACTCCGCCTAGGCTGCACTGTCGAGCGCAGATCCACTGAGCGCTCCACACAGACAGCATTGTCAGAAGGAAGAGCGCAGGGCAAGCTAGCGAGACAGAAGTTAAGCTCTCCTTGCAACATGGCAAATTGAACCTCCCCCACCCTCATTCAGATCTGGCGTTTGGAATTATTTTGGTTTTCATGTGACGTATGACCCTGAAGGTAAGCGCGTCATGGACTAAAGTAAAACAGTATGTTGGATGTGCCACGCAATGCTCAATTACATGGGTGGGAGCTAGTGTGTTAGCGCAGTTAGTTCGTTAACGTGTTGGCCGTCTAGCCCCATGCACGGGGCTATCAGGGGTAGCTCGTTAACGGAGATTTGCCGTGTTGTGGCGTTAAGGTCATTTTAACGAGATTAACCTGAAAGCACTAGTGGGAACACAACGAATATGACTGCACATTTACGCCGACATCATCCTAGTGCAAAGACAAAAACAACAAGCATGCTACTAACTTTAGCCGAGTCATTTAGACAGCTGTTAGCACATGATTCTCCTTATGCTGCTGAGAATATAGCCCAGAAGAAGCGGATAATATAGCTTTTATTTTGGAAAGAGGCATTTCTCTGTAATAAACTCTCTTTTCCAAAGATGAGTGATTCCTCAATCAGATACAGGGCTCGCAAAATCGCTAGCCCGACGTCCTAGGGCTAGCGATTTTTTTCAGACGGGCTACCCTGCCCGTCGGGCTATTGTAGGAAGGAAAAATATATGTCAATGCTTTTGCATTCTTTCAGAAATGTAGCTGGGTAATTATGTCATTGGCATCGGTGAGCCACTGTCAATATGTGACATATTGAAATCGCGTTTGAATTTGCGCTTGTTTTTTTGCTTTCACTTTGCAATCTTGCGAACTGTGTATAGAGAGCGACAGCACTGATCTGTGAGTGATGATAATTTGTGCACCAATTCCTCTGACATCGTCTTATTAATCGTTAGCTTACTATGCAAACATGACAAGTGAAATCTCCCGCAGCTTAAACATGTGAGAGGTTGATCGCGCAGAGAATCGCTGAGCGTTATGTGAGTGTGTGTGTAAAAGCAGCAGGATTTATATTTCAGTTCTGCTGAGCCAAATAAGACAGGTCAGGGTGAAGAAGTGACAGCCAAAGAAAAGCTTACCACAAAACGGAGAAGTTATGACAAATGAGACTATAAGGCAAAAAGAAAGTGCAGCTTTATGGTTTCATGGACAAAAGAATTTCTGTGGCTGCAATATGACGAGCTAAATAACCAGGGCTGCACATAAGTGGTCCGCAGGTGCGCATTCGCTGTCAAAATAAAAAACACGCACAAGGGTTAGGGTTAAATTTAAAAACTGTACTTTTGAGTTAAAATATATATTTATAATTTTAATAAATGACAAATTAAAAAGGCATGAACATTTTTTTGTATCGAAAAAACATCGAACCGTGACACCAAAGTATCGAACCGAACCGTGAATTTTGTGTATCGTTGCACCCCTAATATGTACTGTACCTCTGGAAGTAGTCCACACATTTCTCCGCTACACCATCCTGGAAGGAGCCCATGCACTGAACTACCTCACATTTAACCTGGGCTGAGCAGTCTATGTCATAAACAGACAGGAAGTGCTCTGAAACTGAAGGACAGGAAGAAACGAGACAGGACATTATTAACTGAAGAAAAACCTCAGAGAGCGCAAAGAAAGTCGATATCTTGTATTCATATAACAGCATCCACTTTGAAATAAACAGAGTATAACATGTACCGCATACATTTTTGAAAAGAAATGCGAGCACCAGACAGGTCACATTTGTGAAAATAAAACTGTGTGTTAAAAATACCTGCAACCAGTGCATCTTTGGGCCAGCGGCTGAACCAGTCCATGGTGCAACCAGAGATCAGCGCCGGAAACTTCAACGCTCGGTTCCGGAACTTCTCCCCAACAGGGGAAAAGCACAGAATGACGTGGAGATTATGTCGAACTCGTGACATGAAGTAATCGTACAGGTTTCCGTTGGTTGGAGGTCGCCGGGGAAACTCTCGCTTCATGACAGGGATGAGATCATTGAGGATATCATCTATTTCGTCACGGGCAAACAAGTTGGACACCTGAAGGCAGAAACATGCAGTTGTGTCTCTGATATCACAATACTGACGGACCTAACCA
Organism: Rhamphochromis sp. 'chilingali'; assembly: GCF_963969265.1. Taxonomy (NCBI): domain Eukaryota; kingdom Metazoa; phylum Chordata; class Actinopteri; order Cichliformes; family Cichlidae; genus Rhamphochromis; species Rhamphochromis sp. 'chilingali'. Next base: position 12,079,709 of record NC_137938.1, read on the forward strand.
TAGTTCGCTCGTTTAACACTTTTCTTAATTTCGGCTGTCGTCTCTTACAACTCATGGCCGCAGCGTTTTTTAGCTGCGTCCAACAACTGCCAGGTCCCGGCATACTTTTTTTAACAGGGGGGTGTGATGAGCTGATGGAGCTCCGATGTGTCTCATCCTCCCCTGCAGCCATTCCCAAGCCACACCCCGCCACAATCCATGTACCTGTACTGCTGTGTATTTTAAAGCTCAAACATTTCTACTCCGATAATAGTGCCAACCAAATCTTTTACAGAGTAATTTTTCAATCTGATCTGATCAAAGATTTCCCATACAGAGATCTAGCAGTTGCAGCTTTTAAATGCAGTGATTAGCACTGTCACCTCACAGGAAGGCTGTGGGTGCAAACCTTGGACGTTCTCTTCAAATACAATGGCTTCCTCCCACAGTCCAAAGACATGAATGTTAGAAACATTCATGTATTTCCCTACACAATACTGTGTTTTATTGACCATTTTTTAACATTATTTTAATTGGATCTTCTTCTTCCTCACACTTCACAATAGTTGTCACTTCTTCTTACCTCAACCTCTTTCCTTAGCAATTTCAGTAGAAGTGTATATTGGTTGGCTGATGAACTGTATGTGACTGCTGGCAAAAAATCTTGAAATGGTGAGTTTTAAAACAGCTTGCTGGGTGGGTACAAGTTTAACCAAGTGGATGAAGGTACGAGATTCACTGTTTAAATGTTTTAAGCTGAGTCATTTCTCCAAATCCCCAGTTTCCATTAGAGAGAACATGTAACTCAGATTTAAGAAAGTGAAACAGTGTCATGGGGGACTATGTGGTGTTGTGGTAAGTGTCCCTAACCATCTGTTACTCTCACACAAAAAAACAATATCACGATAACAGCTTGCTTTTCCTTTTTGTTTCTCATCTCTGTCACTTTCTCTCACACACAAACATCCTAATACTACTGCAACACAAACTCCCTCCTACAACCAAACACAAACATAACCTACAAACCTCTCACCTACACACAAACAATAAAAAAACAACAACAATATCGTTCTACCCAGGTCACCACTTAAATTTACCCCACCTGGTAATGCAGCTGCTGCTTAAACTGTTATCAAGCCATGGAGGCAGAAGAAAAGGTGACATGGGAGCAGGGGGGAAAGGCCAAAGATGAGGAGGAAAGGAAACAATAATACTATTATCAGGCAGACAGCGAAATAGAACATGCAGACACGTTTACATACACGAGATTAGAAAAGAGGAAGTGCCGGTTGAAAATGTAAAGAAAAGAAGACAAAAAGATGGGAAAATAAATAATTGAAAGAAGGGAAAACAAGTGGGAAACTAACGGGGGAAAAGCGCCTGCATGGCTCTTATCATGGTGTTCCCGTAGTGTTAAATGTCAAATCCAATGATATCCACTGACTTCGAACAGTGTAAGAGCTTCAGCTTGGTGAGTGCTGGTAAACCTCACTGGAAGCTTAATACTTGTCACATGAATTGATCTGACTTCTGACCTCTTTTATTAAGTGACTTCCCGAATAACAAGATGTAAATATACGGAGTTCAAAATAAGGGCTTTGAAAGTTGTCTAAATATCCTGTGGTGGCAAAAATTCATACAACCCCTCCCAACTGTGTAAACAAACATGGAGAGGAGGAGAAAAGATGAGGAAAGGGAAGAGAAAATATAACCATCGAGTAGAGAGAAGACAGTAAGAAATGTGCATAAGAACTAGCGGGGAAAAAAATCAAAGGGCAGGACAAAGATGAAAACAAAATTCTGGGAGTGGAGAAAGAGTCTTTCAGCAGATGTAATGAAGAATGCTGTAGTACACAGAGGTGTACTTGTATGTGATTGTCCATTATAGTTTCATTTCATTACAAATATCAAAGAGAAAATAACTGCAACTCGGTCATAATGGTGAGGAAAATACACTTTTAAAATTGCACTGAACTGATACGACTCGTGCTCTCTTAAGATTGCATTCATGAAATGTTTACTGCACTCAAAGCGGAATGCAGTGCTAAAACAAAATGTTGTCTTCTAACATGCTTCTTTATCCTGCTCTTTTCCTTATCTTCTCACACAGGCCTCAAAGGTTTTTCATGTTAAAATAGAGTACTTTCTCCCAAATGTCACCAAGTAATTGCTTGTTGAGGACTATTGGGATTCTCTTTAATATTTTAAGGGTTTGACCTCACAATTTGAAGCACTTTGAGTAGACTTGTGTTGTAAACTGATGATTTTTAAACAAAACTAAATTAAGCTGACTTGAAGTGAATATACACAGCTATCTGAGCGAGTACAACAGTTTGTAGCTTTTCCAAAACTATGTGTGACTGTTAAATAGCTGGTGCCAGTGCTTTCATAAAAAGATAATATGTGAATCAGACAATTATAGTTGTGCCAAAGAATTCATAAATTGTACAGTTTTCTAATAAACACCACCTCTAAGTCCACCTCTCCAGTAACTATAAAGCAATTCAAAGGCAAATTACAAAAATATAAATATAAAATGCATGCAATATAAAACATTAAGTTTGTAAAGCATGCAAAGAAAAGCTGCAGAACAAAGACACCAATGGATTGAAAACTTGCTTAAGGAAGCACCAAGTAGCTTTCTGTACTGTAGTGCCTTACAGACCAATTACAGTAACATTATCTAATATAAAATATCAGTATGAGTCATTCAGATGGACTATCAGACAATGAGACTCCTTCCTCTTACTTAAACTTGGAACCATATATTTTTCAACACCAACACTAACTGAGCTCTGTAAACAGTTTTATAAACAGTTAAAGTTTTATGGCAGGCTTACATTTCAGACTTTATGATATAATTTTAGGGGATGAACACAAAACTTGCATTAAGTGTTGAGGAATTTTAGCCATTTAGCAGAAAAGTCAATGAAAAGTCAGTCAGTCTTTGTCCAAACCCATCTAGAAAAGCAAGAGTAGCTTTGGAAAAAAACATTTTAGAGAATATATAACTATGGTAAACCTGTATAATAAAGACAGGAAATAAAAGGTATGGATAACATTTTGAATGCCTTATGAACAGAGACTGAAGTGGCCCAGAATAATCTAAAAGGCCATTTCAGCACCTTCAGCTAATGAGCAATAAAATTTAACAGAATGCGCATTGGTGTCGCTTCCAGTGACGGCATGATACGGCTCAGTACATAATAAGAATAATTACATTTTCTGCTTAAGCTCTCAGCACATTCCATATTTCATTCTTGACCCTGTGATGGCTTTATGGTGCTGATATTATTAAAGTTACTAGCGCTAGCTAGAGGCTGTACTTTAGCCTGTTGTGCTACAGAACAGGAGTTTGAATAAATAGAGTAACTCGTTTTGTTTTGTCTTTTTTTTTTTTTTTAAATAAAGGTGGGTAATTTCGATTAACTTTTCACATAATTCAACAAATATCAGAAAACACACAAACTATGTCTGCGCATTTTGCCCCAAAATTCATTTTAGAGTTTTTAAATCAGACATGATGAGTTGCTGACTTGTGTTTTTGGTGAAACATCTTGCAAAACAAACTGAAGTATTCTCCTTTATATTATTCAAAAGTTCCATATAAATACTGCACTAGGCAGTTTGGTACAGTTTAGTGCAGGCTATGCCAGTTACTTTCAAACACTGTGTTGAAGTTAATAGTGACACACTAAGTTGGACTGGTACGGAGCAAGCTGTAGTGTTCATGGTCAATATTAGGCTGCGTCAAGTGTAGCATACATGAATTTCTATTTAAGAAGATGATGAAGATTAGATTCATCTCCCCAAATTCCATCTTTTATACTACCTTTAAAATATCTTGGGGTTAGAAATCGGCCATATAGCTTGTGAAACATGTGCTTATATCTTGTTGACTTCACTTAGCTAAATCCACAAAGAGAAATGGATATCATGGTAGCAACATCACATGGCAGCTTATCAAATAAGACTCTACTAGTGGCTCAAAACAAGTTAGAATGCAACTTATATCTAAGTAACTGTTTCCCCAAGCTATAACTCCTGATTACAAACCATAGGATATACTGTAATATCACCTGAAAAACAACAACAGAGCCAATGCAGTCCATGCACATGCACAGCACTGGATCACTACTGTCTATTAATGATATAAAAGAAGTAGAAACAACCAGATGCCTTTTTAAAGATACCTCAACCTCTCATTGATTATTTAATTTAAAACTATACAACTTTCAAACACTGCACACTGCATATTCTCTTGTTGTTCTGGTCTCACAGCCTTAACTGTGACCCACATTAAGTAGAGGATTACATTACTATGAATACGGATTATTTGGAATCTTTTCTCCTTGTGTGTGCTGCTGACCTCTCCAGATGACAGCACATTATTCATGTACTCCAAGAAGGACTCGTCTTTTATTTCGTTGTCAGTAAAGATGAAGCTGATGCCTTTTCCATGCTGGCCAGCTGTTCTGTACAAACTCTTCAGGTCATCCATCAGGTTGGATGTATTGTATGAGCTGGAAAAGAAAAGCATAAAATAAATATGCACACCCTTTCTTCACTAATAACTAATTTTACAGCTTCTAAAAATCATCCATACATAGTTAAATGCAATCAAAAAGTGCAGCAGCAGAAAACTAGATCGCACAAAAACTTTAATTCATCTATTTATGTGCCAATTTGCATGAAATTTCTCATGAGATTGAAGCTCAAACTACATTTATTGGTGAGAGCGGTTTAAAAAAAAAAGTGTCGGCGCCCCAGTTTGAGGCTTGGACGATGAAAGTGAAGCACATCTTAGCTTGAAAGTTCACCTGCTTTAGTGTGTGAATGTCAAATTTATTGAATTATAAAGAGGCAGATGAAAAATAAGTTAGAGGGAAAATGGAAGAAGCTGCAAATTGGAGATATTAACTGCATAAACAACATGAGAGAGAAACCACAGATTACTTTCATCTGGTTCTTTAATGATTATCAGTGAGATGAGATACTCCATCCTGTAGTTAATAAGAAATTATAACAACAGCCCTAAGTGGCTGGGAGTTACGCTGTGACTGCCAGACTAGATACGCATTGCTGGTTATTAAAAATAAACACACCTGTTCCCAACTCAACCCAGCAAAAGTGATGAGTTGACCAGTTTGTAAAAGAAGAAATAATATTTGAGGACAAAATAATGGCAGTTTGAGAACAATGAAGCTAGTTAAGCAAGATACAGGTAAAGAGTAACCTCTCCACTCAAGGGAGAAAAGCTGCTTAAGTGAAAAGTAACATTGTGTCAGCCATAAGGATAAAGAGCCCGGACACAGACAGCATGACTACTAGCCACTCAGGGCTGCTGTGATGATAGAAATGCTTCTTTATATGCAGTCTAGTGTGCTTCTAAGAATCCACTGCAGCATATATACCAAAATAAATGCTTTTAAAAAATCTCTAGTAGGAATAATAGTGTTAGGATAACAAAGTTTAAAAGAAATTGTGTACATTAAAGCAACAAGAAAGTCTAAGTTACTGTACAGACAGAGGGAGAGAAAGAGAGTAAATTGAGTTTGCATGAAATAAGAGAACTATCTGTACTGGATGTGCATCTGAAAATCAGTTTTATGTGTGTATCAGAGAGAGCAGATGAAAAAGAAGGAAGGGGACACACAATAGAGGTATCCGTTTTCACCAGGGATAGCTGTGAAGCTAAGAGGACAAACATGTGGTTCATTAATATTAATAGGAAACATTAAAATCTGTTTGGCGAACAAACCGGTGGAAAGTGTGACAATAAATGAATGTAGGGACTGAAGGAGGAAACTACTTGACAGGTTTGGAAGCACGAGTTAGTGATGGTGAGTTAGTATGTTAGTGAAGCCAGAGCTTCTGAGATATCATATAATTAGTATGATATCTGTACCTCTAATGAGAATATACTAGCTGCTGGGCCTGAGAGCTGATAATGCAGAATGTTTCTCATCAGTGACAAAGGTTCTGAGTTTAATGGTTTGATTATAGATGATTATATGATTAATGATTAGATTATAACTAAATCTAACGATTATAAAACAACTTTAGTTTGACATGTTTTGTGAAGGAATTACTCAGAAAAGGAAATCTGACAATGAAAGGTGTTACTACCACTCCACAATCCAATCCTTAGGAGGTTTACAACTTACACCACCCTACCTACATCATTAATAATATTAATATTAATTTTTGCCAGCACACTACCGTGTGAGCGTGATCTGGAAGATCTTGTATCCAGCTATGAACGAGGCCAATCTGGTCAGGCTCTGTTTGCCAGAACCCCCAACCCCCACCAGCAGGGCATTACCTCCCGGTGTTCGGATTATCCTCGACACCTACAAATACACACAGAGCTAGAGTCAAATAAGCATGTTTAGATTTGCAGTAAGTTGTAGGCAACAAAAGAAAATAGCAAGCAAAGTAGGAATACATTAAAAAGATAAAGTAGGAATCTGTGTCTGAGTGCAAATGTCTGGGAGTGAGCAACTGTTTGTGAACGCTCCACAATTTATACTCCTTGAAGTAAAACTGTTAGGATATTCCTTGGGCTTTAAGGTGGTGTGAAAACATTAATGGAGGACTTTGAAATGTAAAAACCCTGACTGATGAAAACGTTAGGAAGTGTAGATTATTTTGGTTGGCACAAACACGACAAAAAACTCTTTAGAGTACCTTGACCAAATGTATCATAGCATCCTGAAAGAAGACCATATCCATGCCAGTACCCCTAATACTTTCATTGTAATGGCTTAGGAACATGTTCAGACGGTCCTTTAAAGCCTCAAATGATTCAATAGGCTCGTACACTTTGGGCAAATCAAAGTCTGAGTCTTCTGGTTCTTCCCCTGTGAGGAAAAAAATGAAAGCAGGTCACAAAACTGAGAAAATCTCTTAAATATATATATATTTCAATATAGTCAGACTCAGTAGTACCTGTGGCCTCAGGGGCATCTCGCAAGAAGTCAACAAAATATCTTTCTGCTACATAGTCCACCATATTCTTGTGCTCTTCACCAAGATGTTCTTCCACCAGCTTTGCCAGAGCCTGGTCAAACCACTCCACATCATCAGGCATCGTGAATCGATCCGCTATCACACGCTTGCACTCATGTTTCCAAAGTGCCATCAACGTCTGGAAAATATATGTTACGTTATTTTTCTGTTAGACAGAAGGTAATTAGCTACATGGAATAAAGTAATAATAATAAGTAATAACAAAGTAATGACTGGTAATAGGTAAAAGCACTGGGGTAGCTTAGTTACTGCAAAACTGTATTACTAGTGTATTATTTGACTTAGGATTTTTAATGTGAAGTCAGACTGTCAGCCGATATTTTTAACCTAGTTATTTTTGACCTCAGCAAGCCTCCTGTGACAGCTCTTGCCACTCAGTTTCATACTGCTGCCACTTCCCCTGTTTGTCACTTACTCAGTCATGCATATTTGTCCTTGGAAAAATCCTGCATGTGTGACCAAAAAAAATGTTTCTCCAGTGGAAATCTCAACATGTTCTCAAGTTTTTCTTAACTACTTGTCATGTTAGAAATGAGGTAATTAAGCATGCAAAATACATCTCACCTGGACAGAGGTGACAACTTCAGCATTGGTGCTGAGCATGCCTTGCCAGATCCTGGAGAGATCCCTCAGGTTAAAGATGTAGTGGAACTTTGCAGGAGTCGGAAGCATCTTGACCTTAGTCAGCTGCCAGAGACGACGCGTGAGGGAAACCAAACGAGGTACAGTGCTCTGGACCTCCTCGCTAAAACCACGTCCTGTGTAAAAGTGGCCCTCACCGATCACGCCTGTGTCATAAAGTCGATGTTTAGAAAAGTTATATATTTTTTTCCAAAGTAAAGGATACAGTGTGTTTCGTGAAATCACTGTATGGTGGCATTTATTAGTACTTAGTTCATCCCTCTAACTTGCTGTGATATATATATGATTGGCAACTATATTACAAGCACACAACACCTACACAACTGTCTGGAAATGGTAAAATAAGAACAAATAAAATAATGTATGTCTCTCAGGACATACATTATACATTATGCCTTAGACCTTGTCATGTATGAACATGTAATGCGAAGTAATCCCCAAAATATAAATGACTGCAGAAAAATGACTTCTTGCAGTGTTTTACCCACCAAATATCTTGTCTATCGAAGCATTGGAGGGCAGCGTGCAGTTAAAGATTGAGAACTGCCTTTTCAGTCTCTGTGGTATGTCATTACGGCCCCCTCCAGGATGAATCATTGCTGCCAGGAACTGAACATCCACAATATTTGTGAACTCTCCAGGTTTTTCCAGATTGAAGAAACCATTCTGTTCCATCAGCTGCCTGACAATCTCATTAGTCACCTGTGATTGAAAGCAAGAAGCTTAAATCAAGAAAAGTTTTGTTTTTCATTTATTTATCATTAACCAGTATTATGAATGAAAAAACACCAGTAGAAATGTTATAATGACCTGGTCTCCCCACTCATTGATGACAGGCATGTTGATGTCATCTATAAAAATTGACATTTTCTTCCCAGCAGGCGGTCCATAAGTGGTCCCCATCCTCTTATCAACATAGCTCTCAACTGACCTCTAAAAAAAAGGAAAAAAGGGAGGGATGAGGCAAGAAAAAGTACAGCGAGATAAAGAAAGAGATCTTTTAATTTCAACTGAAATGTAATTCATCACAGATCATCAATATCACACATGTTCATATTCTTTAATGGCAAATGAACACAGTCATGGTGTTGGTTTTCATTATAGACCTGCTCTGTGCATAAGGCATTGCCAGGTTGGCAATGCCTTATACAACTGCCCCCTGCCTTGCATTGAAACGATCACTTTCTTCCTGTCTTTGGCTGTGTGACTGCTGTCTACTCTTACTACTTCAGCTGTATCTCATCACTCGATCGGTCCCTGAGTGTGCGCAGTAAGGAGCCTATAATATGCCTTGTTACTCAGCTGTATTCCGCCCTCTTTCCTAGTTTGTGTCTATTTTGGTTTCACTGTACTTTGCATCCATCCTTCATATCTTTTGTTTTTGGTTTTACTACTATTTGTATAAGCCTTCAGCTAATTCCTGTGTTTGATCTCTTGGTGTTACGTTCTGTTGCATCAGCTTTCATTTTTAAAGTTTGCTCTTTATTCTTGTTTACCTGCCTGTGGTGTTCTCCCCTCTTTAACTGAACGCTCCTTTTAAGTTAAAAATTCACAGAGTGACACACTTCTGTTTCTTCTAAATTAAGAGAAACGTAGGCAGGTGACCTGCTGCTTTACCTGGAACATTAGTGGTGTAGTAGCAGAAGAGAAGTTGAGACTCTTGCCTATGTGGGTCTCAGGGTCATACTTTGACATGTAGCTCTTGATGATAACAGTCTTGGCTGTTCCTTGCTCTCCAATTAGCAAAACAGCCTATAACAAACATATTTAGATTTGCCATCAGTCCAAATTATCCCAACTAACTTCCACGTTATAGGATAACATGAGAAGGACGACAGTAGAACAAGACCGCGAACAGTTAACGGTGTCCTCCAATGCAAGAGAGGCACGTCTACGGCATATTCTATGAGGAAAGATCAAAGGGAAAGTAAGAGCATATCCTCTGCGTCTGCTGAGCATAAACACATGATGCTGGTTTTGTAGTTACATTTAAATGTTTATCCAAAGTTTACTTCAGGTTGTCTCTCTGGAGAAAGTACATGACTCATTGTCAAAGTCTAAAAACAGATGAGACCTTCATAAATGTAAATATAGAGGATTTAGAAAAGACACAAAACACTCAAGAACAGGAAGGTCAGATTAGACTTTGAAAACAGAAAACAGCTAAAAAGAGCCTTGCACAATTATCCAAAAACTAAAACTAAGATTGCTTGTGCCAGAATGATGGGAAAAGAAAAGTATGTGGAACATCATCACATTGTCTATCAAACATGGAGAAGGCAGTTTAACACTACGCGTTAAAGCATGCGCGTGTAGGCTGTCACTGGAAGCGGGTCACTAGTGTTTGCTGATGATGGAAATTACTCTAACTGGTAACCATACCTTGCCTTGCTTTGCAATAGTCTGGGTTAGGAAGTCTGTTCTAACGTTGTCCACATTGGGGACCAAAATTGAGCTGTACTCTGGTGTGAATTCAGATGGATAAATGTATTCCTCCACTCTGGTGTTCCAATGGACCCAATGACCTGGAAAAATATTTAATTTAATTTTAATAAGATAAAGCTTGTTGTAGAGATCAACACAAAATATGAAAAAAAAATAAATTCAAAATAATATTAATCCAAGGATATTAATTTAGTTTATCACTAAAAATAATTTTATATACACATATGTACTTTCCATAAGTACAACATGAGACATAATGTCTCTGCCTACCCAGTAACTAAACAACGCCATCTGACTGAAAGTTAATGAAGCCATGCTTACCATCTGCTGTGACATAGTAGTCAAACATGGTGTCCTCACTGTCAGGAGGAATGTCTGGCAAGTTTAGATGAATACTCTTGTTTCCTCTAAGCCAGATTTCCATCTTCCTCCGATCATCCAGTTCAAGTACGGCCCCAGCGCTCCACATTAGTGCAAAGACATAAAGCCGCTCCAAGAACTCTCTGGATAAATCGCCACACTGCTCCTGTAAATTGATATCCATTTTAAGATGAGGAAATTCAGGGATCATTAAAAGAACCCAAAAAGGAGATGAGCACTTCATAAGTTAGGCCAAGTCTATGAAACTGAACATACAAAATATATGGACAAAACTATGAGTCCCAGTCTGTATAATGGGTATAAATGTGCTTAAAAAGGTTTTGAAAACATAAATACAAGTTGGTCTCACTATAAATTTCCACTTCTACTTCAAGAGTCACTTATCAATGAAATATTCATTAGCTGCTGTTCGTGTGCATGTCCAGTGGATGGGAATACCTCACCTTAGGTGGTATGAGTCCCTGTAGCATGTTTATGCATTGCATGATTACAAAGGCCTCTAGCATGTCCATTTTGAACTCTAGTGACTGCACGCAGAAGCGGTAGAGCTCGGAGAAAGACGAAGAGAAGAGCTTTCTCAGTATCTCTGCCTCATGTGGGGACCGTTTCTTCAACCAGCCCTAGAAGCAGCAACAGCATGACTCTATTTAGTCAAAACTACATGCAGTGCACAGGTTTTAAATTATATGATTCACAAGTAAATATTGCCTTAAATATACCTTGATTTCAAACTTTTACGAAATGAAACAAAAATAATTACAACCGGTTTTTCACCTCTAGTATGGGGATCCAGGTGAGCACAGAGGAGCTCATGAACACCATGCCATTGCGTGAGACGGTGGCTGGAGAGGCATTGTCGATGTTATGCGGCTCAAATACCACCTTGCAGTTGGGAGCCATTGGTATTCGGTCTCCATTTGCGAGTGTAAGAGTTCTGTTGTCATCCAAAACTGAATTTAGGTTTTCAATCCAGATGGCGTCAACTGGCCCATCCAGCACTATCCAGATGTGCTCTCCTGTGAGGGAAACAAAGTGTTTGTTTACATGATTACGAAAATGAGGTGGTATGAAGACCTTGTGCTGTCACCCTCAAGCAAAAATGAGCTACATTTCTGAATATGAATTTAGTGCAGACAAAAGAGTTCAAAATGTTTTCTTGGCTAACCAGCAATCATGAGCTATCAGTTTGCAAGAAAAACAACAACTGAGTCATTTATTTTGTGGAATTTTAAATATGAACAAAGAAATCCGTTTCTCCTCGCTCTCCTCCCAGTTGGAAAACATCCAAAAACAGAAACACAAAAGACAAATTGCGTCTGAAACAAGCAAAAGGCTGACGTTGTCTGACGTTCAGGCAATATCGCACGATAAAGCTGCTGTTTGAATGTGGTTTACACTCTAAATGCTGAGAAATCAGTTCCTTTGAATATGACTACTACATGAGCACGTGTTTTACACAGAAGTTACCAGATGATACACACAAGGCTGTTTCTGCATCAGTTAAAACACAATGAGCGTGGACAGCACACAGCTGTTTTCACAAAGTACTTCTTTTCTTTGAGGAATATCTACTTGACCCAGGAGCTGCTGCCCTGTCACATTGCCACATCTACTTTTCTACACTGGAATTCACTCTGTCCAAAGTAGCAAGCTCTGCAAATGAACAGGGAGTAGCAGCAGGAAAATAATGCAAATACGCAGAGAACACCCCACTCATAGAGATGCAAAACACCATCAGAACAAGTAATTAATAGATGAGATGTGTACTTAGACGCATAAAAGCAAACATGGAATGCATACGCAATTGCCCGCAGACATTTTTAATTATCCGTGTAAGCTTAGAACTAAATAGGAAGATTAAACAGAGCTTTGTTTCCTTTGAACCTTCCAACGTTGTCCCAACGTATTAATACTTAATTGCAATAACCTACTTGAACTGGTTTGTCAAAGTTCTCATGGAAAACAATGTTTACCAATGATTTTTTGCTTTATTAATACCCAAGTGTGACATATGTGCACAATAAGAAACTTTTTGGACCTTTCTTTGCTCTCAGTGTTTTCCTCCACAGTGTAGAGAAGATGCCATCAGTCCAGTCATTTGTGGCCACATCTAGTCTGCCAAACATCTGAGGTGCAGTAATGGCTTTGGGGTTCATGCGCATCTCTCTGTGAGAATGACCACATTCTGGAAGAAAATTAGATATTAGCAGAAACATGTTCTGTTTTCCTAAAGTTAATATAATGGATAATATAATACTTTAATGGAGCAATAATTATATTAAACACATGACAAGGTCACAAAAGTAACAATATTACCCTAAAAATATGTAGATTTAATAAGATACCCCATAAATTAAATAGATATCTCGTCCCAGTATGAGTATATTTCTTCGGTTATTCTGTTCACATATTCGTGTCTACAGTACAATAGATTCAAAACAAGCTTACCACAAGTTGGTGTCTTTTTCTTTAAGCTCACATGCGACAAAATACACTAAATCCTACCTGTCATAGCTTTCATAAGCGTGTGTATACAAGTTGTCTTTCCAGCCCCACTGGGCCCCAGGGCCATCATGCCATGTCGGACTCTTTGAGTCTCGTACAGCTGGATGACCTTTAGCTTCCAAGGAGGATGGTTGATTAGGCCTGCATCCTCCACCTGAAGAAACAAAGTAGTTACAATTCCAGCTATTTTTGTAACAATAATGCTTTTACTGTATTTACAAGTATAATAACTTAGTATACAGTCGTGGTAAAAAGAAAGCACACCTTCAGTCAATTTTAAGGTTTCACACATCAAAACATCTTTTTTTTTTAAATTAAAAAAATGAAGCCAAAATGCAGAAGCAATATATGAAAAACTAAACTAATACTATCAAATGCACTTGCTTAACTGATCAGCAACAAAACAGCATAAAATCTAAAAGTTCCAACTTTTAATTGCATCTCTCCCTTCCTGCACTGTTTTTCACAAGTCCTCGGGTTAGGTCCTTTACAAATAATAAATGCCACTATTTGTATCCTTCTCGATGTCCTGTCCTGAGGTCTGACATGACAAATACGGCGGCCTCACTCTCCATTAGGCTTTTGGACCGTCTTACTCAGCCTTCGCATTTCTCTTTCTGCCTCTTTCCATTGTTTCCCCTTCCTGTTCCCCCCATCTTGCAAACTTGGTGTTACTGTGGATTTTCACTCTCCTCGTCAATAACAGATAAATCCATTCTCCAAACTCTCCTACCTGTTTGTCAATGGCAGCTTCTAGTTCAGGGTAGCCCGCTTTGTCAAGTTGGATGCCCGGGAAGAGGTCTTCAATCAAGCTCAGAAAAAGTGGCTCATCCTCATCGATCTAAACACATGTGCACACAAATTTGCAAAACCCAGTGAAAACATGAAATATCAGCATGGTTATCTTTTTGATGCCCTATTGTGTACATTGTAGACTTACCAGTTTTGAAAGGTTCATGTCCCTTAGAACCCTCATGACAATGGTAGACTCTGTATCACTGGGGTTGGCTCGCTTGGCTGCTCCCAGAGTTCGCAGAACTGACAGAATGTTGCGCAGGCCAAAATCATAGTGAACCTGAACATTCATAAATATCATTTTAGTTTCATTTACATTAATGGAAACCCGTGCAACCTTGTTGTTAAGTCATGTGACAATGATACCTCCTCCAAACTAACTCCTTTTCTGACCCCATTCCTACAAGCATCACACTCTATTTTCAGCAGCCTGTGTGTCAGTAAGACTTTTTATGCATTTTTAGCTGCAGCTTGTTTATGCTCCCACACTCAGTGCAAGTTCTACCACTTTCCACTTGTTACTGCAAGGTTAAAAGGAAGATCTTCAATTTTTATACCTGCTTGGACAGTTGCTCCTCGCACAGCTTGTAAAGCGTGAAGAATTTGCGTGCAAGCTCCATGTTGTCGATAAACCCACAACTGGCCAGTTTTACCCTAATAATGATTTGACGGTCTGGAACCATCATGGCCACGGAGCGGAAGTTGATCTTCAGGTTTTCAGGAAGCTCCTGACGACCTGCATAACCTGGATTCTGATTACATGGAGAATAACAAAAAAAAAGATATTAATGGAGTAAAACAGAAATAAAACATTTAATGATAATTAGGAGTAAATGCTACATTGCCCATTCTACTGCATTAGAAATTTAGATCAGTGGTCCCCAACCCCCGGGCCTCGGACCGGTACCGGTCCATGAGTCGTTTGGTACCGGGCCGCGAGAGTTGAGGCTCAGGTGTGAAATGTATGGTTTTCAGGGTTTTTATCGGTTTTCTGCGTTATTTTGTCATCGTTTTTATCGTTAACTCAGTTTTCCTGGGTCTTTTCACGTGTGTTATGAATAACTCTTCTATTTTTCAGTAGCGGTACTAGTTTTATTTTGTTGTATTTTTCCGCGACACCTTAAAGGCCGGTCCGTGAAAATATTGTTGGGCATAAACCGGTCCGTGGCGCAAAAAAGGTTGGAGACCGCTGATTTAGATGACAGACTAGAATGCAACAACAATGAAACTAAATGGATGAAGTTTATACTGGAATGTAGTTCATCTTCATCACAAACGCTATCCTTCAACTTCAGCAGACACAGCCTGTTTCACAAAGCTTGTCTATACTAATGTACACACACACACACACACACACACACACACACACACACACACACACACACACACACACACACACACACACACACACACACACACACACAGAATAAAAAAGAGGAAAATGATCTCTGACCCCTCTCGCCACAGGGAGGAATTATTCCACTGTTATGTTTAATGACTTGCCTCAGGACAGCAAATGAGGCAAGGAGATAAAGCGATTTAACTATTACTCTAAGAAATAAATCACATGAAATAGCAGGCAGAGCCCAAAGTTTAATTCAAAAACTGACTTATAAAATATTACATGTTAGAGTTCAATTTAGTGTTATTTGTGATTCATTTCAGTTTTCAAGATTAAAAATTTTGCTTTAAAAAAAAAGGAATCATTATGCGATAAATCTAACAGCCAAGAGTAAATATTGATGTCCATGCATGCACAGCATGTCCAGGCACCATCTGAAACAGATACAGTTCATACACTTCAATATTCATTCTGTTAACTAAGGTGTCATTTACTGATGTTAAGAACTGCCTCCTTTAGATATTTCCTCTGACCAGTCAAATAGATATTAGCAGTCTTGTTCTACTTCCATCACTAACCATGGTAAGGAAGATGCCAAACTCTGGGTTCATGTCCACATTGTCTCCATCTGTGAAGACAAAATTTTTGCGACGTTCCTTCTTGCAGGTGAGAACTATCGCGATCTGCTGGGCTGCCACAGAAAGAACTGGGAGGTCGATGCGGTTGAACTCGTCAAAACAGCCCCACGAACCAGACTGAGCCAGACCTGGTAAATCACATAAACACAGAGCTATGGTCCGTCCGCTGCAAACAAATAAGATATCTGACATTACATATTGTGTGATTGTTGTTTTTTTTTATCTGTATTGTTATGATTTATTAGCAAAAAAAAAACCCCCACAGGTCTATAACCTGATAACTCAAACCCTTAAACTTCTTTCTGGGTATATATTTATTGTCACGGTCCTGGGTCGGTGACCCAGTGTTTTGAGTTTTGTTGTGTTTTTGATCTGTGAGTTCATCATGGTTATCACTGTTAGTGTTTTGGTTTCTGTCTCAGTATTTCTAGCTCTCTAGTTTGTTGCTCTGTGATTTCTAGTTCTTGTTCCCGTGTCCCTATGTTCAGTGTCAAGTCTGTGTCTCTGTGCCTGTTGTGCTTCCAGTGTGTCTGGTTTTGCTTCACCTTGTCTCGTTAGCTCTGATTTCTCCCCGAGCTGTGTTTCCCTCCTGTCTCCCGTTCCCTGATTGCTCCAGTCCTGTGTTTTCCTTGCTCTGTGTCATGTCGTACCCTCACCATGCTGTCTGTTTTTTCCCCTCCGAATTCCTGAGGAAATTCTAGTTCCCAGTCCTGGTTTGTTTTCCTAGTTTGTGCTTCTTAGTTTTTAGACTCAAGTGTCCAGTTTAGTTTCGAGTTTTCTAGTTTGGGGTTTTGGTTTGTTTTTTGTGAAGTTTAATCTTTATGTAAAGCCTCCCAGCAATAAACGCTGCCTCTTTAAGTTGATTCTGTCTCATGAGTTCTGCAATTGGTACGTACTTCCTGCTTGCCACACAGTCTATCATGACACTTATAGCATGACTTTACTTAGTGATTCTCACCTTTAAATATTCTCCCCAAGCCTCTGAAGTCCATCTGGTCAGAGCAGTTGAAGACCACAACGTACTTTCCCAAACAGCGACCCATGTCTTTTATGGTCTCGGTCTTTCCTGATAACAAAAGGCAACATTTTCACAGCCTAAACTGAAATGCAACCATTTGTATGCTGATAGAAAACCTGACAACAAATGATCTCATAATAGAAACTATCAAAGCTAACTCTGTAATGAAGCCGTTCCCGACTGAGATAGCTGTGTTGTTTGATTCTTCATTTAAATGACCTGAGTTGTATAGAGTCTAGAAGGGTAAATTATCTATATTTAAAATGGTTAAATTCAATTACTTTAACACTTGGCAAACCTTGGAACAGCTTTTTAACATGTCTGTCCCATTCCGAAATCATAAGTTTTGAATACCAGTTCTAGGTTTTCATTCCTATAAAATGTTGCATTTTCTTTTTGATTCAATGTAATTTCCAAAAAATAGATAGATACTGTGTGACTAATTTTCATACCTGTTCCAGCTGGACCAGCAGGTGCTCCACCCATACTCATACCAAGAGCTTGGGCTAAAGTGATGTAACACCTGTCCAATTGTAGACACACAAACATAATAACAATCTAATTTCATAAATCATGAATCATTTCATAAATTCATAAGCTAATAATATCCATACTCAAAATGACCACAAATGAACGTGATCTCATTCTCCACAAGGTTCAAGGATTAAGCTTTAGAACCCTGCCCCTGAAGCTGATGGGGATTCAGCGATTTGCTCAAGGACACATCAGCAATCAGGATGACTGACAACAGGACCTAGCCCTCTGGTCACTGGTCTCCATCTTCATTACAATGACTGACCTCGGGGTAAAAATCATGGTAAAGCTGGGATACTGACATATTTTCTCTCCTTCAGCAGATACAGATTAATTCTGACCACTCCGTAACCAGATTTACTTTTTTCATCCCAGCATCTTTTTTGCCACAATTTAGGACCACTTGCACCTTTCCCTTTTTTAACGTGATGTGGTGGCAGCGAGGAGGTAGGACAATGATAGCAAGCAAAACAAAGAAGAAAGACAGCATGAGAAAATGATGGAAAAGCAGAGCTGTCTTGGCGCCTCTAGCCATAAGGCCAGCATGCCACTTTTTTGGAGAGCTGCTGTCTGATGTTAGATGGTAACTCCCTCCCTAGTGCTGTCCTCTCACATCTCCTCCTTGTCTCTCCTCATCTTTTTTTCCCTCCTTGTCTCTTCTCATATTTTACCCTCTGTGTCTGTTACTAAGACACTTCTTGTTGTTGGACTGCTGTCTCCCTCACTCTGTCTGATCCTCTTTCCTTTTCTTTCTGTCATTCATATCGCCTGTTAGTTACAGATGTGATGATCGCTGTGTAAGACTGCTTCATCCTGCTTCATCCTGCTTTCTAATTTCTCATCCTCACAGTCCCCGAGTTGTCTTTTTTTCTTTGCTTTACAAATCCAGTCATTAGTCAACCACAGAAAGTTTAATCCATTTCATGAAACTTGACATTACAACGAACAATCACGGTCAAGTTTTCAGCATAAATCTAGAGTGGGTTCCTAAAATAACTGATGCATGATGCAGCATGCATTTCTGACTTAGTTACAAAGGCAGGGTCACGTTTTCTGTACAGTCACTCCAAGGTTACACTGTCTTTGTTTAAACTGCAAAAAAGAAAAGTTATACTGCTGTTTTTTTCCTTTATTTTCTTATTAGTGTGTGTGCATATGACTTTTGCCATTATGATACATTTTACTGACGTATGTCTGCTTTACCTGTCCGTCAAAGGTGTAATGACAAGCCTTTCGGTACACCCCAAGAATTCATTCTGGTAGACAAAGCCCACATCTGTAATGTTGATGATCATCTTGTCTGAGTCCTCATTGAAGTAGAAACGGCACTGCTTCAGCCATTCAAAGTCACTGGAGCTTTTGACATGCAACCGGCACTAGGTGGAGAAAGGGTAGCGATAAGAGACAGGGAAAGAGGGAAAGAGAGGGCAGAAGGAGACAAGGGGATGGAAACAGAAGTGAAGGGAGAAGGGAGATGGCATGTGAAGAATAAGAAATTGAAGGGCACCACTCAGAAGATTATTTGAAAAGAGAGATGAAAGCCAGATAAAAGAGGGGAAGAAAGGTGGAAGGGCGGGATGTGTGAGGAGGGATTTCGGTGACAGGAGGGTAACATTAAAAGGGTGGAAAGAGAAGAGAAGCAAGAAAGTGGAGGATGAACGAAGAGGTCATGAAGTGAAATGGGAAGAAAGGAAGGTAAAGGATAGGGGAGAGTGAAAAGGAGGGAAGAGAAAAGTCCAGCAAGTTAAAATGATGCAAATGGGAAAAAGTACAAAATGAATTAGAATAGTAATGAATAGAAGAGATAAAAAGCAGAATATGTGTGAGAAAAAATACAGTGGGGGTAGAAAAGTAGCAGTGTGATATATTATTGGAGAGGAAATAAGGTGAGGCAAAAATGTGTTTAGAAACAAACAGGACAAAGGAACATGAGCAGGACAAATTAATGGTATGAGCTAAATAAATACAAATGATTTTAGAAAGAACTGAAAAAACACATCCAAATAAAGTTTCTTCAAACTGCTTCTATTAACCTTGGGGTTCAGCAACATGCTTATTCTGCCTTAAGTGGAGATTCAAACACAGTCGTGACTTTAAATATTACTTGACTGCCATTAAAACCCCTCTGACTACTTTCGACAGAATTTACTCGCTGCAGTAAACAACATTTTGTATTCTGACATGGCAGCCCTTGGGAGTCTGAATATCAAACACAGTTTACAGAGTGGTTGCTATTTTGAGCCGGAGATTCTAATCTTGAACAGAAATTGCAAAGCGTTCATGTGCACAGTTCAGCGTCAGTCTAACTGATCCCAGCTCGGATGTCTCTGGCCTCTTTTCACCGAATGATCAACATACTCACCAGTTCATCAAATATGTCCCTCTGGTGGACATGAATAGTGATGAGGGTCTCATACTTGGTCCTCTCCACAGCCTCCAAGTCTCTTGTGGTCATGTCAATCAGGGTGTTAAGGAGATCCAGGAAGAACTGGTTGGTTTTGGACATGATGCGACGATCGTATCGGGCATTGGTCAGAGCTTCTTCTGAGTCCCTTGTCCAAATCATCTGAATACCCAGTAACCCCACCTACATTAATGTGCAAAAAACAAAACACATCAAAATGGTCAAATGTACCGATGACCTTAGAAATCTAACTATTGTTTTGATGAAGGAATACTATAGCAGTTTAGTACCACACCCCAAGATTTACAGAGAAAATAACAGCCCCAATTCCCAAAAGTTGGGATGCTGAGTACAATATAAATAAAAACAGAACGCAATGATTTGCAAATCTCAATAACCCATATTTTAGTCACAACAGAACATAGAAACAATAACAAATACTTATAGAAAACACACCCTTTTAAGAAAAAAAATACTTGTTCACTTTTAACAACAGTCAGTAAACATCTGGGAACTGGGGAGACCAGCAACTGTACGTGGGTAAGGAATATTGCCCAGTTCTATTCTGACACAGGATGTTTCCAGGTGGTGAACAGTCTGGACTGATGAAAGGCAGTTAAAAACCCAGAGTATCCTTCTACAAAGTATGCGATTTAGCTGAAATATGCAGGTTGTTCCCTGAAAAAGACAGGGACATGACTGGATTGGAGCATATTTTGCTCTAAAACATTTAGATACTTTTCAGCAATGGTGGTATCTATCCAGATGTGGAAGCTGCCAGTTTCATAGGCACTAATGCACCCCCATACCATGAGAGAGAGCAGAAAAAGACAGATTGCGTGAGGATGTGGTCTCCATGTTGTATAAAAAGTTTTCCACATTGGCTCAGTCAGTGTTAAATGACCTCTGGTCCAGAGAATATAACGGTGATTCTGGATCATGTTCACACATGGCTTTTTCTTTGCAGCATAGAGCTTTAGCCTGTACAGCAAACTGTGCTCCCACACATTGATTTTCTGGAGGTGTTCCTGAGCCCATGCAGTGATTTCCATGACAGAATCAGGTCTGTTTGTAATGCAGTGCTGCCTGAGGGTCTGAAGCTCGCAGGCATCCAATATTGATTTTCAGCCTTGCACACAGAGATTTCTCCAGATACTTGAAATCTTTTGATATCACGTAACGTAGATGACGGGAAATTCATATTTGCAATTTTACACTAAAGAACATCATTCTGTAATTGTTCTACAATTTTAGTTTTTTGCAGATTAGTGAAACTCAGCCCAATTCTTTCATCTAACATGCTCTATTTATATCCATTCATATTACTGAGCTGTTGCCAGATATCCTAATTAGTTGCAAAATGTTCCAGCTGTTTTTTTTACTACCACTAATTTATCCAGACTCTTGTTGGCTGTCGTTGTAGTCATTAAATTCAAAATGAGCCAATATTTTATCTCAAAATAGTTTTCTCAGTTTTAAACATTTGCTAGATTTCTTATATGGGTTTATAAGACTTGCGAATCATTGCATCCTATTTTAACTTACATTTTGGAGCATCCCAACTTTCTTTAGAATTTATTTTGGAGTTTATTACAATGTTCATAGTAGATTGCCTCTTTAGGCTACACAGGTTTCTGTTTTTGAGCAGCGCCGTCCTTGCTCCACAAGGATAGCCAGTTGTGGTCGAATCAATGTTTTAAAACGTTTGCGGATTAGTTCCTGGATTTGGACAATGACTTACTTGAGATGGGAAGGAGTTGAGGAAGTCAATTAGCTGGAAGCCAGAGTCCTGGATAGCCAGAGCAGCTTGTCTGATCACAAGGTGCAAAGACCTCTGGGATTCTTTCAGCAGAGCATTGAGCCACACCTCCACGTTCCCTTCAGCTGTGACGGGACGATCCAGCTCCACAGTCTCTCCCTCGCGTGATGACACGGCCAGAATGCGGTCATATATCTGTGAAAGGCAACACTGATTAGATCGATTATTATAACTACAATGATGAAGTTATTTTTCTTATAAAAAGTATATTTTTCAAATTCTACATTACTCTGATTAGTTCATTCAATTTGACATTAAAGCAGCTATTATATTTTATTACTTTCATGTTACAATCACATATTTTTCAGAAGGTTAAGTGTTTAAGATAAACAACAAAAAAAGAACATAATCCACCTTTTCATGAAACTGGACACACTTGATATTGTCAAAGACATTGAGAAGGTGGGCCTGGATGGTGTGGGAGTCAGAGGCCTGGCCCAGGATCTCCAGCAGGGCAGGATCAGAGACAAAGAAGAAACGAGGAAACAGCAGACGCTTCTTCTCCAGATAACTGTTTGACCACATAATTTAAAAAAAATCAATACAAAGTATCATCTGACAGACAATACAATAAACCAGATAGTTAACTGTACAGCATAAAAAAGGAAATCAGTCACTTCACTTACCCTCACTACTGATTATCGTTTAAAATCTTCTACCTTTCTTTTGGTGGTTAAGTTCATTAGAACCTAAAAATAAGGGCCATGGTGGTGTTTTAAGTTTTTTCTACTCACCCTGTTAGAGACTTCTGACAGATCTCCAGCTGTTCGAGGAGATGTGGAAGCAGCTGTCCCATGGTCTCATCCCCCACGCATGACTGTACCACATTGGGCATTTCATGGGCTCGCATCATGATCTTCACCCATGACTTATCAATGTTAGAGAAACGCTTTGCTTCCTAAAAAGATTGAGTTAGTCAATTATCTCATGATCACTGTTTGACTGTTTTATTATTTTATTTTGTATTTAGTTGTTTCTTTTAAATGCTTGGACGCTGTTTGGCGCCGATTTTAGAAGTAAGCTCGTAAAACAATCTTACAAAGGCAACATTTCACTATTATTTCTCCTTCTTTTAAATGTCAAAACACTGTGGCCTGAAAACATTGCCTGGACCAGTGATTTATTTTGCTCAAGAGACTGTGAAATATAATTTTTGAAAATGGAAATAAAAGAAACTCAACGCCTGGCACATTAATGCACTACTGCACCTAAACACCCAGAATATTGTCCAGAAATCTGATAATGATGTAAAGATAGAATTTTTTTATGTAAATTGTGTAACTGCAAATGAGTAATTTCAGTTCAGTTCACTTGTTTGCCTTTTAAACTGAAATTGCCTTTTAAACTGCATTTGGAGTCCATGTTTAAGCCTGATAACCAATATGAATCACATCCTGAAATGTTGTTCACCTTAGGCAACTGTTTGGCGATATCTCCACCCACAAACACAGCCTCCAGATAGATCCACAGGTTCTGGACAGTCATCCAGTGCTCGATAATATCAGTGGTGTTGGAGAGATTCTGAACCCACTTCTGAATCTGGGCTTTAAATGGGGTGTTGTACCTGAAAAAGAAGGTAAATCTTCACGTTCGCCTTAC
Source organism: Rhamphochromis sp. 'chilingali' (assembly GCF_963969265.1). Taxonomy (NCBI): domain Eukaryota; kingdom Metazoa; phylum Chordata; class Actinopteri; order Cichliformes; family Cichlidae; genus Rhamphochromis; species Rhamphochromis sp. 'chilingali'. Next base: position 12,102,842 of record NC_137938.1, read on the forward strand.
TTAGGGACGCACACCTGTGTGTGGCTCGTCTAATGTCTAGATTTCCCACAGCTGTGGAAGAAGATCATCACTACCGACACTAATGATAATGACACTCAACACTGCCGTACCGGTTGCTCATAAGGGATCCCAAGATCATTAGGCTATCCTCCATGCTGGCAATGATCTCTGATGTGCTGTCTCCTCTCAGCAGCAACTCCCCACGGGTCTTAAAACTGGCAAATGTAAAAGTCTTGTTGTCCCACTCAGCGATCACTTGCTTCAGCTTTTGTTCAATATCACGCTCTTTCACAGCACTGATGCAGATATCCTGCACAAGAATCCCGCCCCCCAAATGTTTTTAAATGTTAGCAATAAAAATGCTGATGGCAAACAGATGCATATGCACTGAAAAAACAGGATTGGTGTTTGCACTGAACAGGACCACCTATCAGTTAATTCAATATATTACTCTTTAAACTTTTTAAATGTTTTCATTTCCTCCAAACAATTTTCCAAACTTGTATTTTATTTGGAATTTATTATATCAAATAAAAAAGAAAACACCTTGAATTAGCAGCTAATGATTCGTTTGTACCTCAATCTCTTCTTTATACTTGAGTAGAGGAGCCTCCATTATGTTACGCAGCTTGAATGTATCAGTTTCCACCTCAAAGGTATGGCCAGTCACCTGGATACAAAACAGGACAAATTACAGCTATTATCATTATCATTAGGTTCTGGTGATGACTTGATTTCAGTCAATAACATTCAGTTGCAGTGCTACACCAGTGGCCATGTTTCACTAACCTCCGTTATCCTCTTCCAGTGCCGGGCCATCATTGCTTTGTTAGTCATGAGTTCCAGCAGGGGGCAGCACTCACTGAATTCATCAATCGTTTTCTTCAGATCCTGAAAGGCCTGCCACTCTTTCAGAGCACGAGGCAGTTTTCGACACCTGGTAGTTCACAGGACGTGACAGTCAAACTCATATTTATTGTCTTCTTTCTAAACTACACTTTAGCTCTGCTGAAGTCAAGTAAAGTTGATATGAACTAGATTAGATGTATAGTTGACATTTTGTTTGTTAAAGGAAAAGTATTACAACACACTTCAAGTTTGGTATTAACGCTACAAGAGTCATTGGATTGGACAATTTGTTGAGTATCCTTCCTTACTAGCACAGAGCAAAAGTTCATGCATCAGTGTCTGTTCATAGCTTCACTCAACCAAATCAACACCTCCACAACAGATAGCTGACATTTCTGCCAGAGGAAACAAATATCCTCTCTTCTTCAGCTCTGACTATAGCTCTATATTTTCCTTCTGACTGCTTCTAATGTTTATCTAGATTTTCATTGTCAAGTAATCCCTTCCAGCTATATTAAAACTTGTTCTTAATTTCTTTAGGTAAAATAAACTAGCCTGTAGCCTATTAGCCTCTTTCCCCTTCAGTGTCCATTTGACACATGCTGGACAAATGTGACCACATAAAGGGCAAAGATTAGCTTTGCATTGTGAGACTGAAATATTAATGCAGTGTTGATGAAGAACAGGAAGCTTTGTTTCTGCCACTGGAAAAAAAAAAACTTTTTTTGTTGTTATGTAAAACTTTTGGGTTAGTATTTCGAAATTATAACATCTCGAAACAAGTTTCCATATTGTAGCAAGTGAGAGGAAGCAGTTTCTTTAATGCCTGAAAATAAGAGTGATGTTTATGGATGGACTAATGAAAATCATTTAATTTAATTCTGCTTTTTTTTCTTTCTCTTTGTGATGTCACCAATTCCTGCAGTAATGAGAGGGCTTGATTACACAGTATGAGAAGGTTATTTTCTCACATAGTCAGTTTTGTTTGTTTCCAGTTCAGCTTCTTTCCTGAAAACGTCTCCTTCTTCATTAACATACTTTAAGCTCATGTTACTATATCTACAGTTAAAAGAGTTCAACAGTTGCTTGAATAAAAAACAAACAAATAAATTGCCAAACCTCGTCTGAAAGTCGAGCAGCTCATTATTAATCTTCTCGATGCAGATGTCAGCCCAGAGGATATCATAGTAGCCATTAACTGTATCGATGACATTGTTGTAAAGGCCGTACAACTTCTGCAGCAGAGCCAGTTGCTTCCTAATCTCCAATAGCTGAGGATGCTGGGTAACAGGAAGTCCAAAGAGCTCTTCGCCTCCCGTGTAAGTGATGTACTTCCTGAACAGGTTGTCAAATCGATTCTGAAGAGGAGAAGAGCTACGATTAGGTACAGCTTACGCTCTGATGGACTTTAAAACATTACACATTTGAGGTAAAACATTTGCAATTATCTGAGTATAATTTATACAGAATAAAAAATCTGTCTTTTGCTAACCATGAAATAGAAACTGTAATAGTATAATAATAGTAATAATAATAATAAAAATATAATAGCTCTTTTAACATCAGTTTCAAGTAACTACTTTTCTGAGGCATCAGGTCAATGCAGGATCTAAATATTTACTAACTGACAGAGAGACAAAATAATTAATCACTAACCAACCTGGAACATGATCAGCCGGTCACTGGCATCTTGGGGTGCAAGTCCCACAACCATGGGACCATCCTTAAACAGAGAGGGAAAAGTGTCATTTTAGTAGCTATTATTAAAACTAACCTTAACTGTAATTAACTGAGCATTTATTTGTTGAATTAAAATAAAAAGTTTAATTGAAACAGAGCAAACAGCCATAGATACTTTACCTTTTCATAATCTTGATAAAAGTGTTGGCAGTCTTCCAGAAAGGTCTCCACATTGCTGACCAGTTCTTCTCTGAAGTTTGGCTGCAAGGCGACCAGCTCGTTCTGCACCTCTGTGCTCCGGGACAAGAGCTTTTCCCAAGTGTAGCGCAGAGTATCCACTTTTTCAGCCTCCTCTTTAGCCACTGACAGTTCATACTTATGGAGCATGGCATAGGACTCCTGTGAGGAAAAATAAGATACTAAGTCTTCCACCTGACAAAAACTAGAATGTGCAAATGTGTAATTATTTCTTTCTGAGCTTCTTGTACAGACTCATAAAGTCAAACAGCTAAAAATGTCTCTTTCCCACTGTGTGTATTTGTGTGTATAAAAAGAGCTTCGATAAATATGTGATGCTGTGGTTTACCTCTATGGGCCCAACTTGAAAATCAATAGATATCTGGTGCTCTCTGATCTCCTTCAGTGCGGCCATGGCAATACGAATATCATCCAGGTCTTTGATCTGTCGATTCAGTTTCTTTCCTGCTTCATCTACAAAAGCAAAAATGTGCTCCATCTCTGAGCGACATTTCCTGTTACAGTAAAGTCCGTAGTCCACCATCCAATTCTTGATTTCAGCAGAGAGGGACATCTTTAAGGGTGCTGGCAGGAAGTAATATGAGCATGCAGAGAGCATCATTTAACTTGCTGAAAATCTCAAAAATCTCATTCATGCCGGTTTTAAATTTGTAACTTAATAAGACCTGTGAATAGCGCCAAGGCTCCTACAGCAATATACTCTGGTTCAGAGTTTACTTCCAGCTCTAGATCTCGATAGAAAAGAATCTGGCTCTCAAACTCCGATAACAAGGGACTCCCCTCGATAAATCTGTTCAAAACACAAACAAAAATAGCACTAGTGCGATGTCAGATAAGCAGATTTATATAGAAACCATACATTTCAACGTACTTCCTCATGGTCTCTTCACGGTCTTTCCTCCAGATGTGATGGTAACGGCTAAAGTGATGTAGAGCGGTCACCACTTCCTGCACATTAATATCAACAGGAGAATATGAAATGAAGTGCACTTATAGAAAAATAAAAGACATTTATATTCATTAAATATACAGAAATATAGATGAAAATATCTGTTGTAAATGTGGGATAAAGAAATATAAAAAGTGTATGGCATGATTTAATAAAAGACAGCTAAGTTTGGATTAGTTTCATATAAAAAATAGCTTAATTAAGTGCCATGTACCTTTTTACTGGAGGTGATAGAGGTGCTAAGTACAGAGATTAGCTTGGCTATTTCCTTGTTCTCAGACACACTCTTGTAGTAATTTCTGGCTTGGAACGGGATGGCCTGGATCACAGAAGCTGACATGTCTGAGGTACTGCCATCTGAAAATGACAGAATTTCACAGAAAACACATTGAGCAGAAATGATGGACATTATTCTTCCAAATATTAACTTCTGGGCTTTTAAAATAATTATATGTTACAGGTCTTTTTACAAGAGAACATGTTAATAATGGAATTACTTCCATTTAGTTTTTCTCTCTCTGTATATATAATTTCTAAAAGTAAAATGTGCTTTTCATAGTGGAAATTGATTATCCCTGCCGCTTTCTAATTAAATATGTATTTAATTTGCATTAAATATGAAATTCTTGAATATTTTCCTCCCCAAGCAATATTATGTGTTTCTGCCCCTGGTCAGATATTTGCTTGCTCTGCTGAGCTGTAAAATCGAGTTGTAATTGTATGCTGAAAACAGCAAATCTTAAAATTTTAAAAATGAGTGAGCTGACACAGTTGGGAGCTGTTGAAGGTCTGAGGTTAAGCTATGAAAGTGATAATGTTCTCTATTACCAGCCAAGCTTCTGTATGTTGTTGCTCCGTCCTCTGTTTCGCTCTCAGAGCTGTCTTGTTTCAGTGCTGCCATTCGCCTTTCATTCATTTGTCTCTGGAAAGGGGAATGTAAAACCTCCGGGTTTATTTAGTACACTGCTGGACCACGACAATATTAGTTTAAAAAGAGCAGTTCTAACAGTTTATTACAGTTATCAAGCTAAATGTCACAAATTGATTTTTCCTTTATTCACCTTAGATATCCTTTCTTTGCTCCACTGGCTGACTCCTTTGCTGACACTGACTACACACTCTACAGCGCGGTTTAGAGCCTGTTGAACCTCCTCCAAAGCTGGAACCATGACAATGTTAGGGATGGAAAGGGTCATGTTTACTCTGAAGATTGCATGGTGATCGCTGCTTTTGCCATGGCTGGTTGGGTCACTTGCAGCTTCAGAGGGAGAGAAGGGTAACACACATAAAGTATTGGAATAGACATTTTATGAGCTTATTTTAAATATTTTAGGCCTTTACAGAAATATAGCAAACAATTAAACAAGACGCACCAGAGAAGTGTATGAGCGAGGACGTATGTATGCGCTTGCGCAACATCTCAAGGGTGTTGCGTGTCACTTTGAGCAAGGCATCCACATTACGGTGGTTGAAGTAGGACAGCAGCTCCTGGGCTTCCTGCTCCATCACTTCCATCAAGTCCCTCTTCTTCTTCCTCCTCACCAACGGAGAAGAAGGACCAACACTAGCAGAACGTAGCAGCGTGTTTCTGGAGAAGAGACGCTCGTCATCACCTAAGAAGGTGACACGTTTACAGTCAATACGAACACCTTCAGCAACACTTCACCTTGAATAAATCAGCATTATAATAAAAGTAAAAACAACAAGGTCCTAAAAAAGGTAATCCCCTTTCCTTTAAAAACCTTTGAACTGCCTTTTTTAACTTGTCTCTTACAGCATTGAATCATAATTATCACACTGTATTGTGTTTGATCGTGAAAGGAAACTGTCAGCATACCTTCACTGTCATTGTGGTCTATGGTCTTGCTCTCTGTGCAGCTTTCTTCCTCAAACTTCTCCACCTCCTCTCTCTGATTGTGGTCAAACTCTAGCAGCATGTTGATCAGTTCATTAGCTGCCTCCTCCACCAGTGAGCTCTTCATGTTCACTTTCTGGGCTTGTCTTATGCAAAGGTCCTAGACACATGCAGATATACAGTTCAGTTCAATGTAATTAATCTTTAGAATAAGAAATAATGTTTAAATACAGAAAAAAGTATTTTAAATGTGTGAGAATTACCAAAACCACTTAATAAATATTGATAGCATCTTTCAGATGTCTGCATAGTTACACAGACTTAGTAGAGCAACAATAACCCAGCGGATACTTTTATTTTATTTGTCTTCGTTTACCCTAGTGGTTTGAACAAACTCCTCACAGGTCACAGGCTCATCCTCTGGCAGGACACACAGGTTGGATATGCTCATCTCCTGCAGTACTGCTTCTATTCTAAACTCCACCAGGTCATTCACTCTGTCCATCAGCAACTCAAGATCAGCTAAACAGACAAAAAAAACCACACAAAAGAGAAAGGGAGGGACACAAACCCACCAAAAATAAGGGAAAGAGGGAAAAATCAAGGGGAACTTGTTATGCGTTTGAACAAAGGAGAGAACAGTGATAAACAGACAATTCAGTATAAAAAAAGGCAATGTGTAGAGAGAGAAAGAATCTATTGAATATATGAGTGTTACTTGTGAGAAAGCCACCTATGCAATAAATCCATTAATCACACGCAGCCAGTGCTGAGTTGCAGGAATGTCTCGTGTCAGCGTGTACAGGATCGATCTCGTTACATTTTTTGCTTACCCAACACTTTGTCGATGCGGTCGAGATACTTGTCAATATTCAGAGATGTCCAGTTGAGGGAGGTCAAACCCGGTTGTATAGCCTCATCCACCTGTCAAGTAAGTCATGTATGGTATGATGATGGTGATGCACTTTGTAAGCAACCTGCTGTGACAGTCAGTCTCATACCTGTCACCAGTTTAATGCTTAGAAAAGATTCATGACGAAACCAAGCAACAATAAAAAAGGATCTAACATTTTTTTGTGTGTTCTTCTGACTTACTAGAGACAACTGAAAATAAAAACATAAAATCAAATGAAATCAAATAAAATGAGTCCTATTTTGAACTTTTATGTAATCACATGACGCTCGATCATGGGATGCTGGGTTGGACTGAAATGCAGGACTTTGCAGAGAAATATAAAATCAAAACAAAGCTTTATTAGCTAGCACTGGCAAACATAATTTAGCTAACTGGAGCGTGCACAACATGAAGGATTTGACATCGACATGATAAAGAACAGAGGGAAACCATCCATCCTTAGACTACGATGACTGAGAACCTTCACAGACACATCCATCCATCCATTCTCTTACCCTTATCCGGGGCTGGGTCTTGGGGCAGCAGCCTAAGTAGAGAAGCTGAGACCTCCCTCTCCCCAGTCACCTCCTCCACTACCCAAAGCTCATGACCACAGGTGAGGGTAGGGACAAAAACTAACTTTGAGTCAAGCTCAGTTGCTTTGATCTCTTGCCCAAGATGTTGATTTTTTTTATTTTTACCAAAGTTCATTTTTTGGGTTAAATAAAAAACACTTTTTTGGACTTTAACCTGTGCCTGACTGTCCTTTACTGTTCGGTCAATCACTCTAGGATTCCCAATCCCAGCCGGCCACCTCGCACCAAGGGCGCGTCTCCAGGAGACTAGTTCCAGAGCCCAAGCCATTCACATCCACCATATCTAGCCGCTACCTCTCAACACTCACACACTAACTCAGGCTCCTTCTCCATGAGAGAGGTGACATTCCATGTCCCAATTGCTAGTTTTGGTAGCCGAGGGTCGGTCCACTTACCTTAGCTACATGTGGCATGACCAGCTGTTCAAAGACACTCTGAATCTTGGCACGCACTCTAGTGTTCTCGCTCAACATCAGCTGAAATGAGATAGATGCATGTTGGAGCATTTTTGCAATCACACAAAAGGGATGAACTGAATTTTTCAGTTGACAATAAAATGGGTTTTTGTCGATTTTAGTCATTTTTAAAAATCTGTGTGGAATTTAAACACAATTCCAGGATGTTTTATACTCCTACAGGGAGTGCAGAATTATTAGGCAAGTTGTATTTTTGAGGAATAATTTTATTATTGAACAACAACCATGTTCTCAATGAACCCAAAAAACTCATTAATATCAAAGCTGAATGTTTTTGGAAGTAGTTTTTAGTTTGTTTTTAGTTTTAGCTATTTTAGGGGGATATCTGTGTGTGCAGGTGACTATTACTGTGCATAATTATTAGGCAACTTAACAAAAAACAAATATATACCCATTTCAATTATTTATTTTTACCAGTGAAACCAATATAACATCTCCACATTCACAAATATACATTTCTGACATTCAAAAACAAAACAAAAACAAATCAGCGACCAATATAGCCACCTTTCTTTGCAAGGACACTCAAAAGCCTGCCATCCATGGATTCTGTCAGTGTTTTGATCTGTTCACCATCAACATTGCGTGCAGCAGCAACCACAGCCTCCCAGACACTGTTCAGAGAGGTGTACTGTTTTCCCTCCTTGTAAATCTCACATTTGATGATGGACCACAGGTTCTCAATGGGGTTCAGATCAGGTGAACAAGGAGGCCATGTCATTAGTTTTTCTTCTTTTATACCCTTTCTTGCCAGCCACGCTGTGGAGTACTTGGACGCGTGTGATGGAGCATTGTCCTGCATGAAAATCATGTTTTTCTTGAAGGATGCAGACTTCTTCCTGTACCACTGCTTGAAGAAGGTGTCTTCCAGAGACTGGCAGTAGGACTGGGAGTTGAGCTTGACTCCATCCTCAACCCGAAAAGGCCCCACAAGCTCATCTTTGATGATACCAGCCCAAACCAGTACTCCACCTCCACCTTGCTGGCGTCTGAGTCGGACTGGAGCTCTCTGCCCTTTACCAATCCAGCCACGGGCCCATCCATCTGGCCCATCAAGACTCACTCTCATTTCATCAGTCCATAAAACCTTAGAAAAATCAGTCTTGAGATATTTCTTGGCCCAGTCTTGACGTTTCAGCTTGTGTGTCTTGTTCAGTGGTGGTCGTCTTTCAGCCTATCTTACCTTGGCCATGTCTCTGAGTATTGCACACCTTGTGCTTTTGGGCACTCCAGTGATGTTGCAGCTCTGAAATATGGCCAAACTGGTGGCAAGTGGCATCTTGGCAGCTGCACGCTTGACTTTTCTCAGTTCATGGGCAGTTATTTTGCGCCTTGGTTTTTCCACACGCTTCTTGCGACCCTGTTGACTATTTTGAATGAAACGCTCGATTGTTCGATGATCACACTTCAGAAGCTTTGCAATTTTGAGACTGCTGCATCCCTCTGCAAGATATCTCACTATTTTTGACTTTTCTGTGCCTGTCAAGTCCTTCTTTTGACCCATTTTGCCAAAGGAAAGGACGTTGCCTAATAATTATGCACACCTGATATAGGGCGTTGATGTCATTAGACCACACCCCTTCTCATTACAGGGATGCACATCACCTAATATGCTTAATTGGTAGTAGGCTTTCGAGCCTATACAGCTTGGAGTAAGACAACATGCATGAAGAGGATGATGTGGACAAAATACTCATTTGCCTAATAATTCTGCACTCCCTGTAGTTACATGCAGCTTTGATCATTTGGTTGTTCACTGTATGCATTTTTGAAATTTTAGCTACAACTGTGTGCTATGCTCACCTGTATTCTATTGTAGTGTTTCTTAAAGACGTCCTGTTTTTGCAGCAGTAGAAGAGCAAAGGGAGGGATTGCCAAATTCATCTTTGTCATGCAGTTCACCTCTCTGATCTGCGTCAGAATCTCTGGGTCAAAGTTCACAAATAACTCGCCAGTTTCTGGAGATCTGACCAGAAGAGAGGCTTGCAGGCCAACTTTGGCATCCTCCATCTGCGTTGAGGTGTTTAGTGAGGTTTATGTGAAGAGATGCAGGGAAAATGTGTGAATAAGAGGGGAGAAAAGATGTTCATTCAGTTTGTGTTTCAGATCCTCAAACTAATTTTAATATTAGACAAAGATAACCCAAGTATGGACAAAATGTAGTTTTTTCCAGCAAGAACTGCAATGATTCTTTTATCTCGCTGTAGAAGAACTTTGCCTCTTTCTTGTTTACAGAATTGTTTTAATTCAGCCACACTAGAAGGTTTTCAAGGACAAGTCATGGCAAAACACCTCAATCTGATTTAACTCCAGACTTTGACCGGGCCACTCCAAACCCTTCATTTTGTTTATTTATTTATTTGTCATTTCCACTTTATTTGTCAGTGACCAAGCAAAAACAGAACCTCTGTAGAGAAAGGATGCATTGTACCAGATTTAGCTGCTAGCTTGTTTTCATCTGCAGCTCCTGAGACGTTGAGACATTCATAGGTGGACTTCCTGGTGTTTTTCACATCTGTTGTCCTGCTACATAACCCAATTACACTTCAGTTTGTGCCACTTCAAGGCACAAACTGATGGCTAGACATTGTCCTTCAGGAGCTGGTGTGATATTGCTTTTATGAAATGCTGCATTAGTTTTGTGCTGGATGTCACTCTCATCAGTCCACAAAATATATCGGGGAGCATTAAGATGTTTTTTGGCAGATCTGAGAGGAGCCTTGGTGTCCTTTTTAGTCATCCATCATTTTCACCAAATTACTTGTTTACACAGTGCCAGATATAATTAGATAGCTTTCTCCTTTTTAAATTGATCAACTTTGTCTAGTATTAAAATGTGTTTGATGATCTCAAACATGTAAGTGTTAACATATATGCAGCAAACGAAATCACAACACTATATAAAGGAATTAACGATACATATTGTATATAAATGCTCCTCTGTCAGATTTCTTGTTTGTATTATACATTTTACAGTTCGTTAACCTTTTTCATCCAGCTGTGATGGTAGATCATCTCAAACTCCAACAACGCTCTTGCTACACGGTTAAAGTTCTTGATGATCCTTTTTGCCTCTGATGTGGAAAGAACTCCTGGATGCTAATTAGAGTAATAAACAAAACAAACAAACATGATGCATTACATGGATGGGAAATGCCAAACAATTTTATCATTAATCTGCTAGAACCAGCCAAACCTAAACTGAAAGTCAGGCAATATCACCTGCTGAAAGAGATCCATGGGTCCCTGTATACGGTTGTACAGCTGCCGAGCCCACATGATCCGACCGGCCACTGGGGGCAAGTCCCTGCCAATGGGGGGGTCAAGTTTCTGCTTCATGTAGATGCGGAAAACCATTTCAATGTCCCGGCCATAATTTTGTAAAATTTGCTGATACTTCTCATCAATCCCAAGATCTGGGATGCCCAGTCTGTTTTTGGGAAAACCAAAGATACAAGTGGTTCAGCAGAACTCAAACCCAGCAGCAATAAAAATATTTAAATACAGCAATAAACACATAGCAGTACCAGCACCAGTAATGACAAGGACTCTATTTTGTTTGGATGTGCTGGTAAATGTTTTGAGCTAAAATGTGCAAAGGACCCTGTAACTAGCAAACCTACTTGTACATTAAAGCACACTTGTTATTGTCATGAAACGGCTGTGGCAGGCAGGAGGAAGGACCCAAACGCAGAACTCAAAACAAGGGAATGAACTAAAGGAGACTGCTTTATTGCAGTGGCACAACTTCCACAAAAGACACTTAAAAAACCAAAGCAAAACCTAGAAACGGGAGACTAATAACAAAACACTAGGGACGGCAATTTCAGGGGACACAACAAGAGAAACACCTAAACACTTGAAGAAAAATAACAAAAAACAGAAAACTCGAAAAAATTAATAAACACAAAACATAAAGCGACTCTGGACCATGACAGTTATAGTTTACCTCGGTGTTTATTTCAATGAAATAGCTACTCTGAGTTTTTTTTTTATTTTTGATTGCAGAATAGTTTAAAAGTTCAGAGATTAAATGAAGCAGTATGTCACATGAAGCGGCATTGGCAAGATTAGGGAAATTGCGGTAAATATTTCAGAATGATGCTAATTAGTTACCAATGAAATACCTTTGAAAGGTCTTCAGCACATTTAGAGCCCTTTCTGTATTTTCAATTTTTTCAAAGGTGCTATCCATGAAACTCTTCAGTTGATTCTGGAAAGGAAAACACAGACAACAATAATATTCACAACAACGACAGCGCAATGAAATTAATTTTAAATGAAACTCCACCTAATGAATCCTTAATCACCAGCAAATGAACTTGGCTAACCCGCATTACAAAACAGATGTCTAGTCAGTTTGCATTAACTTTATTTGCACAAAACAGGGCAAATGCACTGTCTAATTAACTTACGTGGAGTTCAGAAGTGCTTTTGCAGAATTCCTCATAGTCAACATCAAAGTCACTTCTCCTCTGGTCTAGAAAACTGTAATGTTTTTTCTTCATGTTTAACACAATAGCCTAAGAAAAAAATATCCAGACATCCACAAACACACATTTTAGAAAACATCTTTAGCTCTAAATAAAATGCTCTGTTTTCTTCTGAAGGTATTATTATTAAATGCATAATTAAATGCATACGTTTTGGAACTTGTAGTGTATTAGTCTAGTAGAAATGTAACAGTGCAACTGTGTCTTACTGCAAGCTATGGATGTTCTGCAAAGCTAACTATCAAGTTATACCAAAACAAAGTTTGCAATCTCATCTTCTAGCTCAGTTTGGTTACTTCGAGCATGCATGTAAAACATTTTGTTAAGTTTTTATTCATTCAGGAAGTTTCACAAACTTTAGATAAATATTTTACAAGTGAAACATGAGAATGAATTGCCTGTACACTAAAATGAACACCATTGCACACACTTTTCTTGTGTGAAAAAGTATTAATCTAAACAGAAAACTCAGAAGCTCCCCATGAACTGGCGAAAGGTTTGGGATACAAGTTTATAGTATTAACAAATGGTCATCGCAGGGCTGAGTTTAGAAAGTATTACTATGGCTCTAATAATGAAAAAAAAAAAAGAGAGAAAGTAAGGAGTTGGTTTTAATCTCCATGCAATTAGTAGCTATTTTGTTATTAAGGCATATGTATGGCAAAACATTGCACAACAATATTCCACCACTGCATGCTGTCTGCAAGAAAAATGCTAGAAGTTGAAAACTGCAGTGAGACGTTACCTCCCATTTTCCCTGCATTTCTGCAGTCTGTGTAGCCCAAGAAGCAAGAACACAAACACATGGTTCACATCAACAGACTCTCAAAGTATTATGTACTAAAACCTTAAGCATCACAGTTTGATGATGTAAAAAAATGAATTGTTTGCGCAACAGGAAACCACAGAAAAAAATCAGCAGCCTGCCACTGGCATTGTAAGTGTGCAGCCTGAAATTCTGTTCGACAATACAGAGAAACTTTCCATTTACCATAATGACAACACACTCAACATCTGAAGATGCCAGGAGAAATACAGACACGGCTGCCTGACAGTGACATTTAATCAGTTAATGCAATGCCTCCCTGCACATGTCTTATTAACAGGATTTGACAACAGTCTGATATCACAGTATACTCACTTGAAACCTGGTGGCCATCGTCTCCAGCCCTTCTATCTTCGAGTCCTTTAGAACGGAGTAGGTGGAAATGGTGGCGAACATTTCGAGGATCTTGTTCAGTCTTCGCTGGAATGTGTCAAACTTTCCAAAGATGTACATCTCGCTGAAGTCAAACTGTCTTTCTGAAGGAGTCTGCTCCAGCTTCTCCTTGGTTCTGTGGAAACATCGCTGGTATTCCTGGGAAACACATTATGATACAGAACCACATTTTGACTGATAAAAAACTGACAGAGGTGCATTTTGCTACAAAACACATTTTGTTTTCCTTTAAAAATGATCCATTACCTGGTTTAGGCGAATGGCAGCTTTGATTTTCTCAATAATGACTTGCTGAGGTTGGTCCCATATTGAGTTTGTGCCATTATCAGTGATATAGGCCTTACAAGCTGTGATCATCTGGTTTGTCACCTGGAGATGAGGATAAAAAAATGGAAACTATAAATCATATAAATCATCATATAAATTTGTACTTTTTTGTTGTCTTAATGTAAAAGTGTCCTAAAAATGCTTCAGTATCAATCATTTATAAAAAAAAAAATGTAGGATCCCATTGTTCATCATAACAAAAGTCTGTTGATCTGCACAATACCTTTACAAAAAGTGATGTAATCTTTTCAGATGTGTTGTAGTAGCGGGAAATACTGTGAATCATCCTGATGGCATTGATCAGACCTGGGATTGCATCCACCATTGATACCTTGGAGGAAACAGAAATTATAGCTTGTATTTCTTTGTACATCCAAATATAACACACATCCAGCACATTTGTACTGTCTTCACCATGAATGCAGTTGATTTGGTTTATTTTTTAAAATGCACCAGAGTGTGATAAAATATTCTTTTCTCACAGGGTCACTGTTGTAGAGCGGGTCGCAAAACTTCTCCAAGCTGTAGAGATACTTGACGTTGTCTTTGGCCTCATTAACTCCATCTGTGATCCTTGCATCCAGTTCCCGCCATGACTAGACCATTACAGACCGTTACTTAATTAAGGTGTGCACCGTTTTCAAAAAAACCAAACATAATCTCACAATAAACCACTGAAATAAAAGAGAGAGAAGCAATATCCAAGAAAGAGAGCATGTGGTACAGCCACTTAAAATCAGCAGTATATGACAGTCACATCTGACCTTTATGAGCTTAGATTTAGCCAGCAAGACCACACCCAGAGCAACTTTGACATCAGGGCTCTTCAGCTGGTCCAGAAGGTAGTTGAAGCGAGTCATCCGTTTCTTCCAGTGCTCCAGCTCGGCCCGAGGGCCAAGATCATCAGCCTCCTTTCTAAGCTGGTCACTCTCAGCTAAAACCTGCAGAATAGAGGCATTCGATATCACTGCTGAAACTTCAGGCCTGCAGTTTATCCTTCATCTGATACAAGCACATTCAAATAAAATGGCAGAAACCTTGGAATAAATGAATGAGAATACTTTTTCTGTATCAAGTTTGAGGAGAAACACGATGAGAGTCTCTTCTCACCTGTTCTATTTGTTTGATCCAGACTTTCATGCAGGCCTCTATCTTCTCTATGGTCTCTGTGCTGCTGGCAGCTGCCACGTAGTCCGACGGGCCCTTCAGTACCTTCAAGTCAAAGGTGTCGCACTCTTTCAAGGTAACCTGAAAGCAAAGTTGTGCTGTGTTGCTTTATTTGCTACTATAATGCAAGTGTATGTAATGTTTAAACTGTGTTTATTTATCTATGTTAATCTAACCTACTATGTATTTAATTTAGTTTTTGGTAATATGGTGCTTTTATTAGTGACATTGTCTGTCCCCTACCTTTTCCTGAAGGCTCTCCTGTGCTCCAACCAACACAGACACAAAGCTTTCCAATGAAGATATGAAGTCCTGTTTGACGACCAGGGTCTGAGGACTTGTCCCGTCTCCCCAGCCGTGGTTCATCTTCCTCAGTGTGGGAATGAAGATCTCAGAAAGCAGCTGCTCCACACTTTTTAAAAGACCACCTTCCGTTGTATCCAACATATTGAAATTCACATCCTAGAAAATAGTAAAAAAAAGATAATAAAAATCTTAGCATTCATATATTAAACATGCCTCAAAAGAGACCGTCCTAGCTTACTAGCTGGCAAAGAAAACCTTTTGGCTTTTGGCAGAAGTCTCCCTGGGTTACTGTAGTGTAGACACTATAATGGACCAACTATGCATGTGTCCTTCAAGTGAGTCTGGGAAGCTATTAAAAATCTGCTGTAATACTTTGAAAAAGCATTAAAAAAGTTACTATACTGCTAGCAAAAAGGACATAATGTTTTCCAATCATAGTTATAATATTACATTTGTTAGATTAGATTTCATTAGTTTGTGTGGTTGTACTGTATCACATCTGATAAGAGAGAACCAGCACATATGTGACTAAATTAAAAATATACGACTCCCTTTTAAATGATTGTCAGATGTTATTGTGGTTTTCTAAGGGTTTAATCACGGAACCATCCATGGTCCCAAAGGCCTACTTATAATTTTTTGAACCAAGTGTTGTAAACTTCATGATATAAATTCCAATAATATTTATAAATCGGCTATAACTTTAACATAACCGTTTGGGTCATGCTGACGGACTGGTTTTCAAATGAATTAAAAAATATGATTATTAAACATTGTTAATAATAATCATTAATCATTTATTACTGTACTATACTACTTTAACCCTTCAAAGGTGTGGCACAGTCATCTAGAGAATACAATGTATCCACTAACCCCGTGGCTGCTAGTTAACTGACTTGATTTTAATTAACTAGCAACTCACCAGTCCTCATGAACAATTTGCCAGCAACACATAATTGTGAATCTTTGGTGAACAGCTTCTCTCAGCCATGAGCTGGACACCTCCCTTTTAATAATAACTCCTCTAACTTCATCCACCCAAATGTCAAGTAACACCCGAACACCTGATGTGCCCTTGAATTTTTTTGAAGCGACTAATTAGGAAATTTAGCAAGAGAAGTGCACACAAGTGCTTTCTCTCATTCTCATTACATGAATACACAGACACACACATACACACAGAATCCTGTTTTCCTCTGTCTCCAGCCGAGGGTGTTTTGTAGCAAACAGGACCTGTTATCAGTGGTGGTGATTAACTTTGCTGCAGATAGCAGGTGTTCAGTAGGAATCAATAGCCAGAACCAGCTGTGCTATCACAGCGCCATTACTGAGCTCCCCCAGTGCCTCACTACCTCTGGGTGTAAGAAGCTTTTTTTAGTTAATTGGATATCATGCATGATAAGAACAAGTAAAATAAAAAAAAATCGGAACATTTGTCTCGTGACACTCAGTGCCTATCATTAATTACGTTTCACAAATTGATAAAAGTTGACTTCCCGTAGTGCTCACAACCACAACACAGTCATGGTTAAATTTGTGTTTCTCCACTTGCATGGTTTTAATTGACTTTAAATCCTTTAAATCCCTCCTCTTTCGCAAAGAAATGAATAACTTAGAAATCCCAAAACAATACAAACTGACTCACTCTGTGTATGTTCTCAGAGGTGACTGCCTTTGAAGTATTGGCTCTGGTGAAGAAGACACACACTCCGGTCAGTGCCACATCCCTCCCATCTGTTACAAACACTTTGGACTTCTTGCTGTGACCAGGCTGCTGGGCAACAGGCTGGGCGGGCATAGAGGCTGTAGCTGCTGGTGCTGGTGCTGCTCGCATAAAGGATTGGAAACAACAAAAGGTGTCATGGTAACCAACTTTGACTTCCTATTCTGATTTTAATATTGTGGCATTTACTTGAGAATGGATTACTTTTATGATCTCTATTAGTGACAGAGACAGTTTCATATGAGATAGACGTAGAGCTTCTGTACTGCAAAGTTACACAATATAACTTACACACACTTTTTTAAAAGACTCTAGAGTTTCATGGTACCTGCTACAGTTGGTTCAGTGTCCTGATAGTAGAACATTAGGTGTGGAAGACCGTCAGCCATGAAAAATTGCTCCATGCGGTCAATCTGACAAAGATGAAAACAAAACCTCAGCACTGTTCAGTCCCATTGTAGATGCACCACATTTTTTTGCTTGCTTGTTTCTGTCTTTTAAGGCCTGTAAAGTTGTCCAATAAAACAATATAATCTGTTTGAACATTTATGTGCAAAGTACCTGATTCCCCTCCAATATGGCATCTTCCACATCTGCTTTCTCCAGCCCCAAGCATGAAGCCACAATACTGAGGATATAGTCATGTCTTCCATCCAGCTGAGCCCGCTTGGCTTCACGCTCCTCTTTCAACTTTTGCTTAAAAAAGTTCCAAAATTTTCAATTACTAAATACCAAGTTCAATTCAATAAAAAAATGTAACCTGTGTAATTTTTCAAAGATTTTGAATGGACAGTTCAGTCATCACATGACCATCTTTCAACTGACTGAAGCTTAGGCATTGTTTACAGGACCCAAAGAACACAACAATTTTTAAAGAAAGTTGGATACATTTCAGTTAACTGTGAATAATGCTGTTCTGCAGCATCCTAATCTGATGTTACTAAACACTTGAGCTTCATATATAAAAGATTCACTGCCACTCTTTTACTTGAGACTCTGCTGCTTGCGTGCAGTGGCTTGTGTTTAGGTCTGGGGAGCAAAATCAGCCACAATGGGTTGCCAGGTCGTGCTGCTTAGTAACACAGGAACAAGGTCAGCCAACAAACAGATTACATGAAACCTGGTGCTGTATGAAGCCGTTGCAGTAGGGTGTATCTAAAATCACTCATTTGCCTTTCATCTGTATAGAAACTGTTTTTTAACCAAACAGGAGACAATAGGAATATTTGTTCCTGGCTTGAAATATTTTTACATTGAAAAGCCCACTTCTAGCATCCTATTGTGAACAGCTATACCAAAATTACTCTTGAGAGCTTCTGCTTTTATACAGCAGTCTGTTTAGACAATGTGAAACAGTTGGATTAAACTTTAACACTGAGTATCGCATAATAAGTGATGTATTTTCTTTGTCTCGCCTCTCTTTTCCTTGTGTGCACATTCATGTGGTTGCCTTGTAGTAAACAGTGATTTTTAACTATATGCTGTCTTATTCTCAAATAACAGTTTCAAGAATACTGTAAATGTCTGCAGTGCTCAATGGTGTAAAGAAACCAATTGGCAACCCCGATGAGACTTTAGAGGTTGAGAACTGAGACTTAAATTAAAACAATGTGGAAAAAAATCAAATCCAAAAGACTGAATTGATATCAAGCAACAGCATTGAAAACAGGGATGAGGAATGTGGCTCTCAACAGTAGAGCTAAAGAAGGGATTAAAATGATTGAATACCAAAAAGGTGAAAGGGAAGAATATAAATTATATGATAGAGGAGTAAAGGAAAGAGAAGAAAAAATGGGATGAGGTGAAAAAAAGTTTTAGAGAAAAGAAATAGATTGAGGAAAGAATTTGTGTGTAACGGAGGACATAAATGCTTGGACATAAACAAAGGACAACTCTATATATACCAAAAATCATAGTGGTCAAGCTATGTTGTCTGTTAGGGCTAAGGGGAGTTGGACATATGAAGCCCAAGACTGTAGTGTAAAAAGAAAAAAAAGACTAAAAGAACTAAAATGCTGTCTAACTACAGCAGCTGCAAAATCTGCATAATTATTCACTTCACAGAAATCCTGGTAGAAATGTTAACAATTAGGATTTTCTTCCAAATCTTTCACTGGCACATTGCTTGCATTTCCTTGCTTAAAAGGTCACTTCAAAAGATAACAGTGTTTTTAGAAAGCACAACAAAACTCTGCACAGTTCAGATGGTTAACCCATGAGCACTTTTTGAATTATAGTATACAAGGCAAAAAACTGAGTTTGGGCAATTATAATGGGTTTTATAGTCAATATCTGCAGTGACCAGCACAATTACGTGAATTTTATTAACATATCAAAGTTTTTTTTAAGACTACCACTCGTTTTTTGTCCTCCACTTGTTCATTTTACTTATATTTTCTAAGGGCACAAAATAGCCAAAGTGAATGTGAAGTTATGTGAAGACACAACAGTGGCAAATCCCTTGAGTTAGGTATCTTTTTGGATGTTTTGATTATTCATAGGTCAGTGTTAAGTGGCTTTACATTCAAACACAATTAGCATTTCTTTGAAAATGGACGGGTACAAAGACTGCACTGAATGTAAATGAAAAAAACCTCAATCCAAAGAAAAACCTTTAAAGACCTTCAGAAAGCCTGGAGAACTACTAAACTCTAGATCCTTGAAAATCCTTGAAAAATGCAAGAATGTCTTGCTCCTTGGAAGCAAACTGGGTGGCTTAAGACAGTATGGACACTTATTATTAATGCAGTGTATGGCTATCCTGTCGTAAAGAATATATCACAAACAAAAGAACGAGCTATCGATCAGTGTTAATCAAGCGCACTCAGTCTTGATTCAAAAATATTAATTATATTTTCAATATGATCTTTTCTTGCTAGAAAAAATAAATGTAACACCCATCTGTTTAAAGCATTACAGAAACTCTCTGGACACACACACACACACACATAAACACACACTAACATCATGGACTGACTGTAAAAAAAAAAAAGGATACCAAGCCAACCGTTGCCAGGCGACCAGCCATTTCACACACCTTCTCTCTGCCCTTATTTCAAATTGGATGAACAGCCAAGTTTCAGTCTTCAGGGTAGACACAAACAATACAGGCACATTGCAGTGTGGCGCAGGTTATTCAAACAAGCAGACTAAGTCACCAGTGAATGCAATACGCAAACACAAAAAATACACTAGTCAACAAAAGCCAGCAAAACACAAAAACACAAATCCACATTTAGTTATTCCCATGACACAGACACAGAAGCCAGCGCTGAAAGACCCAAATAATAACAGATACAATGCTAATAGCTTTCAGAAGCAAACAAAGCCCCATCCTGAGATAAGCTATGGCGAGACAGAGAATCCCTATAATAAACAAACTGTGGCTTTTGGAATTAAAGAGAAAACACAAATGTGCACGGGGACAGTTTGGCATCTGATAAATTTCATCAATTTTAATCCAAATCAGCCAGGGAATAGAAAACAGCAGACACACGCTGTCAAAGTCAACTCAGTCCCTGTAGATAAAGCTTTGCCATTAGTTTTGCTCATTTCAAAGTCTAAAACGTTAGAGCCAATGGCTCGTGAAAATTATGTGAGAGCGAAAACCCTACAATAAAAACTATTCTCTTACCTGAATGACTTTGGAAACAATTTGTCTCCAGAGCTGTTTTCTATACACCTGCGACATGACAACTCCTCGTCTCTTCAAGCCAACCCGTGTATACCTTCTCTAAAACCTGCTATCACGTTCTCATCAGTATGTACACAGGGGAGACATATACTCTCACCCTCGAAGGCTTAGCACTATCAAGTTGTCAGTGGTGAGCGCTCAGCTAGCAGAGTTTGGGCTATACTTTCGTTGTGTACATGTATAATGGCCACTGCCATCAGAAGTGTATGACTTTCCACAGCTAGGTGATGTCAGGGTAGACATGATCCCTTAAGAACAGTAAAACGCCTGCTTTATTCTGACATTCTAGTTCAAGCAATATGTCAAAAATGTTAAGAGGCACTCGACTTAAAAGCACAGGCAATTTGAGAGCTTTATGAGATGGGGCTTCATACCCTCGCTTTTAGGCTGAAATCCCCATAGACGGAGTGATGCTCAAAAAGGAAAAACTCACAGCTCTGTCTGCACATGTGTAGTGTACGCTAATGAACTACCATAAAGGAATGCAAACACAGATGCACAAGTGTCAAACACTGAGGTAATCGCTGGCTCACAGGATTAGCAGCACACCAGAACAAAGCTGTCAGCATTCACTATAATGTAACAGTGCAAATAAGTGCTTGGCAGTGAATTCTGTGTTAAGCTCATGGACATTCTCACCAAATCGCATAGATGAAGCGGTAATTAAAGATTCTGAGCTCCAGATGAAATTTTGACAAAAAGTAGCAGTATAGATTACAGGGACAACTAATTCAGTGGATTTTAAAAGGTAAGTTTTTTTTTTTTTTTACAGCAACAGTCACAAAAAGTCTTCAGTTTCCGTCCAGTTTGCCGCAGCAAACCTTTCTGCTTGCTTGGATGCAATTTTTGTACTAATTTCAAAAACAGATCAGCTTTGTTTGTCCAAATTTTATATATGTTTTATTTGTATAATCAGCTACCTAACACCCAATCATGTTAAAAGTTAAAAATAAATAAATAAAAATATGTGATGTGGCATTATGATTTTGATCATTTCCACTTAGTGAATGCATTTTTTTTTTGTCTGTATATCTGCAGTGTCGTGTTAACGGCTTCTTTGGATGCTAACACGGGTGTTAAAATTGGGATTTATCATTGCAACATCATGACATTTTAAATAAATGTAATCTTGTGTCCAGCAGTTTGTGTTGTGTTTTTTCTGACACAGAATTACTTCTACACTTGTTTTATCATTTTATGACACATTTGCCAAACTTATTTTAGGCTTTCTGCCATATAAAACCAGGCCTTCCTGAACAGAAACCCACTAAAATGCCTTTAAAATTGCTTTCACAACTGCATGGTTTTGTGTCACTTAAGCTTTCCACCACATACACGCTCCAAACACATCAGCTGTTTACTAAATGCCGACACATTAATGATGAATTGCATTTGGCCAAAGTTGATAGTCAAGAAGCTCAAGTCATCTGTAACTTCAGAACTCTTGGGTCACCTTACCTTGTTTTGATAGTCTGGCTTGAAATGCAGCATAGTTGCTGTCGGCCTTTCACGCTGACACTTCTTTTCAAGTCATTCCACCCTCTTACTTGTCTGCTTTTTTCATGACATCAGAGAGTTAAAGCTTCCAACAAAGAAGACAAGACAGCGAACAAGTGGCTGCGCTACACTATGTGAGCAATCAGCCTTCCTGTTTGTCATGTGAGAAAGGTTGCTGCCCTGAAATTATCAGACTGTTTCTCCTAAAAGGGTACTGCTAACTAGATAATGCGGTGTTGGATGACCTCCTGTCAGCAGGGTAATTATCAAGGTCCAACTCTCACCTTACAAGTCTGTTACAACAATAGGATGAAAGATGGAGGGTGGTGGGTGGGGGGTGGAATGAAAAGGTTGCATAATACATCATTAGAGGGAGATAGTATCAGCTACAACCTTTTAAAAAAAATACAGAAACAAAAGTGAGTAAAAAATAAATGTTGCATCATTGTAGTACAAATGGCTCTATTAGAGAATGTGTTACGCTCCTCTTAAAGGAAAAAATGTGGCAAGTCATTCGATATAGCCAGTAGTGTAATTTAACAGGCAATGGCACCTTGCTTTGAAAGCAAGTGCTACAAAACACTAGAAATTAAATTAACATGGAAATTCAGTTTAAGCAAGAGTAAAACTTGATGCTTATAGGAAAGGAAGCCGATGCAAGGTCATCACCTGGATCAGCACTTTAACAGTATAGGATTGAACTCAATACCATGTCCGCTGTGTGAAGCAGTAAGCGTAACATGATTATCATTAAGTTGCCTAACAGATTTATTGGTTGACTCATTGTACCTGATATGTGGCAGTGTGATGCTTAAAAAAATCTGCTATTCAATCAGTTGTTATGTTAGCAGATCCCTTGAACTCCATTGTCTAAGTCTGCTTGGAGCGGCACTGATCAGACAGTTATGAGGTGAGCAGGAATCCCCATGCTAGAGAGATTTCTTTTTAAAACATTTTCTTGTTCTTGCTTCTGAAATGTGAGATTGTGCTGCTTCTTTCCATGTCACTGCAAACTTAAATAGCTTTTGTGACATTTTACAATTCACTGAATAATCAGGAAAAACAATAGATTAGAACCTAATGAGATTAAGCATGCACTACCCCTGGGGTAATCCTAATTATTTACCTAGAGAGCACATATGCATGTGCACAAGTGCATACACAACCCCACCGTCGCCACCAATTAATATTCAGTATCGTTGCTTTTTACAGTCGCATCTTGCCGATGACAGGCACATCCCTCTCCATGAGGATTTGAATGTGAGTCAGATAGTGAAGAAATGGTTGCAAAGCTTTGCATTACAGAGTCGGTCGGTCATCAATTTTTCACTATTCCATGGCTGATTTTCTGTGTGGAAATGCCTGGTTGTGAGTGGCTATGAAACATGAGAGTGACTGTAAATTATAAATGAGGAGGTGGTGAGATCTGAAGACACAGACAGACAAGAGTTCACAGTTTTTCACAGCGACTGCTCACACTGACAGAAGCACAGACAGCTTAAGCAAATGTTTAAGAAAGATGTGGCTCGTAAATGTCATGCCTAATATACTTTATTCTCCTTTCGTGGACCATGGTGTCTTCTTGCATTTGGTTCGCTGGGTCCAATGCCGAAAACTGACTCTAATGAACTGACATTGCTGCATCTGGCCTGTGTTTTCGCACAATGCAGGAATGCCTCAGCCAATTCTATTTCATTACGGTCAGTATCGTAGAAAAATAAGCAAGAAACTGGAGTATTTTGCATGAAGGCAGTGGGTCTGACACACAGACAGAGTGCAGGGGGCTTTAGTCTTATTGCTCATGTCTATTGCATACTAATTAAACATGTACTTGGTTTAAAGTGCCATATTTA
Source organism: Rhamphochromis sp. 'chilingali' (assembly GCF_963969265.1). Taxonomy (NCBI): domain Eukaryota; kingdom Metazoa; phylum Chordata; class Actinopteri; order Cichliformes; family Cichlidae; genus Rhamphochromis; species Rhamphochromis sp. 'chilingali'. The sequence goes on from NC_137938.1 coordinate 12,126,679, forward strand.
GTGCTGCACTGCTATTGGGAGGCAAAGAAGCATAGCTATTTAACATTTCTAAAATGTGTGAAAGGCTGTGCTTTGACTAAAGGCAGAGAACCAATTAACATGGAAAGGGGTTGTGTAGATTAAAGTTTAAAAGTTTATAAAACTAACTAATAAAATGAACTATTATAACTTCCATCCTGGCCTAATCTGACTTTCTTAGCACCTACAAGCAAAAGGAGATTTTTAAAAGTAATGTGTCACAGACCCCACAAAGACCAGTCACTGTAATAATGACAGAGTTCCACATGAATGACAGAAGCTGGATACTCACTGCTCATTTCAAGTTTACTGTTCAGCTGTCTTTGGGCAACATCATCCAGCCTCCTGCAGCAAAGCCAATAAGACAGCAACACCCCGCCATCTGGTGGGCTGGGGCTGACAATACAATCAACCACACATTACAGTAGGTTGTGCCACAGCTATCTTTGCCTGCTGTTAGGCCAGAGAATCTAATAGTGTAGTGAGTCTCCGAGCAATTTTCCGAAGGGCTTAGAGAGCTCCTGAGGTGAAAATGAAGTGCAAATTAATCCCATCGTTGTCTTTTTTTCTCCCCTCTCTCACAAGAGAACGACATTTCTGGTGTTACACTCTTGCAGCTCATTATCTTGCTGGGTTAGCTACATCTTCCTGTGCTCAATTACTGCAGTATTATATCAACACTCACTTTTCAATTAATTACAGAATAAAATTGAAAAATAATCATATATTGAAAATATGGTAATGAAATCCCATTAGATAATCTCTTGCACTGACAGATTTCCCTTTAGGGCAAAGTTAAAGTGTTGCTGGGTACGGAAATGAAATTTAAAAATCTCTTTGATTCGTGACAATATCGGATATTTTGCAATATATAGCAACTACACAAGAAGTAAAATAAATAAAATGCATATCTGCATATGCATAATACAAAACAAAACAGGTTACCAAAAGTGGAAAGGAAAAATTGGTGTCCTGATTCTAGGATACAAGCTGCATGAAGGCAAAATCGTCTTACTTACCGGAGTAAGAATCCAGAGATAGTGAAGACATAATTTACAAAACAAAAAGTCTAAAGAATCAACAACATATATTTTATAGTTTAAAAAAAATAAACTATTGTTTTTGTATAATTTACCTGTTTATAATACAATTAATTGTGCAACACGCAAACCAAAAAATAAACCCACACATATAAATAACAATGGTGGCTTTAAGAAACACAGAACATTAAGGGCAACTAGTAGACTTAGCTCACAGAACTATAAATAAATACAAAAGAAAAAGTGTTGTAGACACTTTTGAGAGCATTTGGGATCAAACCTGCATTTCCTTGAGTGACTCCACAGCCACGGAAGACTGGGTGGGTCTGTTCCTGTAGCTCACTTTAGCGATCCTGGCGCTGAAGGACATGGCTCCAGCATTCCTTCACGGACAGGCCTCCTCAGTAACTGCGTTTTATATCAAAAGCTTCATTTGGACCAAAGCAAAGGCGTTTTACTCCATTATGTTTTGGTGTATCATTTCTAGTGATTTAGTTGACGCTCTCACTTTCCAGGAAGGCCCCTCGTGTTGTTACTGGTTTCCAAGGTAACGAGGTATTTGTAAAAGGGGGCAAAGGGAGAGAGGGCTGGTCTTTAAAAAAATGTGGGCCACTTATTGGCTATTTTGTTGCAGGTGTTTCACATTACAGCCAGCAGTGGATCAAAGGGGCCATGGAATTATCTAGTGGACTTCCTGTCACGGGGTAACCATGCAGATATAAACATGCATTACATGAGCCAAAGTAGAGGGCCACCTACAAACTGATAGGAACTGCCTCCTCTGGTATTAACATAAAACTGTTTGGAAATCTGCAGTTACTGAGTCAGCAGTGTGGGACACTTTTACGCACAAAACATTGAAGATTTAATAGCAGATTTTAAAATGAAAGAGAAAATCTTCTCATGTATAATGCTGTGTTATTGCTGATAAGCAGGTTGATCTGAAGTGCCCCTCTTATAAATTCAGCAGGCTGATTCATGCATTCCAGTGATTGAGAAGCAGTTGTCCAATGCATGGGCTGCTGTGCGTTTGGATCTCAGGTCATTTTTTTTATGTAGCATTACCACCTGCTGTTCAATCCAGTGAACAGCAACGTGAGGTTGAAAACTCTCCCTCTTTCACTAATAAGCATTATGCGTTCACTGGCCTATGTGCTTTTAATTTTTTTAATGACATGATCGAAAATCATTCCCAGTCTGACCATGTAGTCTTCAGACTATGGCAAACCAACACAACAATACAGATGATTTAAGATGCCAGATTTAAATAGTTTCCTCCATTCAACACTATTTACCCAACTGTGCCACTTAACATCGGTATTTAATATGGAATAATTACAAAATGCAACAGCAGAAAATCTGATCAGTTTAAACAAACAATTACTAAATATTTCCATACAGTAGGTTCCTAAGAAAATGTCTGTTTTGATGACTGTTTTTTTTTCCTTCCTTCCAGCGTGTTGCCCCTCTTTTATCCACATTTGCAAATCTCTGAAGAGGAGGGGAGACAGTCCTCTTTCATTTGCTGAGATCAACAGCAGGCTTTTTGGAGTTTAAGAGTAAGTTGTTCTACAGTTTCATGGGCTCCTGAAAAATGAAAGTACTGAGCCATAGCACAATCCACTGCTGTGCAATGATATGCTTTAACTTTGCGATGCTCAAAGCCTTTAAAATCAAGTTAAAACTGAAAGTTGTCTTCCAATTTACTCACAGCATAAATACTTCAGCGTGGGTTTGAGCTGTCTTTCGAGGAAGCATCATGCCAAAAACAAAAGAAATCAGTTTAGACTTGAGGAAAAGAATTGCTTATGCTCACAAAGCAGGAGTTGGATGTACAAAGTTATCACAGGATTTCCAAATGTCAAGAACTGGAGTGGGAAGTATCATCAAGAAATTTAAAGAGGGCCCCACAGTACAGAACAAGCCTGGCAGAGGCAAGAAGTAAAAGATTTCCAAGACTCCGTGAAGAAAACTAATGAGAAATATGTCTAAGGCGTCTAAATGTCTCTAATGAGAATAACTGCAAAGACACCAGTCAATGACTTAGTCACATCCGGAATTTTAGTCTCAGAGAAGAAAACCACTGCACAGGAATTGACTGTGAGATTGCAGACCAAGAAAATCTCCACTTCTGCAGACATCTTTAAGCCAGACTGATGTGTGCTAAGGACAAACTGGAGAAAGAGTATGCATACTGGAATTCTGTCCTTTGGTCAGATGAGACCAAACTAGAGCTCTTTGGCTTATGATGCTGCATATGTTTGGTGAAAGAAGGGAGAGAACACCGCCCCCACTGTAAAACACAGTGGTGGGAGTATTTACCTTACATATTAAGTGTCCTGAGGTGACTGTTGTTGTGATGTGATCCAGTATAAATAAAACTGAATTGAATTGTGGGGATGCTTCAGTGCACCAGGAACTGGAAATCTCATTAAAAGTGGAAGAAACCATGAAGAAAGAAGGACAGCTGGAAAGAAAACTTCAAGCAGTCATCAACAAAGCTCAGTCTGGGTCTTCCCTTTGTCTTCCAACACGAAAACGATTTAAAACATAATTCGATCCTGGTGAAGAACTTACCTCCAAAGCGACCAAAGTGAACGTTACTGACTAGTCTACACCAAGCCCTGGTTTTGATCCCATTAAAATGGGTGGGGTGAACTGAAAACCAAGGTCCATGTTGGAAGAACATCACATCTGGAAAAGCTTTAGAGATTTGCCAAAGAAGAATGGGCCAGCATTGCTCGGGACACGTGTGTGAGATAACGACACCAAAAAACTGCAGGCTTTTATCCAGAATGCACAATTTTCTATTAGCATCAGGAGAATTAATAATTTTGACTGTGGTAGTTTTTGTTTTTTTGTGAAATAATTTAGTTTCTTTGTTTCTTTCTTTATTTTATCCTCATTTGTAGATGATCAGACATGTGTTTGACACTAAACAGGCTCCAGTAAAATCTGATGCTCTGAATCCTTTTCATTCCTCTTTTGTTTAGTGAGACGTACTTTTGAGGTTGAAATAGAAACACTTTAATATCATGCCCCCTTTGCAGTGTCATCTGTACTTTTTCAGGATTTACTGCTAAGAACCAGTGTGTGTGTGTGTGTGTGTGTGTGTTTGTGTGCGTGCATGCGTGCCTGTATATTTGAGTGCCTGCCTCTTTTTACTGTCCCTCCAAAGTGTTGATTTGTCAACTTTCCTCACTTTTGTAACTGATCTTATGGATTTCCCACCCATTAAATCGATGACTGCTCTCTCCATTACTTCAAGGGATGTTGAGCCCCAGGCTGTCTTCCTTTTGTAGTTTCTTGTCCTGATAGCTTTTCTGCAATGTCTAACATGTTAAACCATCAAAGACTACAAGTAGAAATATATATATATGATTATAATCTGCTGTAAAGCATCTTCTGGTTCCCATCGCAGAATGATTTGGTGTATTTGCTCAGTACCCTAGTCAGGTCTTCGCTAGTATAAAATGTATACACGTCTGAATATTTAAATAATAAATGATGCACTGATGTGTCAAAGTGCTGTGAAGTAATCATTCATAATAGAACCATTCTTAATCATTTTCAGCAGAGGTGTGATGATTCTAATCATACATCTTTTACTTCCAGATGAAAATGTCATGATTTCTAAAGCCATCTATGATGCAGCATGAAATTTCTGACAGCATGTTAACCTGCAAGGTAAATGCAGTGCAATCAAAGATAAGATAAGATAAGATAAGATAAGATAAGATAAGATAAGATAAGATAAGATAAGATGGAGAAGGGAGAAGAGGCAGATATAGGCGGATTCCTAATGAAATAAGGGCTACAATTGTGGACCATGTTGTCAATCACGGCCTCACCATGGAGGAGGCTGGTCGAAGGGTGCAACCCAATATTGGAAGAACTACTGTCAGTTCAATCATTCAAACATTCCTTAGGGAAAACAGGTATGCAAACAGTAATACACTGTACTGTACTGTGCCATCTCAGACACATCACATGTTACTGTACTGTATTTGCAATTTCACAAAAAGTTCACTCTGCACCACATAGGATTGTAAGACAACCTCGTGGAGGCGGAAGAGGGCCCCTTTTTACCCCACAGCAAGAAGAAGCCATTTGTGCAATGGTCATTGCAAACAATGCAATAAAGCTGAGAGAAATACAAAGCGCTGTCATAGAGAATTACACGGTATTTGGCAATATTGAATCTGTTTCAATTTCAACAATTGACAGAGTACTCAAGAAAAATGAAATCCACATGAAGCAATTGTATAAAGTGCCATTTGAACGAAACATTGACAGGGTGAAGGAGATCCGTCACCAGTATGTGCAGGTAAAGCTGGTCTTCTATGTTCTGCACTGCAAACTGTTTTACAGTACTTCGTAGTTTCATGCAGTACACTTGCAATTCCACAGCACATACTCTACAATGTGTTTTACCAAATGCATGCATTACTGTTCGTTACTGTACACAGGCATATTGTGACATTGCATTTCTGTCTCTCTCTAAAGCGTGTACTGGAGCTGGAAGCCAGGGAAACACTGCACACATTCATATATGTTGATGAGGCAGGTTTCAATCTGGCCAAAGGCAGAAGGCGTGGAAGAAATCGCATTGGACAGAGGGCAACCACTGAAGTCCCTGGTCAGCACGGAGGGAATATTACCATGTGTGCAGCCATCTCAGACAACGGCGTCCTCACCCATATCCCCCTTCTTGGTCCATACAATACCCAACATCTCCTGACATTTTTAGACACTCTTTACAGGGACCTAGTCCCTGAGAATGAGAGAGGTGGAGGCCAACTCAGCAAGTATGTTGTTGTCTGGGATAATGTCCGTTTTCACCACTCCCATCAGGTCAGAGAGTGGTTTGCAGCACATGACAGAATTCTGGTTGAATATCTCCCTCCATATTCCCCATTCCTTAATCCAATAGAGGAGTTTTTCTCTGCCTGGAGGTTGAAAGTTTATGACCGGCATCCACATGAGCAAATGGCCCTGCTAGCAGCCATGGATGCAGCATGTGACGACATCACAGCAGGGTCCTGCAGAGGATGGATTCGCCACTCCAGGAGATACTTTCCTCGCTGCATTGCGAGGGATAACATCTGTTGTGATGTAGATGAAAATATGTGGCCAGACAGACAGGAACGTCTGGATGTGCCAGAATGATTTACTGTACTGTTACATGTGCTGTTTATTGTTCACATTAGTGCACAGCTCTACCAAATGGGTGATTTTATGTTTACATGTATTCTACAGTGCACAAGTGACTGTAGCATATTTTTCTTTTGCACAATTCTGTAGGATTACAAACACTTCTACACAATGGAAATGTGAAACGTACGTATTCAGTGTCTCAGTTACTCCCAAGACTCCCATAACATCTACAGTGACTTTACTGCACATTTCAGATGGCTGTACAGGTAGGCCATAGTGCTGTCGTCAGCATTTTCAGGTGTCACCAATTGTTTTTGCAATGGGAAACACTGAAATTATAAACTGTCATAGTGGAAACATGACAATGCCATTTGACTATCTTGTTCATAAAGATGGTGTCAAGACTTTTCATTTTGATGGCACTGACAGTTTCATTGACATGGATACTTGCTTTTGAGGTATGGATAATCAATTCTGTGCATGTGACGTGCTTTTGCAGGCTATCCACTAGGTTTTGCAGTTTGCACTAATTGTTTTGGGAAATGCACTAACTGCTGTGCAAATGTTAGTGGTGTTCTGAGGAACGCACCAAAGTGACTGAGAAAAACTGTAAAAATGGCTCCTAATCTTGGTCTTCTTTCTTGAGTTTCTGCTGCCTGAGATATTCACTGAGCGTGTCGTGACCATCTTCCTGACGTACTCGTGAATGTTCGTTGTCTCATCCAGGACTGTGGTACTGTGTGTTGTACTCATATCCCCATCGAGAACCTGAACCTGGGACGCTTTGGTTTCAGAACTGAAGAAGCCTCTTGGATGAGAGGTGCAATGTCACTTTCTTTCCAAGGTCTTTGACCTGGATGACTGAGAACCTTGACAGACAACATACAGGAACTTGCACCAAGATGTAAGTGATCTGGATGAGTACCAAGACCAGCAAGTCTAGCATAGAAATTAGTGTAATCTTTGCTCCATTTCTGGCCTCCAGAGAAGGACTTACACTTGTAGATCAACTTTTTTATTGTAATGTGTGATATTTTTTAATGTCATTGTCTGTAGGCTCTCCAGTTGTGCACAAAAGGTGGAAGGATGTGCTTGTTGTTCTGCCTTTTCCGGTGTGTACGGTGTGTGCCAAGTAACATACTCCAGGGATTCACTCTCCCACAGATTGACACTGGTCTGCAGTGTAAGCAGAGAGAAGAAATCAATAATATACTCTTGGTATAGGTCAATGTCCTAGACATGACCGCACAGTACAATATTTGCATTCCTTGAGTATAGATAGATAGATAGATAGATAGATAGATAGATAGATAGATAGATAGATAGATAGATAGATAGATAGATAGATAGATAGATAGATAGATAGATAGATAGATAGATTATACAAACTCTGTATCATTTAGTATTGCCATGTATAGTTGCACACGACTCAATAAATTTCTGCACCTATTTTCTATCTTTCGAAGAAAATGTAAAGAAATGAGTGGTGGCTCAACACATTTGCACTGTACTGAATTTAACTATATAGTCTCTTAGCTTTCAGCTACTTGAACCATTTCTTAATTTGTTGACCTTATACTGTTTATTCTCAGCTGTTGTATTCAGTTAAACATTTATCAGTTATGGTTAATTTCACAACTTTCATCTCTCCCACCTTCTCCAACCATTCTCTGGCCTACTATCACAGATAACTTGCTACATGGGTGGTTCTTCAGCTAATAGGCCACCTTGACCTTGCAGGCTATAAAAGTTACCCCAGATGAGCTGCCTGATGTATAAGATTCTTGTTATCGACTTCAAGTCATTTGATGACACACTTACTACTAGTTAATTCACTACTTTGAGCTTCTATTCAATTTTAAATGTTTAGGAAGCCGTTTTTAATGCTATTACCTTCCATACCTTTTTATTTCTACTTAACTAGATTTTCTTTCCTTCCTTTCTTTTTATTTATATGTCCAAGTAGGTGACCTAATTGTTCTACTGAAAGTGTAAAAGCACCCCGTTTAGTTCCTGGACTCCTGGGTGAGAGTCACTGGCTTAGTCAATATGCTTACTTTTACAAACAGCGCCAACTGCTGGAGGTAATAAAGTCAATTTCTATTCGCAAACATCACCGTGCAGCGCTGCTGACCTCCCGAGGCAATATGTGACGACAACCCCTAGATGGCAGCAGCGTCCTGTTCCTCCAGGACTGAGCTGCAGCTGTCCTGTTGAACTGGGTTAGATTTGTGGGGCAAATGACCTCATGCCGTAGCATCCTCTTCATCACAGAGGAGATGAAGAGAGGATGATGATGTCATTCTCTGCCACGGCCGTTTTCACCCTGTTATAACTAAAAGCGTGGGTGGATTGGCATCACTGAGAGAAGACACGCAACACCTCGCAGCAGCTAAAAGCAAACCGGGAACTAAATGATGCAACACCAGAACTCAGTGACCCTCGTGGACATGTGAAATCGTGTTTTCCTTCGTAAGAATTTCGTTAGAAAGGCCTGGACTATATGAGAAAGTAAGATATGTGAATACAACTTCACTGTGCCGACATGGACATCTGTGCCTCTCCATATCACATCTGATGTAATATCTGAGCTTGAAGCAATTAAAGCATAAATTTCTATGGTATGACTCCCACGCAACCCGCATCAGCACCGCATTAAGTGACGCCTGGGACTGCTGATGTGCTGTGGCGCACACTAAATTTGGGTGGCGCACACTGCACCAAAACCCCCCGAAACGGAATCCCAGGATATCCCACCCCCACCCACCCCTCGAATCGGAATAGCCCTCGTTCCTCAGTCCTCCTATTCCCCTCCTCTTTTACCTCCGCCTTCTCTCATTATCACCCCCTTCCTCCTCCTCCTCCTCCCCGGCTGTCGGCCTCACGTCCCCAACTCGGGAGCGCCGCCGATCGGTCGCCAGGATTTTCCCTTCTCGGCCAAAATGGAGGAGAAGGTCTCTCGCTTAATGAAGAGAGCACCGACTATATGAGCGGATCTGCTTCAATGATCGGCATCAGGACCCGCTTTTGCTGATATAATAGTTCTTGCAGCAACCTAACACTTTGAGGATATCTATCGCTATTTCCGCACAAGCGAGCGCAGCCATGAGCGCAGGAGAGGGGCTAGATGAGGCTGGGAAGGACGCGGCAGACATAGCGGCGTTTTTCAAATCCGGTAAGTCAGAGAAGGGGCGAGTCTCCCTCTAGGAGACCCTGAGCTATCGGCGTGTTCACTGGTGGTCTGCCACATTGTTGCCAAATATGACAAAAAGCAGTGATGGGCGAGATGCAGAGTGCGCGTCGGACGTGCTGGAGAGATGCTCACAGTTTTGTAGTTATTTACCACATTGTAGTCAACCACTCAGTTGTCATGTCGCACCTTTTTTAATGACAACCACCAATCATACCTCCTGAAATATGGGATTTGATTATTATGCAGTGACCCCATTTTGGGTTGGACCAAGCAGCCTAGGCTACAACAAGGTGTGGATGTGATAGAACTAGACCGTGGTCTCCTCGGGCTGAAGGAGTGTTTTGATGCTATACACACACTATCCATCACAAACCCCACCAGATGTGACTCGATCCTTTTGTAAAATGTATTTTCCATGTCTTCAAATAGAGAGAAACACGGGAAGCCAGTAGATGGGGATCTTAGCGAACCTCTCTCATCATCTTATGCACTCATAGGCTAGGCCATAGATGCATGTATGGGCAATAGGTTGCACTCTACAGCGTAGAGCCTCCCTGATATGATGGCATCATCACAACAAACAAGGATTGGCCTGCCAGCCTTATCCCTCACCATGGAAATAATGTAAACACTATTTATAGGTCCTAGAGGGCTTTAAGCCTCCTTGATATCAGCCATGCATTAAGATTTAGGTGTCTGTGGCAAACATTTTTTTTAATCCGTTTTTGATCTGTCATTTCAGATAACTGGAGTGTCCTTACTCCAGTGATAATAATTCCTTATGTGTTCCACTCTATAGGAAGATCTGTTTTAATCTGTATCTTAAACAGACTTAACACATTCATGATTAAATGTTTTCTTTTTATCCTATTCAGCCTTTATAGCATACCTCTTTAATCGAATCTGACAATCATTAGGCTGACAGTCCAGTATTGGGAGCACCTCTGATACACAACAGCACAAGCAGCTGTCTCTCTCTCTCAGCTGTTTCTCTCTCTGACACCTGGTGCCTTGGGGTCTGCTGTCCACCACATCCACTTGTAGGAACACACACGCTCACACACACTTACACCACTTAAGTGAAAATTATTTGATAAAATGCAGCAGCCTTGCGCTTGCACATGCGCACTTTTTAAACAGCCGATATAAACCCCATACCTTCTCCTGGATATTGCCTTCCCTGCCAGTCAGACAGTAAGGAATGTTGTCAAAATGGATTGTATTCAAATCCGTTGTTACGGTTGGTTGGATGCCTGCCAATGTATTTTCCTATAGCTGTGTTGTATCAGGCTGGAAAGTTGGCTCAGAGTGAAGTTGGGCTGCTTGGTTGTTTATATAGCAGCAAATGCAGTTCATACAGTATTCATGATGGAGACAGAAATAGGTTATGCCCTCAAGAAACTTTTACGAGAGCCTATTATGAAGAGAAAGTATGGAAAAAGAAGGTTCTGGGAAAACAACAAAATGCATTGTGAATACTGTCGGACAGTTCAAAGGTGAAAGTTACGCTTTTCTTTGCTTTTTGAGACTTTGAAAAATATGCCCAAAAGCACAAAATCATGTGCACTCAAATACATTAATAACCTGAAATCAATCTGACATTGAAAGTGATATATTTTTACCATTTAGCAGTTTCCTCCTTTCAACACTCTTATATTAATTTCTATGTACATCTCCTTAAAGCTGATTGATTCATTCATCAATTTCCCTGACCTTTCTTTTTATGTTCTATTTCTATACCTTTTTACTCTCAGCCCAATGCAAACATGTCAATTAATTAATTTGTTCCTGCATGCATAGCTTGAATCCATGCCAGCCCGTTCCATGTTGAAATATTGCCAAACAGCTGCCCATCCTAGTTGATTCTGAATACCTATTTTGGGAATTTGTGTGTGTGAGTGTGTGTCAGTGGGTGCACTGTGGTGCCCTAGTTAGTCAGTGAAGGAAAACAAAAGGTAGCAGATTCTTTTACTGAACCAACACTAAAGTGATCGATGGGCTACCTGAACAGCTTGGTCACTGACTAAGAGTCTGACTTAGAGAAAGACTAACGTCTTTACGATCTGGATAACTATTTAAGCTTGTACATTATGTATAAAGCTGGTGGACTATTTGGATTGAAAGTGATTTGAGTTTCATCAACACATTTACATCCACATCCAGCCCTGGTGTTTAATTCGCCTCACCTGAACGGATAATATTCTCACTGGTCCTCGAAAATACTCAGTGTTCATCTCCGCGTGATTATTTTCAGTGAGCAGATGGTGCTCCATCTCTGAGTCCCACACTGTTGCTGTGGATCACAGCTCAGCCGCTGAGTCACTCTCCGAGGTTTCTTGTGCCATGACTTAGACTCTAATCTCGAAAATGTTGCAACTGGTCAAAGATGAGACATATTCAGCTGCTCAGCTGTTCGAGCATCCGTCAAGATTTTCACCTAACTGCAGAGAAAACCTCATAAGGCATGGCAGTACAATAACACTCCTCATAGTTATATTTAGTTGTTCCCTATCCTTTATATAAATAGCACAATCAGTTGACTATCAGATCAAGAATATGTATTAATACTCCTTTGTTTCCAGTTTGAATTTTGGATTGGACCAATTATTTGAAGTAAGGCATCATGGTGCAACAGCTGATTACTCGAAAACGTAACTGTGAAAATATTAGGTCATTTGTGATCAAGGCAAGTTGCTCATAACTAAAGATTTCCCTAGATATAGAAGTCAGGAACTGTTCCATATCTTTATCTGTCTAAATGAGCATGAAAGTTGTATGGATGAGATCTTAGTTTTGAACATGTAACTAATGTAAATAAAGATAAAAAAGCCCAAGAAACATTAAATAAAAGAAAGCCATCATATTAATGTGAAAAAACCATGTCAGTCAAACTCAATAGACTGAAATCCTATAAAATATCAACCATTTCCTGTTTGAAAATGAGTGGGTGGAGCAAATGCTTATTCATTCCCTATTTAACTCATTATATGTCTGTTCTTGGTTATACAGTCTAATATATACATATACACTATATGTAAATAAATAGAGCTATGTAATACACAGTCCCTCATTGCAATAATATATGTGTAACTGTGCACTGATCTATAATAAGTTACCTACGCCTATCTAAATATATAGTTTTTTGTAATATATCATTATTAGGGCTGGGCCATATCATACCATTCACGGTAATACCGGTATAATGTTGGGCAACGATAAGAAAATGAAATATCGCGATAGAATATGGGTAAAATGCGCATGCGCAGTGCCTTTGTTTACATATGCACATGGCGGAAAAAGCATGGCGGCGATGGAGAATGAGAAGGGCGAAAGCGGATCGTTGAATGAAACGGATGAACCAGGATTGGTTTGTAAAAATGCTGCAACTTCAGTGGTGTGGAACTGGTTTAGCTTTCATCTGTCAGATACACAACAAATCACTATTTTTGCTAGAGCATGCTAGCGGGCCGTCGTTATTACCGTATTTTTTTTCAAAATACGGCACACTTAAAATTAATCCTTTGATTTTTCTGAAAATCAACAGTGCCCCTTAACGATTTTATGTGGTACACGGCGCTCGAAAATCTGTCAAATGTTTTAGTACGACTTTGCTAAGCTACGAAGCCGCACTGCTTGATGGATTGTCGGAGCATTACGGCTACCGTAGGCAGGAGCCTCGCGAAGTGATACTGTGCTTCAACATAATATTACCGTATTGTGTGTGTATAACCTCTTTTTAACTTGTGGATATTATACATGGTTATGCTGAGGATATTTTTTTACCAGCAGAACAAGATCCTTGTACACTGCCCGCTGAACTGAGTGTAGTTACTGACCATGTTCATCCTGGAGTCTCCCAACACCACGATGAACTTGTTATGGAGCAGCTGGAAATGCCTTTTGGTTAAACTGTCAGCAAGGAATTTGCTTTTGCACTGTTAAATTTTTATATAACTTTAATGCACATCAAAAACAGCTGCTTGTTTAAGTAAAAATACATTGATGGGGTTTTTTTTGCACTAATAAAGTTGTCGAGTTGTAAAGTATTTTGTCTAGTGTCAATTATATCGTCAGTTATATCGTTATCGCAAATTTTCAAATGCATATTGTGATAAATATTTTGGTCATATCGCCCTGCTCTAATTATTATATACAATTATCCTTATTTAATGTGCAATACAACCATTAGTTTGCAACCTAAAAATCCACTCATTGTCAAAATGAGTAAACTTGAAGTGTAGGTCTGTCAAAGAACAGCACTCTTTGTCATGTATATAGTTATTTTCCTGGGTTTGCTGTTAATAATGTAAGAGTGCGTGAGTAAAGTTGGGATTTTAAACTTCTGTTCATTCATTCATTCAGACAATTATAGAACTGGGGTTGCAGTGCTCTGAGTTTGCAGTTTGCAGTGAGTATTGCATGTTCTACATTACAAGTTGTGCAAAATGCAAATCATTATCCAGTTTGACTTCTACAAATATTGACCAATAAGTGTTATTTCATGCTTAAATGACTCTATTCCATGTAATGTCATACATACAGCATGTCTGTCATTAAGATGTGCAGCCAATTTCTAATTTGGCAGATTGCTGAATAGAGTCTTCTGTATTCCATATGGCCAGTGATGTGACACTTGCATCACTAGCAATATGAGCCAACAAATCAGATTATGTTGCAACCCATCATATCTTCTGATTAACCGCTTTCAAATACATTAAGGCGCTTTGGGGCAAGCCTTACTGGCAAGACAAAAAAATAAAACTGGGATGATGGTATATTATAAAAGGCATTAATTCATATAGTCTTTTGAGTGATGCTAAATGAAGTTACTGGCCCTGCGCAATACTATTATTGTACAGAGCTGCACTGTGAAACTCAATTGGCGTAAAAGCAACCAGATGTATGTTGGAAGAAGGTCCAATAACTGTCAAAACATCTTGCATTAGAGCCATATTCCCAGTCTGCAGTCAACTACATTGGTCATAGGACTGGCATCTTTAGTCATAATATCAATAAACTATAGGGTTTAGTACGGTAGGGCAATATGGCCAAAAATATTTATCATGATATATATTTGAAAATTTGCGATAACGATATAACTGACGATATAATTGATGTGAAACAAAATACTTTACAACTCGACAACTTTATCAGCGCAAAAAACCCCATCAGTTTTATTTCACTTAAACAAGCAGCTGTTTTTTATGTGCATTAAAGCTATATAAAAATTTTACAGTGCAAATGCAAATTCCTTGCTGACAGTTTAACCAAAAGGCATTTCCAGTGAAAATGGGCGGAAATATCCTCAGCATAACCATGTATAATATCCACAAAAGTTAAAAAGAGGTGCTTAGCAACATGAAACTGCAGTGTGCCAAATAAATAAGTCAAATACGTATTTTTCTGGCGCATTAAGTGAAACAAAACAGTCAGATTAGTCAAACCATACTCAACTCATTCTTCTTGCTTCCTCCACTTCCATACCATTGATTCATTAATTCTGAATTCTGTCACAGCTGCTCTATTCCCATGTTCTACTGCACGACTGAGTTTAAAATCCGCTTCATACGCATGTCTCTTAACAGGTGCCATTTTGGGATCCTTATACACACACAATACGGTAATATTAGGTTGAAGCACAGTACGTATTACTCCAAGTGGCTCCTGACTATGGTAGACATAATGCAAAGTTGTACTAAAACATTTTTTGACAGATTTTTGAGCGCCATGTACAAAAAAATGTGCTTTGGTGGCTATATGACGGACAAAAACCAAAGCAGTTCCACATCACTGAAGCTGCACCATTTTTACAAACCAATTCTGGTTCATCTGTTTCATTCAATGATCTGCTTTTGCCCTACTCATTCTCCATAGCCACCATGCCTTTTCCGTCATGTGCATATGAAAACAAAGGCACTGCGCATGCGCGTTTTACTCATATTCTATCGCGATATTTCATTTTCTTATCATTGCCCAACATTATAACAGTATTACCGTGATATGGCCCAGCCCTAGGGTTTAGGTTTTTTGCAAAGATCTACTTTTTATGGCATGAACAACTATTTGCAGTTGTTGTGCTTGTACTGTTAAAAACATATAGTAAGCATAATAAATGTTGTCTTTGTTAATACTATATACAAGACATACATATATTATCAAGTTAGGTTTGCTGTCAGCCAAATTTAGGTAACTCATTTTGGTTTGCTAGCTAACCCTTTGGCTAATGCTAACATAATAGTATGGCAACTTCACTGGCCAGTTGCAATGCTGATTCCAGACCACGATTATTATCATGATGTAGGAACAACACCAACATTGGGATAGCAGATCTTGGACTATTAGGGACTATTATGACAACCTTGTACTGCATAGACAAGTTTACAGAATCGTACCAGCGACTGACTAACAGTGATACTTACTGAGGCTCCGTCCATGTTGCTTTTAATGGCTTGTCCCTCAGTAATTCTTGCATTAAGACTAGAATCAAAATGCTTCAATCATTATTACCAGAGTCAGTCTGACATTAAAGTGAGACATTTCTCTCCGTGCCCAAAGTGAACCCAGTGACCTCTGCCAGTTGCAGGCTGCAATAGCAGCCAGATCACTAAGCAGTGATTCTTTATTTTCGTTGAGCACACTCGCAATCGATGGAAGCATAACGACCTAGCGTTGCCTTGCAGACTCAAGCGTAAATCTTATATAATCATGTAGATGAGGAAGAGAACTTCAACAGACAGTGCAGTATGCATCTTAAAACATGCAGTGTGTACTGAGAGAAACGGCAGAGTGAAGGCAAAGAGAAACAGATTGAAGAAAGTGAATGTAAATGTGGGATTGAGGGGAACTGGAGTGAGATCCAGAAAGAGAGGACATGACATACTTAGAGGGACAAAAAAACCCTTCAGTCATCAAATTATAGATCTGAGGCTTGGGTGGAGTACACCCTGCAAAATGTAGGCTACTCTGGTCTTGAGGCTGAGACCTTACGGTCGCTTCTCGGAGCAGCTTAATTGGCAGTTGGTCAGAGTTAAAGACTGTAAGCTTAGATTGGCAGTGCCTGTGCTGCTAAATCAGCCGGCACTGCTTAAAGAGTCTGTTAGGTAAACTTCCACAGAAAAACAGGACTAGTTTGAAAAACATAGATATCCCTATGCTTTTTGTAAAATGCTAGTTACAGAAGGACAAAATAACAATCTCTTTCATGGCAGCATTTGTGTGTGCAATCACAAGAAACAGGCTGATAAGTAGCTTTGCCTTCCTTAACGCTGGGATATATGAGTGTATTTAAGTGTTGCACAGAGTAACAACATGAACCAACATTTTTATATGTGAAACGTTACTTTAGAACTAGGGGTTTAGAGTAATTGACTAGTGGTAAACATTGGTAACACTTTTGTCTGCCTTGCAAATGTGATAAAAATAAAGCATCCTCATTCTGTGTCACTGTATACAAATACATTTTTAAAAAAACCTAAATTATAGTGCTGTCAGCATTAATCTTGTTAAAATGACGTTAACACCATAAACACATTAATGCCACAAATCGAGTTAGCGAGTTAACGCAGAGCTCCCCGTGCGTGGGGCTGCACAGCATCAATGCATTAGCGCGGTTAGCTCGTTAACGCTTTGGCGCGGTTAGCTCGTTAATGCCTTAGCGCCGTGCAGCCCCACGTAAGGGGCGATCCGCATTAACTCGCTAACGGAGATTTGTGGCGTTAATGCGGTTATGGAGTTTACGTCATTTTTACAAGATTAATGCTGACAGCACTACTAAATAATCATTTTTCTTTTATTTTAACTCTTCTTTATTAGCCATCATCAGCTGATTATACCGTCCAATGCCAAATAAGGCAGTGGTCAAGAATTAGTACCTTGGTAATAGTTAAAAATCAGTAAAAGAAGCCAAAATGACAACAACCAATAAACTATTTGTTAAATAAGTGTGACGCAGCAGAGAAAACCAGAGTAAAGTCCAAGATTGACTTGTAGCATGTTTGCAGATCAAAGTTTTAACTCCACTGGCTTTACAAGCAACTGTCGATCAATCATAATCCACATAGTGCCACAGGCTAAAGATGGAGAAGCTGTCAGCAAAACGGGGGGAAATTTTGCTGGTTGAATGACTGGCCAGGTCGCAGCCCAAGGTTTGTGTGGCTGCACTCATCAGGGTGTTTTCCTCCTAGCCGACCTCCTTGTGGGACAAAGATTTGGAGTAAAACTGTGTGTTATTTAGACTTCATGCATCAGAAAACTATTCAGTAAACTGCATTTTTTGGCATAGTTTTAAGACATATTTTCAAAAAGTCTTAAGATAGCAAACATTCGAAATATTGGAAAGTCCAGTTATTCTTCATTGCGTCATTGCTTGGCTGTTTTTATTCACAGTAGAGATTCTCCGTATCTTTGGCCGACGTGTACATTTTTACTCGTGTGCTCGTCAGAAATGTTAGAACCTTTGCTCTAAAGCCAACAGTTAAGACGCTGTCCACAAAACATGCAGATTATGTATATTAAATGCCAACATCTCGAAGCCAGGAAATGTTTTAGGCTGTTTTCAGAGCGCTTGCTTGAAAACAAAGTGATACAAACTGGACCAAAAGGAGTGCTTATGAACTTGAGTTCTCTCAAATTGGTCATTTAATACTGTATACTTTCGGTTTTTGTACCATAAGTAATAAATATTTGCACATTCATGCTGAGCCTTACAGTAAGTTTTTAACCATTTATGCTTGTTTATCATCTGCTGAATGTCCAAATCTTCCTTCAAAATCCAATTATCTTTCACAGGTGTGCAAGCAACAGCGTATTCCAAAATTAATTCTCCATGTAAGAGAGAGATAACAGACCCATAAATCAGTTGTGCACAGCCAGTAAGCAAAAACTGGCCCACCATAGGGTCCGATCTAACCCACTGAGTAGCTTTACAGTGTGTTTAAGGCATTAATAATTCCTAATTTCAATTTAAAGCATTGGCAGTGTGGTGAGACTTATATAGGAGTCAAACTGTATGGAAAGTATTTAATCCCTGATATTAGCAAATTGAATTTAAACAGATGTACTAATTTTCCCCCTTAAACATATATGTTGCAGTGGAGTGGCATTTATGTTCCATCCCACTTGTGATCAAATTGAGCAAGTATGTGCAATAAACAGACCAGATGCTGGTGCCTGTGTGCCTGAAATACCCGCACAAAGTTGCTGATATGGCTAATAAAGAGTTAATCCTCCACTTACTGTGAATTTATATAAAAAGCCTACTGTACACTGTATTATAAGGGCCAGATATCGGGATCCATTTCTAAGAGTTTTATGGCAAAGACAATCAAGAAGGGTGCACAGTGAGGCAATTACCTGTTTTACAGCCAGACCATGCTGATCGATCTCATCAAAGGCTCTCGACCTTTTTGAGAGTCGTAATACACTCCATCACGCCAAGTTATTGATTGTTGTAAAATGTCACGTACATCTGTGGAGTCGCTTTGAAGACACACCGACATGGCCTGGGCCATTACGTTAACACAGGAAATGTGGAAGTACGTGCCGCGGTTGTTTCAGCTTTAATGAAGCCAATCAAACTTTTCAGTTTGCCATTTATTTTCTTGAGTTAATTTGAGTTAAGGTCTTGAGTGAAACTACGCTGCCTTATTTTGCACCGTGACAGAGATCACGTTCGTTCATTTAAAGTGGTTAACAGGAAAATTATCCAGAAAGATCAGCTGAGTATTTGTGCACATATGTGAATGGCATCGGTTACTAGTGTCAAGTCAATTACCAGGAATTCCAGTACGTTCGTCTTGTGTTCTAACACATGCACATTCATATACATATGACACACACGTGCACATAGGTATAAATCACTACATCCCACCCACGTCGCCCCGGGCTTATGAAGCACAGGGGGGGTTGGGTGGATGAAGGAGGATTGCAGGTCATAAAAATAAGCTGTGGGTTCGTCTCTGTGTCTTCTGCAAATCCCCCATCTGATAAGAGCGAAGCCTATCACTCAACTGCAGTCTCCCACTCGTTCTGTCCTTTTTCATTCCTTTCCTCGCCTCCTCCACTTCTCTCCCACACAGCCTTCCATCATTACTTCAGACCTCGCTTCTGCTCAGGGTTGTAATATATCCAAGTAATGATCTTTTATTGTAATATTCAGATCTTCTGTTTGCAAGTCCCACCACATCTAATTCCATTCTTTTCTTGTACCTTCAGTAACCGAGACACCAATGCAGAGATTATAAAATGCTTTACATCGTCATATGAAGTTCCGTATGTTCATAAATGAAAATATGATTCTTCCTTTCTCAAGCTTTCTGCTTATAGCCTCCCTTATCTCGTCTCTCTTTCAGGCAAAGGTAGTATCTGAATGTGGAGTCTTTTAAGTCAGGAGCATCATGCAATGCTTTGTGTCTCAGTTTTACTTTCACCAAAAGCACTTTGAAAAAAAAAAAACACGAGCAATGACTCATGAGGCCAGTGCTCTGCTTGAGTTCTGGGGCTATTTTTTTAAATACTTTTTGAGAGAAAGGTTGCATGTCAAGTGTCAGGCAGTGTGCTATTTTTTTCCATTCATAAAACCAGTTAGTGAGAGTACCAGTTGCTTTTCCTGCGTAGAGTTAGAAAGAAAAGGAGGCCTCATTCTTGCACTGTGCACTCTAGTTTCTTGCTTTTAAAAAAATTACAGCTCCTAATTCAAGTCTTTCTGTTGAATTTTATATGAGGCTGATGGCAGTAACTTTAAATGATATTCTGTCACACACACAGAAGCACACATGCAAAAGCTGCATTCATGAAACTTCATATACTGTTACCGCGGTGATCACATTGACAAAAAAAACCCTCGGACTTCATTAAAAACACAGAAACCCTCTAGAAGAAGGGCCAAAGCCATCTGTATTCTCAGAGACTACTGAGGTCCTTTGATATATGCCGGATGATGCTCAGGAAGTTTTATGAGTCTGTGGTGGCCAGTGCCATTGTCTGCGCTGTGGTGCAACGGATAGCAACAGACTCAATAAACTGACTTACAAGGTCAGTGATGCTGTGGGTGTGGAGCTCGACTCTCTGACAGCGGTTTCAGAAAGGAGGATGCTGTCCAAGTTACGGACAGTATTTAACGATCTATTACATCTTCTCTGTGAAGGTTCTCAGTCATCCAGGTCATCGTAGTCTAAGGAGCTTGGAAAGAAAAGCGTCTGGACGTCTTTAAGTTGCTTGAAGACGTTTCACCTCTCATCCGAGAAGCTTCTTCAGTTCTAAGGTCAAATGATGGAGAGTCCCAGATTTAAGCCCTGTGGGAGTATCCCCCCCAAGGGGGACAATGGACCCCCTAATGATCCTCTACCTAATCACATGAGCCAAGGTGTGAAAACAGGTGTAGGTCACAATCAGACAGGGTTTCTGGTGAGCTCATTGTGAAACCTTGCCCCCACCCTATCATGTGATTTCCTGAGGTCAGATGGCCCAGGATGTGAGTGGGTGTTAAGGCGTCTGTGAAGGGATCTCAAAACTGGATTATAGATGGCAGACAGTTGGTGTCACCATTTGACCCTAGAACTGAAGAAGCTTCTCGGATGAGAGGTGAAACGTTTTCAAGCAACTTAAAGAAGTCCAGACACTTTTCTTTCCAAGCTTCTTAGTTTACACCCTCTCCATCTTCTGCTGGAAAGCCACAGTAGCACGGTCAGCAAAAGACTCATTCTACCACGATGTACCGCAGAACAGCACAGGAAAGCATTCCTACCTACTGCAATTAAACTTTACATCTCCTCCTTATGACATCTGGACTATTTTTCACTTGTAATATCTTGCTTATATTGTACATAGTGTTGTTAACTTTGGAATATTTAATTTAACACTTTTCCTATTTATGCTTAAGCTGATTCTGATAATATACCCGTTCTCTTTACTGCTCTTCTCTGCATGTTTTACTTTCTTTAGCAGGCAAGTCAAGGACGCTCTTTAGTCAGCATGAAAAGAACAAATCGGACTAAAGTGCATCATGGGCTCAGCTTTGGTAAAATCAAAGCACAGCTTGCAGAGTGTGTTTGCATACATGTGTGAGCTTGTGTGCTGCCCGTGACTGCTTGTCTTCTGCCAACAGCTGTACTTACTCTGTCCAGCAGGAACTGTGTAGTCTCTCTTCCCTTCACAAACAGACTGACTCTGCATCATTCACCCTTGCTTTGAAGGCAGCAGCAGGCTCTGATCTGTGTTGCGTGAACAGTGCCAGCCCAGTGCTCCTCGGACTTAGCCGACAAAGCCTCTCTGCCTTTATATAAAATGGGTTGAGGATCAAACTAACATACCATCCTAATGTATAGGCTTGCAGAAGTACTGGTTCTTGCTTCTGCTGTTGTCGAATTTACACATGCACTCAAATGAATTTGATTGGTCACACTTAGTGGTGCACGATTTCACTTTTTTCCCCTCTCTCTTTTCCTACACAATCACAAAAACAGGCACAGAATTTAGGTTAACATCTTTCTATATCATCGTTGCTCTAAAAGGGTTTTCCTCTGTTTTCCCTTTTGTAAACATGACATTTCTCTTATATTAATTCTCTTACATTAAATAATCTGCATTATTTATTCTCTAGAAGTTCATTTGTGCAGATTTTGGAGAAATCTGGATAGTTCCTACTTACTTTAAAACCTCCTAACAGCTTGACCTTGTCCTCAGGTACAAGTAAAGATTCTTTCAATTATTTTTAACCTAGTGGTTTGTTTATTTCACAGTATTTGGTAGACGGTTACCTTCTGTTTTGTGTTCCCTTTGGCGTCTCCGACTGCCTGTCTGTCTCTCGCAGGCTGCTGTGCATGCATGTATATATAAGCTCTTGAAAATTCTGTTAGTGCTTTTCACTGGACCAAAAACTTTATCTACACTGTACAAAATGAAGCGTACTGTGCGTGAACAGGTGCTTACTGTAATCCTGGCTAGGCGACAGCATATGCCAGGCTGTTCTTTTCATAAAGGAGTCCAGAAAAAGTTAGAGTGAAGGACTAAGCTGCCCCTCTTCTCTCCTCTCTGTTATCTTTTGCCACTATAGTGTACAACTAGTGAGCGACCCAGAAAGAGTTTCTCAGTCTTCTACAGGCTACAAGATGATTTGGTCATTTGGTCCAGCTGTTACCTGCACTGACTTCTGGGAAACTTCTATTACAGTCTGGAGTCATTTCATTCATTTTTATTTATTTTCAAGGGTTTATGTCATCGGCATGGAATGTCTCTCACATCAGTGTTCCCTTTGAAGTAATGTTGCCTTATTTATTTATGTATGAATTTGGCAAAATTAGATTTGTGTGCTGGATGTGTGGACTAGGAGAGGATCCATTATGAATGAGTCATTATTGATTATTTTATCCTGAATTAATTGAGGTGCTCAAACTGACATTATTGATTCCAGCTTAGCAGTTTGGGCAGACCAAATTTGTCTCAACTGTAGTGTTACACGCTTAGCATAGAAATTGCCAAGCACGCAGCTTTGCTTTTTCACATATCTGGTTGAATAATTTTATCTCCTTAAAGATGGTTTCTCAGGTAGTAGATACTATGGTATCAGCTGTACTTGGTATCTTTTAAAAGTTAATTCACTTATCAGTGCTGGGTGTCCTACATGTGTGTGAGAGTATGTCTAAGCGTGTGTTTAAGAGCACAGAAAAACCTATATTCTTGATAAATACAGATAACACATATAGTAGCACATTTGTAAATCTATGTAAACGTGCACGCCTGTGTGTGTTTGTTTACATATCTTTGTGGGGAACAAAAACTGGGATGTTACTATACTTGTGGGACCAACAGCCGTTATGGGGACAAAATACCTGTCTGCATGAGTTTGAAGACATTTTTGAGACTCAAAATATTTTTTTTAGTATCAGGGTTACAATTAGGTTATGTTTAGGGTATGTGATTAGGGAAAGCATTATGTCAGGTAGATGTCCCCACTAAGATATGAAAACACAACTCTGTGTGTGTGTGTGTGTGTGTGTGTGTGTGTGTGTGTGTGTGTGTGTGTGTGTGTGTGTGTGTGTGTGTGTGTGTGTAGAACTGCGTACAAAATGTCTGATGGCGTTTAATCTCAGGGTGGGTCTGTCCAGATATGCAGATCAAAGGGCTCCTCTCGAATTGCTCACTCGCTCTCATTTGTAATCCCAAGGCTTTAATGTTTGGACACTAAAACGTGATGAAGGTCATGCTGCTGCTTTAGTGGGTCACTGGGCAGTCCTTTAGCTCTATATTTCCTTTCTTAAAATTTCTCTCTCCCTCTCTCATTTTTATCTCTGTCTCTTTTTAGATTGCTCTCTTCCAAAATGTGAATCCAAACTGGATGGCCCCGGTCAAACTTCAGGTAGGTCACGAGGGATTAATCAGAAATCCCTTTACAGAGGGGAATAGATGCACATGATCCCTTAACGTCCCGTGAATCTCGCAGTTAGCGATCACAAAATAAGTTATACATAATCTCATTTGTCCCACATCAAACAGAATTCCACGAAAGCCTCAGAGGTCTGTAAAATGCACATTTGTGTTTGTTAAGACTTCTATAGCCAAAGAAGGAAGGCTCACACTTAAAATGCTCTCCAGTTTAGCATGGCTGGGACAGCATAGTTTTATAGTATATGTATTTGTGTGGGTAGAAGAGAGGCAGTGTTGAAACCCCCAAAACATGGCTGACACCATATACTATGTCCACTTTAAATAAAATGTTGTCTTCCATCAAAGCTCTCTGTGTCCAATCCCATTACACTCATATTCCTCTGTGCATCAGATAGCAACCATGACCTTGTTGCTTCTCAGCCCAATACCCCCAGGACACACATACTAAAAATATATCAAGTCACACTTGCCAGGGTGATTTGTTTTGCAGTATAAGCAGGTCAGTTAAATGGCCCATATTAGTGTATGCACTTAGATCATAGATTATACCATATAAATGTGGGCCTGACTCCCTGGCCCCGGTTCATTCCGTTTAATCGGTATTGGACTAAAACACCAAAAGTGTTTGGACTGTTTCCACAGAGAGTCTGATTTAAATTAAAGGGACTGGTGTAATCCGTGCCAGAAAAGCTGACACAGAGTGACAGAAAGTGCATTTGTGTTGTCATGCTAAGAGTGAATTAAAAAAAAGCATATCATGTGGGGTTTTACAGAATTAGAGTGTCATTGTTAGTCGATTGTGAGACACAGTTTTGACCTGATGTTTTCCAACTGGGTCATCCAGGGATGAAAAGAAGACTGCTTTTCAATTGACCGTTTGGGCTATTATTCCCTGTTGCCAGAATCTGAATGGGTGTTAATGTGAAAATGATTGGAACAAACCAGCTAAATCCTGTGAACTTTGAACTTCATTCCTGAAGCTGACACGAAAAAAATTAGAGCTGCTTTGGTGTCTTTGTGTTTCTGTGAAAATCGGGCAGAAATTAAGAAATTGAGCTGCTCACGGCGAATCAGAGGTAATCAGATTGTATTGGCCGCTTATGGCTGATTGTTCATTGTTCATTCTCAATTACTGTGAAGAAAATCATCTTGCTGTTGAATTGAGTGTCAGGTTAGCAAATTTCCTGTAGCAATCTATTACACTGTAACATGAAATTGCAGGTGTCCTTGTGGAAAAGCTTTTGTGCTGATGTGGTGCATTTTAAACATGTATTGTGAATGTTAATGAAGAATACAAGCTTTTACCCTTTACCTGAGTATGTCTGCAGCCCTGTTAGAAAGTGCAAGAGGGTTAAGAATTGTTTAAGCCCGTGTGTGTATATCAGCGTTGGTCAAGTTACTTGAAAACAGTAATTAGTAATTAATTACTGATTACTTTGCCAAAAAAGTAATCCCGTTACGTTACTGATTACTTATTTTCTAAAGTAATTAGTTACTTAGTTACTTTTTAAAAACACGATACACGACCTGAATACGTAATAACACAATAGACCTTTCAGCCCAATTCTATTTTTTATGCATAATCCGTCATATTAAATTGAATCAAATGGAAAGCCTCTTTTTAAAAATTGTATTATGAGTTTTAATCTTTTAATTTTATACACATTGCATTAAGCAAAAAATTAAATTACATGCAACAGTCTTTGACTTGAAGAAATTCTTTAACATTTAAACCCATTTTCTGCATATTGCAGCATATAAAATAAAATAATGTTTTGGGTTTACACTCACTCTTTCAAATAGATGCAAGTAAAACACAGCAAAAGATCAATAAAATCAAAGATTCAGCAGCACTAAGTCCTGCCGCTCTTAAATCTACAGTGGCTTGCAAAAGTATTCGGCCCCCTTGAACTTTTCCACATTTTGTCACATTACAGCCACAAACATAAATCAATTTTAGTGGAATTCCACGTGAAAGACCAATACAAGGTGGTGTACACGTGAGAAGTGGAACGTAAATCATACATGATTCCAACCTTTTTTTTACAAATAAATAACTGAAAAGTGGGACTCAGTCCCCTGAGTTAATACTTTGTAGAACCACCTTTTGCTGCAATTACAGCTGCCAGTCTTTTAGGGTCTGTCTCTACCAGCTTTGCACATCTACAGACTGAAATCCTTGCCCATTCTTCTTTGCAAAACAGCTCCAGCTCAGTCAGATTAGATGGCGTTTGTGAACAGCAGTTTTTTTAGATCTTGCCACAGATTCTCGGTTGGATTTAGACACCAGACAGGTCAGGGTTAAAGTTATTGAAATTTAAATTTAAAGCAGGCTTAGGCTACAAAAAGATTTCCCAAGCCTTGAACATCCCACGGAGCGCTGTTCAAGCGATCATTCAGAAATGGAAGGAGTACGGCACAACTATAAACCTACCAAGACAAGGCCATCCACCTAAACTCACAGGCCGAACAAGGAGAGCACTGATCAGAAATGCAGCCAAGAGGCCCATGGTGACTCTGGACGAGCTGCAGAGATCTACAGCTCAGGTGGGGGAATCTGTCCATAGGACAACTATTAGTCTTTAGAACTTTTTGGCTAAAATGCAAAACGCTATGTGTGGCGGAAAACTAACACTGCACATCACTCTGAACACACCATCCCCACTGTATGTTGGTGGCAGCATCATGTTCTGGGAGTGCTTCTCTTCAACAGGGACAGGGAAGCTGGTCAGAGTTGATGGGAAGATGGATGGAGCCAAATACAGGGCAATCTTGGAAGAAAACCTTTTGGAGTCAGCAAAAGACTTGAGACTGGGGCGGAGGTTCACCTTCCAGCAGGACAACGACCCTAAACATAAAGCCAGGGTTTAAAACAAAACATATCCATGTGTTAGACTGGCCCAGTCAAAGTCCAGATCTAAATCCAATCGAGAATCTGTGGCAAGATCTGAAAACTGCTGTTCATTAATGCTGTCCATCTAATCTGACTGAGCTGGAGCTGTTTTGCAAAGAAGAATGGGCAAAGATTTCAGTCTGTAGATGTGCAAAGCTGGTAGAGACAGACCCTAAAAGACTGGCAGCTGTAATTGCAGCAAAAGGTGGTTCTACAAAGTATTGACTCAGGGGACTGAGTCCCACTTTTCAGTTATTTATTTGTAAAAAAATGTTTGGAATCATGTATGATTTACGTTCCACTTCTCACGTGTACACCACCTTGTATTGGTCTTTCACGTGGAATTCCACTAAAATTGATTTATGTTTGTGGCTGTAATGTGACAAAATGTGGAAAAGTTCAAGGGGGCCGAATACTTTTGCAAGCCACTGTATTTTCACCTGTTTAGCAGGAGTGGGGATATTGGAGGTTTGCTCGGTGCCGCAGCGGTCATGTCAGTGGGAGGATCCTGAGGTTTCTCTGTAAATTTCACATTCCTGTGGCGGCTTCCTAGAAATAAGTTTTATTCCCACGCAGAGTGTACAGTGGACGCTAATGTTTTTGTCACTTTTTACAGAATAAAACTTAAAGTAATGTCAGCACATCCACGCTTTAAACGCTGCATGGTCGCACTCTCTCCCACACTCCATATTTTCCATTGTTGATCTGCGCACATCTATTGCTGCCACGGGCGTCACATGCTTGTACGGCATCGTCATGAGACACTATCACAAACAAAATCACGACGGTTTAGATGGTTTTTGCAAATTAAAATCCACAAAGGTAAACTTTGTGAATATCTGTTTTAGTTCTCAGTCCATTCCTTTTACTTCACTCATTTTGTTTAAGATAAAATGGGATTGTCAAGCAGGCAGACTGATCAACACTATCACTATGACCGATCATAAGTATTACAAGCACCTGATAAACTCTTTGTGTTACAGTCTAGTCCAACTTCATTGGATGCAAAGAATGCAAGTGCATGTGGACTACCTTACTATTGGAGATATTTTTGAACATAAGACAGCAGTAGCCATTCCTCTGTGAGATAATGAGCTGATGGTCACATGAATTATTGGCCCGTGATGCCCACATGTTGTAAGTTACAACAATGTAGCCCTTTCTGCTGTAGCTTTCCTCATTGTTACAATTTACTTCTCCGTAGAGCCTGGGTACAGCAGTTTTCATGAAAAAATAAAATGTTGTGAGGATATAACAAAAGCTGTGGTTTTCCCACATCTTTGTATGGATGCAGATCTTTCCAAATAAAAATATATAGAGAGAAAACCTAATGTTTTATGTTAGCATTGGCGTATGAAATGGCATCCTAATGAAGAAAAATACTGGATGAAGTCGCTCAATGAAGATATTTGCAGTATCGTGTAGGCCAAGCAGTGGTTCAGAGAAGGGATTCCATTATTAGAATCACACTTATAGCCAAAAAACAGAGCCATGTTAGGTAATATTACATAATCTGCATACAGCTATTTTTGAACAACAATAACAGCCTGTTTCATTCATTGGGAAAGATGCTGCACATTTCATAGAAAGAGAAGATCGATCAGTTATGTTATCATTTAGGTTTAAAAGTGTAAATAATGCTGGGAATTGGTAGATTTTTAGGTCTTGCTTTAGTGGTGAGTGATGTTTCTGCATCCCACAAACTCATGCTAACTTCAACCTTTCTTCAACATCAACCTGCCTCGTCTGTCTGATCTGCCAGCACTCATCTGTTCCACTGGTAGCACGCAGTGCCACACAGGGGCAGGGATCCATCCTGCATCTAAACATTGGTGCTTTTATTCTGCACATACTGTGGAGGTTTACTTCCTTGCTTATATGATCACTTTTCTGTTTTATTTAATTTTTATGCATTGATTTATGCATTAACAGGATTGAGCGTTACAAATTCATTTCAATTTGTCATAGAAGAGGAGATTAAAAAAAATGCATTACTTACAGCCGAGTTTGTAGAAGACACTTAACCACAAAATCACAAGTGTCCCCAAAACACTGTTGCATGCATATGGATTTACAGACTAAGCATGCTTAGAGTAAAGTGTTGGACTATTCCCCAGATATGCTGAGGCTCATTCCAAAATAATCATCTGCAACAGTAGCCAACTGCCAGTTTAGTCAGGATGATTTTCATCTCTTTTTCTGGCCTAATAATTTCTAGCGCAGACAGTCAACAGTGAATTAGATGAGAGCGATTTTCAGTCTTATACTTGTTGACTGAAAAAAAAAAACCAACCCTCCACTCCTCCATTCCTCTCCTCTGATTTCCTCCATATGTTTCTGTTCAGTTTAATTCAGCTGTGAGCTCAGTCTCCCATTCTGCCCATACTGGGCTCACTGTGTGGTTCCTATTGAACTAGGCTTTGAATGCTAACCATGTGCACCACGGGTAAGACGGGCAGGCAGGCTCACTCAGACACACACACGCACACACACACACACACACACACAAACTTCTAAGCAAAGAGGAAGTGGTTTTCTCTGGAGTTCATTGGATCTTTTTTTTCTCCCCTGCAAAGTCCAGGATTGGAAACACTAAACTCTGGAGTGTAGAGTGTGTGTGTGTTTGACTGTTTGATTGTTTACTTGCTCTTTTTTCTATCTGGTATCTAAATGAAGCTTTAGCTTCATTTGTAATTAACTTCAACTTAAATGCAGAGAACAGACCAAAAGGGTGAAACAAAAGGTCATGAAAGCTCTAATAAAACAGGCGGCATGAGGAGACAAATGGAAGGCAGCTATACTGTAACCTAAGTTAAGTCTGTAAGTTCACAGATGTACTTCCACAGCACACAATGTGTGTGTTTAATATTGTGGTTTAAAGAAGGGGCTCTCTGAACCTAATTTGAACTATCGTAAAAGCAGATGACTAATTAATCTCACATCTATTGTGTATTCAACAGTGTGCCATAACATTTTATATTTGTCAGTGTAGCTTATGCTATAGCCTAAAAAGTGTGCATAGTGTGGTTAACATCTATGTGTGTAACAGCTACGGCATGCTTACTGTTTAGTATGGCAGGTAGACCTTATACATGCACTACTATGGAACAGGGACTTTGCAAAGTGTTCACTGGAATGTGTAATGAATCACAGCCTCTCAATAATATCGTGGTTTAGAGTTAACTGACTCCCGTGCCGCTACATAGTTATTAGAGTTAAAATGACCAAATTCTTCCTGACAGTTACACACACACACACACACACACACACACACACACACACACACACACACACACACACACACACACACACACACACACACAAACTCGTGAGATATGATAAAAGAGAGGAAAGCCAGTTAGACTCCCTGTGGTGTCTTACACAGAGACAGCTGGACTCTGCACTCTGCAGTGTGTCTTTGTGAACCTTCTGTGGATTTCTGCATGTGGATGTGTGCATCCTGACCTCTTTTGTACGTGTGCGTATGTGTTTGCGCAGACGACCTTAATTGGATCATGCTGTAGAACACTGGCTGTCTTTCTTTTCTTTTTTTTAAGCGCACAGCTTGCATCCTTCTGTGACAGGATATCAACATAATGATATCTGTTTGGCCGTGCCGCATTTCCGATGGCTGCAAATAATAAGACAATCGAATCCAAAAAGTTTCTTTTTCCAAACCACACTCTGGCTTGTTTAAGCTGGAGCCTATTAGTGAAATGTAGTCTTGTTCTTATTTAATCCATGCACACTGTAGAGTAGATGTTTTTGTCAGTTGATAATGAATTTTGAGCATAGCTTTAAATATCTGTATTACTACTCTTAAAAAGAGTTGGACAGGTTTACGAGAGTTATTAGTTGCTGTCAAAAAAGCTGTCATTATTTGAATAAAAGGATGATGATTAAACTGATTGAAAATGTGCATGTTTTAATGGGTCCAATAGTGTCTGAGATTTAATTTAAAACGTAATAACCACGTAAATTGTAGGAAGTAAATGTGATTGTTTTCTTTATGCAATCTTTCTTTATACAGTACTCGTTGCCATCATAGAAAGGCAATGATGTAGGTAGGTACCATGTAAAAATAACCCACATTACATCTGGAAATTTACCACCTGACCATTTACTTTTAGAGTTACCCTATATGTTTGAATGTGTTGCTCTAAGGCAGCTGTCCCCAACATTTTTTGTGCCAAGGACCGGTTTATTCCGACAATATTTTCACGGACCGGCCTTTAAGGTGTCGCAGATAAATACAACAAAATAAAACCAGTACCTGTACCAAAATAAAAGATTTATTCATAACACGTGGGAAAAGACCCAGGGAAACTAAGTTAACGATAAAAACGATAAAACAAAACAAAAAACGCTAAAATCACTGAAAACCATAAATTTCACACCCAAGCCTCAACTCTCGCGGTCCGGCACCAAACGACTCACGGACTGGTACGGGTCCGTGGTCCGGGGCATGGGGACCGCTGCTTTAAGGGATTTCAGAGCCATCGTGTGGGTGGTGCAGTGGTTATCACTGTCACCAGGAACTTTTCTGCTTGTACCTCTAGGTCAGCTTGAGCCTTTCTGTGCATATTCTCCCTCTCTTAAAGTCCAAAGAGAGGCATGTCAGGTTATTTGGTGGTTCTAAATTGGTTGTAGGATGTCAGAGTGTGCATGGTGCACCTTGCTTTTAACTCTGTCAGCTGGGATCAGCTACCGCTCCCTCTCCACAACCTATGGACATTCAGACACCTCCAGCTACATCCCAACACTATGACCAATATTCCCTTGAGGATTAGGTCATTCATAGCTTTATCAATATTTGTTTTCCTTATTACCATGCGCTGCTGATCGGGTTTTTCCTGACACATACAAACACGCATGTTAAATGCAGAAATTTACACCGCTGTGCTGTCTGCTAATTGGTTCCATCTGTTGTGAACTGTATCTGGCCTGACGTTCAGGCAGTGAGTTCCTCTGCACTTTTTTTCCCCCTGCACCGTTAACGTCAGGTCCACTCTTTTCATCAGAATCCTCTGTCTGCAAAACTTCATGTTAATAGTAATAAAATACAGATGTATTCCAGACAGTATTTCATTAGAATTTAGATGATGCAGCTCATCTTTAGCAGCTTATATCCCACCGCGCCTCCTCCCTGTCCTCCACACCATCATATCATTCTTACTTCTCACATCATTATCATCTTGTCCTCTGTCACTTAGCCGGCCTTTTCCTGGAGAGCACTGAAGCATAGGAAGTCAGGGTTTCCATTCTTAACACCCATCCACTCGCCATCAACCTCTTCCCCCTGCGCATCAGCCAATTGCTTGCTGGAAATAGCCATCTCGGGGGAGGGGCTGAACAGGAAGGGGGTGGGGGGTGTATACGTGTGCTTGCTGGTTGCTGCTTGATTCCAGGGATATAAAGGATGCTTGGCTGCTCCGAGGACAGAGGAATATCATTGCAACGCCTGCTCCATCCTTTTCAAAAGGACCATAATTTCACTTTTTGATGCTTGAGCTGCTGCAGGAGCAGTGCTGATCTATGATTTATGACAAAACATCTGATTTCCTGTTCTAAAATTTCTCTTCATTCATTCAAGTGAGCAGAGGGAGCATGGTGTTGGATTTGTTGATAGTAGTTGCATCTGTGCAGTGAACTGGATCATTTTCATGCTGGAATACTGTAGTCAAAGGTTTGTTGCACTGCAGAAATGTGGCAGTTGGACTATTATAGTGATTCCACAGTTCAGTTCAGGCATTTAAGCACATGCAACAGAACTAATAACGACAGTTTCTCATGAATTAGATTGGTTTATACCCTGCAGGTTTATACTAATATGGAGTCAACACAAGATAAGAGTTGACACTCAGTAGAGCAGTGTTTATAATGGAGAGAAACCCAGGTGGTAACGGCTTTAGTTGTTGAAACTTGAAACTTTTTTTTTAAATGAGAGAGGCTATACAATCTACTATCCTCTGGCTGGAATCCCTCCTGCGCTGGCATGCTGCTTGCTTTGTTGGTCAGCTGACTGACCATCTGGATCATGTCTGTAAAAGCTTGTAAGTATGATATGATAAAACAAAGCTAGACTGACTTGTTTCAAACACAGCAAAGAAAAGTACAGGCTTTGAAATGTTCATCTATTGTTATGTTTGTTTTTTTGCCGATTAATCCAAAACATATGCCTAATGCCCATTAAAAAAATGCATTATTTCCATTGGCAGCGTTTGGATTCTATTAAACTCTGCTGAGCTATGCTTAGAGCTACTTCTCAGCAGTGTCACAACCACCTATTTTTGGTCTGCTGGGTAACTAATGAATGCATGTGAGTCACGAGGCCTTGCCTATCCTCTTGCAAAGGGTTATGTTTACATAGAAAGGGGTGTGGCCACCAGCAAGACCATATATAAAATCTATAAAGGTGTAGCATATCACTTTGCCAGCAGTTCTCAACATAAAAGACAAGTAATAGAGCTGAACCAACTTCAAAGTGAAGATATGAACTTTGAGCGAGCAGCTGGAGTCCACGGTGGTGATTAAATTAATTTTTTTTTAGGTTTTTAGTTAAAGAGTGGCAACTTAGAGGATACCGGTGAATGTTTACCAGGGGTGCAAGTACAAAAGAGTACTCAAGGTGGTCAAGTTATCAGCCAATGATTTATGCTCAAAGTTTGCCAACAGTGGCTAATATTAGCCACCAAAAACTTCTGCTTGCACCTGAACAAGTTAGCCTGTAGCTGCTCGGCATATCAAATAACCTGTTCATATTACTCATTGATCAAAACATGAGCAGACAGCGAGCTGTGACCTTCTTGGCAGTGGGGAAAGAAAAAGGGTTTAGTGACCTGTAAGCTTTTAATATGTAAGCTGCTTGTCAATACAGTTTTATACGGCTGGATTATGGGAATATTAGGGCCATTAATGCTGGGAATGCCTGCTTTATTGGTTTCCTGTTACTCATTTAAATTTTGGGAAGAAGCGTTTTTAAGTTGCGCTGTGCTAACTGAAGACAGAAACGCCTGATTTTCAAAGCAGAAAGCCACATAATCAAATAATTTTTTCCATTTTCTCCCCCCTCTCAACATGGCTGCTGATGCACGTATTCTGTGACAGAGTAATAAGTTGTCAGCACTGTCGACGTAATTTGCCGAACCCAAGACTGATGATATTCCTTTGTTCCAGCGTTAAATGAAAATGTGTTTTTTGAATGACGTCCAGAAATCAAACGCCGTAGCTGAATACTAAAGCTCAAGACGAAAGCGCTCAGCCACTCGCAGTTTTTCCCTGAGGGTGCTGCGTTCCACGTTAAAATGTATACTTTAAGGGCGAATATTTTATTCATCATGGCATCTTGGTACAAAAGCCTTTCAGCTTAGAGATGGAAAAAAGAGCAAGATGCCAGCCAGAGTGTAGGCCCAGGATGTTAAAGAAATCATGCAAATAAAATAATTAACTTGCCCACTGTAATTAGTGGCTTTAGGCGGATTAAGACTAATCAGTTAACAATTCCAATTCATGGCTTTCATGTTGAAAAGATGTTGGAGCTTAAAAAGTGATATATCTCTTTGTTTTTTGCTGGTAAGGAGTTTCCTCCCAGAAACTAATTGGATAAATGCTATCTTCTCAGTTTTAAAATATGTTTATTCCTACCAATGAATAACTGATAAATGCATCTAGTGACCCCTACTGTGTGAGTGTAAAGAGTGCAGGGACTTGTGTTTGTCCCTCCCCATCTCGTTCTCTCTTTTTCTCTCGCAGTAATACTGTCATTTTATGTGTTATTTGCGTGTAATTCTGCGTATCTGCTCCGTGTTAAGTTCATAGGTGTGGTTTGTGTTTGTGTTTACTATGGAGAAGTTGCGCTGCTAAAAACAGAAAGCATGTACATGATTGTGTGTTGCATCCTATCTATATGTAGTCAGGGTGGAGTCTGGATGCAGATGTGGTTCTGAGTTGAGCATGAATTTGAGGCCCCCAAAGTCATAAAAGACCAAAAATGAAATGGCTAGAAGAGAGCAAATTATGAGGAGGCACAAACAAATCCTGAAGTCTTCTTCTGTCTTTTCTCTTATCGTCCCCTACTCCTCGCACCCTTACTTTCTCACCCCCCCTTTCCTCTCAGAGGATGGTTACAAACTGAGACAGTCAGGAGGAGCCTGAACAAACCCTGGAAACATCTAGATGAGATTAGATTTGGGACTGCTCAACTGTCTGAATTGATGTGAAATTTTTCCCTCGGTAGAAACACTGTTGTAAATCAATTGGCATGTTGCAAATATACTCCCACCAGTAAGTGCTGCTTATTCGCTGCATGCGGGTATTTTTTTCACTGCAAAATGTAGCTTTGTGCTCATGCAAAAGAGTGTTTTTTGGTGTTTTTTTATATCATTTATCTGAAGTAGAGAGCAAACATGTCACTTTTCTCCTCCTGGTGACTATTGACCACTCTGTTGTGGGGAATCTGTGCATCACTTGAGTATCCATGCGTGTACAATAAGTCAGATGTTCCATAAGATAGTGCGGTGGCGCCTGTTTTTCTAAGCCAGTTGTTTTTCAGGGCTGTGATAACACTGGATAACCATGGGACCCGGTCGGGGCCTCCTGCTGTAGCCCCGTAGTTCCGTGTTTGCTGTGTGTGTACTCAACAGGACACTGGTCTTTGTTGAGGACAAGTCTAGTGAAAATCTACTTACTGGGGGATAGGGTTAGAGGCGATGGGGAGAGGGAGGGTATGATTGGAAATGACTGGGAGAGACTGTTTTGGATTGGGGGAAAAAAGGCAAGGAAGGGCGACGGTGCGATAGGAGAGGGGTAACAGAGAGGGGATGTGCTTAGGAAGTTGGCTGCAGAGGAGCGAAGGATGACAGGAGAAGAGAAAGTGATGCATCTGTGCAACAGGAGCTCATAAACAGTCCACGCAAACTCCCCCTGGACTACATTGACACACGCACACAGATATACATTAGTAACAGTAATGTGCACACACGTGTCTTTCTGTGTCTTCCTCTGGGAGCAGACTCTGACTGCCGAGCTTGTAAACAGGAACTATCCTGCTTTTAGCAAACTGGAGCCCTGCAGGTGCTTACACACGTCATCAAAAAAAAAAAAGCTGGATTCGCCTATGATAGTTTTTATCTGTTTTGCTGGATTTGTTGAGACACAAATTGCAGGACCGGATTCTCTGTTTATCATTCGGCGCTCTGTTAGAGGTTTTCATTACAGATACTGTTTACAGAAAGAAATTACCAGTTGGCGAGCTCTCAGCAGCACTTCATTTCACATTTTGTCTGTTGTTTTTTTACTTTCCAAAAGCAGCTACCAAGGGAAAGACTGGACAGTAAGCCACTACTGGATTCTTTTAAGCATTCCTTTATTTATTTTTTTAGCTTGTTTACTAAAAAATGTTTTGCCGAGAGTCACGTTCACAGCTTTATGTCAGCGAAGTGTGCCAGACGTCTCCGGTGCAGAGTCGAGCGTCATCACGGTGCTCGCGCTAATGACTAGCTTTTAAAGCTCATCACGTGTTAATTGTTAGTTTTGTCCCTGAGGTTTGTAGGAGTAATTAATCCTATTATCAGAGCTCAGCTGTCGCTCTGTTAGTGCTGCTGTCAGCCCAGGTCGTGAGTCGGCTGATCTGATAGTTCTTCTTTCTGTGCCGTTCCATACAAGAATGCACTTATTGCCTACTGTGTGTGTGCATTACGCGTGTCCAGTATTTTGTATTGAGATAAATCATCATCAGTTTACAAATTCTGAGCACATTTTAATGAACACACTTTTACTTTCCACAACCCCCCCCCCCCCCCCCCCCCCCCCACTTTTCAGCGTGTTTTTAAAAACCTGGGATGTAAACACACCTGTCTCTTTAAATCAAGGGTAAGTGTCTGTTGTTGAAATGTGATATTGGATGTAAATAAAATAGATGTGACAGTCAGCACAAAAAAGATTTTTCATAGTTCGTGTTTGAAATCGATTTTTTTACATTTTCAAATGAAAATAATTGAATACAATTCAGTTGGCTACATACTGACATTAGAGGACAAAGTACTGATCCCATCATGCTAGTATCAATCAAATACCAACATGGATCTGCATGGATCACATGGTTTTATCAGATAAATATGTAGGTGGCGATCATGTGACGGCCCACTTTTGCTCTCCTACACTTTAGCAACCCACATTTGTACACTTGCACTATTAAAGTATTTTCAAGCATCAGATTTGGAAGAGCTTAGAAAAACAAGTGCCTTCCCCATCTCTCTCTTTCTCTCTCTCTCTCTTCCGCTCCTCACCTCTCTCTCCCACCGTCTGACATCATCGTTTCAAGTCCCATCTGCTTTCAGGCCACAACTGTCTTGATGAATGAGGGACAGCTGACACGGTGTTGTCTCGAGCACTTTCTTTCTATCTTTCTCTTTCTCCTCCTCTTTCTCTTTTCTGCCCCCCTTTCTTCTGAGGCAGTTAGTGACACATCAGACCACAGCGGCGCTAGCTCTCTCCACTCGTCCCTCTCGCTCTCTCCCTCCTGCGCCCTGCTTGTCGAGTGTTATTTGGTCTGCTGTGTTTTATTGGCCTGTTTTTTGTTGTGCAGCGGGACAATCGGGTGGTTTGGTTAGAGGAAACTGATGAATGGCGCATCCAGAGCTGTACAAAGCGTCCTCCTCCCCGCTTCATTGATGTGTTGATGCGGCTCAGCTGGCTGCCCAGTGAGTTCGTACTGTGTACTGTTGTGGGTTTGCAAGCAGACAGATGCACATGGGCGCTCAGCACTGAAAAGGACATTCAATCTTCTTTATAGTCCCTCTCCCAGTGACTGCTTCTCTTGTGGTCTTTCTGTTCTCCTTTGCCCTCCCTCTCCCTCTCTCTGCTACAGTAGCTGTGTAGCATGTAACATGGAGTCTGTTTGGAGGTCACAGAGACGCAGTTTAAAGGCTACAGGAAGCTACCACGAATAGTTCTTTTGGTGAACACATTTCTATGAATGAAATTCTACTCTAAGTGACAACTTATTAACATAGATCACAATTAGCTTTGGATGGCTAGTCTTGGTATAGTATCCTAATATGGCAGATATGACTGATATATCAAGTATGCATCTTTTACAGCCCGACAGATAAACA
This sequence comes from Rhamphochromis sp. 'chilingali', assembly GCF_963969265.1. Classification (NCBI taxonomy): domain Eukaryota; kingdom Metazoa; phylum Chordata; class Actinopteri; order Cichliformes; family Cichlidae; genus Rhamphochromis; species Rhamphochromis sp. 'chilingali'. The sequence goes on from NC_137938.1 coordinate 12,164,476, forward strand.
TCCGCTGATATTTTTTTTTGTCTTTCAAACACATGTATTTCCTAACGTTTGTAAAGTGTACGTATTTATGAGCCCTTTTTAAGATTAAGACAGTTTAAAAATATTCTTGTTTTAATATCACAACAATTCACGGATTTCTCATTTATCATCTGCTTGCGGTGTTCGTGGTCTCTTTTTGAGATGTGTTGCCAACAAAGACGTAGCAGAACGCCCTTGAAGGATGGTTGAAGGATGTTTCTCCCGTCTCTTCTTTACCTTTTACATTGTCATTTATCTGAGATTATAAATGTCAATACTGATAAATTGGGAAATAACTAATACTGGTTGATATATTGGTTGGGCTTGAGTCGCTTTTAATTATTATTTTTTAATTATTTATTATTTTTAAACATAACCAAAGCTGACCCAAAGTGCTTTCCCATTGTAGTGATCCACGTGGGCCAAGAATACACACAATATGTAGTCCAAACACAGAATAGGGTGCACACAGGACTAGGAATGAAATTTCAAATATGAAAGCTGCATTAAAGTTAATACAACTATAGAATAAATAGATGAAATAAAAGATACAAATATATATCACTTCCTCTTAACAACCATTAATTATTCCAGTAGGACCAAATAAGGATAGTTTGATTAAAGCACAAAGGAGTTCTGGACGGATTTACCTCCCTGTTTGACACACTGCTTGTCACAGTCGTTGCTTATCAAACGAGTGAGGGAACAAGAATGAACCAAGTTGTGAAGAAAAGGAGAAAAGGAAACTGACAGGATAAAAACAAAAGGGCAAAGAGAGCTAATTAACTAAAGTGATACAGTGAAAAAATTACATTCAAAATGTTAATACAGACACAAAATGCGTGTGCAGCAATTAAATTCATAACTGCTGCTTTTCTGTATTCCCTCTGCTTGAAACGCATGAAATGTGATCCATAAGAAATACAAAAACTGCAGTTGGAAACAATCTGAATGAGAGACCTTATCTAATAACCGTCTTCAAATAATTTACTTTTTGTATTCAGTTATCTGTTAAAGTGTAACAACACAATTAATATTGACCTAATATACTGACATATACACATTTCATTGTAATTAGCATACTTATAGAAAGGCGACGCAGTCCATGTCTAGAAGGTAATGTTATTGGCTGTTAGGTTGTTGTATATCTACAGCTTGAAAAGCCTGACCTATTACACACACTCATCTGTCAGCATGTCACTGACCCCCTCACCGAGAGGTGACAATCCCTCTCAGTTATTTATTCCAACAGGATCAGTCACATATATGTGACCTGGCCTTCTTGCTTTCACATGCAGCAGGGACAGACCTCTCTTTCAGCTCATAGAGACAAGACGCTGTGAGCTTTCACGCTCTAAGATAATACTTGAAGATCTAAACCAAAACAAAGCACAGTTAACCCTCAGGTTCTGTGCGCTTAGATAACTATTTAATTCAAAACCTCAGAGAACACATTCAGCACCTCAGAGGGTATAAATTCCCCACAAGTTAGAGGAAACCGAAAGGATCGCTGCCTTTCGAAGCTCCTATGAGACCCCGGGTTGTTATCTGTGACTCTGGATATGGCTAGTCTGACCGTGTTATTCCGGTTGCACTACATGGGCTTTCTCAGGGACAGGAAAGGTCGGCTGACAGCGGAACCGCATCAGGCAGCTAACAGAGTCGGTAGGTGCACCCAGAAAGTGCTGCTGAAAGAATACTAAAGATGTGAATGTTAGTATTCACATTTCTTGTCTTTTTTATGGCTTTTGTGTCAAAAATGTCTGCACATACTAAATTTCAGTGTCATGCTTTATGTCTAGATAAAGTCTTTGCTGCGGCTTGAATGCTGATGCACGCTAAGCACACTTTTGGTTGCTGGTTCATGTGTTTTTGAGCCTCTTATTTTTCAGTCTTATCTAAACTTTCTTTATAATTTGTAAAAAAAAATAGAAAATGCAACAGTTTGGATGGATATCAATACAATTCATCCCGATAGAATAGGAAAACAGCAAGCTAATTACTTTATGCATCAATGTTGCTTCAGTTATTTTGAGGTTTATTAACATGACGCAAGGGCTAAAATATAAAAGCTTTTCACACAAATGAACAAACTGATTATTAGTGTGTGTGCATGCTTCATCAATCAATTTTAAAGACTAACTGCATCAGGTGAAGAAGATCCAAGTCCCAGCAGACACACTGTATGTAAATACACTTGAAGAGATGACAAGAAGGACATTATTTACATTAAGGGCCCTGAGGTGGCCCACTGCTAAAGCTCATAGCAACAGATTCTGAGTATTAGTCAGAGAGCAGATTACAACCAATCATTATTAAAGCCTATTTCACTCACAAATCCACCAGCTACAACTGTTTGGCTGGCTTAACCCTAGCCAGGCACACAGGGTGGGGAGAAACTATTAAATGCAAAGCAGCACTTGTTACTAAATCTTGTTTTGGGGAGGGGTTAGTGACATGTGGGGAGACATAGTGAAGAAAAGCCAGTTGGTGAAGGCAAAAAGGAGCTGGCAGTGTCTTTGGCTTTCTGCAGCTCAGTGGGTGGCGGGGCGTTGACCAATATATGGCACGGCTGTTTAGTTGCCTCCTCACCATGCCACAGTGGTATAATCAGAAAGCTAGAATGGGTAGGGGCGATAGCCACTGTAAATTTTGATAGGATGTTGTGTAGGACTATATAGATTGGAATGGTTTGCTGCTGGATTTAGTTTACCCATGGCAGTGCTGGATAACCACAGCTGGCAGTACGCCCAGGCTGGAAAAACCCTGATCAGGCTATCAGGTAGAGTATTGTTTATTATAAATGTATTTTGTTATGCTTATCCAAAATCCTGTGATGAGACAGGGTGTGTGGTTAAAAAATAATAATGTCCACGAAGAGATATTTACCAAAATTCATTCCGATCTCTAGAGATGTATTTATTTTCCCTCCTTATTTAATGTTCGTGATCAGGAGACTCATTAGGCCTCACAATGCTTTGTCAGTTGTGATGTTTGTGTCCCATGATTAGTGCAGAATGGCTTTAATGCAATACAGCTGTATCAAAGCTTATCCCAAGAGAAATAAATAATAGGAATGCATAGCAAACCAGTTCAAAAAATGCACACTAAATGATACTATTGTGAAGATTTTAATTTAGATTTTTTTTTTAAACTTTTTTTTAACTGAGGTTATGTTTTTAAGCCTGTGGTTTTATTGAGCTGTGTTGCTCTTTAGGTCGCAGGAGCCAAGATGTAGGGGTTTGTGTTTTGATGTTTATGGCAGTCGGAGGGACAAGAGAGTCTATGTGTACATTGTCGGATGCTTGAAAAGGTTATCATTTTCCTGTTAAGTAGGTAGCAAGAGTGATTGAGACTAAGAACTGTAAGTTATATTACCATATAAATAGGAAGAAAATGAAAATACTATCTTATATTTGTTTATTGGGTGTTAAGGGTGCATTATGAAAATCAAGACCATACCTAAATAGTCAGTCTGCACAGCCACAGTGGGTCAGTGCCATGTGTTGAAACAGATTGACCAGTACAGCTGGTCTTGATGGAAAGATTCACATATTGTGCATAGCTTTGGGATGGTTTTAGTTCCTTAATATATTCCTCTAATGCCACTAGAAGAAATGACAGCTGCCCATCTTTTTGTAGTAAAAACCATCTTTTTTTTTCTTCCTCCATACTAGTTTAATCACAAGACTGAGTACCTGTAGGGGTAATGAATGCAGGTGTCTGAGTAGATGACTTCTGAGGCGATTAGGAGAAGTGGTGCGATTTGTCATGATGGGTACACAGCAGAGTGAGATCCAAACAGAGCCAGCTGAGGGAGGATATATGAAGCCGCTGGCATAGTTTAATTTAAAATACATACACTAAGGCAACGCTCGGATCAATCTTTGCACCTGAGACTGAGTGAGCTTTTGTTTTGTATGGTAAAGCGCACTGACCTAGTCTTTTGGCCCGATGATCAACAGTACTGTAAAAGCATGAGTATGTGTGCACTGTGATGTTCTGATGAATGTTATTGAGGGAAATTAAATGCTGCAGCACTTTAGATGTCTCATTTATATATTCTGCTATGGCTCTCCTGCCCTATAAAAGCTGGATAGATGCAAAATGCTGAGCGCTTCCAATCGAAAGGCCGTCCTCTGTTGCTGACATCGCCTGGATCAAAAACCTGATGCTGTCGTCCTGCATCATTTATTTCAGCAGCAACTTTGCCCACACCCCAAGATTTAAGACTAAACTAAGTAATGCCAAACAGAAACAAACAGAAACAGTGGGTTACTAGTAGTGAGGCAGAGGGGAATGCCAAGTATGTCAGAAGCAAATACAGTCAAACTGCAGAGGGAGGTGAGAATGGAGACAGGCAGAGTGAAAGGACGTCACACAAGAGATGAAAAGTGCAAAGAACAAAGCAAGGAGGAGACATAAACACTGTGGTTGTTATTCAGACTCAGTGAGCTGTGAACAGAACAGAGAAACAGCTGTAGCATCTTAATAAGAACACATAAAGGACTTATAATCTCTCAAGGTGTATTCTAACCGGATCGCGAATGAAACAGCTGCACATACAAACAGACAGCCGCGCACGTTGTCTCATGACCGCAGGCTCACTCCCAAGTTCTGCAGACCTCGTATATATATCGCTGCAAAGTGCTACACTTGCAAGATAATTCCAGGAGTGTGCATGCAAGTGTTTTGCGTAGCGATGCACTATTATGAGGGCACAGATGTGACCACAGTAGTTCATTATCCAGCATTGAAACTTTGATTGTACCCTTCGTCGGCCTCCCTCACAAACAGCTCAGTGAAACAGCCTTCACATGCACAATCACTGGCTTGCATAAGACTGCTGACCATTGTTTATCTTTGCACTGCCCCTCAACTGCTCACACACTCTGCTAAATAAGAGTTATAATTAGGGGTCGAGTTGTATTTGTTGTATTGTTTGACTTGGACATGATTTTACAGAGCTGTTAGTCCCGCGGTTTGTTCTGGACGATGACTCGTTCATTCAGCGGGACTTTTTAATCTTTAACATATATTTAGTTTCAGTCTGTCATCTCTTAGGTTTTCCTGTGATAATCCCCATAATAACTTATTTACGCAAGTGACATTGTGGTGAAAGGTTGCATTTAAGTTTTCATTCAGCTTGTTTTAAACATTGTGCTGTTTGTAGTAATGTGCCGAGCAGCATTTAAAAAATTTATGAGAAAAAAAAAGAAGAATCCATGATAGCAGTGTTTTATCTGAAGGAGCGACATTGCAGATTTGAGATTTAAGCACAGTGTGAGAGCCACAGCGTGGTATTAGTTTTTTGTATTCTACCTTTCCAGTTTGTTATGATTTATTCATGGCCTCTTTCTGTTGGGTTTAGGGGTTATATCCCGGTCGAGGGGTTGCGGTTGGAGCAAAGTGTTATTTTTGCTGTAAGCCACACTGTAACAACAATATGAGAAACCCGATGAAAGTTGAGCTCGCCACAGTCCCCAGGCCCCCTGCCAGCTCCCGATGAAGGTCGCAGAATTAGAGTGGAGTGGGGCAGGGGCTGCTAGAAGTGGCTTTGTATGTGAGGAAGACGTGTGAATGAAAGCGGCAAAAATAAATAAATGCAGGTGATTTACAGCTGAAGAGCCTAGAAAGAGAATCAGAGGGAGAGGAGCAGAACAAGAGAGAGCGCGATGAGAGAGTTTGCTGTTTTTTATCTTGTCACCCTGTTGCACGGAGCAACACTCACTTCCTAGTCCTGGTTGTCACACCAGGGACATGATGACTGCCCTGCTTGTCATAGAGACCAGGCCAAACATTCATACATGAAGGGAAAGGTAGCTTGATCTCCACTACACACTAGGGGGATGAGCAGAAATAGAGCGCGACACGACAACTTCATATGGCAGACACATGACAAATCTAGGTGATGTGTGAATGGATGTGCTAACTGAGCTTAAAGATGCTTTTCTAAGCCTGTTGTAAAAGATTGCAAAAATACCTGCAATAGTTCAGTATTGAATTGTATAAGCTGCGTGTTGAAGATTTTGTTGTTGTTGTTATTGTGGAGTTATTGTGCTTTTTTAATTTTCTGCCTTACTTTTGCGCTAGTGGTGCAATGGTGGATGCTCATGTTAAACACTATACATTATCTCTACTCTTAGATCTGTATGATGTCATAGATATATCTTTATTTCCAACTTACAGCTCTGTCTGTAAGCCCAGCAGAACCACTCACTGGCATTTCAGACTGAGAGGCAGCCAGTTAGAAGAAAGCTTATTTAAAGTGACAGGACCTGGAGCAGCGTTTGTCAGACAGCGGATGAACTGATGGTTTGTGCTAGCGTCCAGTATAGGCTAAGCAAGAGCTATTTTGAACCGTGAATCATGCAAAGCAACTCTGATTCAAAAATAAAAATTTGGAGCTTATTGAGCTTAAAACAAATGGCATACCTAGTGTCACAATTACACAATTAGCTCAAAGTAAGCCAGAATACTGGCTGGAACAGTTTTGGCTAAATACATCAAAAATACTGCAAAAACCTCCAAAACTTGATTGTATGCATTCAGAGAGAGAAGGTTCCAGAAGGATGCTGATGTATAGCTTGTCTGCCAGGTCTCACTTACACTGTTTCACTGTGCTGGACCTCTTGGACATGTTTATGCTGTCAGTGCATGTTACAACATTTTTAATGACATTATCTAACAAATACTATGGCTTGCTGTGTGGTACATTCCTTCCAAGATGAATGTGTTTCGGTATTGGTGACCAATGGTCTGTTGAAGTTTGCTAGTGTTGTATTGATATTAATCTCCACTGACTAGCAAATACATGTTTGTGCAACATTTATGGATACAGCTTGCTAACCAGGGATGCTAGTGTTAACTAATAGTGTAACAGCTCGCCCTCTCTCCCAAACTTTCTTAAAGAGCTAATATAATGGCATACAAAATCCTAAGGTTAAGGTTTCCAAGACTAGTGGGTGGCAACACAGTGACTATTTCCATCCTTTATGTACAGTTTATGGAGTGTCTGTGGCCTGTGCCCTGCTTTTTGCCAAAGTTCTCTTTACTTTTATCCAAAAAGCTTATAAATTGGCACATCCGTCCCTCTGAGGGAGCACTATTCTGAGAGGCTCACAAAGGATGTCAGTCACACTGCTGCACCGTGAAGCACCAGCCAGAACAGCACCAGCACACATCCGTACACATACAGAACCTTTAAAGCTACAAGTGTGCCTTTCTGTATATGTAACAATGACAGGGTTAGATATATGTCAGGCAGTTTCCAAAGCTTCTGGACTGTCCAACAAGCTGTTCTGACAGGGTATATTGGCCCCATAAATGAATCCGCTCCCACACTTCCTCAGTGTCTGCGCTGTTCCCTAAAAGCTGCATATATACTGAGCCAAACCATGCTGAGCAGTGCAACAAATGACTCCCAGTTCTCTCTTTTAGCACTAACACATAGTGAGGGTCACATACTGGGCTCTGACCCAGAACTGAAGTATGGAAGAAGCATATGAACTGCACTGCAGTTCATGTTGCTCTTGCATTATAAATCTTCATACGTAGTCACCACTTAATTTTAAAGAGTCTTTCATTCTTACAGCTGTAATTTGTTAGATTTGTCCGGTAAAATATTGTTGTATGAAAAAATGCTGGGTGCACATTTTTAGTATGAAATTCATTTCATAGCAAGTGCTGCTCTAAATCTCTGAATCTCACCACAGTTATCCTCGCTGGCAGCTGGAATGCACGTTATCAAATTTTTGCTGGGATGGTCACGATATCAGCCAGTGGAATTGTACTGTAGCATTTCTGCAGCATTATGCTGCATGCCTGATCTGTTCCACTGCACTACATTTAGCCTGGCTTGTAATTGGTCTGAGTTTGAGGTTACGAGGTTATGAGCCAGAGGATTGGCATCATGTGGCATGGCAGGCTGCACAGATGCACCGTGTTCAGTCTAGCCTGTGGTCTGACGGATTGGAATCAAAGGGATTGGCCCTGTGCATCGAGGCTGTGATTTCCAACTTTCTGTGGAAAGACGACGCACATATGCTCATTTTGGATTATGAGATGTTGTTACAGCGCTTGTAGGTGAAGCAATTGCTTGCAATTATCTCTGCATGTGTTGCAATTTTGGTTGGGGGTTCGTAGAATTTCTACATTACTGTCTAAACTTACTGCATTCATTCCCCCATTACATCTCAATAAAGCCTTCTAAAAACTAGCCTGTAACCCAGATTGGAAACGATGTAGGATGTTCTCAGTCTGTGCTGTGAAGAATTAGTACAACACTGAAGACAATCTGTTCTCCAGTAGTGTATTCAGATTAGTATGTGAGTCTTTCCAGCCCGGAGTTAGGAGGGCAAAGGGAAAAGGATTGGCATGCTTCTGCTACATGACTACGCGAATTGATGGATTTAGGGCAGAATCCTTTTGGAGTTAGAAAGACAAAAAAAAGGGCTGAACAGAGTGAATCTGTGTCATCACCTCTTGCTCCGACTCTGCTTTCTAAATTCATGCAGAGCAACAGTAACAGATTGAAAACGCAATGTTCTTTGTGGAATTTTGGAATCACAGAAACATTACAGTTTCGAAACCATGCATGAAGCTCTTTACTCCCACGTACAGGCTCAGTTAAGATCTCACGTGAAGTTAAATGCAAGCTGCAATTTTCTGTCTTAAGCTGAACTAAACTGTAAGGGTTGACTGACCCTCGGGCAACATGAAAACACAAGTTTTGCCAAGTTGCTGCCACTACTAAACATACAGCAGTTTGCATTATTATACAAATGAGCAAACTGTACGAGATCATCTTTGCTTTTTGCTTGTTATTGATTGCAAGAAAGAGAGAAAAATCATTCACCTCTGACCTTTTCTTCTATTCAATTCAATTATTTTTACTTTTATTCCACTAGCTGGGCCCACGTCCTCATTGTAGGTTTGACAGCGTTTTAGTAGGTAAAGGTGAATGCTTGGACATGAATTGAGCTGCGGTTTGGGGAAGGCCTCGAAGGGGACTGGCGACAGCTCCTGGGCCTGACAGATCCCCATGTACTAAATAGGAGTGAAGAAGTTAAAGAATTGAGAACAAGGAGGGAGGGAGGGTGGGGCACGTAAACAAGAATGAACAGTTTGCAGAACTGGGGGGAACCTATATAGATGAAGGAGAAGGAGGCGTGGTCCCGCTTCTGAAATTCCGATACATAATCTCCAATTATATAGCGCAAAAGCATTGTAAGGTAAAGACCCTCCAATATTACAGGGAAACCCCAACAATCAGAGAACAGCCAATCAGTAAGCACTTGGCGAAAGTGGAAAGGAAGAAACCTCCAGCAGAACCAGGCTCAGGGCAGGATAGCCATTTGCGATGACTTGTTGGGATCGTGAATATTACATGGTTTTGAACCACACTGAATATCCATTAAATTAAAAAAATTAAATAAAGTAAAACAATATCAGAGTATAGTGCACGACCTAAATATGTAGTGGAAATGCAAATTGCTACAAAGAGCACGCCTCGCAACCCAGAGAATTGTCTTATTTCACACATTATGTGTTATTTGCACCTTTGATGGATGTCTGCACAATGTCTCCATAAACAAACGCGCAAAGAGACAGAGAGTGTTTAAGTGCATATGTCGCTGCCCACATTTCTGCCTGTAATGAATGAGAAACTGTTATGCATTGCATATGTCTAGATGATCTGTCATGTCTGTCATCCTCTGTTTCGCATTCATCACCTGGCATATCCTGATACTTTCTAGATTTGAGGAGAGATATGTTGCTAAGGCCCTTTGTCTTTATTTCCTGTTTAAATTGTTGTAATATGTTATAATAATAAAAAGCTTACTATAAAGGGCATATTTTGTGGACAAGCATTATTCATATTACAGGGTGCTGAATGCACGCCACCAGTAAAATGGATTGTACTCATTATGAGACCGCTATGAACAAAGAATCTTTGATTGAAAAGCTTTATTTCATGCTCAGTAGACTTGTAAATGAAGGGTCGCATGTAGTGAAAGGAGGAGGTTGTTGTGTGTGTGCTTCTTTTGTTTTAATACAGTGCTATGCAAAAGCCTCGAGCCACCCCCCATTTCTTTATATTTCGCTAGGAAAATTGGAAATGTGTACAAATGGGTGCAGGAAGTTATTGAAAAATGTGTAAACATAACTTGAAATACAGTACTTAAGGGAAAAACGGCATTTGCACAATTGTAACAAGCTTGAAAGTCAATATTTGGTGTGACCACCTTTATTCTTCAACACAGCTTTAAGTAATTTCTTTCTTCATTAGTCTTCAGGAATAGTTCTCCAGGCTTCTTGGTTTCCATTCAAAGATGAGCCCACGTTGGGCTCTTGGGAGGCTATGTTGTGTTTTTGACCAACAAGATATGCCTTTTAATATTTTAGCAATTGTTGTGTTACAAAATGAAGTCATTTCACCAATGAGATTTTTTCCTCATAGTATTGCATGGTGGATCGAAGTTTGATGGTACTTTTCTGAGTTCATAATTCCATTCCATCAATTCCACCATGACATGATGATGTAGACATTCACTGTTGTACCTCACTGCTGATCTCCTGTGCACATACCAATGACCATTTGAACCAAAAAATTTATCTTGGATTCATTACTGTCACTGATTTTCAGTCAAATGTAATTTGACAGCCTCCCTTCCAATGATGAACTTCGGTCAACAGTAGAAAGATCAACTGATGGGCCAGCTGCTTTTTTCAGTTCGTGTGTCAGGTCAAGGATTTATTCCTGTTTCATAAGGACGTGACTTACAGATGCTGTTCATTTGCTGAAATGTTTTTTCTTAGGCCTGGCACACCTTTTGTCCAACACTTGTCCAGTTTCCTAAGATTTTTTTAAAGTCATACTGCACACATGCTGAGATATAAGTTTTGGCTAACAGCGGTTTAAGACTCAACTTGTTGGTTGAAAAAATGCTTGGACTGTGTTGTCTTTGACATTTTTCATAGATTCTTTTGAAGAAATGGAAACAAATGATGTGTTTTTGCAATACAATTTAAAACTGTTTCTTTCCTAAGTTTTCTGTTATGTGTAGACACAACACTGGTTAATCCCTTGATTTAGTTACCTTTTTTATGCTTGAATGATTCACAGTTCAGTGTTAAGTGGTTTGGTCAGGTATAAGGACTGGATTGAAAATGAGTGAAAATGTCCAAAGAAAAACTTGAAACACCCCTAGAAAGCCTGAAGAACTACACAACAGTGTGTGTGTGGCAAGAGGCGGTGATGGGATGTCATGAATCACAGTGTGTAGGGTAGTACTTACTGTTTACTAAAATTAGGAGAGGCTCTGATGTCATAAGTAATAGGCCATCATACTGTGAAACTTTCTCTTTACTGCCAGCTGCTCTCGATTTTTTTTTTTAAGCAATGCAGCATTTATGTTAAATTCACCACCGAATTTTGAAAAATCAGTATTTAGGCATTAAAATATACAACTGCAGATCTGTTTAGCTTAGCACAGTCCTCAACATAAAGCTTAAGTGCATATATGCCCAGCTTTCTGCTGACCTGGTCTGATCTGTGGTGTTTGAGAAAGGTGCGTAGCTTGAGTTTTAGCGGGGAAAGCAGGAGTGTAACAGAGGTCAGTGCTGGCTGCGTGCCAGAGTCAGTATCTTACATAAACTACCACTGAGAGGAATGTGTCTGGGGCACACTTCACAGGAAAGGCACACATGTGCTAACACAAAAACCTGCTAGAGGTGTATTGTTTCTTTTTGCCTTTGCTCTGTATAGTGCTGATTTTCAGTGAATGCAGTCCCAGCAACAAAGCACTATTCTAAAGACACACAATGAAGTCTCTCTGTTAACTCTTTCCATGATTATTACTATGGGTTTTTTTTTAAATCTGCAAGTCAAGAGAAGACACACAGGTGTAGGAGGACATGAAGCATGGAGGCTTAAAATATGTGGGTTTCCCTATCCTCTTACCAATGGAAAGACAATAAAAAGCCATTGATGCTACGTCAGTCCCATTTTCTGTCAGCTGGTTGTGACATTATCCTTGAATCAGTCCAGTCGCTTCCTACAGAGAGGTGACGTGATACCGCTCAGGCCTGACTTCAAACCGTGGCTGAAATCAATATTACAGGAGCTGTTTAAACCTGCAGGAGCTATTTAGTTGTTTTCTCTTTGCTTTTCTGCAGTCCTGTGTGTGTGCTGTCACAGCTGGTCGTTCTGTCCTCATATTCTTCTCTATGCTTTCACAAATCCGACTTGGCTTCTCTATTCCTGTGATGTCATACTGCACATTTAAAAGATAGCCTGTTTCTTGTTTCTTCATATCTTCAGCTTATAACTCACTAACAACTTAGGAGACGCAATCACAGGTTTAATGGCACTCGTGTTGAAATATATCTACATTACAGCATGTCACTCAGTGTCTGAATTGTGCCATCAAGCCATCACTTTTTTTAGAGTAATATTAAGTCACTACCTCCTGCTGGAGATATTGGCTTGTACTTGTCACGACTGACTTTTATTGAAGGGAATTTGGCATGATTCAGCACTCAGTAGACTGGCCTCTCTGATTAGTTGGTTTCTGTTGGTAGTCAGTATGATAAAGTGCTTATATTAGAAATGCCAAAGCAGCACCGTGTTTGTGCAAAGTTGTTACTATATATTTCTTTTTTTGACCCCCTAGGCTCTGTTTATCAGAACTTAGCCCCCCAAACGGCGTCTTATTGAAGCGTTTTATGCAAAGCAGGACTGTTATTTTTCAGCGCCATCCTGGATGTGATAGTCTGTGCCCTCAGTTCTAATAGCATTATCACGCCTTGAGTCAGTTGTAGTTCAGGTGATAGCGGTGATTTATGTGGTGGCGGGACTTAAGATAATGAACTGCATCGGTTACATTTCTTATGTGTTTGTGTGAGAGAGATGACTAAGAGCTACGTGAGGAATATCTGATGACATCACTAGCAAACTGAAAGTGCACGCAGAGCCCCCTCCCTACCCGCCAGCTCCTTACTCATATATTCACCAGCCTGAAATGTCAATATCATCATGGCTGATGTATATTTTCTTTTACTAACTATGGCATGATTGCGTTCAGCTATGCATTATTGCCCTTTTCAGTCCTCATAATGAAATTTCCTGAAGAATAAATATGCTTATCAGTTATCACCAAATACCAAAATACTGCCTTCAGTAAACGTGCTGTTTTCATGTGAAGGAGAAAGAGAGACTGAGGGTGTGTGTGTGTGTGTGTGTGTGTGTGTGTGTGTGTGTGTGTGTGTGTGTGTGTACATAAATGCTCCATCTTCCTGGTATTAACCATGTGCCATCTGTTGAGGAGGCGAGGCAAAGGGGATGACATTTCAGCAACATAGTGTAACACACTGACTATTGTGGGAATTCCTGAGTAAACCTAAGTAGGCTGAACATTCAGTGCTAAAGCAATGGACTATTTCAAAAATAATGCAAATGTAATAGCTTGCAAGATACAAGAAGCAGATAGTTAAAACAGAGATTTTCTTGGCAACTAGTTAGATCTGCAGCCAGTCTTAACTTCCTCAGAATTGCTACTAGTAACAACATCAACCTTAACTCTAACCAGTTCCATAGAGCCACTTCTGCTGTGTCTGTGGTCATTGATATGAACAAAGTTACAAAAAGCATTATAATGTACATTTATGTTGTTTTTTGCGCGCTGTGCTATAAAGTGGGTTACCTTATTTAAGTGTTTCGTCTTTTTTGGTGTGCTGCAGGGTCATGTATTCTCTACGTGGGTGTAAAGGTTGAATGAACTTGGTCTAATTGCTGTCTCTGCGTTAAATATTTTGATTTTAAATATTCTATTCTGCTTATTTTTTCTGTGTTTCAGGGTTTCATCGTAATGAGGATATGAAGGCCATTGATGTGCTTCCAATCCTCAAGGAGAAGGTTGCCTTTCTCTCAGGTCAGTGTCATTTTTATGTGCTGTAATTGTAAATATCTGTTTCAACTTTAAGCTCACTGAAACTTCCATCCATCCTTTTTCAGTGAAGAAGTCAGTCTAGTTACTTCTGACATTCAGCAAAATTGTGCTCTTATTTTAAGGAGCCATTGTATCACTATATTGCTGTAGAGTCCTTACAGTGCTCTATGTTTGGTGTCATTCCCTGTATTTTAGTGTTTGCAAGGCAGGCTGGAGTAAAGCCACTTTAGCATTTAGACAAACCTGAGAATATGCTTTGCTCTAATTCTACTTTCTTAGACTGTCAGCCATTTAGAAAATCCCTTTGTTTCTATCAAATAATGTATTCTGTGAAACCTGTCAAACATTTTTTGCTCATCCGGCTTAAAGACCAGTGAGCTTAGTCCATGGTGAGTTTTCTGCCCAACCGAGAATTGATACTTCCCCCTGAGTATTGGTCGTTGTTTAGTGAATCTCGCCGATTCTTGCAGCCAGATGACCTAAATTATCGCATTTATTGTCTAGTTTAATATCTTAATCTGTTTCCTCGGTATCTCTCATTTTCTTCCAAATCATGTTATTTTTCTGATTTATATTTCTGTGGTTGACCTTTCTCATTAATCTGTATTAATTAACATAAACCATTATCCACAATATTAAATATAATTTCCTCATCAGAGTTTTATAGGAGTACACTTTTCTAATCACATGGATACTTTTTGATGTCTCATTTTTTGTCACCTGCTTCTTCTCTCGCTTGTGTAGGCTAGGTCACTTATCCAAATAGCTACTGTGATGACACCAAACTCATAGTTTATCTAGATTAACCAATCTTGAAAGCTTCAAAAAATGTTGCATATGATCACTGACGCCTCATCATTTTCACTTGGCTTAAGCTAACTATACAGATGCTGCCTATGTTGCTAGCCTACTAGCTAGTCATGAGTTCGGTTAGACACTTTCCCTATTCACATTTCTAATCTATTTATTTAGTGAAACATGCACAACTGAAACTCTAGGAACCAAAACTTGAGCAGTATTTTCTGTAGTACTTTAAGCCAACTATGTAGTGTGCTTATCTGCAGCAGGAGTCTCTATCTTTTTGACTGTATTATAAACCATTAGGGGCTAATTGTCTAATTTTGTGGCAGGTGTTCAATTTGCTAGCTTAATAGGTTGATAACATGGGCACATTTTTGGCTTTAAAGGTGAGAGGTCAGTGACATCAAGTGTGAAATTTTCACATGGAAATGGAGACTGGTCTTGGGTATAGTTGTTGGCTCCCCTGTTGCATTTGGTATGTGTAGCTAATTTATTAGCATTCACTTATTTCTCTGAACTGTGAATTTGACACAGCATGGTTTTGATCTGACTTTTACATCATTTGTGTTAACTGTATTGGCATAGTTGTGAGTAATTTAAGATGTTTTTTTTCTGTCAGATTAGTAGTTGGTGTGGTTTGTTATAGCTCTGTGACTGGAACTCCATTACCACTCTTGTAACTGTGATTTGACCTGTCTTTCTATCTGAACCAGCTATCTCTACTCACTAGTTATCTCTGACAATTGTAAAAAGAAAATATCTTCATAATTTAAATAGGTTTTCTTTGTGTCATTGTATTTCTATGCGAAGGTGGCAGAGACAGACGTGGAGGTCCGATTCTCACCTTTCCAGCACGGAGCAACCATGACAGAATACGACCCGAAGACCTGCGCAGGCTCATAGCATACTTGGCCACAATCCCAAGGTAAGGATAGTGGAACACACACCCAACTATGGACGTGCGTAGACGCTCAAATATAACCTCTGCTATAGCTTGCTATTGATGTTTCCCACGTGACATCGAGAGTTGTTTGCAATAACTGGACATGATACAACTGACAACTGCTAGATGAAAATGTGTGTTCCCCAACTGGTTTGCAGTGGTTTCTGGAGGCTGTTACTGGGTAAAATTAGTTTTAAAGAAGATGCTGCTCCAGAAACCTTTTGGTGATTGCTTTGGTTTTTAGCAGGTTGCCTGTAGTTGCCTGTAGGTGAGCAGTAGTACTTTTCACAGTTTTGCTACAGCTTAGAGAGTAGCCAGCCAATCTTTGTAGACAAGTCCATCAGCTCCATTCAGTCTACCACCATGGCAATACGCTAACAACCAATGTAGTCACAAGGACATTTTGGGGGAATGCACTTTTCTCCCAGCCAAAAGGTAGCTGCCAGGGGGTCGCTGACTGGCTTAAGTAAAGCTCTCAGCGACTTCCATCAACCTGCACTTACAACTCGCTCAGGAAATACTCATCTTTCCTTCATGACCATTGATTGCCAGATGGTTGTGCGCTCTAGGCCTGTATGACTGGGACCTTATTCACTTGATCCTACATTGTCACCATGATTGTCCCACATCCAAAATGTCAAACAAGTTAACATCAGATGGTTAGCGGTCATGTATCCACAAAGCCTGAAGACAGACAAAGTATACTCATTGTTTGGTTTGTGTTTGACTTTCCCACCTTTCTTAATTTAAAAAAAAAAAACTGGGCTGTTTTTATTTTGGATTCTCTGTAAAGTGTCTAAGGGTGTATTGCCAATTGTTGACCCCCCACCTCACCTCTCATTCCTGCATTTGATGTGTTGTCATGCTAGACTAGAGTCTGCTGCACACTCAAAACGTGTTGCCACAGGAAGCATTTCCAAAGTTGCTCCCTGTAGTTGTGTGCAGGCTGATCTTCAAATCTAGAAGCACTTTTAATACGTAGCTCCGGGCGTTTACCTGTTTGGAGTCAGTTGTCATTAGCTTAGAGGGAAGTTTGCACTTTTCTTCTCTGCTGCGTCTGATCTCCCCTGTGCTATGCTTACTAGTGCTTTGCAGGTTGACTGCTTTAAAGTCTTTTTCACGGTGGAGTTTGGAGATTTGTCTTGAGGCAAGAAGTGGTCCAGATCAGTTACTGAAAAAAAAGATGGAGTGCAGATTCACTGATCTTTTAGTTCATCTGTGGGATGTCAGAGGCTGAATGAGGCATTTTCAGTTCCTGCATAAATTTCAGTAGCAGCAGCAGAATCAAGTTTAACTGTTGGGTTCACAGCTTTACTTTGTTTACTCCCTATAGATTATGTGCGTAGTTATCATCCCACAGAATATATTCTCAGATCAAATGCCTTAAAACCCAAAAAGAGGGTGAATGAAGTCTAAATTATGCACGCAAGGAGTTTATGTTTTATGTCAAAGTGCCTGTTATTTTAAGTTTGGAGAGCAGTCTGTGTTGGATAAAAAGTTTATGTTAAAATCATTATCTGAAGGCAGATCATTTTGCCAATCTGATCTCTTTATTAAAAGTGTTGCAATAATTTTCTCTAAAGTATTTTTTAGGGCTGAGAGGTAAAAAAAACAAGTATCTACCTCTAACTAAAGCCGTAGAAGCCGATACAGCTGGTGTGCAAAGACTTACAGGCTTCCAAACTGCTCAGCTCTTCAGAAAGAGGTAAGACTGAAGAGGATAAAAGATTAGTCAGAGGTGGCCAGTCATCCAGTCGGAAGGCCGAGGAGTGTCATAAGTCAGGAGGAGGCCAGCTTCTTTTCCTCAGCTTAATTTCTCTTCCTCCTGTCTAAATATTTCTGCTGCCTTACCCCCTTTTTTTTCTTTACCCTCCTTCCAGTCTCAGTATCTCTCTTTCTCACTCGCTCTCCTCTCTATCGGCTCTGCTCTGTTTTTTTTTTTCTCTATCCATTTGGCTGCCGATCTGTTTTCATAGAGTGTGGTCAGAGTGAGATAGAGCAGGAGGCCCTGCGTCTATTTCTGTGTCCTAGCTACACATTCAGATTAAAGCCTTTAATACTGAGAAACAACCTTTTATGGAAGTGTACGGCAGCAGGACTCCTGGTAAGCGGCGGTGGAAACTTCAACGCTTGAATGTTTTAACTGTTTTCTTTCCTCTCCAGATGCTGTGGAGATTGGATACTTCAGTTACAGCAGTTCCTTTAGAAAAGGGCTGTGTAATGTTATGTTACGACTCGAGGCA
Organism: Rhamphochromis sp. 'chilingali'; assembly: GCF_963969265.1. Lineage (NCBI taxonomy): Eukaryota > Metazoa > Chordata > Actinopteri > Cichliformes > Cichlidae > Rhamphochromis > Rhamphochromis sp. 'chilingali'. Next base: position 12,182,433 of record NC_137938.1, read on the forward strand.
GTGACGTCAAATTTTGTCCTTTCGTTGCCAGCAAGTTTTTTTTTCTCTAACCTGGCTTTAATGGTTCTATGTTAGCATTATAAATGTTAAACGTACTGCATCTTTTTCTTTGTGAATTAGCCCTTTATCCTGGGATATGACCTCTTTTATTTATTTCCTTTTTTTCTGCAGTGAGGAGGTGGCCAGACATGGCTTCACAGTCATTGTGGACATGCGTGGTTCTAAGTGGGACAGCATCAAACCTCTGCTAAAGATCCTTCAGGAATCGTTCCCTTCTTGTATTCACGTTGCTCTTATCATCAAGCCAGACAACTTCTGGCAGAAGCAGAGGACCAACTTTGGCAGCTCCAAGTTTGAATTTGAGGTAGGCGATGCTCGAACGCGCTTTAAATAGTTCAACATAAAAAGATAATCATTTTAACCCCTCCAGCTTGTTTTTTTTGTAATTTTTGGTTTTTGGTTTGATTTTCTTCTCTTTTCGATAATGATTAATGCATTTTGTTTTGTTGTCTCGTCATGTCAGTGTACCGTATGCTCAGATGAGCAAATTGTTGTAAACTGTTAGTTAGTTTTGCATACCCACTGGCCTTTTTTACCAGCTCTAATTGGACTGTGCTTTGTGTCAGTGGCACGATTCTGTCCCGTGTGGGCATGTTGAGGTGGTATATTTAGTTCTGACCCAGTTACTATGGAAACAGGATATATAGGACATGGCAAAGAGTTTATTCCTAACTTTAGTGCATTTGGCTTTGGACAAGCAACTTGTTGTGTTTTTGTTGTTTTTTTTCTTTTTGTGTATGACGTCAAACGTACTATTTTTGGGTGCACATCAAGTGCCGTAGAGTTTTACTTATCAGGCAGATCACAGTGATAGAAGCATTCGTATGAGAGATAACTCAGTCTTTCTTGTCACCTCACCACACCCATTCTAACAGTGGGTGTACAGTGCTTACTGATTGCACATTATCTTTAGAGTCAAGTTTTTACAGTAAGAAATATTTTAGAAACTTAACAGTTGACTAGTCTGGAATATGGTGGTGATTATATTAGTGTAAACTGTGCTTATTTTTCCTCTTTCGCCCTTTCATCTATTTGTAATTCTTTTTTATTTTCTTGTGTGTCCCAAATCTGCCTTCCCGCACCAGACGGTGATGGTCTCCTTAGAGGGTTTAACCAAGATTGTGGACCCTTCCCAGCTGACAGCCGACTTCGAGGGCAGCCTAGAATACAACCATGATGAATGGATTGAGGTTTTGATTCTTTTCTTTTGTTTACATCTGTTCCTTCATAAGATGGTTTTTAATTTAAATCTTTTGTGCGCTTACTTAAGAAAACATCAGTCAAAGACCAGTCTTATTGCAGATCTTTTTAAAAATTCAATTCCGTATCCTCATTGGGGAAAAAAAGTTGACTTTTAACTTTCCTTTCAGGTGCGGCTCTCTTATGAGACGTTTGCCAGTGATGCAGCGCGGGCTTTATCACGCCTTGAAGAACTCCAGGAAACCTTGTCCCAGCGTGATCTCCCACGGGATCTGGAAGGGGCTCGGCGGTTAATGGAAGAACATGCTGCACTGAAGAAAAGGGCCACCAAAGCATCGGTAGAGGAGCTCGACGCACAGGGACGGAGGCTGCTCCAAAGGCTACAGTCACAGACTGCAGGGGTTGGGAGTGTTGGAGCTAGCGGAGATTCTAACGACCACCATCACGGGTTTCACGTGCACGCGGACGCGCACAATCTGGTGGCTAAAGTGACGGGTGTGTTGGATAAGCTGCACGGGATGCGGCAGAATCTGCAGCAGTTGTGGCACATGAGGAAACTGAAGCTGGACCAGTGTTTCCAGCTGCGGCTGTTTGAGCAAGATGCTGAGAAGGTCAGAGAACTAATCATTCTAATCACAAATGAACTAATCACAAAGTTAATTGTGTTGTCAGTTCTGCAGTATGCCTGATGTTAAATATGCCACTACAGCGGTTTAACTTTTTGGACATGCAGTCATTCCTGACTAATCTTTTGCATGAGCATACTTACCAATTCTATTCAGGCATAAAAGAATATAACATGATCATCATCATTACCATGTAAGCCAGATAATTGAGGCTCAATATGGTTGTAAAGGTTTAATAAAGCTGACTGATGGCAGGTGTTGAATATTAATTTTCTTTTCCTTCTAAATGAATGGATGACATAATACGTCATCTTTACACTTACAGTGGAAATTGCTTATATTCTTTAAATATATATTTAGATTTCTGGTTGCCCATTGAGTTTACAAGCTTTTAAATGCCCTTTGGAAATATATAATTGAGTTTTTCATATTCTAAGTAATGTGTGAGTGTGTGCTAATGGAAACTGTAGCCCTATACACTTTTCAGGGTTTTTGGCAAGTACCTTTATTTAACAGACATTTGTCATATTCTTACCTCAATAGAGGGTGAACAACAGCGGTCTTTTAGTTTTTTAGTTTTCCTATCAGAGGAGCTTGGAGATGACCTTTGCCTTCTTCAGCGGTTGTGGTTAATTAGCAATCAACAAGGCCTCTCACTCCTGCTGCTATGAGTTACCACAAGATGGGCAGCTTTTCATTTGATGTGCTTTTTGTAAAGCTAACTGTGTTTTCTCCACCTACTCTCTGTAGATGTTTGATTGGATAATGCACAACAAGGGGCTTTTCCTGACCAGTTACACAGAGATCGGAGGGAACCACCAGCATGCTGTGGAGTTGCAGACGCAGCACAACCACTTCGCTATGAACTGCATGGTAAGACCCTATCGTTAGCTGTCACGCACATACAAATGCACAGAAACAGGTAATGCAATCGTAAACTGCCGTCATTCCTCTCATCCACACTAAATGCTTTTTTTCCCCACCCTTCATCCCAAACCACCCTCTCCCTATATGGGGAAACTGATGTCTTCTGTCTTGCCATGCTCTTTTTCTCATATTCATCTTTTTTTTACTCTGCTTCAACTCTGCCCCAGTTTGTCATGTCTTGTCATGGTGCTGTTCCCATAATTGACCCGCATTGCCTTTGTGCCCCTCCCACCGCTGTGTGCTGCCCTTTGCTGCTCTGCTCCACCCTCCTCCCTGCGACATCATAGCTCACTCTAGTCCTTAGAGCTCTGCTGTTGGCTAATAAATTTAGCTGAGGATATAGTATTGTGTCACTGCACCCACCACACTATGCACTCTGCCCTAACTTTGTTTTCCTTTGTCACAGTTTGACTGGTAAGCTTTGCAAGATTTCTGTTTCATCCTTTTTGTCAATCCTTTGCAGTGCACTTTCTTCTTACATCCCTCATAACTTATAATGGTGTGTTATTCCTGCTTGTCATATATCATCAAGCAAGTAAACCAAGCTTGTTCCAGGCTTCGTGGGATGCATTTAAATTAGTAGATTTATTTTAGACTAAAAACAGCTTCAAAATAATCTGAGAAACAATAAGGATGTAGCCCACTACCTCTGATTTGAACAGCAAACTAGCCTGCCATTTTTCCGTGCTACTTTCTAAAAGTAATTATTTTTAGTGCAAAAGTGAAACCAATGGAGAGCAGGGCAACTGGCCTAAATCTTCTTATAGAGTCACTGGTGTTACAGATCATTTGCAACATTCAGCCCAGAGAGGGCGGTTTCAGTGACCTCCCACAGCCGGATGTTTCAACTGTACTGGCTGAGGTGAGCCAAAAAGCAACTGAGACAGCTGAGAAGACAGATAGACCTACACTGTATACTCAGGCCCATATTGACAGGGTAGACCAGTGGTAGGCAACGCCAGGCCTCGAGTGCCGGTGTCCTGCAGGTTTTAGATCTCACCCTGGGTCAACACACCTGAATCAAATGATTAGTTCATTACCAGCCCCCTGGAGAACTTCAAGACATGTTGAGGAGGTAATTTAGCCATTTAAATCAGCTGTGATGGATCAAGGACACATCTAAAACCTGCAGGACACCGGCACTCGAGGCCTGGAGTTGCCTACCCCTGGGGTAGACAAACATATACAAACATGCATACAGATGGTTTAACAGTGAAAGACCACCGCCCCCTCCACCTATTCTTCCACAGGAAGCGGTGTTTCCCCTTCCTGTTGCCTGCACAGCACAATGGAAACACACAGTGTCAGTAGGTGTGTTTATACTGCCTGTTCTCCTGTTTGTGTGTCCGCGTTCTCCGACTGTGTCAACATTGTAGCAAGAGTAAAACCAAGGTGAAACAACGCAATTACTCGTTTGCCAGTTTCCAGCGACTAAACAAAAAAAACCCCACCAGCATGTGTTTACTGTATTGTGTCAGGCAGTCATCAGTGATGGGAGTGTCATGTGTAAGTGAAGGTTTGGACCAAATGCTGATGGTGACTCTTTGTTGTTATGTGAGAGATAATGTGTCACGTTGCAAAATACAACCCCTAGGGTTATGATACTGTTACTCCCCCTATGGGAGGTACTTAAAAATTCACTTTAGGAGTCAAGGAGCTTTTTTTTAAACACTTTTAATAGAGCCGTCATTTTACACATGTAGCATATGATGCCTTTTTTCCCAACTACTACAGGTTTTAAAACTCTAATATCACAAAATGAATTCAGAGAGTTCAGATTGTTTGGCTTGTTTTGTTAACTAACACAGTTTTGCTGAAGATTTTAACAGTTTGATGATGCGACACATTCAGATGTTTGATGTAGATGCCAAAGAAGCAAGTCAACAGTAATGATCTCAAAGAAGCAATTGTTGCTAACCATCAATCGTTAGGACATTTCCAAACTTATTCTGTAATTCTACAATTTTCACAATTGGGAAAAAAATCAAGACAGTTGAAAGTTTTGCAAGGAGTGGACATCCCAACAAATTAAGCTAAAGGTCATAGAAATGCTAAGATCCAACTACAAGAATCCACGGGCCTCAGGTGACGGAGGGGATGGTGGGATTGTGTTGAAGCCACAGGACTTGGGTATCTTGTAATGATTAAATTTAATAAGCATTGCTAGTAGATTTGTTCAAACTGTCATGCGTGGAGTCGAAATGTTTCTAGTCATATTTGTTGAGAAGGAAACACATGATGTATGTTATGCAGCAAATATAACAACTGTCCAAAAAATATTGCAATATAAGCCCGAAATCAGACTGTAGAAATGCCATGATCTGTACAAGCAGTCGTTTTGTATATTTGCTGCAGTCTCAGAGAAAGGTACGTGCACACCTCCAAGAAAATGTGCTATTGCAGCCTTTACCATCCATGCTGACTTTGCGCAGATAGAAGTAGCACTCTGTCATGATATCCTGCATTAAAGATAAATGAAGCTGTTACGTTTGAGCATAATGTTTGATACCCATAACATTCATATACACACGCACACATAGAGATACAGGGAAAGAGCTTTCTTACATCAAGTACTTCATAATTAAGTACAAAGAATGTTCTTCCAGAGAGGCAGGCAGGGTAAGCATCACTGGAAACATCATATGCTGCTGTGGAAACGTTTCTTAAATTATCTGTAAATACAGAAACAGGTTTTTTCAAAAAAGTACACTTTCAAATAAATATATATTTATATATCTAAGAAACTGTTTGCTCAAGGATTTAGACTGGACATAATTTTGTGTTTTTTGCACTCTGTTGTGATGAAGTTGTGCTGAATTTCGAAGATGTTAATGCTGATTTTGTGTTTATTGACTACGTGCCTAGTTGATTCGTCAACTCATTGTTTTTTCCGCGTAGCTTGTTGTTTTCTTCAGTCAACTTCATCTGATGCCCAGCTAAAGTGGCACCTATTATGAAAGGAATGATACGTTTATGAGTTCATGTACAACTGAAGCTCACATACAGACGTAATTCTTTACAAAGGACAGCAATGCAAAGAAGATTTATTCCACGCTCATGGTCCTATGGACAGTTAAAGTAACATGACTAAGTGATAAATGAGCTAATATATTCACTGAAGATGAGGATAAAACTTTCAGTCATTGTAAGTATCACTATTTTTAAATGTAGTCTGTTAGATCTGGTGTAGTGGCTTAAAAATGTCTTCCATACATCAGTGCGTAGATCAGTGTATACAAATGGTGATAACATTATGATTTCACGAAAGTGAAGTTCACACTCACAAGCGATGCTCACACAGATGAGTACGCTGATTAACAGAATACACAGAACCACCAGACACACCGTAACATGCCTGAAAAAAACTAATGAGAAAATAATGTTAATAGTTTTGTGTGTTTGTATTTAATGTGTTTGTATCGTCTGAATTTGAATATTTGTCTTACCTAACTCAGGAGGTTGCTTTCTTCCATTGTTGGAATTGAACGCTGGCCATCTGATAGTCATGTACCTAAGAGAGGGGGGGCGGTTGGTGGCTGCGCTTTGGTTTCCGATGTTTGGCAGTGTTGCGTTTGTCGCAGCTCTCTGATTTTTCAGCTCCTCTCTGTTCTTACCATTGAACACAGGGTTTGGTTGCTGTTCTCTTGAGTCCCTCGTTGCGTTGTAATCTATACCGAGTGTGTCTGCAACTTCATAAGTATTGTCGTCTTCTGACCACAGGTCAGCATCCATTGTCATGTAATCTTCGTTTTCTGCTGCCGGCTCCGCCATTGCTGAGTGGTGTCTTTGGTTGTTAGTGACTGTGTGATGTGTTTTTCTAAAATGCCTTACAGATTTTTATGGATGCAAATGACTTGGTAGGAGGGGCCAATGTAAAAAGGTTTCACTGGAAGCATCGGGCAGCTACTTTTTACATCTGGAATATAACAGCATATATTATATAAAAATGTAAAAAAAGAAAAGAAGAATGAATGTTTACAAAAAAAGAATCTGAATTCCAAAGGATTCGGGAGGGATTTTGATACTGTATCTTGTTCAGTGGACTAAAAAATGGAAAACCCAGAAAAATTCCTAAAGGCAAATAAATGATTTGCCTTTAGTTTGTATACAAAGAGATGGTTCACAGAGATTAGGAGTAGTTCCTGTGAAAACTGGAAAGCAGGAGCACAGGGTGTTGGGAAAGTGAACTGTGAGATAACCCAGTTATTCAAAACTGGGTTTACATTGTTTGAGTAAAGGAATCTTACAAATGACTCTTTGGGTTTACTAGTGTTTCATGTTACAAAGCCAGTCATCTCCATACAGCTACCTTGCTGACTGAATTAGGATCCTGTCCAATATGACTGGTTTGTTCATTCATACTGTTCATGGTTAGCATAAATTCACACGTCCTGCAAAGTTACATTTATATTAACCTATAGCTAGCTGAAGAATTGCACATTGCAGAGATATTTTTATATTGCTTGACATCCCTATATTACCCATGAATTTTTCACTTCAGTAAATATTGTAACTAAAGCAGCGAGTCTGGTTACTGGTCATTTTAGAAACAGGAAGTATTTAAAGCTTTAAGGTTTTGGGAGTTTTTACTGTTTCTTGTGCTTCCTTTACAGGATAGACACTGTCTATTTCTACAGATCGATTCATTTCTGGGACCTGTCCTCTTTTCCATTTTCCGTATTTCTGTCTGTTTTCTCTCCCACAGCCACTCTCATTCCCTATGGCACCATCAGTTTTAAATTAAGAAGACTTTTTAAATTTATATTCTCCCAACTCCTCCTCCCTTCTCTCCTTCAGCCATCAGTTTTAGATTACCACCCGAAGTAGTCCAACATGTCTGGATTTCCTCTCTTCCCCTGAATGATTGTGTGATTTGGAGGTCCCCCCCAAAATCCCAATAGTCCCTAATACCACATAAAACCTCAGAGACAGTTCTTCCTGTGACATTTGATGTGTAAGATTTATTATGGGATTATAGTAGTTCTAGTCCTAACCGCCATGCTTTTATTTATGACAACTTAACTTCTGCTGTGTATTCAAAAGCTGAACTCGTGTTAGCCGTGCTGTTTAGCTCACCACTGTCGCTCTTATCCTTGAACCAACATCAGATTGTATCGAGCACGTTTCAGTGTTGATTCTGCACAGTATGGATTGTTCTTCTACAGTACACGCAAATGCAGAGCTGTTTAAAATCTCTCTAAACCCTAATATAAAAACAGACAAACTCAAAGCTTCCTGAGTTGAACAAAGTAAATCCAGTGTCCACAGCTTTGATGAAAACTGCTTTAAGGGTCGTAGCTGGTGTTTGGTTCATCTTTCCTTCCCATTGTGATTGAAACAAGCTAGCTAAGAGCCATAATAGGCTCCAGGAGCAGTAATTGAATAGAATAATAACACGCTGTTAACACAGTTGTTAATTAGCGTTTGCTGATCCATGCCTATCTACACAAAACAGCTTGGGGCCCATATATTAAAAAAGACTGAAAGATTAAGAGGCAAATGGGCTTTTTTATTATTCACATGGGGGTATGTCTCCCGTGTGTGTGTGTGTGTGTGTGTGTGTGTGTGTGTGTGTGTGTGTGTGTGTGTGTGTGTGTGTGTGTGTGTGTGTGAGGACAGAGGTTATTTTATTTTATAATTATTTATATGTGATAAATAATTTTAGCCACTGTTTTTTCCACATATAACTTTAATTGCTTTGAATGAACAGTGACAGTCTGGGCCATTTGAAGACTGGATATACTTTGAATGACAGACTACACTGAAGATGTCCAAATATTAACGATAAGAGCACTCTTTATATAAATGTAGCTTTTCTTTTCTTTTGTATAGAACTGAAATTAATTAAAAGAGTAAAACCATATTAAATAATTTTTAATATGTTTTGGGTTTTTTTTTCTCTGTATCTGTTTCTCTCTGAAAAACAGAATGTGTATGTGAACATCAATCGAATCATGTCTGTTGGAAATCGGCTCCTGGAGTCCAGCCACTATGCCTCTCAGCAGATCCAGCAGATCTCAAGCCAGCTGGAGCAAGAGTGGAAGGCCTTTGCTGCAGCACTGGACGAACGCAGCACCTTGCTGGAGATGTCTGCCAGCTTCCACCAGAAAGCAGATCAGGTACTGGGATGCAAAAAATTAATTACACTTCTGATATTATAGTAATACATGTGTGCATAATAGATGCACATTTCTTCTTTTCTATATGTGCAAAAAGACTTTTTTTGGCAGACGTAAATGCGCTGTTGGCAGCTCTGCTTGAAAGCATCAGAATATCTGCATGTATTTATAAAGTTGTGAGTTCTTACATTCATTTAGTACATGCTGTGCAAACAATAATTGGAGCATGCAGCATATGATCTGTTATGTAATGATGTGTTTTTGTCATCTAAACCATATTACAGCTTTGTGTAATTTTCTACTCTTACTTGTACTCTTACTTATACATTTAGATTAAAAAAAAACTTTCCAATTTAAAGCCCCTGAGGTTACTGTGGAACCTTGCCAATGAGAGACCATTTAAATGATCAGTACTACTTTAAACTGTTTTGCTTACGGATGCAGTAGCAGAACATTAGTTGTTGACAACTGTTGTTTGCTGAGTGGCTCTTTTTCTGTGTGGTCTTTCATGCCCAAGACTTCCTTGTAAGTGACATATAAGATCAAAATCCATCAGTTGTTCACAGTTTTGTGAATAAATACCATCACTCTGTCTTTCTTTTTCCAAGTGATGTCTTACTTTTCTCTTTTTGACTGTGTTGGTCCTCCCATAGAAATTCTCATATGCACCACCATCTGGATAGAAAACTTCAGGGTTATTATTTGTGTGCAAAAATGACTTTCGAAGACATATTAAAGCTATTGTAATCTTTAACTGACCTGCTTGTTCGGTCTTAATAGCATTTGTATGATGCTGTACTTGTGTTTCTATACAAATACTGTATATCTGTCTTTTTTCGCAGTACATGAGTAAAGTGGAGCCGTGGTGTAAGGCATGTGGTGAGGGAGAGCTGCCCTCTGAACTCCAGGATCTGGAAGACACAATCCATCATCACCAGGGGCTGTATGAGCACATCACCACAGCATACTCTGAGGTCAGTAGAAACAGGCACATTTGCGGAGACAGTGCGTCCGAACCATAAGTGCGCGACACAAATAAGCATGCAAACACACAGAGTATACAAATATATATACAAATATCATTGTGACTCTATGGAATACAAACAATAGATGTGATGATTATGCAAATCGTGCATTCAAAATATTCACACATGCCTTCAGCAACAATGGAAACTTTCTCCATCGATACATCTCTTTGGGTTTTAGTTAGTTTCACAACTTAAAATAAAGCAAATAACACAAATTAAACAATGTTTGAAATTTAGTTTGAAATTGGTAGATTCACTGCCTCCAGCTAAGAAATCTAAAACAATATTCAGTTAAAAACATACATTAGGGGTGTTATGTTATCTACTGGTATTTAGTAGTGGTTGGTCCACTGTGTGCTATAGTAGTCGCCTCCCATGAGATTTTAGAGCACTTCCTGCTTCAGTCTGTTGACAAACCTTATGGAGATGCTTAGCATCTTCCCAGAGTGGTAAAACTACTTCTAAATGGTTTGCTGACCATGTTACTGGTACGCTTGACTAGCCAGCCAACTCCACAGAGAATCTATGCGATATTGTCAAGAGGAAGCCCAAAAATTCCAGAAATTCCACATTTCTACATTAGAAATCCTGTTTTTATTTATCTTAGGAAATATTCTAATAATATGAGATCTTAGACTCTGATTTTCATGAGCCATAGCCCATCATTTTCAAAATTACATAAAATGCCTTGAAATGTTTCTATACAGCATGTAAATGAATATAGATTACGTAATAGTTTTAACTTTTTGAATTAAATTATAAAGAACATATATTATACATATATAATATTCAAATTATTTTAGTTTTGTATTAATATTAATATTCTAAGTCTACTTACAGCATCAAACGCATCAGATCCACCCAGTACTAAATGTCACACTGCCCATCAACTTTCAAAGGTAAGCCAGGATGGCAAGTCTCTGTTGGACAAACTGCAGCGACCCTTGACCCCAGGAAGTGCAGATTCGTTGATGGCATCAGCTAACTACTCCAAGGCTGTGCATCATGTTTTGGATATCATCCATGAGGTGTTGCATCATCAAAGGCAACTGGAAAACATCTGGCAGCATCGCAAAGTCCGTCTGCATCAGCGCCTGCAGCTGTGTGTCTTTCAGCAGGATGTACAGCAAGTAAGAAATGTGTGCAAACATCCACAGCAAAACCTGGCTTTGCTGAGACTCTCAACGCCCACACAACGACAGTACAGTAGGAATTGCATAAAGTGCTGTCCCATCTTGCCCTTATGTCTGAATTAGTTTCCCTGTAGACTTAAATTGTCTGTACTCTGGCTACTTAACTATCCAATCCAGGAATCCGTCCACTTAAGCATTTTTTACTCTGAGAGCTTGAGAGGATGTCAATGAAGAGCGATTTCCTAGGCTTGTCATTATATGTCAATTTTAGGGTTATTGAATCTTATAAATATTTGTATTTTCCAGTTCAAACTGGAAATTGAATTTAAAAAATGAGGGGGTGATATTAAGAATACGATATAATAATCTCCAGTTATTTCAGTAGCTTTTTTTAAGTTCCTCTGGGATTTTTTTTAATTTCTTTTGAGTGAGCGTCTCTATGTGTGGCTGTGGTGGGATCAAGTTCTTAGATCAAAGTTCTGAGTTGGTGTATTTCTGTCCTCTGGGCAGGAACCCCTCTTCCACCTCTCCTTCTCTCTCACTCATTCTTGCTGTACATCTATGCTTCTGTCTTCCCCATCTCTTCTTTATCACCTTTTTCTCTTGGTAGTGGTTTCCATGGTGATGCAATTTACTGTCACATAATGTGTCGAGGGCATTGTGTGCATGTTCATATGTGTTTGTCTCATCAAAATATTCTCTCAGAGATGTTGAAAATCCCTTTCACAACCCCACATAGAAACAGATGGAGTTAGGCCATCTGTTTAATAAATAATAAGGTTATTAATAAGTACAAAGACTTATATCTGTTCACAGCCACAATGGGAATGCTGACTCTTTACACTGCTTTGGATTTACACTGAAGCAAAACCCAGTCACCCAGGCTGTAATTTAAACATGACAGACTGCATATGGAGGAAAGGAGTAAAGAAAAGGGGGTGGGGAGAAGCAGAGAGATGACATCTATAGACTGCTGTAATTAATGTGGTCTAAATGCAGGCGATTGTACCCCCTACTGCTGGGAAATACGTACTGCATCCTCAAATGCACTGCTTATTTTTACCTGTTTAAATGTGCTTGTGTGTCTGCATGTGTTTGTGTGTGTTTTTAAAGGTGCTGGACTGGATAGAAAATCACGGTGAGGCCTTCCTTAGCAAACATACAGGTGTTGGAAAGTCTTTGCACAGAGCCAGGGCTTTACAGAAAAGGCATGAAGACTTTGAAGAGGTTGCACAGGTGAGCAAAGCAAACACTTTTTGTTCTGTGACGTACTTTTTCCCATCAATTTATTATTTTTGCAACAACCTGAAAACAGTATTTCACTGTGTAGACTTGACAAAAAACAACCCAAAACAAAGCAAAATGTTGAGTTGGTACGTTCAGTTTAATAAGTTGTGACAAAAATGACAAGAGAAAGTAAGTAAAGTTCTTCTTGTAAAGGTCACTTGGAAGAGATAGAATATTCCCATTTTAAATGTATTTAATCTTTCAGAACACCTACACCAATGCTGACAAGTTACTAGAGGCTGCAGAGCAGCTGGCCCAGACCGGAGAGTGCGACCCAGAGGAAATTTACCAGGCCGCCCACCAGCTTGAAGACCGCATCCAGGATTTTGTGCGACGTGTCGAGCAACGTAAAGTGCTGCTGGACATGTCTGTTGCCTTCCACACACATGTCAAAGAGGTGTGTGTCCCTCTCCCTGCTTCAACTTGTCCTGTTTGCAGCATTGATTTCACTCCTCCGTTTTGCTTATTGCTAGAATTTAATGCGACTAATACAGTAAGAGGACAGCGTGTATAAAAATGATGCAATGATGTTTATTCTGTATTAAGAAACATATTTTAAACTGAGTTACCTGTCTTCATATTTTTGTTGCAGCTCCAGCTGAAATGCAATAAACTCCGCAGGCTAACTTTGCTCTGGCATTTTCACATGCAGGCTATGTTGAATAGCCGTAGCAATTTATGTAAAGTGTGTTTGTATAAATGCATCAGATTGGTTCCAGATGTGTTCCTGCAACAATCATTATGCTGTTTGTAAAAAACAAAGAGTATAATTTTCTTTTGCCTCTGTAGTAACCATTCACACGCCATACAAAGGTAATCTGACCTCATCTGCCTTCTCCTTGACTTTGATTAAGGCAGGCGGGTCTTTAGGTTGTCTTCTTAAGCCTTTAGGGAGCTGTAAAAATGCATTTGTGCTAAGCACTCCTTGAAATAACTCTTTTGAGCATCTTTGACTGTCAAAATTAACCTTCCCAGACGGAAAGGCAGTGCTCTCTGCATGTGTTAACACTACATCCTGTTTACATAGACTCATAGACAGTAAGAGCCTAGGTATTATTAATGAAGCTAGTCTTTAATGCCCATATGGACTAATCTCCTTCATCCCATCTGTCAGCTCACAATGATAGCAGTACGCTATCTGTGTGAGCGCACGTGCATTTCTGAGCATGTGTGTTTGTGTTTGTGCCACTATGATTCTTTTCTCTGCATGCATATGTTTGTACAAGTGAATGTTTCCAACTCTGCTGCCCATCACTTCTTCAAGTGCTGCAGAATCCTTTGGATGCAGTCCAGTGTGATAGAGGGCAAATTTACTGTGATGACAGGGCATGAACTACATTGTATAAGAAGCAGTTTACCTGTTTTCCACGAAGCTAACTGATCAGAAGGCTCGGACTAATAAAAGTAGCCATCTTTATTTAATCAGAAATTCTCAGACAAGGGCTTTGACAAAGAGAGAAGCATTTGTTCTGAAAAATTAGTCGCTCACTTGATTTCACTTTTCACACATTTTTAATGGTCTGTGTCAGTATGGAAACCATGTAATATGTAACATAGTTAACGCAGTGAACAATATCAAAAGTAGGCATGTTTTTGTGTTGGCAGCGTGGGTGTTAGACAAACAATGGGTGCCAGGGTCTCTCCCCTGCAGCCTGGACCGTATGCCAGGGCTTCAGTACCCTGAGCCAATTCACCCAGATGGCTAATCTGTTACAAAGATGACCATTCACAAAACACCAGCTTTGAAAAGAACTGGTTGGATTTGATTTGTTGTTGATTTCTGTCTCATATCTCTTGTCTATCCATTTGGCAGCTCGTCTGTTTATTCTTAGATTTCTGTTTAACTCACACCACTATATGCACCACCCTCAAACATGTGTCTGCAGATTATTGTGCTGTTTTTCTCTACATTTGAACTGGCTTTTTTTTCTTTGTCGATCACACTTAGCTGTGGACATGGCTGGAGGAGCTTCAGAAAGAACTGCTGGATGATGTTTACGCAGAGTCAGTCGAGGCAGTCCAGGATCTGATCAAGCGATTCGGCCAGCAGCAGCAGACCACCCTGCAGGCAACAGTCAATGTTATAAAGGAAGGAGAGGACCTCATACAACAGCTCAGGTGATCATTTATTAGTATTATTACATTTTTAAATGCCTCACTAAAGTCTGAATATTGTAATATTCAATGTTCATCTGATCATCTGTCACATTTGCCATCTGGAGATGGCCTTGGGTTACACATATTTTCCAATTATTCAACAATCATGTGTTCATGAGATAAAAGGAAAACAAGAAGCGCTGATAGAAGAATACACTGGGAAAAATGGGTGAGGGTGATTTCTAACAGAATGACTTGACAAAAATTGGGAACAAAGTCCTCTCCATTTAACCCCTGCTTACAGAGACTCTGCCATCTCGAGCAACAAGACTCCGCACAACAGCTCCATGGCCCACATTGAGAGCGTGCTGCAGCAGCTGGACGAGGCCCAGGGCCAGATGGAGGAGTTGTTCCAGGAAAGGAAGATCAAACTTGAGCTCTTCCTCCAGCTCCGCATCTTTGAAAGGGACGCAATTGACGTAAGTAGGCGGAAAATAGAGGGTTGGTGTATGATGCATATTTATTTTTAAAGTGAGAGTGAGGAAGACAGAACAAGAAACACCAGAATAGTAGAACTCGTGATCTTTAGATGTAAAAGCGAAGACAGAATGTTTCAAATATCCACACCGCAGGAAGGTGTTTTCAATGAAAAGGGAGAAATTAAGGTGTACAGCAGGGACCAAAAAGACTAAAAGTTTGGACATGAAAAACAAAGTGCTACACATGTGATACGCTAAGAAAGAAATAACAGAATGTATCATATCAGCCAATTTGTTTTTTCTTATTGGCTGTTGAAAAGATCAATTACATGTGACAGCGGGCTTACTGGCAAACCAAAATGACTGTGACTGTGAGCTGATGGACCATTACAGCGTGAAAGGAAGATTCAGTCCTGGAGTGAGGATTCCAGCTGGTTTAAATCTCGGCTAAATTCACAGTCATACTCACACGTGCGCTACATTAAAAAAGTGTTTAGTTCCACTCGATGAATCTCATCCACTGACTCGCTCCAGTTATGTCTCCCCCTCCCCAGTTAGCAGTTTGCTAATTCCTTAGCATCTTGCTGTGAGAGTGAACGCTGTACTCAGCTGGTGCTCAGAAATGAGCGCTGCTCTTAAACAGAAAGAAAGAAAGAAAGAAAGAAAGAAAGAAAGAAAGAAAGAAAGAAAGAAAGAAAGAAAGAAAGAAAGAAAGAAAGAAAGAAAGAAAGAAAGAAAGAAAGAAAGAAAGCATTGCTTTTATTTTTATCATGGCTATCAAATTAGATTTGTTGAGCCATACTGTGCTGACAGAAGAATTACACTCTGGCACTTTAGAAGCAAACGCACTGAAAAGAGATGCAGGATTGTATTAATAAGAATCATGTAAGTAAGAAGAAGAGATGTGGAAAGTCATTATTGAGGACATAATGAATATATTAATCTTGGAAAATGGTTTTCAATTATAAACTCATCACTTGTGGTTTCTGTGGGTGGTAAGTTTAGTGTTTTTGGTCCAGAATAAAAATAGCTTAAACAGCTACTCCATAGAGCACCAGCACTCATGGTAAGTGGATGACTGTAACTTGGTTTGGTGATCCTGCGATAATGATGATGATGATGATGATGATGATGATGATGATGGTAAATGGAAAGCCCACAGAATGAGTCTCCTGATTATCTCTTGGCTTTACTTTACACTCATCAGCCACCTTGTTAGGTACAACCTACTAGTACTGGATTAGACTTACTTTTGCTTCCTTAATTCTTTGTGGCATTGATTCAACAAAGGTGTTAGAAACATTCATCAGAGATTTTGCTGCACATTGACATGATAGCATCACACAGTTGCTGCAGATTTGTTGGCTGTGCATCCATGATGTGAATCTCTCTTTTCACCACATGCCAAAGTTGCTCTGGGATCTATGGCTGTCTATGCCATTTGAATACAGTCAGCTCATTGTCTTGTTCAAGAAACCAGTTTGAGATAATTTCAGCTTTGTGAAGGGATGAAAATGGTCAGCAACAAAACTCAGGCAGACTGCAGTGTTTAAATGCTCAGTTGATACTAAGGGCCCCAAAGTGTGGCATGAAAATATCGGTCACGCATATTTTCCCACCATTGGCTCTAAACGTTAATACAATACAAGATAGGACTGTGTTTTTATGCTATTTACAGAAAATTGTGGCCCAACCATGTGAATGTCACAGCAGAAATCGAGACTCATGAGACCAGAAAACGTTTATCAAATCTTCTATTCTCTAAATTTAGTGAGCTCGTGTGAACTGCAGCCTCAGTTTCCCATTCTTAGCTGGCATGAGCAGAATCTGTGGTGGTCGTCTGCTGCTGTAGCTCATCTGCTTCGAGGTTTGCCACACTGCATGTCCAGAAATGCTGATCTACACAGCTTGGTTGTAACAAGTGGTTATTTGAGTTACTGTTGTCTTCCTATCAGCTTGAAACTATCTGGTCATTCGCTCTAATCAATAACGCACCCAGAGAACTCACACTCACTGATTTTCCCTTATTCAGACCATTCTCTTTAAACTCTAGAGACATCAGTGTGGGAAAATTTTCCCCCACTCTGACGTTTAGCTTGAGTTTGAACAGGATGTCTCAAGACCATGTTGACATGCGTAAATGTCGCTGCCTGTGTTTGGCTAATCGGATATTTTCATTCACGAGCAGTCAAACAGGTGAACCCCACAAAGTGTCTGGTGAGCGCGTTAATGAAGATATGATTATGTAATTATCTAATAATAAGCGTCTTTTGTCATCTTTTAGCATAATAAAGCATAGTACAGCATAACATAGCAAATGTTAATAAATGTAATAGCTGCAAAAATGCATACTTGACTGCAAATAAATGTATAACAAAAATGTATCCTATAAAACTAAAAAAGTTCATTTGTTAACAGTTACCCAACTGATAAATGACTTAGACTCACATATGTTTGTGAATATTATGAAGAACTGTAAGAATCGCAAGGCTTTTATTAGCGTCTCTAACAGTCTATAAACAGTCAATGGGTACGTTTCTATTAATATCCTTAAAATAAACCTGGTTGTAATGTTATTAGTAGCAAATGATAAATATGTTAAAAATGCTCGTCACATATCAGCTAGCATGTTAAGTGTTGAGTTGTCTGCTCTCTTCATCTGAACAAAAATATCGTTAACTTAAGAAGAATCTACTAACCATAAGTATTGTGGAGATACAGAAATTATTTTATTGCTGCCATATAATCTGCATCATTATAATTGCATTAATAACATTCTTTACAGCATTATTTCATGTAATAATATTTCTCACAGTATTGATACTGCATTACAGTTGTTTATTGAAGATGTCCATTTGAGGATCCTTCCATTATGTTAACTTTTATTACAGGTACAGTCAGAAGTATTTCATACACATTGCATATCTGTGCTTATTTCGAGTTGATGTTCGGTTCATTGAGGGTCTTAAGCTTCACTGGCGTGACTGTCCAGGTGATACATGCTGAGGGAAACTAGAACATAGAAGGATAACTGCAATGCATGCTTACAGTACATATAATACATATAATCTAGGAATGTGTCCGGCCTGAGGCCTCAACTCATTTGGTGTCTTACTATATTTTATTCTACTTGGTAACAGACGATCAGAGTCAATAATTAGCTCCAGAGACCCTGAGGGCTTGAAGTTTATTACCTTGTATGGAAGGTGTTATAGAAAAGAGAAGTTCTATGTCTGCTTATAGCTATTAAAGATGTACGATTAACTGTGACTAATCAGAATCAGAATCAGAATCAGAATACTTTATTGATCCCTGGGGGAAATTATTTTTTGTTACAGTGCTCCATTTTAAACCAACATTAAGACAAGACAGACAATACGCTAACTAAGAATAGTACAATATATACATATATATACATACATACATACATAAGTCACTTATAAATAAATAGTTGGAAAAGAAACATGTGTAGCTGTAGCAGCAAACAGTGTGTTAAGTGGATGCGTTGTACAGGGAGATGGCCACAGGCAGGAATGATTTCCTGTGTCGTTCAGTGGTGCTTTTCGGTAATCTCAGTCTCTCACTGAACGAGCTCCTGTGACTGACCAACATGTTATGGAGTGGGTGGGAGGTGTTATCCAACATTGTCTGGAACCTATTTTAATCTGTCATTGACGCCATGGGGGGGGGGCGTGTACCCCACTGCTTTATAAGTATCCAAAACATGTATTTTGGTCAGAAGACATATATTGATGTTTTCTCCGGGCGGACTTTTCTGGGGCCTCCGTGGTTTGTGACACTGCTCTACATTGATTGATTTCGCGACAGCTTTGGTGGAGGATGCGGGCAATTGTAGAGTGCTAATGGGGTTACTTCCACGGTGGTCGAGCAGGATTTAGTGGTCAGACGGGCAGACGTCTCGGGTGATTTCTTGACTACTGTGGGCCCACATAAAAAGGTGAGCACAAACCTCTTAAACCTCTTAAATATAATGTAGAGTCAAAACATTACAATATGTAAAGCTTTTAAAATGTAGTATTATATGAAGGGGTGTATATTACATGTGCGTGTCAGGTCAGGTACACCCACTCTTGCACACAGGATTAACAGAGGGACTTTGAGGAATATGATGAGTGGAAAAGGCATTCCTGCCACTCCACACACGCGCAGTTGCACAACGACACTCCCTCCTGGCTTAACTTGGGGGGGTGTGTATGTTAGATGAGGGCACTGGTTGAGGTGAGACGCACACCCCTCCCTCAGTGCTTTATTGCCTGACAAAAGCTGTGTATGAGTGCATAGCACCAAGACCAAAACAGTCAGAGGGGACACTTCTCCTCCATTAGTTAGTCATTTCAGACTTTGTAGATTAAGGAAATGGTCTTTTTGTACTCAGAGGGCATTTTACTCAACTGTAAGAGGAGAGGAGAGCAGAGTCTAAATGAGCGCTTGGTAAGTTTGTTAAAACTTTGTTGCCAGATTTGTAAAAATCATCATATTGGTTTAAGAAGGTATTATCTGTTATTGTCTTATGGAAGCTTGATAAGATTATCCTGTGTGTTAACTGAAAGAAAAATTGTGTCTCTGTACAGAGCAGATTTTATTCTATTAATCCAAACTCCTACAGCACAGCGCAGAAAGCAGAGGCACTTTTTCATTTGGAGACAGGGTAATGTTCTCTGTTGTAGAAGTGGTCTATCTCGCCTTTTGTATACTTATTCAATAGTTACAATTAGGACCTTCCTGTGAAGTAGACTTTCATGCATGCATTGCTTTGAATAATTACAATATATCAGTTTTAAACTTTGTAAATCTTTTTTTTCCCCTTGGTTCAATTCTCATCTGAGTCTGCTTTTGTCATGAGGTGAAAAAGGAGAAAGAAATCAGGAAGCTGAAGACTGATACCTCCCAAAATATGAATATACCTCCACAGAATATGTATTTATTCATAGAAACTCTTGAAACACAACGTTTTTCTTGTTGCTGGAATTTGTGGCTTGTTTTCTGTATCTCGGGGGAATATTTAAAGCTCTCAGCTGTCTCACACTTACTAGGCGAACCTCTCTGAGAACACCAGTAACAATCTTAAGCATTGCAAAATGTATAATTACACGTTATGTAGAAGCTGTAGTAAATTACATTTTTAGCAGTGTACAGTGTAACTGCATTATGAATAAAATAACTGTATCTGGCAATCTGGATCAGGGGATGTACCTGAGGGACAGATTAAATTAAGCACAGTACTGGCTGAGGAGGTTTAACTTATTCACGTATGATTAGGAACGTGATGCCATCAATGCTGTTCTCCTTTTTTCAACATCTATTTTCTGTATGACTGTCTCCCGATTTTTATTTTTCTGCCTTATATTGAAACTCACTGGCCTGGCTGTTAGCAGTTGGCTTATTTTTCCTCACTGTGTTGGAGGTTTTCTGGGTAACTGTCATGTGTGAGACTCGGAGACAGATTCAGAACTCGCACACAGGACACAGAGGGAACAGAGGGACCAGATAGGGACTGAGGAAAGATAGAAGATAGAAGACTGAGGAAAAAGTCCAATAAAGATGGAGACACGACAGATTACACAGGGAGACACAAATAACTAACACGGGTACACAGAGGGAAGACTGGACATGAAAAGGGAACTAAATGAAACTAAACAAGGAACAGAGAATTAACCAAACTAAGAAACAGAAGGAAATTATACTCAGGAAATAACACATTATCTTAAACCTCATTCCAGAAATACCTAACAATTCAAGACAAGCACAAACTACTTGGTCACAAACCCAGGACCATGACAGTAACAGGATAACAGGATAACTGTTTATAATTTGAAGAGGACAGCTTTGATTTTCAAGGAAAATGTTTAATTCTTATCTGGACTTTTGATTTTTAGGGCACGGTGACTCAAGTTACCCAAAGGTAACTTTAAATTCTTTACATGCATTTGTTGGGTTACACTAGGACAGAGACTAGGGTCAGACCTCGAAAGAAACTTCAGGATTTTGCTCATATTACTAAAACAGCACAAAGCATGGATATTGAAATCTGATAAGTTGATTTTGTGCCGATGCAGCAATGTAAATATCACCCTCTAAAGCTCAGATCTGACATTAAGATGTGATTCCCCAGCATACCTGTGTGCTTAAAGTGCTTTTGGAATGTGTAAAGTCAAGTTTAGTTAAAAAAAAGTTTGCTTGTAATAACAGTATTCATAAAACGTGATTCTCTCTCTTGATACAATAAGTAAAGACTGCAGAGCAAGAGGTGAATACCTTCTAGAAAACAACAAAACTATAACTCACGGTTTGAAAACAAGAAAGACAAAAAAGATCGAGACAGCATGGAGACAGAGCTGAATGGTGCCAGGATCAAGGTGCTCCTGGTATCATGATTCAGTCTGTGTGGGCAGTCAGAGACAAGCGCTGACATCTCGGTACATCTGCTCCACCAGCCGTTTATTACCATTTGTAATATATTATCCATTATTGTGGAAGCCAGCGCGCTGCTGGCTTACAGCTCTTAAAGTGCTTGAGTTGCTAATTGAAGATGAAACAGCTGTCATATTTTTAAATGCAATTCTTTCCCTCTTTCTTCTTCTTTTGTTTTTTTGTCAGACATCTGTCTTTGAATTAGCAGGATAATATTTAAACATAGAAACCCTGATTTTTTTTTGAATTCATAGTCATTTGGTATATATTTTCCCCCTTTTTCAACACCAAATGAACATACATTTAAAATGATTTTAACTAACCAAAAATACACATATATATCTAGATCGAGGGGTAACTGTGGTGTAGAAGACAAATTGCTGGGATTAAGTAGCGCACAGCTGTTGGTGCAAATGTTTCTTCATTGTCACTGTCCTTTTTGGAAATAATAATACAAAAAGGAAACGTTCTCCCATTTTATGTGCATGTTAGCCCTTCTTCCTGCCTTAACCCCCTCTGCCCCTCTCAGATCATCTCAGACCTGGAGTCATGGAATGAGGAACTGTCACAGCAGATGAGCGACTTTGACACGGAGGATCTCACACTGGCTGAGCAGAGGCTGCAGCATCATGCGGACAAAGCTCTTACCATGAACAACCTCACCTTTGATGTCATCCACCAGGGACAAGAGCTGCTGCAGTATGTCACGGAGGTCCAGGCGTCTGGTGAGTTAGGGAATATAAATACATTTAAACCTTGAGTATTTATTCAAGGGGGCGACCCAGTGCCAGTCGTTAGGGGAAATTCTGCACGGGCTAAAATACCCTCGGGAGCTCAGTCCCTTATTTGACTTCTGGTAGGCCAAACCTTTGCTACTGTCATTTCCCAGCTCATTCCTCTACTCGTGCCTTCCATGAATAATTTGTAGAGTGTAAAAATAGGAAGCCATCCAGCTGTGGCTGCTGCTGTTGTATGGATGCTGGGAAATATAGTGATGTATAGTATAACCATCCTGATTATGTTAGAAAACCTTTTTCAGTGTTGGTAACACAACAGAATGTCCACTTTCTGCAGGTGTGGAGCTGTTATGCGACCGAGACGTGGACATGGCCACACGGGTTCAGGACCTGCTGGAGTTTCTCCACGAGAAGCAGCAGGAGTTGGATCTCGCCGCAGAACAGCACAGGAGACACTTGGAGCAGTGTGTCCAGTTAAGGCATCTGCAGGCTGAAGTCAAACAGGTATGTATGTGACTCAGGGGAGACAAAGATGCAACACTAAAGCAGCGATTAAGGTTTGACTTGGGTTTCAAAAGCTCTCTAAAAGCTAGAAAAAGAACAATGACTGCTTACAAAGCCTGAAACTGTTTTCTGACATCTGGTAACTCCTAATATATTTATATATTATGAACTGCATATATGTGTCCCATACATATAGTCACACATGAATATTCACATGAATCTTCTTTTTTCCTGTAGTCACGCTGCTGAATGGAAATCCGTTCTGGCAGTTCAGTGCTAACATACTGAGAATCTGCAGCAGAGAGTGATAGTTCGGCCTTTTAGCACATACTATGTTGTGTCTGTACATGACCATGGGTAGATGACTCATCCTGTGTCAACAATTTCTCTCTGTCTCTCTCACTCGTTCTTAACTGTATTCATTCTGCTTCTCCCAAAAATATTCAGTAATGAGCAAATTTAGTTTGCAGTGCAATAATTGATCCATCATTCAATTTTCATCAGAATACTAAATATGAATTTCTTTGACTCCACTTTGATCTGTCCAGGTGCATGGCATCATGCATTATGACGGATAGAGATTTTCTCACAAGAGTGCTGTGAAAAATGAAGTACACTTTTACTGCTTCCTTAGGAATTAAAAGTGCAAGTGGGAGCCAGTTGCTGCTAATCAAATGCACTTGATTAACTGTTATCAGCAAGTGTGAGCACCTCTATAAAAGCAGACGTTTTGGCAGTTTGCTGGTTTTCAGCATTCAGGTCTTATCTTAGACTATAAAAGGCTCAGTGAGCATGTTAAAGTTCATAACAGTACAATTAGAAAAATACTGAACAAGTATGGCTTGTTTGGAAGAGTTGCGAGGAGAAAGCCTCCTCTCTTTGAAAACAAAATAGCAGCGCAGCTTAGATTTGCTAAGTTATATCTGAACAAACCGCAAACTTCTGAAATAATGTCCTTTTGACAGACAAGACCAAAGTGGAGCTGTTTGCCACATTTGGTGAAAACCACCGAGTAAAAACACCTCCTAACTACTATCATGCGCGATGGTAGAGGGGTAATTATTTGGGCTTGTTATGAATCTGAATGCTTTTGTCAGCTATGAACTCCTCTGTACACCAAAGGATTCAAATGTGACGTCATGTCTCAGCTACATCTCAAGATGCAACAATAATCCCGAGCACACCAGCAAATCTGCAACAGAATGGCTGAAAAAGAGCTGAATCCTGTGCTGTAACGACACAGTCAGAGCCCAGACCTCAGCGCTGTAATGACTGTAAGACTTTAAGAGAGCTGTGCTAAAATGAATGCCAACAAACCTCAATGAACTTAAACAAGATTGTAAAGAAGAATGAACCAAAATCCCTCCATAATGATCTGTTTTAATGACGTTTTTCTCATCACTGTATATTACCCACAAATGTCTTTCAATGTAGCTAGAAAAGTAGCAACTTTGAAATTTGGTGTAGTGTCCACTAATTTATTGTACATTTAATGCACAGAGCATTAAGAAAAATCTATTCCTATTTGTTCAAATACTTGAATAAACAGCAATGTTACAAAGAAACACAAGAAAAACCAATAATCCAGACAAAAACAGATGTGGTTTCTTTCCTATTGTTTTGCATGTCATCTAGTTATTCCCTAACAGTATCTATTCAGTAGTGGAACACAATTACAGCAAGACAATCATGTGGAGCAATCTTTCCTGCTGCTATCTGAAACCCAAACATCAACAAACACGGAGGCAATTTTCACAACAAGGACTCTTATTGTGGTGATGCAGCCAAACAACAACAGTCTTAGGCTTGAACTTGAACTAAAACTAATGAAAAAAAATTTGGTTGCTGGAAAAGAAAATGATATTGATACTCGAGGAGGGCCGCGTCAAAACATTTCAAACGCACTGCCGTCACAATGATACGACAGCTGACAGAATGATGATAGCGTGTTAGCATGGAGTTAGTTTTCATTCAGTTACTGAATGCAGTTGCTCATCATTCATAGAGAAAGGTTGCTGCAGGTGCGGCTCTTTTACAGAGCGTGATAATTGTTTATTCAGCTCAGAAAATCTGAATTGGGATGGAGATCGTCAGTGTGGTTAGTGCGTATTATTTCAGGAATTCGGTGTAAAATACACTTCAACAGCTTTTGCCATCCACTCTCTTACACGGGGGAGCTTAGCTATTACACAACCTGCTCTGAATCCTCTAACTGCACCCTTTTACAGTAAAGCCGGGAACAACAGTAATCTTGTAATTGTAGCTTGTGTGTTTATGCTGCTGAACTATCTCTAAATATTGCTGTGCTAAATTTACCAGTGTAAGTTTGTGTGTTTGTTTTTTTAACCCAAACCCAGAAGTAGTTTCTTATTAGGTCTGCTGGAGGCCTTATAATAGAAAAGCGGGAGCTCAAACGAAATAAAAGGATTGTAAATAGATAAAGCTGTGTTTTTATGCCATGGTTTGATAAAATATTGAGCTATATTATAAAAGGGTTTAGTGTTCATTCACACATCTGTGTTAAGCCACATGTCCCCACAGCTCCTCTGAGATTAAAAAGCTAACCTCATACCTGCCCCGCCCCAGGTCGTTGCAAGTGCAATGGAAACACTGACCCTGTTAAAACTTCTCAAAAACAGGTGTCAGTGTTGTGTAGCGTCATTAATTTTCTGGCCAGGCTTCATATGCAGTTCTGCTACCACCCACTCAGCAGGCGTGCATGCTGAGTCAGAGAGAGTGAGCGAGGTGTCTTCGAGAGACTAACCTTTGGCTAGAATTAGGCCAGTGAAAAACAAAAGCAAATGTGATTTTTGGGCGCTGCAGGCAGCGTGTATGCAAGGCGGGGTAGAGAAGGTGGTTTGGGAAATGTGCGCAGGGTATAATTTCAAGATCAAAAAGTTGGAAATGAGCATTTCTGTCACAGAGTACCGACAGTAAAATATAGCAGAATAGAGAAGTAGCTAAAAAATAAACGACCAGTCCACTTTTTTTTGTTTTTCAGTTGTTTTTAAAATGTCATAATAAATTTAATCCCACTCTTTTCGAAGATAAATTTCGAAGCTTTCTGTTGTGCTGTAGGTGCTGGGTTGGATCCGTAATGGTGAGTCGATGCTGAACGCAGGTCTGATCACAGCCAGTTCCTTACAAGAGGCCGAACAGCTGCAAAAGGAGCACGAACAATTTCAACATGCAATAGAGGTACAAGAAACTCAGCTGCCTCATTTTTTTGCTTCTGTGTTTTTTGTAAAAACTTAATTCCCCGCCCTTCCCCCTTTCACCAGGTTTACCTTGATTCATTTTTAAAGGTCTAGTTGCCTTTTCCATCCTCGCTTCTGCTCCCGTGTCGCTTTCTTGCCCTTCATCTTCCAACCTTTTGCTTTTCTAAAACTCTTTTTAAGGCTGATATCGCTGCACACGGCCTCTCCGTCTGATCACAAGTCAGCCATGAAATGGAATTATGAATAACCGGCATCTATACCCCTCTCTTTCTTCTCTCGCTGCTTTTACCTTTCCCCCTTATTTTCCTTCTCCTCTTTACCCCTGATTATTCGGGGTGCATTGGTTCATTTTAATGCAGGCCTGTGCCTGACCTACTTCTACGACGCTGACATACATGCAACAATTCACACATAGAAGAACATTGTTTTTTATTGTTGTGTAAGTCAGAGTGGAATTTTAACACATGCTGCACACCCCTGATTCCCACCCCAGCACTAGTGAAGGGAAAAAAGTAATATCTTTCTTAATTGTACACAGCAGATGCTTCGGACTTAAGACTTATCCCACAAAAATATTATCAAAGCTAGCAAGATATCGTTAATTTTTTTCTTTTGTTTATCCTCGACTGCCCCGAGTCCAGCAGGAAGCAAAAGCCTTACTCTCGGGCTATGCACTTTAACTCAAACATCACCAGATACTGTTTTTTTTTTTTTTGTTACCCTCGATCTCATTTCCTCTCCGAAATGCTCACTCTAGGACAACCTTTATGGCACAGCTATAATCAGACACAGCTTTTGTTTATATTGCCTTTACTTTGTTGCTTCCCAGTTCACAGATCTCTACCAAAGTGCCCCGTGGGGCCAAGAGGAAGCTGAGGTCGAATTTTCAAAGCAATCGTTGTGATATACAGATTCATGTACCACCTGAAATTCATTGTTTTTCATATCACCCTTCCCCTGCGTGCAGAAAACCCATCAGAGCGCGCTGCAGGTACAGCAGAAAGCTGAGGCTCTACTCCAGGCAAACCACTATGACATGGATATGATCAGAGACTGTGCAGAAAAGGTATTGTTGCTTTGTGTTGTCTCTGAGGGAAAATAGTGCGGGCAGTGCAGTGGCTGGTAAACTGATTTATTTTGTTTGACTTGAAGGTGGCAGACCACTGGCAGCAGCTGATGCTAAAGATGGAGGACAGACTTAAGCTGGTTAATGCTTCTGTAGCTTTCTACAAGACCTCTGAACAGGTATTATTGTTTGTGCACGTGAATGCATATGAGTGTGGGAGTGGGTGCCACCAAAGTAATATCTGATCTTAGTGTATGAGTAAGTTTAGTATAAATTTAAGTTTAAAAACATTCTCTTTCCCTGGTAAGCATCAGTCCCCAAAGTTAGTGCCTGCAGACTTACATTCGGATAAGAAAATTGCTTCCAGCAGCCCGAATTTGCACAGGTTGCATGAAAGTGTAGACCAGGAGTGGATTACTGAAGAGCAGTTTTTTTTTACAAACTGCACTGTGTCATCTGTGTCGTAGGTGTGCAGTGTGCTAGAAAGCCTCGAGCAGGAGTATAAGAGAGAAGAAGACTGGTGCGGTGGTGCTGATAAACTGGGCCCTAACAGTGAATCAGACCATGTCACTCCCATGGTCAGCAAACATCTGGAGCAGAAAGAGGCCTTCCTCAAGGTGAGAACGATGATTTTATTGCAAATACGAAAATAAACGTCAGCATTTTAGGGGGGTTAATGTGGCCTGGACTGATCCAGAATGGCATTCCTGCACAGTAATTAAATCTGACAGGCAGTTTAATGCAAAATAAGATCAAGTGAGTTCATTATTAATGTGCTGCCGCTTGTTGTTGCTAACAGCTGCTACTGCTGAGAAAGTAATGTTAGCCTTGATCCCATCTGCACAGTCTACACACATTTTATTTACTTTTTGTCCTCGTCAAGCGTACGCAAGCGTCAGTAAATGTTGGGCTCTTGGTATTTCAGCATCTAGCTATCAAGCCATCCATTTTTTTGCCACTTATGTGGGGCAGGGTTACAGAGGCAGCACCCCAAGCAGAGAAGCCCAGACTTCCCTCTTCCCAGCCAACTCCTCCAGCTCATCTGGTGGAACGAAGCATTCAAAAGGCAGACAAAAGACGTAACCCAGGACACCCACTCTAGCTACCGTGACAAAAAAGGAGCGAGAGTATTAGCAGTTACATTTTGAAGTAGCACATGTTAGTTAAAGGTAGTGTTTCCATGTTTGCAGGGAGAAAAAAAGAGCTAATGTGTGAGAAGTTCACTCAGAGATAGAGAAAGATGTACAAAAGAAAGATGAGAGACTGTTTTCAAAGGTAAAGACTGCTCAACAAGTGATGTTTGATAAATATAAATACATTTGGTAGCAAAAGGAAAAGTCCAACGTTGTACTGTCTAGGGCTTGTGAAACAGGCATGCTCGCCGCTGCGCTTCTACCCTGGATCTTAGGGTTCCAATTCCCATTGCAACCTCTGATTATAAGGATATGAATGTGTTGACCCGCTGAGTAACATTCGGGTTCTTTCTGCACAATTACAGGCTTGTACGCTAGCCAGACGCAACGCTGATGTTTTCTTGAAGTACCTGCACAGAAACAGCGTCAACATGCCTGGCATGCTGTCCCACGTCAAAGCTCCAGAGACTCAGGTTAAGAGTAAGTAAACACCTCAGAGATAACTGTCATCCTTTCTGGATCTCATTATTACAGTTTACAGGAATCATTACAAATGTTTTTTACACAGTTGGTATAAACCTAAGCCCCTTTCAGACATGCACTCATTGCCGTTAACTCGATGGCATCTTAACATCTCTTCATGTCTGATTGGAAAGTTCCCCAGAGCTTTTAAATAAAAGTCAGGGCAGTGGTCCTTCATATGTCACTTTCAAAAGAAAACAAGTCTGAATGCATGCAGTCACAGTGATAGATGTGTTCACTGAAAATTACAGCTGCACAATTCTCTCATCTAGGTTTATTGAAGCAGTAAACACATTTACATAATAGCATTTTGTCTCAACAACACTGCTGCTAATTTGCAATAAGATAAAAGACTGTGATGGACTTTTGCTATTCCCAGTCTGGGGAGAACGCCCACTTCCTGAGTATTTGTGGGAGGGTTATAGCAATTTCTCACCTCTCTTTGATTACTGCACGTATACAGTGTTACACTAAACTAGAGTTTATGCTGACAGTGGCATAAATCCATCAGTGCTTTTGCATGTAAGGCTAATAACAAATGCACGAACATAAACATTAATATTAACAGATGTGTGAACTATTCCATGATTAAAAGGGCTTTTTTTTAAACTTTCCTTGCACCATTTTAATAATTCTGCGAAGTTTTGATTTCATGCGTTCAATTTTTTTTTCCTGCGTTTGTTTGCGTGTTAAGCAGAAATTCGTAACCGACTCGAATAAACAAAGTGCTTGTGTCGATTCATCAGATATCTTGAATGAGCTGCTGCAGAGAGAAAACAGAGTGCTTCACTTCTGGACCATGAGGAAGCGGAGACTGGACCAGTGCCAGCAATATGTAGTGTTTGAACGCAGCGCCAAACAGGTGTGTGCTTGTTTATATGTGCAGTGGGAATAAGCACAATCTGATCATGAGGCTCAGCAGATAACTGCATTGTGGTGTTTGATTTACTGCAGACTGAGAAGTAGAAATAAGCCTCGTGTTTGGAGTGGGAGTATATCAGCATATTCGTTTTGTTGGCGAGCAGCTGCAACTTCCATCTTGTTTTGTCTCTCTTTTTGAATTAAACAATGAGTTAGTGTTTCTTTATAATGGCACATTCAACTGGAAGTGCTGCAAACAGGCAGTGATATGTATAAATGTCTTAAGGATGGCTACCATTATGTGGCACAGGACATATAAAGGTTAGAGTTACTGGAAAGCATTTCCAAAGCATCTCTTCAACTCTTTCCCCCCCCCCTACATGTCAACCTGACCTTGGGAAGCTTTTCTGTGAAGAATAAGAGAACTGAGCTAGACCACAGTTCCAAAGAACACTCAATATTTCCCATTCAAACATGTCTCACTTTGAGAAAAGTTTGGTTAATATTGTTTGCAGTAGCAGGCGGGATGCCCTTACACTCTACAAACTGAGCTCATAACTGGAATGCTTTATTTAAACATGGCATGAGAGAGCCAAAGCAAGTTTGAAACTGCACTCTATTTTCCTGTACTAGGGTGCCTTAGGTTGTTTAATATAAGCCACTTGGCTCCCTCTTGTGGTGTTCGGGTGTATGCACGGACCAATTCTCTTAGCCAATAAAGCCAGATGACATCGAGCGTGTTTCTAGGACATGGCTATTCTAGGCTGGTCCAGGTTTTATCCCCAGGGCTTGTTTCTGGTCTCACAGTTTGACTGGACCAGTTCTGCCATCACTGGTTGGGAGGTAGACCCAGTTTTAAAGTACGCAAACACTAATAAGGATAGAAATTAAATAGGACATATTTTAAGTGAATGCTAGAAATTTAGGAACTAACTAATTATTTTAATACGTGTTAAATGATTGGATCTGGAGGGAAACCAAAAAACATAAAATGATGCATAATATTTCCATGTCTTGTTATTTTCACAAGGTCATACTGATGTCAACTTTCCTCATCCAGAAGTCCCATGAATGTGATCGTAGGGAATTATAAAGGGAGTCTTAGAGGCGATCTGTATGGCAGAAAATACTACTGAGAGACCACAATCAGTTTAAACACAAGAATTATTGTTAGTTTAAATATACATATACATACTACATAATACACTAAGGGTTTATTTTTTATATTTTTTTGTAGTTTTAAGTGCATTAGGTCCTCAGATTTGGGTAGTCTGTGTTAAACTAAAATCCCTTCACTGTATACATACTCATTTGTGATTGGCTGTTTCCTCAGGCCCTGGAGTGGATCCATGACACTGGGGAGTTTTACCTGTCCACTCACACATCCACCGGGTCGAGCATTCACCACACACAGGAGCTACTGAAGGAACATGAAGATTTCCAGATCACAGCAAAGGTATGTGTGTGTACATTTATGTCTGTTTATTTATCCATAAAAGAAGGAGGACGAGCCTGTTTGCAGTTTTTTTCCTACCTGCTACTTACTGGTTGCGTTGCGTGTATATTTGCACAGTCTCACCCTCTGCTGTGAGGCCCTTTCCCAGGGCGGCATATTGTCCTGTTTCCTCTTTACTGTGTCGCTGTTATTATGTTAGGGAGCAGTCTATTGTGTCCATCAGGCAACACACTGTTTCCTAACACTCTCTTTCTTTTTCTCTGCCATCTACCTTTCCTCTGTATGGCCATCCCTCTCCACTCTGTGCCCCCTCCCTCTCTATTGACAGCAAACCAAAGAGCGGGTAAAGCTGTTGATCCAGCTGGCGGATGGGTTTTGTGACAAGGGCCACGCCCATGCCTCGGAAATAAAGAAATGGGTGTCCTCGGTGGACAAGCGCTACAGGGACTTCTCTCTCCGCATGGACAAATACCGAACCTGCCTGGAATCAGCGCTTGGCATTTCTTCCGACTCAAACAAAGCCGTGAGTGCCCATCGCTGATAACACCATATCTGATCTTTCAAGCAGCTTTAAAAATGAAATTGCACGCATATATGTGTATTTGCGAGATATAACTATGCATTATGACCGTTTGCTTCGACTTTCAGCTTTTCAAAAATCATTTTGTGCTTGATGGGATTAACATTGATATAGCCCAAATAAACTACACCTGGGCTGAATCCTGTTTGTTTAACTGCTGATAAATCACCCACTGGTGTGTGGAACTGCTGAGTGACTGATGTGGCCTGTTGTGCACCACATAATAGCCCTTGGCTCCTGTGTTCTCAGAGTAAAGAGTTGCAACTGGACATCATTCCAGCCAGTGCTCCAGGGTCAGAGGTCAAGTTGCGGGACGCTGCCCATGAACTCAATGAGGAGAAGAGGAAATCAGCACGAAGGAAAGAGTAAGGGCAGCAGACGGGTTGATTTTCCGCTTATTTCCCGGGCCATAGGTTTCAGGCACATCATTTCCAGCTAACATATAAAAACATTTTCAGTTTTTTCAGTGCTGTTGACAATATCTAGCTTGAGGTTAGCTTTCATTTTATATTTACTGTTAAGTAATGTGTAAATTCATGTTAAATAACCCAAACTTCATGTAAATATCATCCGGATTACCTCAGATTCATTCAAGTGTGTACAAAAACAGTTTATAGTGCACAACGACACAGAGTTATGAGCTTTAATGGCACAACTTTGTGTTGCTGATGCTGTAAAAAATATCTGTTGTAACTACTCATAAGCAGCTATAAGCAAGGGGAATTATAATGCTTCCACATAGAGCTGTTCTATGTGTCTTTCCTTGTTAACCAATTTTTTTGTAATATTTACACACACACGGATTACTTCTATCATATCGATTGGTTTGTTTAACTCATTGACGTCATGAAGTCATCTTTAAGAAACAAAAAGGTACAGGTTTTACAAGCACATCTGTGGATAAATTGTTCATAAAATCCTTTAATTTCTTCTTCTTCGTTTCTTCTAAAGTGTTGATCTAAATTGCAGTCTTTAATCTCTTTAGAAATCCTTTTGTTTTTGAGTTATATTTACTTGCATTTTGTCAGTCACAGCAGTGTGCCGTGTGCATCACTTTCTGTATTTCCCAATATTTATATCGTTTCAGATTTATAATGGCAGAGCTGATTCAAACAGAGAAAGCCTATGTACGAGACCTACGGGAGTGTATGGATGTAAGTATTGTAACAGACGCGAGTCTTCACTAAACAGCTGAAAACGCATCTTTTTAAACTTTCTCATAGGTAGCTTTTTGTTCATACTTTTTACTCTTTTTGTTGTGAAGCACTTTGATGTTTATCTTGAAAGGTGCAATACAAATAAAACTTTACGCATTTCATTCTTTGTTCTTGAATTATGACGATATTTTTCTTTAAAATGATTTCCATTTGGTTACACTGCCAGTTTACTTTTTCTTTAAGCTAGACACAAGTCTAGGTGATGAATTAATTATTCTGTGGCGTGCGCGTCTGTGCAGACCTACCTGTGGGAAATGACCAGCGGCGTGGAGGAAATTCCTCCTGGTATTGTCAACAAGGAACACATCATTTTTGGGAACATGCAGGACCTCTATGAGTTTCATCACAAGTCAGTAGTGCATTATTTTGTGACACTTTGTTTTCCTTACCATCAATATCGGTTGATTTAAAAAAAAATCATTGTTAGGTGCAGTGAATCCACAGTTTGACCCTGAAATTTGACCGTCTACCTTTTCCTCTTTCTGTACAGTATTTTCCTGAAGGAGTTAGAAAAGTACGAGCAGCTTCCAGAAGATGTCGGCCATTGTTTTGTAACCTGGGTAAGAGATAAACTTGCACCTTAGTAATTTGTTTCTTTCTACACTATGTTAAATGCTAAAACATGACATAGTACAATAGTCCATTTCTTCTAAAAAGGTTTATGTTTTATCCATATCTCTGGTGAATAAATACTGCTGTTATTTTTCCTGCTAAGGCTGATAAGTTTCAGATGTATGTGAACTACTGTAAGAACAAGCCAGATTCAACTCAGCTCATCGTGGAACATGCTGGACCCTACTTTGATGTAAGATATTACCAACAGCATTAATCTTTTCTGTTCATCCTCGGGGAGTAGAAATACTAAATTTGCATTTTATATCTGAAATTGACTCACTTCGAATCATAATTAATTTAACTCTCATGGTTCCTCTGTGTGCTGCATGATTTAGAATGAATGAAGCACTTTCCTGTAAAAGTGTCTCTTTCCTTTTTCAATTTACAGGAAATTCAGCAAAGACATCGTCTCGCAAACTCTATCTCCTCTTACCTGATCAAGCCAGTCCAAAGAATCACAAAATACCAGTTGCTTCTAAAGGTAGAGCATACATTTAAATGAATCTTAAGAAGGTTTTGTATTTAAATGCCACTGGATTGACACGTTTGTGTGCTCCACTGTAGGAACTGTTAACATGCTGTGAGGAAGGAAAAGGGGAGATCAAGGATGGCCTGGAAGTGATGCTCAGTGTCCCCAAGAGAGCCAACGATGCCATGCACCTCTCTATGCTGGAGGGTGGGTATACATATGTGTACATCTGCTAGTATGTTTTTCTTTGCTTGTCTGTAGCCAGTGACTGAACTGTCACTTTGCTATTTTGAGAGAAAACGAAATATGTTGCTCACTTTTATAGTCAGTTGTATTTCTGACTCAGCTGTGAGTCAGAAGTAAATTTTTTCAACTTGCCTCCTACAAACATATTTGCATTTACTGCAGAAACAAGAAAGCCCCCTTAGGTGATTCTTCCCTGATTTTCCTTTCACTACCTCAGGATTTGATGGAAACATCGACTCCCAGGGAGAGCTGATACTCCAGGAGTCCTTCCAGGTCTGGGATCCTAAGACTCTTATCCGGAAGGGTCGGGATCGACACCTCTTCCTCTTTGAGATGTCTCTGGTCTTCAGCAAAGAAGTGAAAGACTCTAATGGGCGCAGCAAATACCTCTACAAGAGCAAGCTCTTTGTAAGAATTGTTTTATCCGGCTGTACTGAGTGGATCCACGCCAGGTCCTTTGAGACACCTGTTGTTTTTATCTGGGTTACAAGGCTGTTATCACATATTTTTATGCCTCTGTGATGGCAACGGTTGTGGCTGGAGACAGAATGCTTCTCAGTTGCCCCTACTTCTATGAGTCAGCCTGTTTGTCCGCCGCTCCCATTTTGAACTTGATATCTCTCGATCACCTCGAGGGAATTCTTTCAAATCGTACCATTCACTGTGACCTTGGCCATAACGCTGAATATGTCTAAATTAGACACAACTGCATAAAAAAATAATATGAAGTAATGATAAAGATGTTAAGTCTTAAAAAACTTAGCAGAAGAATGCAACTGTAGGATGGTAGATCTGAGATATTTTTATATTTCGTCTAATTTATTTGCACATTTTTCATCTCATCAGACGTCAGAGCTTGGAGTGACAGAACATGTGGAGGGAGATCCTTGCAAGTTTGCCCTCTGGTTGGGGAGGACCCCAACCTCAGACAACAAGATTGTTCTGAAGGTATGAAGATGTTGACTTCGATGGGTTATGGAAAGAGTCATTGCATTCATATTTATTTTAACAGTATTTTAAGATTAACCAACAGATTTACTGAAAGCCTTGAATATTATAACAGATCTGATGTAATCATTTTAGAAGTAATCCTCTTGCAAAAAAGCTTTTCTAGCATTGTTACTATAAAGTTGTGTGAAGAAAGTTTTCATAGGGCTCTATATACAGTACAGTGAAAAACTAAGTACACCCTTACTGCTTCCATGGGAAATAAGAGAGTAAAAAGCAGCCAAGTGCTGCTAATCACAAGTACTTGATTAAATGACCAGTGAATGTGAGCACTTCCATAAAACCAGCTGTTTGAGTGTTGAAGTGTGTGTTAATGCAATCTTCCCAAGAGTGTGGCTATCCCAGCAAATTCAAACTAAGGTCAGATTATGCTCAAACTTAAAGTTCAACTGGAAAATAGCTGAACAAGTGTGGCTTGTGCTGAAGCATTGCCAGGAGAAAACCTCTTCTCTCTAAAAAGAGCATGGCTGCAGAGCTTAGGTTTGCAAAAGTTGCATCTGAACAAACTACAAGACGTCTGGAACAACGTCCTTTGAAAATGGAATGTGTTTCAGTGGCTCAGTCAAAGTCCAGATGCCAAACTAACTGAAATGCCGTGGCAAGACCTTAGGAGAGCTATACATAAACACATAAACCTCAATGAAGTGAAGCTACATTGTAAAAAAGACTGGGGCAGATTTCCTCCGCAATTATGTGTGAGACTGAAGAAGTCAAACAGTTCAAGTTATTGGTGTTAAAAGTGGTTCTACAAGCCGCTGAATCTTGGGTGTGCTGTGTTTCTCAGAGGAATGCATAAAGTCCTGTGAAAACGCTCTTTTTCATATGGACGTACTTCTCATATGATCACAGGAAGTGGTAAGGTTTTTGATACATGAAGAAGTGTTACTTCATGTCTATAGTTCATCCTCACTAAATCCTCCCTGGCTCCTTTTGTTCAGCCAACAAAGTTCAGTCCCTTTAAGGGGGTGGAGTGTTACTTTCTGCTGCTTCTTCACTCATCACATTAGCATAGCAGTTGATGGGTCATAATCCAAACCTCACAAGCGACTTGGTAATTCTCACGCAGTGAGTCAGAAGCAATGTTTTATGCATGCTGTGTGTGTGTAGATATGCGTTTGCTTTTTGAGACTGACACAGAGAAAGGCTGCCGGGGTGTGTTACGATTTGGCAATGTGTGCTGTACAGCTTTCTGTCTTATTACATAACTTCTGATGATCATCTTAAACTGTATCTTATATAACTCGGCTCCATGGAAGTCATGGTCCTGGTTGCTAAGTGAAAAAGGAAGGGAAGACTCAAATGAGGGTGGTTATAGGATGAAAGCTGCATCTACACATTGAATCTGTGACGTAAATAAACACAGTAATAGACCGTGGTTGCTTTTTGGGGCTCTGAGTGAATATGTGCTCATCATATAGACATGTGAGTCAAGTTAAAGACTGCAGGGCTTAAGCACACTGTGGGAAGAGAGAGAATTAAAATAACTAAATTAGGCCTTATTTGTAGACCTGTGTTTTTCTTGCTATTAATGCTGTCATTGTATTTAAAAAAGAGAAAACAGTACTGTGCACTTAAGAAACCTTGAAATCTAACATATATCTAACCCAGTTATCTGTTATGCACCAGGCTTCAAGTATTGAGAATAAGCAGGACTGGATCAAACACATTCGGGAAGTCATACAGGAGCGAACAATCCACCTGCGTGGAGCTCTGAAGGAACCCATCCACATCCCTAAAGCCACCACAACTAAACACAAAGGCAGAAGGTGAGCTAAAAGTAGATTACTGTCAGGCAAAAAAAAGAAAAGAAATCAGTTTCATGATAATGCCTAGAAGCATTTCAGCCGAACAAAACTATATGGCGTGAAGATAGCCCTATAGGGTAAATGTCATGTTTATTGGTCATAGTAATTATGGGTCTGCTGTAATGATGCCTGCCTGCAGGGATGGAGAGGAGCTGGACAGCCAGGGAGACGCCAGCAGCCAACCTGATACCATCTCTATTGCCTCACGTACGTCCCAGAACACACTGGACAGCGATAAGGTAAAAACACAACTCACGCGGACGTTCGTCATAACCAGTATGTAAGGGAAGCACTTTAGCCACATTAAAAATAGTCAAGTTTTCAGTGCTATTTATTTCTTTTTTTTGTTTTTATTTTGTCCTGTCTTACTGTGCAGTTCATGCAGTCACATTGCAGCTCTGCTGTCGATTAATTCTGTCACTCAGTAATACGATTGTAAAAAAAAAAACACAAAACAAATGTGCAAAATGCTTAGATGCAGTCGACTGTCCTCAAGTCGTTTCCTGTGAAATTGTTTGATTATGTTAGGAGGAAGAAACAGCCCGACTCTCAGAGCTTTAAAGCGGCATGTGTGTGTTTGTTTTTTCGTGTGTATTTGCGCTTGTGGCTGTGGTTATATCTGGTAATAGCACCACAGAAGGCTTGTCCTCCTACGCTCAGTATGATCAACTGTAAAGCTAAAAAATATGCAGCACACACACACACACAGATAAAATAGCCTCCCCGTACGTTTATCTCATACTAATTATAAACTGATCACTGGACTCCTGCATCGGTTCCTTATTTTCATGCTTGAGTTGCAGTCGTTTCACATGACCCAAATGTGAAATTTTAATGGTCGAGGGGGTGAGGAGCATCCGCTGAAGTCTAAACTATCACAGACACTGATTAATTAGTCACAGTGCCTCAGTTTAGGCAGCAGTCACATGCATACACATTTGAAACACAGTAACACCTGCAAATTCAAATTAGCATCTCATTCTCACTTTTTGAATGCATCTCTTTATCTCTCGCTTTGTGCGGACTCCATGAGACGTTTCATTCAAGGGGAAGTGACAGTGGCGTGTTTGTGTTGCCGTGTGTGTGCGCGCTCGTGTTCCTGTGTGCTTTTCAGCTTTAGTGACTGACTTGTTGTGTGTCAGCAGCTTCAGCCTCCCACGCTCACTTCACAGAGGATGCTCGTCTGTATGCCAGACAGGAGAGCACAGTTTTAAGTCCTCACAGCTATCGATCTTACTCTTTGCTTCAAAATACAGGCTACCAGAATGTTTTTACCGCTAATTTTCCCGGTGTGTGTGTTTTGTTTTTCTTGATGAAAGGTTCAGTGTGAAAGTAATTGTTAAAAGACACGGGTGGATTAATTGCGCCGCTTCTGGAAAGTGACACAAGAGAAGGAATCATTTAATCTTCAATAGTCTGATTGTAAGGACCCACAGAGGAGTGTAATTACAGTGGACAGCAGGAAGTTTTCTACTGGCTTTGGAATGTTGGGATCAGGAATTTTAATACTAATTGAAAATGAATGATTATTCCTCTTTTTTAACTTCTACTTACCTGCTTCCCTGCATTCCCTTAGTGTGATTCGAACTTTAGTGGACTGAGACACAGATAACTCTGCTCTGTAGAGTTTTTCTATCTTTTTTTGGAACTTTTCTTGCAATGAGGGAGTGGAAAACAATGGACAGGTTTGGAGACAGGAGCTCACATCCCATTTCTCAGCTCCTAAGCTCTCTGGCTTTGCCCCACTACCAAAGGGTATGTTTCAGATAATCTGCTTTGCTTTGCCGTGACAATTAATGCAGTGCAGTGTGCTGTGAATAAAATATTGAGCAATAATATATGCTTTGAAAGACTCAAATGGAAGCGCACACAAGCAGTTAGAGCAGTGGTAAGTATCGGAAAACATGGGACGTTTTTACAGTATTTACAGAGTTTTACAGAGTATTTACACTGCAGAGTGTGTAGCTAATGACTGCTGCATGGCTTCACTCCATTTCCAAGACTGTTCATCTGTTGCTAATAATTTTTATGTTTAACATAAATAAACACAAGTTTTCCTTCTTGAAAACGTGTCATTCAAAGATGACAATTATACTCCCAGTGATTACTGAACTACAGCATTAAAAACAGAGAATGTCCATTGCAACAATTATAGTATTAATATATTAAATGTTTTCAGGTCCGTATTTCCCAGAATTGTAATTGCATAAAACATTTTAAATGTTCTATCTTTTCTGCTCTTGTGTTTGCAGAATAGCCACATTTGCTCACCCTCTGTGCCTCCACAACAGATCAAAGCATCATTAGCGACTAGCAGCTGCTTTTTCACTCACATGTTAAAAGGACAAACCTTTTAAAATAACCAGTGAGAAAAATGACTAATCCCGACTCGCTCCACCTCTACCTAAAATTGCCTTTCCTTTCATAGACGATCACGTCGTCAGAATGACGTTTTATTCGGTTGAGCTTGGATGAGTCACCGGTTCATTCTTACACTGTACAGAGCTTCTTGAGTCCCTGTGCTGTTAGCACATGATATTGTGTGGGCACATCTGCTTTACAGTTATTAATTAATTGCCAGGGAAAGTTTTATTGCAGGGTTATTATTTAACATCGAGCAAGTGTTGGTGATAAGATTAATAAAATGCAGAAAACTACTCAGAAATGTTTATGTATATTCTAAGGGAACACAATGAGGCAATAATGGATTGTTTGGAAATTTTTCTACACACTAGCCTAACACCTATTAATATGGAGGTTATCCTCTTGAAAAAACATTCAGAGTACTGTTGTTTCCCTTCCAGCTCTCTGGTGGCTGTGAACTCACAGTGGTCATACACGACTTTGTGGCCAGTAACGGCGGAAGCAACGGGGAGCTGACAGTCCGCCGCGGCCAGACTGTTGAGGTTTTGGAGCGACTGCACGACAAGCCGGACTGGTGCTTGGTCCGGACCACGGATCGCTCGCCAGCCCAGGAGGGCATTGTGCCCTGCTCCATGCTCTGCATCGCTCACTCCAGGTCCTCCATGGAGATGGAGGGCCTCTTCAACCACAAAGGTAGGAGGAGAATAATTTCTTGGCTTATTACAGGTGCACTGAATGATGTTTTTTGATGTTTGTTTTTTCACGAAGCACATCTGAACACTTAAAAACAGCTGCTCGTTGCATACATGCACGAGCATGGACATATCGGATTCGGTTCCTGTTTGCAAATACAACATCGATGACCCGTAGAGCCTTCACTTTCCATTAAACAGCTGCTTCGGGGAACACAGACATGTATTTCTAGGTGTTGCTATGCAACTGTGGAAGGCCCACTTGAAGCACAGCAGTTTTTTTTTCATTAGACTCTTTTTTTAAACTTTTTTCATTAACAATTTTACCATTGACAGATGTTATTACTGTCAGAAAACCTGATTTTGTCCTTGTGTTGGTGCCTTTGCTCTTATACCTGACATATTTTGGCAGAAAAAAACACATTTCAAATGGATTTTCTCAATCTGTATGTATTAACACCAAAGCCCTTCTCAAACTAAGTCTAGTCATTCAGCACTCGCCATGTAAGACTTCCAGGAACTTATTTGGGTTGTTATTTGAAGCATTATCTAACACGTGAAGTTGGGCAAAGGACATAAAAACTCGAAGTCTCAACACTGATGAGGGATTGTGGCCGGGATTGTGCAGGCACACAGAGAAGGAGGTACTTCCTCTGAAGGTATTAGATCCAAAAATACACCTATAGCCAGATGGTTCTAAAATAAAATATTTTTTTCCTGAAGTAGGGGCTTGTAGGTCTGCAGCAAAATGTGAATATATCATAGGGTTGTCTAGTTATTGCTGTGAATTGTTGTTCTATTGACCAAAACACTCATAATCCAAGCTGTGATCAAATTTCACGTAGCCAGTTGGAGTTATGAGCTGCTGTCATCATGTCTTGAGAGAAGTTTCTGCTTGTGCCTTTCTCTTTTTAATCTGGAAGAGTGGGTGAGAGGTGGACTGCTTGTTTCTATGGTGATATAGCATACAAATATTTTGCTGGCAGCGTCTTTGTAGTCAGTACGAGAAAGGTCTGCATTTAAAATTAAAGAATGCTTGGATGGTGAATACAGGAACTAACAATTTTGGCATTAGCTGAATGATTTACTAGACCGCCACGAGAAGAAAGCTACAATTTTCCAACCAATTATTTTACGCTTTCAACTCCAGCTCTTTGTTTATCATCCTTACTTCGTTTACTGGGACTCGTGTTTCTTGTCCGTTTGTCACTGTGTGTTTGTGCGGTCAGAGGGGGTGATGAAAAGGAGCCTTTCTCTGCAGGGGTTACTCTCGTCAGAAAGGCTGCTGCTCAAGAGGAGGGAGACAAGGATGACAAAAAAGGGGGAAAAAAGCTTTTTGTGCAGTTTTTGTCAGCCTTTTTTTATTTACAGACCAACCGTGGATGCCGCTTTGTCCAAAGTGGTGGAAGGGTGAAAGTTTAGGGGATTAGGGTGGTCGTCCAGGAAATCTCCCATTTTTCTTGTCATGTCTCACAATCATAGACTGTACGTTAAAGGTAAAAATGTGTATAGATATTCACCCTGACATTTCATCCAGTGTTCTTTGGAGGCATTTTATTTAATCATCAGCTTATGCTCGTCGAAACCTTGAGTTTTCAAGACTATTTTGAGCAGGAATGTCAAACACATTTTACATCGTGGGCCTCCTACACTCCACTTTGAGCTTAAGTAAAAAGTCAAAGAAGCATAACTCTCTGTTAAAACTTTAATTTAGAAATTAAAAAAGAAATCCGTCAACATGACTCTTTGGGTCTTAAGTGTGTAAAATTTCTGGTAGCACATTGAAATCCTAAAATTTCTATAGTATATATTGAAAAAATGGAACATTTTCAGTCATTTAATTGCTTTTCTAATACGTAATGACTTCGGTGTACTATGAATGATGGTGGGAGAGGTGTTTGCTTGTAGTAAAAGTCCAAAATCTGTGTCCTCCTTCACACTTTTCAAAGCCGGTTACGGGGCCAGAATAGAGTCTTTGCAAGGCCGATTTTGGCCCTCAGGCTTTGGGGTTATTTTTGACACCCCTGATTCAGTCTTTTTAAGGTTTCAGTTAATTCTAGCAAGGTAGTAAGCCATATCATTTTTCAGGAAAAATGCCATTATAAATCCTCCAAAAGAAACAAACAGTTCAGTGACAAAAATAAACTGAGGTGAAGCCTCGCAGACAACCAGTGACTACAGCTGCAATTTCTCACCACTAAGAATTCCTGGCAGTTTGAGGCATCTGAGGGGACAGAGTACCATAGAAGGCTTCACATGCAGATGAATTAAGCCACAAAATGTACACTTGGCAGTTTCAGTTATTCAGATTTATGATATGTTTCTTTTGTTTTTCCTGGCTCTGATCCAATTGCTGACAGTTGCACAAGCCTGCGCGTCCCTGCTATGTAATATCACAGATTTGTCAGACATGCAGGTGGACTGCACTGCCCCTCGCGATGGAATAAATACAAAA
This sequence comes from Rhamphochromis sp. 'chilingali', assembly GCF_963969265.1. Classification (NCBI taxonomy): domain Eukaryota; kingdom Metazoa; phylum Chordata; class Actinopteri; order Cichliformes; family Cichlidae; genus Rhamphochromis; species Rhamphochromis sp. 'chilingali'. The sequence goes on from NC_137938.1 coordinate 12,224,769, forward strand.
GTACCCACTTAATGAAACTTAATTTGATTGAATAAGCACTCGGAGTGCCTGTGTATGCCTGTGTGTGCCTGTGTGTGCCCTAACAGCAGAGAGTGTGTTTAAAGCCCAAAGAGATACACATAAACACACACTCATAGTTAAACAGGCAGGTCTTTGTGCGACTAGCTTGCATAACTGCTCAAGGCTGCACAGAGCACAGTTTCAGATGAAGACGCTCCAAAAACAGAGTTATGTGTTGGATAAATAGTCAGTAGTGCCATTCAGAAACTAAATAAATGTAAAAAGAAAATCTGAAATGTGCGCGCAACACTTTTGATGAACAACTTAATAGAAAACATATTCCTTTTTTAAACCAAGCTTTATGCTTTTCATTTGTGTTCGATTTTATAACCAAATCTATATTTGTTCCAAGCATACTGCACAAGTTGTATGCGACCTAATGCCTGTAAAATATGCACCCGCCCACACAAACTGAGTGGGTGCTTCTACAAAGGGTAATACGATAGAAATGCTGCCTGTTTCCAGACGTCCCCTTGGAACGAGAGAGGCACAGTGGAGGTTTGCCCAATATCCTCACAGCAGCCCACTCGTGAGGGAGGGAGAGAGGGAGGGATGGAGATACAAAGAAAGAGAGAGAAAACATCCTACTCTCTAATGCTGCATTTGACTTTTGCTTTTCTCTCACACTGGACTTCACACTTTCCCTGGAATTTCAGCGACGTAGTTACTGCAGGTTTATTGTTATTTATAAAGATTCTGGGATTTTTTCAAAGGATCTTAAAGCCATTTGGCATACCTTTGGAGATGCTCTAAGGAAATATTTCAAGTCAGAGTTTTATATTCCACTAGCATGGCCCGTGGAATTGAATCTTTAGTGTCTTTGAACCCTTTTTACTCTGTGGATTCGGCACAGGGAGAACACTCTGACAACTGCAAGTTCTGGCTGTTGGATCTGGGTAGGTGCCATGTGTAGGACAAAAGTAAATTGCTTCCTCTTATCCTGTTAATGCTAGATTTGCTTCTTATGCAGTGTGCTTGGGAAAACACAAATGATAAGTTGCGCTAAGTTGTTCTGGTTTAGCGGCTTGCTGCTATTGTTTGTTCCTCTGGTGAAAATGTAACGAAAGCATAACATTAGGATCTCAATTAGACTATGCTTCTGGTCTTATGACATTAAAACGGGTCTTTTTTTGCTCTAAAGTGCGACATTGAAGCTCCAGCTGTGCAAGAAACAACTGCAACTCTACATTTGTCGTTTTGACAGCTTGTCCTTATTTGCTGGGTTTGCATCAGCTATTTTTGTACGGGCTTTGTGCTGCAATTTCACAGTTCATCTGTCGATCATGTGGTGGCATTATAGCTGCAAAAGTAATTTGGTGAATGCATCGTTACATAATGAAATATTAAAATTCACTAAAATCACCAGGATAAGATTATGTCTTCGTTCCTGTTGAAATCCAGGTTGGGCTCACAGATGGACAGAGGGTGTTGTTGAGGTCAAACTGACGAGAAGGGGAGAATGAGGACTCTTAAACAATGGAATCCCTTTCCTTTTTAATGTTTTCACAGGTGTCTGCTAGATACAGTGTGATAAACCATTACAAATCACCCAAATATGCACTAGTTCTGCCAGAATGTGCACTGGGTGGTCTCTCATCCCATTACCACTCCCTTCCCTAAATGTGGCTGTTGGTGGCAAGCCCTCTCTAGCGTTGTACACATTTTTTCAGATCATCTACCAAAATCCCCTGGAGCTCTCCCCACACGCTGCACCTCCGCCCCTAAAAGCACGTTCCCAGCCACACCAACTGATGTTTATGGCTTTGTGTGTTTGTTTTGGTTCTTCTTGGCAAGATTAGGGCACATGAAAGATGCTCCCCTGGTGACACCTCTGGAATCCCAGGCATGCTTCTGTTGAACAGCGCTTTTTTGGATCACTGCAGTTGTACAAAAGCCCCTCCACCTACCCCACTTTTATTCTTAGAGACACAAGAACACACATAAAGTTGTAAATCTAGCATGTTCTTTGCAGCAGCGTAAAGGAGCATCGACTGAGTTGTCACATTGTGTCGGAAGCTTGCTGATAAATCACATAATGCTTAAGTATGTGATAGAACATCTGGTGGGTTCTTCTGAAGGACATTAGCCCACAAAGTTAAAGTGAATAGGAGTATTGAGAAGTCTATCACAAGTACTGTTGTTTTGTATGTTTAGCCAGAATTATGAAGAAAGTAGAATACATTTTAAGTTTTTCTCATCTATGTACGTATACTTCCTAACCAATTTATTAGACCACCTGCAAAAAAATATTATTATATATTATTATGTTATTTATTAGGCAAATAAGAAACTGAATTCCTGTTTCTGTATCTAAGGATGAGCCTGCAGGCTGGACTGTTCTCAGTGCGCCCCAGGGTGGCTGTGGCTACAATGTAGCTTGCCATCACCAGTGTGTGAATGTGTGTGTGAATGGGTGGATGACTGGATATGTAAAGCGCTTTGGGGTCCTTAGGGACTAGTAGAGCGCTATACAAATACAGGCCATTTACTGTTCTAAGAAGTCAGCAATTAATCAAACTTGTAACTGCTAAACCAGATTTTTTTTCAGCTTTTTTTGTAAAAGAGTACGTTTTAAAATCCAAAAATAAAATTAATGATAATACAATAAAGAAAAAATATCTAAATGTAAGTTATAGAAAAACTCAAACTTCTTTAAAGCGGACACTGTTGCTCCCACTGCCAGTAGAACATTCTGTGTTATTTTTAGCAGCAAAATTGAAAGGTCTTCAAGGATGATGCCTATAATACAGTTAATGCAGTTATAGCTCATTTGAACAAAAAACATGATTTATTTCTGTGATTTAAATATATATATAGGCAAGGTGGTTAGCACTGTTGCCGCACAGCAAGAAGGTCCTGAGTTCAATTCCACCATCAGGCCGGGGTCTTTCTGTGTGGAGCATGTTCTCCCCGTGTCTTTGTGGGTTCCCTCCGGGTACTCCGGCTTCCTCCCACCTTCCAAAGACATGCAGTTTGTGGGGGTAGGTTAATTGGATAATCCAAATTGCCACTAGGTGTGAATGTGCGAGTGAATGTGAGTGCGAATGGTTGTCTGTCCCTGTGTGTTGGCCCTGCGACAGACTGGCGACCTGTCCAGAGTGTACCCCGCCTCTCGCCCTATGACAGCTGGGATAGGCTCCAGCGCCCCCCGCGACACTGAAAAAGGAGAAGCGGAAGCGAATGGATGGATGGATGGATTTAAATATAATTGCCAGTAAAAGAATAAAATTAAAAAGAAGGCTTCAAACAAATTGCCACTTCCCTCTGTTTGTTTCCCCACGAGCGAGAGGCTGACCAGCTGTTCGAGAGGTGTCTCACACTTTCATTTACACTCCTGTTAGATCAACATCTTCAGTTTGCCACTTAACACTTATCAAGCCAAAGCTTGAAGATTTTTAAGCATGAGACAGGTGGGACTAGTGAAAAATCAACAGCGTCACACTTACTACTTATGTAAACAATATCTTGCACACTGTATATCTGCATATTGATCACAATAAATAACCAGCACATTCCATTCTCTGCTTATGTATATGCAAACCTATAAAATTCCAGTGCAGTTATGAAGACAGTTTTACCTCACTGCTACTGTTTTATAAAGTAGTATTTTTTGCTATTATTTGAATTACATCAAGGTGAGGCTATGAAACAAGTAGCTGTACCTCATGCTTGTTAACCACCGCATGTCTGCAGGAACCACAGTCCATTTGCTCTTCATGAGAAGTCCTCACTGGGCAACCGTGGCTCAGGGGGTTGGGAATCGCATCTGTAACCGGAAGGTCGCCGGTTCGATCCCTGGGCTCTCTGTCCTGGTCGTTGTGTCCCTGGGCAAGACACTTTACCCTACTTCTGCTCACCGGACCTGGAGTACCTGATGATTAAGTGCCGGCCATTCTGGCTACCGAGGGAATTTACAGCAGTGATTATTACGGCTGTTTACATTCCCCCACAAGCCGACACTGACCGTACACTCAGGGAACTGTACAGCGCGATCAGCAGCGAGGAAACCGCACACCCAGAGGCAGCGTTTATCACAGCCGGAGACTTTAATAAGGGAAACCTGAAGAAAGTCTCACCAAAACTCCATCAACACATCCTTTTCAACACACGTGGAAACCGGCAACTCGACCACTGTTACACCTCTTTCCGGGATGCGTACAAAGCCCTCCCCCGCGCCCCATTCGGCCAATCAGATCACTGCTCCATCCTGCTCCTGCCCGCCTACAGGCAGAAGCTGAAACAGGAAGCTCCAACCCGGAGGGCGGTGCACTGTTGGACGGACCAATCGGAGTCTGCGCTGCGGGACTGTTTTGATCACGCGGACTGGGAAATGTTTCACGTGGCCGCCAGAGACATTGATGAATACACAGACTCAGTCTGTGGATTTATCAGGAAATGCGTGGAAGATGTCGTCCCATCCAGAACAGTTAAATCCTTCCCAAATCAAAAACCCTGGATTAACGGAGATGTTCGCGCGGCACTGGCGGCACGGAGCACCGCCTTTGCCTCCGCGAACACATCGGACTACAAACACGCACATTACCAACTCCGGAAGACGATCAAAGCAGCCAAACGTGAGTACAGGGACAGGGTGGAACAACAGTTTGACAACCCTCGGAGTATGTGGCAGGGACTAAACACGATCACAGACTTTAGAGGGAAAACCAGCACACCGCAGACCACGGCCTCTCTGTGTGAGGATCTAAACGTATTCTACGCTAGATTCGACACAGCGAACACCATGAGACCGGACAGTGTGCGCACCGCGGATGACGTCAGTGCGCACACTGTGTCTGAGGAGGATGTGCGGAAGTGCTTCAGGAAGGTGAACGCACGCAAAGCTACTGGTCCGGACGGGATTCCCGGCCGCGTCCTCAGGTCATGCGCGGCTCAGCTGGCTGGAGTGTTCACGCACATCTTCAACCTTTCCCTCTCTCTGTCTGTAGTCCCAGCCTGCTTCAAAATGGCCACCGTCGTCCCTGTACCCAAATCCTCCACCATCTCCTCATTGAACGACTGGCGACCTGTAGCCCTGACCCCCATCGTAAGCAAATGCTTCGAGAAGCTGGTCAGGGACTTCATCTGCTCTGCACTACCCGACTCACTGGACCCTCTACAGTTTGCATACCGCCACAACAGGTCCACTGATGATGCCATAGCCCTGACACTACACACTGCCCTGTCACACCTGGAGAAGAGAGACACGTATGTGAGGATGCTGTTTGTAGATTACAGCTCAGCATTCAATACCATCGTTCCCTCGAAGCTGGACAGGAAACTGCAGGATCTAGGACTGAGCAGCTCCCTCTGCAGCTGGATCCTTAGCTTCCTGTCTGACAGACGCCAGGTGGTCAGACTGGGCAGCATCACCTCATCCCCCATCACACTGAACACTGGTGCTCCACAGGGGTGTGTACTGAGCCCTCTCCTGTACTCACTCTACACCTACGACTGCACAGCCACTAACAGCTCCAACATCATTGTGAAGTTTGCGGACGACACTACAGTGGTGGGTCTTATCACCAACGGTGATGAGACGGCTTACAGGGAGGAGGTCAGCGCCCTGACCCACTGGTGTCAAGACAACCATCTCACCCTCAACGTCGCAAAGACAAAGGAGCTGATAGTGGACTTCCGGAGGTGCAGAGAAGTACACACCCCCATCACCATCAACGGCGCTGCTGTGGAGAGAGTGAGCAGCTTCCGGTTCCTTGGCGTACACCTGGCTGAGGATCTTACGTGGTCAGTACACACAAACAAAACAGTGAAGAAGGCGCAGCAGCGCCTCTTCTTTCTCAGGAGACTGAAAAGATTCGGCATGAGCCCCCGCATCCTCAGGACCTTCTATCGCTGTGCCATTGAGAGCATCCTCACTGGATGCATCACCACCTGGTATGGCAACAGCACCGCCTACAACTGCAAAGCTCTCCAGCGAGTAGTGCGGTGCTCTGAACGGATAATTGGAGGTGAGCTTCCCTCCCTCCAAGACATCTACAGGAAGCGGTGCCTGAGGAAAGCGGGGAGGATCATCAAGGACTCCAGTCACCCCAGCCATAAACTGTTCAGACTGCTTCCATCAGGAAGGAGGTTCTGCAGCATCCGGTCCCGTACCAGCAGACTGAGAGACAGCTTTTTCCATCAGGCCATCAGACTGCTGAACACGTCATAGACACCTCAGCTTCACTACTGGAACTTCAACATTATGCACTCCACACTGTATATAAATGCCACTTGTTTTGCACATATTCAACTCTGTATATTTTATATATTTTATTATTATTATTATTATTTTATTTTATTTTTTTACTATTTAATTTGTAAAAATGTGTACACACACACACACACACACACACACACACACACACACACGTAGGAAAATATTTAGTATACACATCCAGAAATGCATACACTATTATATATTGTACATATATTTATTAGTTTCAGGTTGGCCATTCTTGTATTTTGCTCGTTTGTGTTGTTGTGTTTGCACATCTCTGTTGCTTGTGGGTCTCGCACACAAGAATTTCACTCGCATGTGCTGTGCCAGTGTGCCTGCACATGTGATGTGACAATAAAAAGTGATTTGATTTGATACTTGCCTACTGGTGTTGGCCAGAGGGGCCGATGGCGCGAAATGGCAGCCTCGCTTCTGTCAGTCTGTGGTTACAACTGTAGCTGCCTCCACCAGTGTATGAATGTGAGAGTGAATGAATAGTGGTATTGTAAAGCACTTTGGGTGCCTTGAAAAGCGCTATATAAATCCAATCCATTATTATTCTCTGTGCTTTCCTAGTGAAAGCAGCAGTTTTCACCTAAGTGCTGGAGCTGATCAGTGTGGTCTCTCAGTTCAGTGATCATTTTAGCGGTTACCTTAATCACTTTAGCTTGGGTTAAATTTGATTTAACTGCTACAGTTTATCAGTCTGGGTGAACATGTATCAAAGACTCATCTGGTTCCCATTAGTGAACAACAGTTGTCTAATGCAGGTATTTACCTACACTCTTCCTGATATTAAACACTAATAAATCAAAGGTCTAGTCAGCACCTGTAGTTTTAACTTTTAGCATGAATAGTGGATCAAATGTAAACATGATTTGGGGAAGGATTCAGAACTCATAAGTGAGGGATTTGGAATCCTCGGAGACCAACAAAGGTATTCTGAGTCATCAGAATTACAGCCTTAAACAGGATCTGTGAATGCACCCGTGACTAAAAAATTCCAGGGTAGTACTGTAACCAGCAATTGTGACTGGTTTTCATTTAGTACTGCAGGGGATCTGTTAGAGGAGAGCATTTTACAAAGCTCCCCCACAAATCTGCTCTAACCAGCGAGGTTGCACGTAAAACTTTTGAGCCAACAAAAGCGATGAAGTTGCCCTCAAGCAAAACACACAAATCTTCGACACCCCCTGTTGTCTTTAAATAGAGTGTTTGGGTGGAAAATATTGATTTGCAAAGCGTCCCAAGTTTCCCCTTCCCATCCCTTCAAGATGTTTGAACAGAATGAAAGCAACCTGTAAAAAACATGTGTTCTCATTTCTGTGTGCACCATATTGAAAGATTTTTACCGTGAGAAGAAGATGGTGCGAGGAATCTTAGTAAAGATGGATTTAAAGCCTTTGCAGTGCCTGATGTGGGAGATTCTTGTTGTTGAGGAACCGAGCTGTCTTCATTCCTTTGCATGTGACGTAAGAACACATTCTATAAGTAAGAAGAAAAGTCTTCTGGAGGCTTAATGACGGCCACACATTCACATGTTGCTGCATTAAGTCAGGCTGGGTGAAATCGTCCAATGAAGAACGGCAGAAATTCCACACCTGCTATTCATAAAAGCCGTTCGGCTCAGGCGTGTGCCTTAATCTTTTGCAGCTGCACCTTTTTAAATGCTCTAATGACTGAATTTGAGTATTTTAAACCTTGCCTTTAGTCTAGCTGTAAAACCTAGATAACTTCTAAAAGATGAAAAACATCTCTCTGTTCTCCTTTCTGGATGTTTGTTTTCAAGCTCATCGTGTTTTCATGCAAACAATTTAAAGCAGAGTGATGTAGGAGGAGAGTGTGTTGTCCTGACTCATCGCCCCTGTATGAATAAACATATTTTTGCAGTCACTTCCTCACTGGAAGTCGTGTCCACAATGAAAAGGTCATCACCGCCTGTATCAAGAAACGGCCTTTAATTTAACTCGCTGTATTAACAGCAAGGATCTTTAAGCTGGAGCTGGAGCGAGGAGAGCGGATCACCGGAGGCGATTCAAACCATCAATCCCGACAGTGATCATGGGCAACGTGAACTCGCTACAGAATAAGATTGACGAACTGTGCGCTCTGAACAACCACAGACTATACCGTGAGTGCAGCTTGTTTATCTTCACGGAGACGTGGCTAACCGAGCTAACGCCGCAGGCTAACGTAGACCTATGCGGTTTCACATCCGTGAGAGCCGATAGGGACACGCAGGCCAGCGGAAAAAGCAGAGGTGGGGGACTCATTGCCTACATTAACAACAGATACTGTAACCCTGGACACGTCTCCGTTAAAGTTTCGGTATGCCGTCCGGACCTGGAGCTGCAAGCTGTTAGCTTGCGGCCATATTATCTACCTCGGGAGTTCAGTCATGTGATCTGTGTGTGTGTTTACATCCCTCCGAGGGCCGACGCAACAGCTGCCTGTGAGAAAATACACACAGTCACAGCAAGACTTCAGACACAAAACCCCGAGGCTTTCATTATTATATCTGGAGACTTTAACCATGCCACACTGGACTCTACTCTGGCTGCTTTTCACCAGTTTGTGAATTGTCCCACAAGGAGCAACAGGACAATTGACCTACTGTATGCTAATGTGAGAGATGCATACAGACCACAACCTGGTTTACCTACAGCCACAATACACACCCCTCGTCCAAAGGCAGCCGGTCACAACGCGCTCCATCCGGAGATGGACCCCAGAAAAGGAGGATGCTCTGAGGGACTGTTATGACACCACAGACTGGGATGTGCTCCTGAGCCCACATGGTGAGGACATAGAGGGGGCGACACACTGTCTTACAGACTATCTCAACTTTTGTGTGGACACGGTCGCCCCTGCTAAGACGGTACGGTGTTATCCTAATAACAAACCGTGGGTAACACAGGAAGTCAAAGCTGTCCTCAACATGAAGAAGAAGGCTTTCAGGAGCAAAGTGAAGGAGGAGATGAAAGCAGCACAGCGGGAGGTGAAACGCTGCCTGAGGGAAGCAAAGGACACCTACAGGAGGAAGGTGGAGCAGAAGTTGGAGAGGAACAATATGAGGGAGGTCTGGAATGGTGTGAAAACCATCACAGGCCACAACACCAAGAAAAGCACAGTGGGGGGGGACTGTGGAGAAGGCAAACGAACTCAACAACTTCTTCAACAGGTTTGACCAGCCCACAACCCCCCCACCCTCACCCTCACCTTCACTACAGAGTCCAATCCCCACTCTCCTACCTCCCTCGCTTCCCCCCCTTCCTGACACCATGACACCCCCCTCCTCCAATCCCTCTCTCAGCAGCAAGACATCTCCCCCCCTCCCCTCCTCCCAAACATC